>NC_138060.1:6566288-7766288 GCF_964194185.1 Rhinolophus hipposideros | reverse complement strand
ATTTTTGTGCATTGAGTTTTGTATTCTACAACTTTACTGTATTTGTTTATTGTTTCTAATAGTTTTTTGGTGGAGTCTTTAGGGTTTTTGATATAAAGAATCATGTCATCTGCAAAAAGTGACAATTTAACTTCTTCATTCCCAATTTGGATGACTTTCATTTCTTTCTCTTGCCTGATTGCTCTGGCAAGGACTTCCAATACTCTGCTGAATAAGAGTGGTGATAGGGGTCACCCCTGTCTTGTTCTTGACCTTACAGGAAAAACTTTCAGTTTTTCACCATTAAGCATGATATTAGCTGAGGGTTTGTCATATATCGCCTTTATTATGTTGAGATATTTTCCTTCTATATCCATTTTATTTATATTGTTTTAATCATAAATGGATACCTTGTCAAATGCATTTTCTGCATCTACTGATATGATCATATGATTTTTGTCCTTTGTTTTGTTTATGTGGTGTATCGATTTTTTTTATGTTTGATCGATTTGCATATGTTGAACCATCTTTGTGCCCCTTGAGTGAACCCCATTCATCATGATGTATACTCTTTTGAATGTATTGTTGTGTTCAATTTGCTAGTATTTTGTTTCAGATTTTTACATCTGTATTTATCAGAGATATTGGTCTCTAGTTGAATAAAAACTTATTAATGATTGATAAAGGCAGGTAAAATAAAAAATATAATAAAGGAAATTAAAAAATAATAAAAATATAGATTTCAACAACATAATTGGCAACAAAAATCTAGTAGAAACATATAGAATAGTATTCCTAACATCTAGAATAAACCAATTTTTTTGTGTGTGTGCATACACACAACATATATAAAATTTAGCCATGAACTAGGGCTTAAAGCAATTAAAACAAATTTCAAGTAACTGGTGTCATACATATGTTGGTAAGCTACCTCTGTTGGAAAAGAAAAGGCCCTGCTTTGTAGCGTTTCCAGATTTCTGTGGTATAAATATTCACAGCACATCTGACTTCAAGCTATCCGTAGTTTAACCATGGGTTTGCAAATATTTAAAAATCACATCTTGTTAGTCAGTATGAATTGTCTGAAGCACTCTCTGATTATAAAAACTAAAGTTAGCTATTAATAACAAAAGTATAACTATCTCCCTCATTCACTTAGATATTAAGAACATACTTCTCTATACATCATCAAAATGGCGGCGTGAGGTGAGCCTCTGTAAAGCTCCCCTGGAATTTACAACTAATCGAACAACAATAACCCCACAAAGGACTCCTTGCACAGCAGACAGGCAAGACGAACAGGCCCACTACTGAATTCACCTAAAGGTGGGAGATCGCGCGAGCAGGGGAGGAGGGAAGGGAGAAGTGCGGGGACGGAGCCGCGCGAGCGCAGGACGCAACCTAGCTCAGTGCTCCGAGCTCGCTGCATCCGGGAACTACCACAACGGCAGGAGAGGGAAGAACTCGGACTGCTAGGGCTCCACTTACGGCCCACAGGGCTGAGGGGGCAGCATATAACATGGCTAAACCCAACGCTCATGGCAGAGACCTTGGAGAAAAGACTGAGGGAAGAAGGCTGAAAACGGAGGTTTAAGCCCTCACTGCGGAGCAGAGAACGGAAACCTCAGGCACTGAGATTAGCCGCCCCCTCATTACCCTACCAGAGCTCGCCCTGCCCCCACCTGCCTGGTGTTAGAAGCGGAACAGTAGCAGTGTCAGATCAAAAGAACAGAATATTTGCTGTTCTGAGAACTGTCTACTGCAGACAGAGTTTCGCAGCCCAACTCGTTCGCGCAAAGGGGAGGGAGCTGTGGAAACAGGAATAGCTGTGGTAGTGGTCGCTGCCTTTGCTCTGGGCCACCTCTCACAACTCACCCCGCCCCTAGCGCCACCTATCTGGGCAGATCCCTGCAGAAGTAAACAGAACTGCTGAAATATATGGGCTCTGAATGTGGTGCAGGAAGAACTTTGGAACTTAAAAAGCTCTTCACATACTCACACAGACACTGTGCCCCGTGAATCAGGCGAACTGTTAACAGAGGAGAAGCCCATCTCCCAGGGAATCCATCCATTGTGTGAGAAGCTGGAATAGTGCAAAGAAAACATAGCACTACCACGTGAAAGAGAAAAAAAAGGCTGTAGTCAAAGACAAACATAAACCATTCTACCAACAAGTACTGGAAAACGAAAGACCTCTTTCTAACAACCTATTGTAGAAGCCACTCCTGTAGATGTCTAGGAAGAGAAATAATAAATCAGTAATTGCCATGAATACCCAAGGCAACAAGACAGCTCAGAAAGAAAGTGAAAAGTCTCCAGAAGAGGAACTTAAAGATATGGAAATATGTGACTTAAATGACAGAGAATTCAAGATTGCAGTTCTGAAAAAACTCAACGAAATGCAAAGAAACACAGAAAGACAGTTTAATGAACTTAGAAACACAATCAAAGAACAACATGAGCATTTTACCAAAGAGATTGAAATTTTAAAAAAGAACCAAATAGAATTTCTGGAGATGAAGAACTCAGTAGAAGAAATTAAGAATGAAATAGCCAGCTTAGGTAGTAGAGTTGACCGGATGGAGGAAAGAATCAGTGATATGGAAGACAGAAATCTGAAAATGACATGGATGGAAGAAGAAAGTGACTAGAGACTTAAAAGACATGAAAGAAATCTACAAGAACTTTCTGACTCCATCAGAAAGAGCAACATAAGAATACTGGGCATACCAGAAGGAGAAGAAAGAGAGAAGGGAACATAGAATATATTCAAACAAATTGTTGATGAGAACTTCCCAAACTTGTGGACAGAACTGGATCCTCAAATCCAAGAAGCAAATAGACCACCTAATTACCTCAATCCCAACAGGACTTCTCCAAGGCACATTGTATTGAAGCTGTCTAAAGTCAACGACAAAGAAAGAATCCTCAAAGCAGCCAGGAAAAAGAAGACGGTAACCTACAAAGGAAAGCCCATTAGATTATCATCAGATTTTTCAGCAGAAACTCTACAAGCCAGGAGTGAGTAGAACCAAATATTTAAACTATAGAAAGAGAGAAATTATGAGTCAAGAATAATATATCCAGTAAAGATATCCTTTAGATATGAAGGAGGAATAAAGACCTTTCCAGACATACAGAAGCTGAGGGAATTTCTAATACATGACTTGCACTACAAGAAATACTAAAGGAGGCTATTTGACCACCATCAACAGGGACAATTTGTGGCAACATAAAAAGAGGGAGAGTAAAGGCCTGAACTGGAATATGGAAATGGAGAAAGTAAGCGTGATGAAGAAAATGGAATACTCTAAATATCAAACTTTCTTTTACATAAACTTAAAGGTAACCACTCAAAAAAATTCAGAACTGAAATACATACTGTAATAAAAGAAGAAACAGAGGGAAACATCATAGAATACCACCACACAGAAATAATAGACAACAACAAAAAGGCAAAGAAACAATGGAGACACAGCCTTACCAGAAAACTAAAGATAGAATGACAGGAATTCCCCACATATCAATAATCACCCTAAATGTAAATAGACTGAACTCACCAATAAAAAGGTACAGAGTAGCAGATTGGATCAAAAAACTAAACCCAACCATATGCTGTCTCCAAGAGACACATCTCAGCCACAAGGACAAGCACAGACTTAAAGTGAAAGGGTGAAAATTGACACTCCCAGCAAATGGTACCCAGAGAAAATCAGGTGTAGCCATAATGATATCAGATGAAACAGACTTCAGGGTGAAAAAGATAACAAGAGACAAAGATGGACATTTCATAATGGTAAAGGGGACTATACCATACAAGAAGAAGGCAAAACAGTCATCAATATTTATGTCCCCAATCAGGAAGCACAGAAATATACCAAGCAACTACTAACAGAACTAAAAGGAGAAATTGACCAAAACACAATTATACAGGAGACTTAAATACATCATTGACAGCTATGGATATATCATCCAAATAGAAAATAAATAATGTATAGCAGCCCTAAATGACACATTAGATGAAATGGACTAATTGACATATACAGAGCACTTCATCTTAAAACATCAGACTATACATTCTTTTCGAGTGTACATGGAACATTCTCAAGGATAGACCACATATTGGGACATAAAATTAGCCTCAGCATATTTAAGAAGATTGAAATCATACCAAGCATATTCTCTGATCACAAGGCTTCGAAATTGGATATCAACTGCAAAAAGAAAGCAGGAAAACCACAAATATATGGAGATTAAACAACATACTTTTAGAGAATGATTAGGTCAAAGAAGAAATTAGAGGAGAGATCAAAAGATACATACAAACAAATGACAATGAAAATACATCCTACCAAAATTTTTGGGATGTAGCTAAAGCAGTTTTAAGAGGGAAATTTATATCATTACAGGCCTATCTCAAGAAACAAGAAAAATCTCAAATAAATAACCTCACGTTATTTGCACCAGATTCAGAGCCCGTATATTTCAGCAGTTCTGTTTACTCCTGCAGAGATCCGCCCAGATAGTTGGACCCAGGGGCGGGGTGAGTTGTGAGAGGTGGCTCAGAGAAATGGCGGCGACCACCACCACAGCCAGTCCACTTCCACAGCTCCCTCCCTTTTGCCAGAACTTAGTTGTGCTGCTAATCTGTGTCTGCAGTTCACAGTTTTCAGAATAGCAAACATTCTGTTCTTTTGATCTGACACTGTTAGTGTTCCGCTTCTAGCACCGGGCAGGTGGGGGTGGGGTGAGCTCTGGGAGGGTAAGGAGATGGTGGCCAATCTCAGTGCCTAAGGCTTCCGTTCTCTGATCGGCAATGAGGGCTTAAACCACCGTTTTCAGCCTTCTTCCCTCAGTATTTTCTCCAAGGTCTCTGCTGTGAGCGTTGTGTTCAGCCGTGCTATATGCTGCCCCCTCAGCCCTGTGGGTCATAAGTGGAGCCCTAGCAGTCCGAGTTCTTCCCTCTCCCGCAGCTGCGGTAGTTCCGGGATGCAGCGAGCTCGGAGCACTGAGCTAGGTCTGCGTCGTGTGCCCACGGCTCCTTCTCTGCACTTCTCCCTTCCCTCTTCCCCCGCTCGTGCGATTCTTCCACCTTTAGGTAAATTCAGTGGTGGGCCTCTTCGTCTTGCCTGTCTGTTGTGCAGGGAGTCCTTTGTGGAGTTATTGTTGTTCGATTAGTTGTAAATTCCAGGAGAGCTTTACAGAGGCTCACCTCATGCCACCATTTTGATGACGTCTCTGGAGGAATTTTCTATATGCAGAACCAAGAAAGAATCAATGTGTAAGATACATATATAAAGAAAAACACAGAGAACTTACTTTGATAAGTTAATCATGGGAGCCCTCAGTGATGCGTGACATGAAAGCAGAGATCACAGGATGAGAAGGAAATGATGAAGGAAGACCATCCCAGCCCGAGGAAAGACTAAGTTCCTAGGCTGTGTGTTGGACATAGGATCCCAGTGTGGCTGGAAGAGAAAGGAAGGAGGTGGGCTCAGAGACAGAGGCAGAGGCCAGAACAGGACAATAAAAGTCTAACTGAGCACACCTGGCTGCGATATGAAGTGCGGCTCACTGGCTGAGATTACCTGTGGGGAGACTACGGTGCTCTGTAATCCAGTGGATGAGCTTTCGTATAGAATCCCAGAGAGGCTGCCACAGGGTCTTGGTTAAGGGCATGACCTCTGGAGGCAGATAACCAGTTTTCACATCCTAGCTCCTGGGGGAAATGACTTAGGCTTTCTGTCCTCCAGTCTCCCAGTCTGGGAAAATCAATAATAATTGTGCTCAGTAGGTATTCTTAATCTTTTCTCTGTCTTGAACTCCTGGGCAATCTCAGAAAGAATATTTTTAAATTCATAAAATAAAACAACACAGGATTCCAAAGGACACCAAATATATCAAAATACAGTTATCAAAATGCTTACATATATAAAAATGTGTATACATTTTTTTGACACCCCAGTATATATGTATGTATGTATACAGAAGGTGCCAGAAAAATCTATACACATTTTAGAGATGTTATCTATGCTCAAGCAGTAGTTCGCCGTCATGAGAAGTGTCTGGATACTAATAGTAACCACTTTGAGTGCCTCTTGTAGTTGTAGAAGTCAAACATGACTTGTATTCATCTTTTGTTATCAGTATATATTGAGTATTACAATTTTAATACAATTTTCCTTTCTTAAAATGTGTATACATTTTTTGGCATTTAAATATATATGCTTCTTTACTTATCAAATAACAAGAGCTATTAAGGGGTATAATAGGTACCATAATTTTGAAGTTGTGGTGGGTGAAAATTGTATTTGAAGACATCTACAACAACTCTAATGTGATTTAAAAAAATCAACAACAGTAGGGTTATAAAGTCACAGGTACTGCCAATTCCACTGTGTGGTTTGTTGCCTATATTTATAATTGAAGGAAATGTTGAATTTCAGTTAGAGGTTACTAAAAAAAAGATTTTCAAATTTATTTCCCCTCTTCCAAATAGAAAAACTTTCTGAATTCCAACCACTAACCCTTTGAGAGTCAGTAGATCCTAGGATAAAAATCCTTTGTCTTAGGTTCTTATAAACAAGAGAAATGTGTTTCTCACAATGCTTGAGACTGGGAAGTCAAAGATCAAGGTGGCAGCAGACTTGGTGTCTGGTTCACAGTGGGCTGCCTACGATGTGTCCTCACATGGAGGAAGGGGTGAGGGATCGCTCTAGGGTCCCTTTTATAAAGGCACTAATCCCATCCATGGGGGCTGCACCCTCATGACCTAATCGTCTTCTAAAGGCCTCACCTCTAACACCACCACACTGGGGGTAGGTTTCAACATAGGAATTTTAGGAGGGACACAAACACGTGGTCTATAGCACCACTGTTCTTGAAAAAGCACTTCCAGTCGCACCTGGCTCAAAGCAGCTTTGTCATTGTTACCGTGCTTATTCCCGTTATTTTGAGAGGTGGCATGGGTAACAGAAACTGATGGAAGAGCTAGGGAAGGGAATGCGGGAAGAGGAGGAAACAGCTTCAGGACAGGTTCTGCCAATTACTACCTTAGCCAAACTAGGATCATTATTCATGAACTATAACTGCTCGTACTCTAGATTTTATTGCTCATTAAGAGCTGAGTGTAACATCCATAATTCAAGTGAGGAGTTGGATGCCTAAAAAAGAAACATGGAGAACATTTGAAATTCTGAAACTAAAATAAAACCCTGTAAACAGATTAATTTTTGTAAGAAAGAAAAGCTTTATATCCTCATGAGGAGTAAGCTTTTTTTTCTTTTTTTTTTAATGTTGAACCTATGAAGTTTGTCCTGAGCCCAGTGGTTCTGTAATTCAGTTTTCCTGCTTCCTTACAAAAAGTAGCCTTTCTGGGTTCTACCAGATACTTGTATTTATACTCCAAACATTTAAAAATACTTTCATACCTGCTGTCTTTACTATCTCGCTTTTTCCCAAAGGGCTCGTAGGGTAGGTATAATCACCTTTAGTTTGAGTTAGCCAGAAAAGGTTTATTTTTGCTTGCAAAATAAACAAAATCTGTGTTTTCTTGTTGTAGGACTTCTCAGAGCCTCTATATGCTAATGAGCATCGGGAATCTCAGAGAGAGGAAAGAGTAGTCAGCATTTCTTGAACTTGTGTAGCCCACTTTTTATCTGTACCATTTCTTATAGGCTCAGAGAAAAATGCTGCTTTAGATATACGAGGTCTGACAACTAAGTTCAGGAACTGGTTGCACCGATGTTGCTAACTTTTTTTTTTTTTTTAATTTATTGGGGTGACTATTGTTAATGAAATTACATAATTTCAGAAGTACAATTCGAGATCATTCATTAGGAATTTGTACCAACTGGACAAACCATTACCCAAGTTTACAATTTGGAAGTGCTGAAAAGGCTGAGTTAAAAAGTTAGACAACCTAAACTTTTCACCAACAATTCATGGCTCTTGCATCACGACAATGCACCAGCTCACATGGCACTGTCTGTGAGGGAGTTTTTAGCCAGTAAACAAATACCTGTATTGGAACACACTCCCTACTCACCTGATCTGGCCCCCAATGACTTCTTTCTTTACCCAAAGAGAAAGGAAATATTGAGAAGATGACATCAGGACATCAAGGGTAATACGACGACAGCTCTGATGGCCATTCCAGAAAGAGTTCCAAAATTGCTTAGAAGGGTAGACTGGGTGCTGGTGTTGGTGCATAACTTCCTAATGGGAGGACTTCGAAGGTGACCATAGTGATATTTAGCAGTGAGGTGTGTAGCAGTTTTTCTACAATGAGTTCACGAACTTAATTGTCAGACATTGTATATATACTTAAAAAAATAAATTTTTTAAGGCGTTTTTTGTAGTCACTATACTTACAAGACAATCAAAGAAAAAACAGGGAAAATAGAGGATATGATAGGGCTGAATTGATGGAGGAGACAGAGTTGCTTTAGGAAGATCCCTTGGCTTTTTAAAAGATCATCTTACTTGCCTTATTGATCATGTGATTGTTATAAAGACTGAAATATCCTTCCTAGGCAGCTTGTTCTGGTTTTGGAGCCATTGGCTTGGCCCTGGCTTCTCTCAAACAGCTCAGAATAGATTTCCCTCCTCTGAGATCTGCCTCTGGGGCTGTACTGAAAGGCCAGATACGAGCTCTTTCTTCTTCCTTCTCATCTCTCTTCAACTCCACTCTGCCCCCTCCCACAGAGGTGCTGTTTGCTGAGACTCTTTGGCTAAACCAGGTGGTCTCAAGGCAAAGCTGGTTGGCCGATGGCCTGTGGAACAGGGCATGTGGGTGCGAACATGAGTCATGTGGGGCTGCAGAGCATCCGGGCTGTCAGCGACCCAAGGCTCTGTCTCTGCCCAACATGAAAGGAAGCGGCCGCGGAACACTTCCCAGATGGGGTGTTGGCCTTGTGGATTGCACAGGAGAGTAACAGAGTTAGTTCCTATTTTCCCACAAGACTAGGTGGAAACTGGCTTCTCACTTGTTCAGTCAGTCAGTATTCTGAGAGGCATCTCTTTATCCATACTGCCAACTTTAACTGACCATCTAGAGCCACGGGTCTCAGTCAGTGATGAGGTTGCCCCATCCACCAGGGACATTTGGCAATGTCTGGAGACATTTATGGTTGTCACCAATGGGGGTGGGGGGTGAGTAATGCTATTGGGGTCTAGAAGGTAGAGGTAGGGATGCTGCTAAATATCTTACAATGCATAAATTGTCCTCACAGCAAAGAATTATCCAACTCAAAATAACTACTAGTGCTGAGGTTGAGAAACCCTGCTCCAGAGCTCAGTGTTTAATCACAAGGGCGCTGGGGTCCAAAAGTCCAGGGTTCAAATCCTGGCTTTAGCATCTACTGCTGCATGGCCTAGTCAAATTATTTCACTTTATTCTTTCATTTGTAAAACAAATCTATGAATTCCTACCTCATAAAGTGCTTAGTATAACACAAGGCTCTTAAAATGATAAGATTTTACTGTCATTGTTCTGTAAAAGGTACTGAATTGTCCCCATGAAAGACAGGAGGTTGATAGATGTAGACAGAACCTCGTGTGCCAGGTACTGCATAGTGGATGGATGGGGGAGAGTTTGTAGGAGAAAGAGCATAAAGACGTGGTCCTAAGTCTTATAGCATCTAGAACTGAGTTGTCCAATAGAACTTTCTGCAATGATGGAAATGTTCCATATCTGTGCTGTCTGATATGATAGTTACTAGCCACATGTGGTTATTGAGCCATTGGAAGGTTGCTACTGCAACCAAGGAACTGAATTTTAAATTTTATTAAATTTTAATTACTTAAAATTAAGATGCTGCACATGGCACATGGATCCAGTATTGGACAAAACACGTTTAGGAGAGGAGATAGATGTAGACCAAATGTTGACAATCTATGACAGTGTGTGTGTGTGTGTGTGTGTGTGTGTGTGTGTGTGTGTGTGTGTGTGTTGGGGGGCACAGTTGTGGCACAGGAATTGAGGGGAGGAAGTCATCACTTCTGACCAGGAACTTCATGGAAAAGATTCTGCGAAAGGTGGGCCTGCAGGGTGGATAGGCTTCTGATAGCAGGAACTGGGGCCAGTGAGGGGGAGCAAATTCCAGGCAGAGGAAACCTGTGGGGGGAGAAGAGCTCAACATGTCTGAAGGTCAGGCCCTAACACAAGAGCACCACACCTTCTGCATGCAATGAGTGTGACATTCAAAAGTACAGTGCCCCTGAAAGGCAACATCAAAGGTAGTTGTGTGACAGCACATCTTGTTTTAAGCCAAGGACAGTCAAACACAAAATGGAAAGGAGTGACTTGGAAAATAAAGAAATGCCATGTTTTACGGGACCAATTTTTAATGAATCCACCAGAAACGGGTCAATGTGGGTCTTAGAACTCAGGTCTTGGTGACTTCAACTACAATGTTTTCCATTCTATCCCCTGAGAGTTCCAGGTCTGTGTGTGGGCACAGAAGTTGTAGAACTAACAGGAGAAGCTGGAAGACTGCTAAAGACAGATTTTGACAATTTGACAATTTACCTCAGGCTGCTCTGGTTTCTGGAATCCAGTTAAGGACAGGATGACATGGATGGGCAGAGGATAATTGGTACTATGAAACTCCCTGTCTCAATCCAATTTTACTGGAGGCATCCAGACATTGCCTAAAACTTTTCCTAGAAATCTATTAAGCATCATGACTGTAATAAGCAGTGCTTATTTAGTGGCCGCTGGGGTCGGACTAAGATCCACAATTGCTTTGGGGATTTCACCACCAGGGGAGGGGACGAGAATCTTCACATGTGAAACCTGAGGTTTGCAATGGAGTTTGCTGCTGGATAAAGGAAAATTGATCTCTTAACATAAGGAACTTTTGCAAAATATGCCAAGCTATAATGTTTGCTACAGAGAAATAGAGGACTGTCACCAGAGCAAAATTTTCACATGAGGAAAGCATCTTGGGCAAATCAAAACTTCATCAGTTTTGGTTCCTGGCTAGAACCAAGAGTTCTTCTATGACTGGAAAACAACTGTGACTCTCCAAATCGGGTAGATCTTTAAGGTTGCATAATGTAATATATCTGACTCAGTCAACAACCCCATATTTTGATGTATAAAATAGAAACAAAATTTCAGTCTGTGGACTGTCTTTTAATCTTGGCAGAAAAAAATAACATGAGATGTCTCAAAATAAATATTTGGATATTAAGAAAATAGAGAGAAAGAGATAGAAACCTCCAAAACATCTTTGAAAACTGAGTACATTGCTCCTAAGAACTATCCCATAGAAGAGTTAAAATAACAGAAAAACAGAAGCTCAATGACATTATCAATCCAGAGATAGCCTAATTCATAGTTTTAATCATCGGGTACTAATACAATAATAATTTCATAATTTAAAGGGAAAATTCCAAATAACTTCTAGATTTCCAGGTAAGATTTGTAGAGTTTTACTCGCCTAGAACTGAGGATAAGAACTCCAGGTAACAAGGTAGTCAGTTTTCACCTCTCTTTCTGTGCCCAGACATTTTGGATTAAGTCAGATGTGTTTTCAAACTACTTTGCCTCTTAATTTTTAAACCCCTGTTTACTTTAAATAAAATTTAATTCATATGTTTCTGATTCATTTACACTTAACTCATCAAAATGCTGTTTCATAAAAATTTCTTTGATGTTCAAATTGCCTTTGGAGCTATTTTTAATAAGACTTTTTTTTAAAGCTTCCCTACTTAGAATCAGAAAGTTCCATTCGTTGTTCTTTAACAACTAGGGGTCCAAAGGGTTGGGTTCAGTGCACTATTTAAATGAAATAATGTATGTAAAATCCTTCGTAAATTCTGAAAATCGATGCCTGTTAGTGATTAGAGTTGCTATTGTTGTCATTACGACCACGCAGAGGACATGAGTTTTGAGGTTTCTCCTTCCCACAGTTGGCTGGACTCGATCATCTTGTGGCTCTCTCCTACTTATTTATAACATTTCCTTATTCTATGACTTTCTCATTCTTAGTAACACATACAGTAAGCACGTCAAATGACTGGTAAAATATTAAAGGAATATGTCAGAGAGCGAGCCACCACTCAAACTGGACCCCTTTCAGTTGAGGTCTCACTTGGACCCACTGTAACATGTTGACCTGCAGTGGGGTTCAGAGTCTGGTTGGCTTTCACTGACTAAGGGGTTCGGGTCTTCTCTGTGTATTATTTGCATGAATTGATAGACTTTGACAGGAAAATGATTCACTAAGAAGGAAGATTTGTGAGCAACCCCCTGAAGGCAGGAGGGAATAACCAGCACAAGGTGGGGTCTGTTCTCCTGTCCAGTGGATGCATTCTAAACCTGTGAAGAGCCACATGGAGAAGTTACAGTTGTTTTTACTGGGGGCTGTGGGAACATGGGCACGTATACTGTTGCTCAGGATCATAAGGCAAAATGTGAGGCAGAGAATTTCTTCCAGTTCTGGGTGGAGCCTAGCCCTACCTTGGCATCATGGGAGCCTTGATGTGTTGATGATAGTGTCTGGTGAAACAGTGTGACAATGGTGGCTAAAATCCTATTGTCTGGTAGGAGATGGCAGAGGAGTTTTGGCAACACACAGCGGTCGCCTGTGGCAGCATCCTCCAGTTTACATTACCTTGATCACACGTGAGCCTCCCCTGGGGTCCCTAGAATCACTTGTGTGAGTGTGTGTGTGTGTGTGTGTCCCAGGAATCTCTATGACCTCATTCCTAGCTGGAGTCTGATCAGTACCGGGGCCATTCAGGTTACATGTGAAAATAGCAAAACGGCCATTTTATTGCTTCTGTCTTGACAAGTACGCAAAAGGTCTCGACCACTCTAACAGAAGTGAACAGGAAACCTTTGTCTCCTGGAAGTTGACCCTGATCTTGTGTGTGAAGCATATATTTCCAGCTTTTGCATGCTCTCGCTATGGCTCAGTCTGTTGCACACTAGGCTGCCTTTAGGAATTTGGAACCAAACATGAAACTCTTTATCACACAATGGAAGGAACATTGCTCTGCCCTTTCGCACATCAGTCTTTCCTGGTGAATGGCTCCCTAGCCTTCTGATTCTTGCCGTATGGAACAATTGGTCCCTTCAGTGAACTTGCCAGCAGTAATCAGTTATTTCTCCTAGCCATAAATTTTAACCATTCTTTTCTGAGGGGGAAGAAATTAAAGTAACAAAGGGAGGTAGCTATAAAGAACAGAACTGTCAGAATAGCAAATGTTTCAGTAATTTGTTGGGTCTGTGGTTTAAAGTTGACTGATTTTAGCACTAATTTTGGTTTGGAGTATTTCTTGGGACAAAGAAGCCCTATTTTAATGTATATTTCTAGTGAAGATTGTGATTATAAGTGTGAAAAAGCTTGTAAGAGAGGTTTCATTACAATTCAACAACTTAACTAATTTTTTTTTTCTTTTTGGGGAACTCAGGTGTTGGCTTGGCTATCTTGTCTTTCATGCAACAAACCAGAGTTTTGACAACACTCACTGAACGTGGTCTATTAAAGACATTGCCCAAGAAACCACCTGGTCCAGCTAAATTGTAATTACTTTTCTGAACACCTAATTCCACCAGGTCTCGTTGGAAAAACAAGAAAAATTTCCCTAAATGACTAATGCTTTTAGGTCCAGCAGCAGTTTTTTCATTGTCCTCAAAGCACCTGGTGTAACCTGCTTGCTTTCAATTTTTCTGAGAGCCTGTGGATTTGAAATGAGAAAAAGAAAATAAGATCCCATAAGTCCACAGGGCAAGGCAACCTGCATTCATATAGAAAACACCAGACATTTCTGAACATGTGGCTGCTAAGCTCCCCACATCAGGGTCAGATTTATGTATTTGCTCTGGAACAGAGATTTTTGTATACCAGGCACAATAGCTTGGAGTATTTACAGTGTAAGCTATTTTCCAAAAGCAAACAGCTGCACTGCCAAGCTCAGTAAACCCCTGTGTCCTCAGATACAGGAGCCAGAACCTTCTCAGGGAGCAGGTGTGCCTTAACTAGGAGGAGCCCTTCCTTGGGCGTTACTCCCTGAATGTCTGAACATTTCCTCCGTTCCAGAGATGCAATCTGATGACTTCTGAAAAAAGAACTTATTTTTTCATTTTCTCCTTGATGAGAAAAACTAAAAAATTGTCCAGTTATTACAATCTAAAGGGAAGGGTTGGGTGGCTTTCAGAGGAAGCTGTAGATAAAGTCTAAGTTGTGACAAAGACACTTTATCTTCTTTTTGTTCTCTTTAAATTTAAATTTTTTTTTTTTTAATTCCCCTTCCTCTTTTCTGGAAGGGAGGGTGGATGCTTTGGTCAGGAGCAGGAATCTGAAAGGAAAATAAAAGGCAAAACATGAAGCTGTTTTCCTGCCTAGAATCTCCATGATTCTTTTTGCTTGTGAGCAACTCTTAGCTGGCTTCCATCCATGGAGGTACAAAATCACCCACATTCCTGTGGACAGGACTTTAAAAGAAAATGCAGAAGTGGGATGGGGCGATTCATTTACTTATTCATTTCCTGAATGTTTATGAAGTACCCATTTGGTACTGGGGCCTGTTGTAATGGAGTTAGACATCGTCCCCGCAAGGGATCAAAGGTATCGCCTTCATTAGCTGACCTCAAAACCTTCCGAATTTCAATCATTTCTTACACCTTTTGGAGAAGAGCTGTTAAAGTGAAAATGCTACTATGTGAAGATAGTATATACAAATATAATATTACATTATATTTACAAATCTTGGTTTGCATTATAGGACCCAATGTAACACAGTATCATGGGAGAATCATAATTCAACAGCCAGGAGAGCTGAGTTCTTATTCTGGCTCTGCTAATCACTAGCTGTGTCGTGATCATGTGTGAGTGACTCTCCTCCTCTGGGCCTCAGTTTCTCCATAGGCACAATGAGGGGGGAAGAGTTTTTAATTGCTTTCCACCTTTATGATTCTACAATTTGTTAATTGTTTAAAAGCAGATATCAAGGTAAAATGTGATGGATGGGCTGAAGTGCTTGACATGTGGTTAACCTGAAAGAGAAACAGGCAGAAAGAAGGGACTCCTTATGCATGTGGTTTAATGATGCCCATGAACAGTATATCAGGATAATTGGTGACAGTGGATGGGGTGGGGTGTGGGAAACATCACAGACTGTGCAGGCAGGATACTTGGGTCTGATGCTGTCTCTACCATTATGTAGCCTGAGACAAGTTATTTACCTTTTCTAAATCTCAGCATCCTCATCTGTAAAATGGGTTAATATTGGTATCTATTGTATAACATTTCTGTGAAGAGTAAGTCAGACTACCCATCTAGCACAGAAAGCCTGGAAAGCCGTCAGTCCTCTATGTCCAAGACCCTCAGAGTGTGGTCTGGAAACCCCTGAGGAGTCGTCAGTGAGTCTGAGAGGTCAAAACTGTTTTCATGATAATAGCTTAGTATTTGCCTTTTTATTTTTATTCTCTCATGAGTGTACAGTGGAGTTTTCCAGAAGCTACAGGATGTGTGATATTGTCACAGATTGAATGCAGAGCAGTTAGGAGAACCCAGTTGTCTTCTCTTAAGCCAGTCATTAAAATTTTTTACAAAAATGTAAAATAATGCTACTCTTCTCTCTCATTTTTTTGAAATAGTTATTTTTTCCATGAAATATGTATTTTTTGTTAATATGCAATGGACTTATTATTGCTATTTAAAATATATAACTAATTACTTAATACATTCTTAGTTTGTATTTCAAACATGGCAAATAGCAGAAGCTCCAACTCACATTAAAAAAGCTATTTGGAGTGGTC
The DNA here is from genome assembly GCF_964194185.1 of Rhinolophus hipposideros. NCBI lineage: Eukaryota > Metazoa > Chordata > Mammalia > Chiroptera > Rhinolophidae > Rhinolophus > Rhinolophus hipposideros. Next base: position 7,750,534 of record NC_138060.1, on the reverse strand, counting down.
AATAATTATTAAGAGTGTGGTTTTACAAATAAATAGAAAAATATATTCCTGCATTAGTTTCCTATTGCTACACAGTTGCTGTAACAAAACATCACAAACTTAGTGTCTTAAAAACAACACAAATTTATTATCTTAATGTGCTGGCAGTCAGAAGTCTGCAAGAGATCCCAAGACGGTGCTCCAGGGGGGACTCTGTCTCCTTGCCCTTCCCGATTTCTGGGGCACAGCCTACAAACCCTGGCTGTGGCCTCTTTCCTCCACCTTCAAAGCCAGCAGCATATCCTCTTCAGATCTTTCCCTGCTTTTGTGGTCTGGTCGCATGGTCTTTTGTCTCTCTCTTACAAGGACCTTTGTGGTTACACTGGTCTACCTGGGTAATCCAGGATAATAAACTCCCCATCACAAGATCCTTAACTTAGTCACACCTGCCAAGTCCCTCTTGCCATATAAGATAATGTATTCCCAGGCTCTAGGGATTAGGGATGGACATCTTGGGGGCCATTATTCCGCCTACTGCAATTCCATTTTGAGTAATTTACAAATTGGATTTTTAACAAAACAAAATAAAACAATGAAAATTTATAATGATAGTACAAGTCGAATGCAGATATATATATATATATATATATATATGTTACTTAATCAACAAATATCCTTTCTTGTTTGAATTTTTATAAGAGTTTGTATAAAACTGATGACATATGCTGGGGAGCAAGATCTTAAATGCTTCCCAGAATAACAGTTTTGCAGTTTCTTTCATGCATTTGAAATTAAGGAGGGGATGTAGAGAAGATTACATGGAGGTGGGAGAAAGCAAGCTGGGGATGGGGTTACAGAAGAAATAAGGTTTGTATTCTCTTAGGGGTCGTCTCCTGGAGATTGGAATCACAGGGTAGTTAAAATTATGTGCTTTCTTTGGTCTGAAAGGGGGTATTTCAAAGGTGTGTTAACCTAGATGTACAGAAAAAATAAACAGGGCTTACTTAAGGCAAAGATAAAGTTTTTACTAAAGAAGTTACATGCCTGGGGCATGACTAACTCTCATGATCTGCCCAGTTAGGAATTTATGATCAGATCACTCTGTGAGGTTACTTTCCATAAGACTCTTTTTTTTCCCCACAGTTCCCTCTTTTGGTCATAAATCAATCCAAAGGATGCATTGATAACCAACCTTTTGGTTGAGTAGTGTCATCTCACAGTGCTAAAAAGGCTTATTCCTAGGAAGTCTCAGTATTGATGTCATCTCATCAACAAATATTCTTAAAGATCTCTATGTACTCTTATGTCTCTGCCCAATATTTCAATTGTCAGCTTAAGAACCTCTCCTTGACGATGTCTTCTTTACCTTTCTCAGGAGGGCTTCCTTTTCTCGGCATTTACACAGAGCCTGGCACAAAGAACTCCATAATTGTTAGCTAACATTATTTCAATTACTTTTTTGTGTCTCTCCCTTCTACTAGACTCTAAGCCACTATTCCCAAAAGCATGTTTCACAAAACACTTCCATGAGATTATACCACATAAAATAGTTGTATGGTCAAAACACTTCAGGAAACACTACGTATCTTATCCTCTTCTTTGGAGATTTGTGATACTCTTTAGCATATTAAAGGCTCTGAGAAGTCCTGTGGTGTGTGGGGGGGAAGGAATAATTTTCCAAATTTATTTGCCCAAGGATTCTCTTTTTCCTATAAAATTGATTAGCATTCTACTGTCAGGAACACTGCTCAAAGCTCCTTGGGGTAAGTACCAAATTGTGTTCTTTGTATCTTTTTTGGCTGACCTGTTCCCAGGATACTGCAAGTACTTGATAAATGTATGTTGAATGAATACACTGAAGAAGAGGAAAACAAAATTGGTAAGACAAGATCTCTTCCCTCAAGTTGCTAAAAATTAATAAGACAGATGCATAAATAATTATTTGTACAGTAGTAGGCAAGTGAAAAAGTGATTTAACCCAGGACTATTAATAAGGAGAAAATCAAATCCAAATGCTGAAAACCAACCTAAGAGTTAAACGGAACTGAAGCAGGTAATTCAGCAGCCTTTTGAACTTTGTGGACTACCTTCTCTCAAAGAGGAAACAAGAAAATTAGATCTGTGTAGCCCAGAGCAGAATAGAAAGAAATATGTGTCTTCAGATAAAGAATGAAAATTATTATAGAAAAGATTAAGCTAGGATTAAAACTCCAAATCAGGTCTCTATTGCATCCTGAGTGATGGCTGAGAACCCAATACTCACATCCAATTATGCCTATGAACCTGCAGGCAGTCAGTTTGAGAGAGTGAACCCGTATCTCGCTGCCAAAGGTTGAGCATGAGTTTTCCAATCCCAGCCACACCATTTATCAGAAATGAAGGTTCTCTTGACATGGGAAGCAGCAATAGCCCTATTCTGAGATGGCACCAAAGGCCAGGGCAATCACTGGTGGAACCAGCCATTCCAGCAGCTGCTCCACAGCCATGCAGGGTCCCTTTGTTGGTTGACCCGAGAGTTAATTCAACCAAGGTCATGAAGGGGCAGCAAGCAGCCTTTCCTCTATGCTCTGCTAAACTCACTATGTTGGGGGAAACAAACAAACAAAAGTAGTTCAAGCTAGAAGAGAAAGAAGTTGGTATGGCCCAGTGGAAGGGGGAAAGAATTTTGGGGCCACCAGAGGATTTGGTTTTGAATTGTAGCTCTTACAGGCCTGACTGCGCACAAATTACTTAACCTTTAAGAGCTTGTGTCATCAGTTGATAAATTTGAATAGAACTTCTGTATAGGCTTGTTGTAAATCCTAGAAATAAGTTTTATAAAGTACACATAGTGGGCACTCAATAAATAATAGTAGAAGAGCATTTATAATAAATAATATTTATTAATTAATATATAACAATATATGATATTTTATATTCATGTAATTAAAATATTGTAAAATATAAAATGATACACTTATCATAAATAATTTATCAACAAAAAATGGCAGGGTAATATCTGTGAATCACTCATCTTTGTTCCCCCTCTTCCAGGATTTCTTTTTGTCTCATAACCATCTTTCCTATTTGGGAAATTGTCCATTTTGCATTAATTGACTCAGAGAATAGGTAGACTAGCAGGAAGGCAGAAAAAAGGATGTTCGTCTGGATTAAAAACGAAGGAATGAGAGGAAGACTCGTGGAGCAGACGTGTGCTGCAGAGTCTGGTAGTACCCACTAGGCCTCCACTGACTGGACCCACTCCTCTCAGAGAAACCCAGACAGTTATGGAAGGGCCCTGCAGCATCTGCTACATAAATAGATGTCACAGGAGCAGATGAACCTCCTTTCAATGCCTTGGCACAATACAGTGCTCATCTCAGAACTCTGCAGCAGCCCTGGGGAAAGAAGGAAGGTCACAAATTGGCAGGGATTACGTTTCTTCCATCTTTGTTGAAAGGGGACATGAAATAGTAATTATGGCAAGGTACAGGTAACCCCCGTATAACACGGCACTTTTATAAGACGGTTCCACTCTAACACCGTTGGAGAATTGGGGGAAACCATTGTACAACACGGCATCCTAGAACACGGCTTCACTGTAACATGGTTTGAGAATTAGAGAAATCCCTGAACAACATGGAGTGTAAGAAGAGCTTTTAAGAGCAAAAAATATCTCATTCGAAATTAGGGAAATCCCCAAACAACACGGAATGTAATAAAAGCTTTTTTATATCTCATTTTATATCATATATATATATATATATATATATATATATATATATATATATATATATATATATAATTTATATCTCATTTGAAATTTTTCTTTCGAGCATGGATGTTGTATCAGATTTGACTGCAAAATTTTAAAATTTATTAGAATTTTAAATCCATTTTGTTCGTGGAGTATTAAGTTCAGAGGATGAAGATATCTTGTCAAAAAGAAAACACCTGGAGTGACGTCGTAGGAATGGTGGCAGTGGGGTGCACTTTTTGAGTTCTCCAGATCTTATCACAAACGGGACATATAACCCATCAAAGAACTCTTTGCTCATCATGCAGAACAGCTAAGAGACTGGTGGAAGGATTACTTGAAGGTGTGCAAATTGGGCGAGCAGGGGAAGAGGGAAGGGAGCGGAGTGGAGATGCGGCCCCATCTGCGCGGTGGAAATGCAGTCCGCACCTGTGGCTGTGGGGATGTGGCCCCGCACCTTCGGCTGTGGAGACAGGCCCACATCTGCGGCTGGCACCCGCAGCTGCAGAGATGCTGGGGATCCCAGGGTGGAACAGAGAACACAAAAGTCAGGAGGTGGGTTCTTTCCCTGCGTCCCACAGCTGATCGCTCCCGCGGAGGTGGAGGATGGGGGTGGAGGGAGGCAGCTAGGTGGGCCTTAGGGTGAACACAGACTCCATACCTGGGCCCCTCCCCCCCACTTCCAATCCTATCCCCACCCTTCAATAGACTTAAACTGGACCCTGAACTGAGGAGTAGTGTCAGATTACAGAGGAGCCTTAGTGCTCAGGATCTGGGAAGACTAGCAGGCAGCTCTGACCCAGGGAAGAGAGTGATTCTGGCTGGGCTAGGAGAGAAGAGACTCCTCAACTCCCAGCCCCCACCCTTTCTGGCCTGCCTAGGGCCGGGCAAGTGCAACTGCAGAGGCCCTCCCAGGGGTCAGCAGTAAGCGGCAGATGCAGCTCTGGGCTTTCAGCAGCTCAGAAATCTCCCGCCTGCCAAACACACACACACACACACACACACACACACACACACGGAAGTGCCCTAAGACTCAGGAGAACTGGACACAGGGCTGGTAGTGCTACTCTCAGTGTGCAAATGTGCAGGCAAGGGCAGAAAGTGCACTGACTTTGTAAAAACTATCATCCAGACCCCTCAGCCCCACACATTTAAACCTACAGTCCCAAAGTCACTCTGGGCACCAGGTGACCAACTTTGCCTGCACAATAGGCAGGGGACTCTTTGGTACAGTAGAGGACAACCTGGAGATTACTTAGTGGGCTTAAGCCAAGACTGGAGCTGCTTTTTGTTTTGCTTTGTTTTGTTTTATTTTGTTTTGTCTTTATATCTTTGATATCTTTGCCTGTGTTGAGTGGGGGTTGTCGGTTGTTTTACATGTGAATGTATTTGATTTTTTCTTTGTTGTTGTTGTTGTTGTTGTGCTTGGTGATTTGCTTTGTTCTGAAATTGCCCTACCAGGCCCAGCTTAAGAGGCACAAGATTCAATATATCCAGAGGCCAACCCCAGACCAAACCAGAGTACTATCGGGTTTGACCTACAAGTCACACACCCAGAGGGAATTCTCTACAGGCACAAGAGCCCATAGAGGCCAAAAAACATTTAAGTGGTCAACCGTCACACAGCAAAGCACCCTGCGATGGGCAGAGCCAAGTCTCACAAGTAGCCTAGGAGTTAACCCAACCTACTCACAAGCGAAAAGCAATTAAACATCTTCTTTAACAGGACAATATACACAACACAAGAGTCACCTTTGGAGCACACACAGAGGAGAAGAACGAACTAGTGCAAGTCAAATATAAAGGACACATACTACATAAGATAACCCAGCAAGAACTAAGAACTCTAGGGGATCTACCTAATACACCAAAGCAAACACAGAGACTCAGCCAGAATAGGGAAACAAACAAACATGTCCCAAATAAAAGAACAGAAGAAACCACCACAAGTAGAACCAAATGAAACAGGTAACCAACCTGTCAGAGACAGAATTAAGAACACTGGTGATAAGAATGTTTAAGGAGCTTAGAGACAACATAAAGAAGGATGTAGAAATCATAAGGAACAACCAGTCAGAACTAAAGAACACAATTACCGAAATTAAGAACTCACTTGTAGGAATTAACAGCAGGTTAGATGAAGTGGAGGATTGAATCAGTGACTTAGAAGACAAGTTAGCAGAGATCACCCAAAAAGAACAACAGAAAGAAAAAAGAATTAAAAACAATGACGATGGTTTAAGAGACCTCTGGGATAACATCAAGCGCAACAACATGCGCATCATAGGAATACCAGAAGGTGAAGAGAGGAAGCAAGGGATTGAGAACATATTTGAAGTAATAATGTCCGAAAACTTCCCTAACCTGATGAAGGAAACCAACATACAAGCCCAGGAAGTGCAGAGAGTTCCAACCAGGATAAACCCAAACTGGTTTACACCAAGGCACATTATAGTTATAATGGCAAAGCATAAAGACAAAGGAGAATCCTAAAAGCAGCAAGAGAAAAACAGAGGGTTACATACAAGGGAACTCCCATAAAACTATCAAATGAGTTTTCTACAGAAACATTGAAACCAGGAGGGAGTAGCAGGAGATACTCAAAGTGAAAAGTGATGGAAAACAAAGGCCTACAACCTAGATTGCTTTATCCAGCAAGACTATCATTTAAAGTTGATGGAGAGAGAAAGAGCTTCCTGGAAAAGAATAAGCTAAAGGAATTTATTACCACCAAGCCAGCATTGCAAGAAATACTAAAAGGACTTCTGTAAACAGAAGAAAGATGAAAACAATCTAGCTACAAATTTAAAAATGGCAATAACTATGTACCTATCAATAATCACTTTAAATGTAAACGGATCAAATGCTCCAATCAAGAGACATAGGGTGGCTGAGTGGATAAGAAAGCAAGACCCTTGTATATGCTGTATACAAGAGACTCACCTCAGATCAAAAGACACACAGGCTGAAAGTGAAGGGTTGGAGTAAGATATTTCATGCAAATGGAAATGAGAAAAAAACTGGAGTTGCAATTCTTATATCTGACAAAATAGACTTTAAAATGAAGAACATATTAAAAGATGAAGATGGGCACTATATAATAATCAAGGGATCGATCTGACAAGAGGACATAACCCTAGTAAACATCTATGCACCCAACATAGGAGCACCTAAATATATGAAACAGATACTGACTGACATAAAGACAGTGATCAACAGTAACACTATCATGGTAGGGGACTTCAACACACCTCTGACAACAAGGGACAGGTCTTCCAGGCAGAAAATCAATATGGAAACAACAGCCTTAAATGATATATTGGACTACTTGGATTTAATAGATATTTTCAGAGAATTTCACCCCAATGCTGCAAAATACACGTTTTTCTCAAGAGCACATGGAACATTTTCCAAGATAGACCATATGTTGGGCCACAAAACAAGTCGTGATAAATTAAAGAAAATTGAAATCATACCAATTGTCTTCTTTGATCACAGTGCTATGAAATTAGAAATGAAGTACAGAAAAAAAACGGGAAGACACACCAATTCATGGAGGCTGAATGACTTATTACTAAATGATGAATTTGTCAAGCAGGAGATCAAGGAAGAAATCAAAAGATATCTCGAGACAAATGAAAATGAAAACACGATGACCCAAAATCTATGGGATGCCGCGAAAGCAGTCCTAAGAGGGAAATTCATAGCATTGCAGTCCTACGTAAAGAAACAAGAAACATCACTAATCAATAGTTTATCTTCACACTTAAGGGATTTGGAAAAAGAACAGCAAATAAGCCCAAAGGGAGCACAAAGAAGGAGATAATAAAAATCAGAGTGGAAATAAATAAAATAGAAACCAGAAAAACAATACAAAAGATCAATGAATCCAAGAGTTGGTTCTTAGAGAAGATAAACAAAATTGACAAACCTTTAGCTAGACTCATTAAAAAAGAGAGAGGACCCAAATTAATAAAATCAGAAATGAAAAAGAAGTGACAACAGACACCACAGAAATACAAAAAATTTTAAGAAATTACTGTGAGCCACTATGTGCCAACAAATTTGACAATCTGGAAGAAATGGACAATTTTCTAGAGGCGTACAACCTTCCAAGGCTAACTCAAGAAGAAACAGAATACTTGAATAGACTGATTACCACCAGGGAAATTGAATCAGTAATCAACAATCTCCCAACAAACAAAAGCCCTGGACCAGATGACTTTACAGGTGAATTTTACAAAACGTTCAAAAAAGAATTATCACCTATTCTTCTCAAGCTCTTCCAAAAAGTCCAGAAGGAGGTAAGACTCCCAAACACTATTTACGAAGCCACTGTCACACTGATCCCCAAATCAGACAAAGGCACCACAAAAAAGAGAAAACTACAGGCCGATATCTCTAATGGACATAGATGGAAAAATCCTCAACAAAATATTAGCGAGCAGAATTCAGCAATACATTGAAAAGATCATACACCACGATCAAGTGGGATTCATCCCTGGTATGCAAGGGTGATTCAACATCCGCAAATCAATTAATGTGATCTACCACATTAACAAAATGAAAAATAAAAATCACACGATCATATCAATAGATGCAGAAAAAGCATTTGATAAAATTCAGCACCCATTTATGATAAAAACCCTAAAGAACGTGGGAATAGAGGGATCATATCTCAACATAATAAAGGCCATATATGATAAACCCACAGCTAACATCCTACTCAATGGGGAAAAGCTAAAACCATTCCCCCTAAGATCAGGAACAAGGCAGAGTTGCCCACTATCTCCACTTCTATTCAACATAGTGCTGGAAGTTCTAGCCACAGCAATCAGACAAGAAAAAGAAATAAAATGGAATCCAAATTGGTAAGGAGGAAGTAAAATTATCATTATATGCAGATGATATGATACTATATATAGAGAACCCTAAAGACTCCACGAAGAAACTATTAGAGCTGATAGATGAATTTAGTAAAGTAGCAGGATACAAAATTAATATTCAGAAATATGTTGCATTTGTATATACCAATAATAAAACATCAGAAGGAGAAATTAAAAAAAAAAAAACAATCCCATTTACAATTGCTCCAAAGACTATAAAATGCCTGGGAATAAATTTAACCAAAGAAGTAAAAGATCTGTACTCAGAAAATTATAAGACACTGAAGAAAAAAATGAAAGAAGATATAAATAGATGGAAACACATACCATGTTCATGGATAGGAAGAATTAATGTAGTTAAATGTCCATACTGCCTAAGGCAATATACATATTCAACGCAATTCCTATCAAACTACCAACAATGTTTTTCACAGAAATGAAACATATAATCCTCAAATTTATATGAGACCATAAAAGACCCCAGATAGCCACAGCAATCTTGAGAAATAAGAACAAAGTGGGAGGTACAACAATACCTGACATCAAATTATACTACAAGGCTACAGTAATCAAAACAGCATGGTACTGGCATAAAAACAGACACATAGATCAATGGAACAGAATAGAGAGTACAGAAATAAATCTATGCCTATATGGCCATTTAATCTACGACAATGGAAGAAAGAATGTACGATGGGGTAAAGACAGTCTATTCAATAAATGGTGCTAGGAAACCTGGACAGACACATGAAAAAAATGAAGCTGGACTACCTCCTTACACCATATACAAAAATAAATTCAAAATGGCTTAAAGACTTAAATATAAGATCTGAAACCATAAAATACCTAGAAGAAAATATAGAAAGAAACTTCACAGACATTACCCCGAGTAAGATTTTTACTGATATATCCCCTCACGTGTGGGAAGTAAGAGAAAAAATAAACATGTAGGATTACATCAAACTAAAAAGTTTTTTCACAGCAAAGGAAACCATCAATAAAAGAAAAAGGGATCCTGCTGAATGGGAAAATATATTTGCCAATGATATATCTGATAATGGGTTAATATCACAAATCTATAAAAAACTCACTCAACTCAACTCCAAAAAAAACAAACAGCCCAATTAAAATATGAGCAGCGGACTTGAAGAGACATTTTTCTAAAAAGGACATACAGATGGCAAACAGACATATGAAGAAATGCTCAACCTCACTAACTATCCGAGAAATGCAAATAAAAACCACAATGAGATACCACCTCACCCCAGTCAAAATGGCTATCATCAATAAATCAACAAACAACAAGTACTGGCGCGGATATGGAGAAAAGGGAATGCTTGTGCACTGTTGGTGGGATTGCAGATTGGTGCAGCCACTATGGAAAACACTATGGAGGTATCTCGAAAATCTGAAAATGGAACTACCCTATGATCCAGTAATTCCATTCCTAGGTATCTATCCGGAGAAATCCAAAACTCCGATTCAAAAATCTTTATGCACTCCTATGTTTATTGCAGCACTATACACAATAGCCAAGACATGGAAACAACGGAAATGCCCATCGGTAGATGACTGGATTAAGAAGCTGTGGTACATTTATACAATGAAGTATTACACAGCCATAAAGAAGAAATAAATCTTACCATTTGCAACAACATGGATAGACCTAGAGAACGTTATGTTAAGTGAAATAAGTCAGGCAGAGAAAGACAAATACCATATGATGTCACTTATATGCGGAATCTAAAGAAAAGAATAAGTGAATGAACTAATCATAAACAGTTTTGGAGACAAAGAGGAAAAACTGAGGGTAGTTAGATGGGCAGGGGGGTGGGGATAAGGGGGAAGGTGAGGGGATTAGAAAACAGTCGGTAACCACAAGATGGCCACAGGGTTTTGAAAATTAATTTGGGGAATGTAATCAATAATGTTATAAAGATTTTGTAGGGTATCCGATGGCCACGTGTCCCATTTGGGAGACCACCTCACGGAAGATGTAGTTGCCTGATCACTGCACTGTACACGTGAAGCTGAATAATAATGAATGCCAACTATAATTTTATATATATATATATATATGTAGGTATATACTTACAAGAAACGGAGTACAGCATTAGGAATAGAGACAGTGGAAATGTAATGGCTCGATGTTATGTCAGAGGGATAGTGGATGGGGGGAGAGGGTTCCACACAGTGTGAGGGATATAAATGATAATCGTCTAAATATTACTTCGTCTTGTGCACCTGAAACTAATTAAAAAAAAAAAAGAAAACACCCTCGGTTAATAGTGTTTAGTAGTGATGATGAAGAAAACATTATTTAAAGCATATTAATATGTTATACTTTTGGTGAAAGTTGCTTTAATAAAGATATTTCTCTTAATTATAAATATATAATAGTATGTTTTCTTAATTTTTAAAACTTAACCCTCCTTTTTGTACTAGTTCTTTGTTTCGTATAACATGGATTCGCATAACACGGCATTTTTTAAAGGAACCTAACAACCGTGGTATATGGGGGTTACCTGTATTGAAAAATAAAATTAGATTCCTTGAATAACTGAGCCATGGATTGAGATTCACCCTCTGTTATAATGCTGCTAAGGCACAGCAAGTTAATATAAAGGTGGGACAATGTATATGTGAGAGAAAAAAGTACATTTGATGACAAATATATATGACTTTTTTATAAATTAAAAAAAAAAGGGAATTCTATGGTATTGCTTCAGTATTAGCTATTGGTAATGCTGGTGAGAAATATTTACACATTCCACTGGTTACACGATGCAATGTCCAGGTGGATATTAAATGTCCTGTGAAGAATCTGGAATGATGGTATCGACACTATAAATATTTCGTTAACACACTGCCACAACCTATAAAAAGAAAGCTGTTACTGACATAATTCATGTGGCCACCATATTTTTCAAGGATTCTACAAACATTTAGATTTGTTTAATTCAAGGGAAAAACAATCTGAACTAGAGTAAGCTGCCAATAGCTCACGGGGCTTTAATTCTTCATGTGTGTCATTTAAATAAAAGTTCTTATAACAGGTTTCTTTGCTTGTTTTTGTTTGACTAATTAAGTAAATTCCTGTTTACATTTCTATCCTATTCTAATTTATAAAGTATCAAATAAGAAGTTAAAAACCTAAAATTCAAAAAAAGGAAAAGGTCAAACTCCCAAGATTGTATATAAAAAAAAAAATCACCATTTTGCCAAATATTTGCCAACACCAAATGTGCTAATAAGCTTTTCCTCCTGTGTCCCCCTCGACCCAAACTCTCTTGTTCCTTTCACTAGTTTCCCCTTAATCTGATTTAGAACTCTGTCATGCAGTCTCTACTGTGATATCCTTAAACATTTTGTGCTCAATTTATCTGATCCCTTTGGGTCATTTACTCATTTAATTCAAGGACTGTTTCCTGAGCACCTATCATGTTCCAGGTGCTATGCTAGGTACCAAGGATTCAACAGTGAACAAAACATGTCCTGCTCTTGCTGTCATGAAACTGACACCAAGCATATTGTCATCATCCGGGCTAATAGACAGAGAACATCAGATCTACATTTTGAACCTGGTTTCTTTCTGGTGGCTTTTGTTCAACCCAATATTTGTAGCTAGTCATAGCAACAATGATTAATGTCTACTACCTATCAAAGCAGGGTACTAGGGGCTTTAAAACATGCTCATTATTTTATCCTTACATTAACCCAATTATTCCCATTTTACAGAGGAGGAAAACTGACTCCAAGGCCATATGGAAGACCAGGATTTCTCCTAACTTCTCTGTTTTATTTCTTCCCCTGCATCCTGAAATCATTAATGGATTGTGTTTTTGGTATCTTATTCCTTCTGGTTTTAGAACACCTCTGATTCCTAGTGGTAACCTTCTCTCCTGCCTTGACATCCCTTTGATCTTGACATCACATTGAAAGGGAACCGATAAACCAATGCCTACTGAGGAATCATGATGTTATCTAATAGAAAGAGTTGGATCTGTCACTAAAATCTTTCAGAGCTAAAGTTCTACATCTGACTAAGGGCTTTCAGCTGCTGCAGCAAAATATTTCTACAGGTGATAGAAATAGTATTTCTATAGGTGAATATGCTCCTTCTTCCTTAATAATGGAATACCGATTCGTTAGCTGAGACCATGACGGCCCAAAAGAAAGATTACATCTCCCAGTCTCCCTTGCAGCTAAGGTGACCATGACATTGAGTTTTGGCCAATGGTATGCAAAGAGAGGGGTCTGTGCAACTTCCAGGAAATATCTTGAATGGAAGGTGTTGTGATCTTTATGACTGTTCCTATTGACTGAAACACAGACATGAAGGCTGGGTGACTCCAGCAGTCATGTCGGGTCATGAGATAGAAGTTGTGTTTGTGACAATGGAGCAGGAGGCTGGAAGAAGCCTGTGTCTAATGATCAGGGAGCACTACACCAGCCATGTGCAGCTTACTTGTACTTGGTTTATGTAAGAGAGACTTAAACGTCCATCTAGGTTTCTGGTTTCTTTTTTGTTTGTTTTTTTGTTTTATGTTGCTAGAGCTTAATCTAATCCTGATGAAACAGGCACTGTGACAGGCTGGTGGGGAAATGAAAATAAAGACCAGTGACCTTCCTGCGTCAGGTGGTTACTGATTCTCCCTACTTTGTCCGTAATATTGTTCTTAAGTTAGAATGAACTTGACAAGAAAGAACTTATTAATGTCAGCATTTTGACAATCATATTTCAGATGGCAAAAAACCTGCCCCTGGAAGATCCTGGGAGAGTAACCCGCCCCTCAGTCTGGCCTTTGTGCAACTTTCTCCCAGAAAGCAAGCCCATGTTTGTGACAGCGGCCATCACCTTCCTCAATTCAGCCTCTGGAGTCACTTACTCAGCTCTGAGGAGTTACAAACTACCCTAATTGCCTCATACTTAAGATGACTTTGTTCAAAGAAGCCCAGAGGACAGAGAATAAAGAACAACAGAATCGAATGTGCAATTTGGAAATACTGGTACAGAATAGATTAAAAAGAGGAGATGTCAAATTGGGAGCAAGGAGAAAAATTAAGGAGACATCCAGGAGACAAGTGACAAGAGCTGGAGCTGAGGCACTGCCCTAAGAATGTAAAGGAAGCAATAGCTTAATTATAATTGTTGTGGGCATGAGATTTCATAGTGATTATTCATGGAGGGAAAAGAGTGGGAGATCACTAACGAAGTCCCATTTAAAGTGGGCAGAAGAACAAGAGCCAGCGAAAAAGATGGAGAAGGTCAACCCGAAAGGGTAGTATGAAAAAAACAAGAGCATGGCACCACAGAACCAGGTGTTTTTAAAGAGGGGCTGGTACACGGAGTCAAAGTACTTAAAGAAGTCAAGAAGGATAAGGAGGAAAATGGATCTATTGGCGTGGCAACATGGTGGTCCTTGGAAACTCTATCCTGAACAGAACTGCTGTGCAAGGAAGCCAGACTACAGCTGACCAAGGAACTAAGTAAGTCTCTTTTCCATTGTAGAGTAATGGAAAGCACAGGATGAAGGGTTGTTTCTTGGGGATTACAGAAACTGCTGGAACACAGACATAAAGTGAAGGCAATTCTTACAAGAAGCTTGGTTTGACACTATAAAAACTTCCAATTCATATTCATATTGTCTTTGGCACATTGGAACTGGTATGAATACAAAAACTTCAGCATTGCGACTGGCCTCAACTGTTTTGGATATTTTGACTACTACCCGATTAGATGGGCCCGACCCAACTAAGACATTCTGCACATGGGTGTGATAGCAATTTCCCAAATGTTTATTGTCCATACAAAGAGAGAGTAATGAACAGTTTTGCTAATTAGGTCCTGTTTATATTTCAATTATCATGGCTAATTACAGATTTTATTCATGATATGCTTTATTAATTATCAGTAGTGCTCTTGTTTCTCAGCATACTTAAACAACTTACAATGCTTTCTCTATCTTCTGGGTGTCCTTACAGCCAAGATTTTATTTGTATTAAAAATGCAATAGATAAATGGCATGCAAATTGTTCTTTAACTGAGAAATATGGTCATGGCTGGTCAACTTTTAGTGTCAGAATGGATGAAATGATAATTTTATTTAGTGGAGCAGTTCTTACCCCAAGAGTTGGGAGAAGATTTCTTGGTAGAACATGGGAATTTTATTCTAGTCACAAGACAAAATTGGATGTCACCATCTAATGCATTTCTGTAAAACAACTATAATTTTGTCCCTTAAAACTCTCCATTTGTAGACGCCATGACAACAGAATGCCTATAAAATTTTGCTTCTTAGAAAAAAAAGTAGACTTGGTTTCTATCATGTTAAGTTCCAGGTTTTTGAAGGAGTGATTGGTGGTTTATAAGATAAATAAGGGCATATGTGCATTTTACGAATGGGAGAGGCTGAAGTCCAGATAGGGCACCAGGGACTATCACAGAATCACGAAGTGTGGAAGTGGCAGTTAGAACTGGAAATCCAATCACCTGCTTCTTCCCACTGACCTCTATCCCGTCTAGTTCATGCTGGAAAGAGTGTTGCTTTTATGTATCCACTTGAATGGGTTAAGGGATGCCTGAATAGCTGGTAAAACATTATTTCTGCATGTGTCTGTGAGGGTGTGTCAAGAAGAGATTAGCACTTGAATCAGCTTTCTTAAAGAAGATCACCATGACCAATACAGGCGGGCATCATCCACGCTGGTGAAGACCGAGAACAAAAGTGTGGAAGAAGAGGAAATTTGCTTTTTCTTGAGCTGGGACATCCATCTGCTGCCCTTGGGCATTGGCACTTCTGGTTCTCAGTCCTTTGGACTCAGACAGAAATTTACACCACTGGCTTCCTTGGTTCTTGTGCTTTGAACTCAGACCCCTTTTCCTGGTTCTCTAGCTTGCAGATGGCAGATCATAGGACTTCTCAATCGCCATAATTGTGTAAGTGAATTCCTATAATGCATCTCCTTTTACATATGTCTGTAGGTGTCCTATTGGTTCTGTTTCTCTGGAGAACCCTGACTAATCATGCAGGGTCCCTCAGGCTCTGGGGTGACATAGGCCTCTCTTGAAGCCGAGATCTACTCTATACCTCATTTGGTCATCTGGAGAATGAGATCACAGTAGTTGCTACCACTGTACTGGGCAGTTTTCATGGTTAGATGAGGAAATGTATGGGAAGTTCCCACCCAGCGTTTGACACATGTGATTATCCAACAAATGTCAGCTGCCTTTAACAAGACAGACCCAGGGCTGACTGTGGCTTTGCTGCATTGGTCCAAATCCCAGAAAACAAGCCTAGAATCCCAGAGGCTGAGACATGATTGGTCTGCACCAGATTGTAATCTGTCTGCTCTTCAGACACTTGCTGCTGCTCAGTTTCAATTTAGATTCAGTAATAGCCACATTCAAACACCAAAGGCACATGGGTGAAGACATCCTCCCATTTTTGTTGCTTTCAACATTTCGGAATCTGACTGAATTAATCGGCTGGCTGCTACCGCATGGGATCCTGTGACTACCGTGATTCCCGGAGAATAAGGCCGGGTCTTATGTTGAGGGTTGCTCCAAAAGACACATTAGGGCTTCTGTTCAGGGAATGTCGTCCTGAAAAATCATGCTGGGGCTTATTTTCTGGTTAGGTTTTATTTTCAGGGAACCACAATAACTGAGGCCAAACATCAGAGGCTACAAAGCAGAGCAACTCAGAGTATTGTGCATGTGTCCCATTGTCTGAATGCCCTGGGAAAATGACACAACCTCTCGGTGCCTCTGTTTCCTCGTAACAAAACAGGGATAAAAGAGGACCTACCTCGTGGGTTTAAGGATACAGTGAGATGCTTCACATAAAGTGTTTAGCCAAAGAGAGATCATCACAAGTTCTCAATTATTATTGCTATGTTCCCTGCCATTCCCACCATTTCACAGTAGAGTTTGGTTCTAATCAGGAATAGGACATGCAAATGTCACCTGTAATTTAGAGATTTGAAAAGCTGTATTAACAGCACCAGGCAGGCTGAAAGGAGGCCAGCTTTCTCTGTTACTGTATGTAGTTTGTACATTTTATGGCTACGCAGGGGGGTGGAGTGGGATGGTAGAAAAACCTGCATCGAAGGTCCTTTGGGCTATTGAATTTATAGGTTTGGATTTCTAACACTAATCAAGTTTCAGGGGATTAGAGCATGAGGGAGGTAGGGTCTCTCCTGACTATAATTCGACATTTTCTCTGTTCCCAATCTTTCCTTGACCGGCAGTAAGAGATTTCCTTTTGTCTGATGGCTTATGTGTAAAGCTCTTCATTCTGATTCTGGGTGCCTGTTCTCAAGATAACGAGGATGAGGAAAAGTTGTGTATGTAAAGCAACAGTTCCAACTTGTCCCTTGCACATGGATCGCAAGGTGAGCTTGTTCCAGGGTAGATGGCGGGCTCTTTCCCTCAAATGTCTGGATTCAGTCTGACCTGTACAGCAATCTGCACCTTTTCTAAGCATCAACTCAGGTGATTTGATGCAGGATTTGAAGTTCAGTCCCTGAGCTCCATTGTAAGAAACATGGTTCTAACCCTGCTCATATCAATACTCTGCTGCTTTACAGCTTGTTGCTTAAGGAAGAGGCAGTTGGCTCTGGCTTGCGGGCTGCCTGTGTTTAGCTGAGTTAAGGCACACCCTCCCCTGCAGCCAACTCGTTTCCTGAGATAGGACGGATATCAAGAAACACTCTTAAAGTCCATTACAAAAAATCACTTTAACTTTTAACCAAAAGAAGAAATAGAGAAAAAGCATAGCAATTGAGAAAAAGGATACTGTTTAAGTAAAAAAAAAATTAAAAAAATCATGATTGTAAGATGCCAAACTCACTGATTTGATCCATTGAAAAAAACAAGATATTCAAAGCCCACTGGCCAATTTGGTCAAAATTTAACTTAGAATTTATTTCTACCATGTAGACCAAACTCCTGAAAATTGGAGATAGCCTGGTGTAATAGAGAGAGCACAGATATTCCTCTTGGAAGATTTTGGTTTGAATCCTGGCTCCATCAATCTAGCCATGTGACTTTAATCTCTTTGAGTCTTGATTTTCCAATAGGAATAAAGGGTGTATTAAACATTAGTAATAATGTATATAACTTGCTTAGCCCAGTTATTAGTATTAGTTGTGATCATTGTTATTATCATTTGTCTTCTCTTACCTTCAATAGATAAGATGGGAAAATAATGGTATTATCATATAACTTTGTTGTGAGGATTATTAAATTAGATAATTAATTAGTGCTTATGATGTGCCAGGTATGTTCTAAATACTTTACATACATTAACTTGTTTAATTCCCACAACTCAGTGAGGTTCTTCCCATTTCACTGATGAGGAAACAGGCTCCAAGATATGATGTACAGTACCCAAGGTCACATAGCTATAAGGGTGAAGCTGCACTATTATATATGAAGAACTCAGCTCAGTACCTGCACACAGTACTGTTAATAATGGGCAGTTTTCATCGTGTTATGTAGAGAAGACTTTTCCTAAAGGACTGCCTTGGGGGTTTCAAAATCATGGCTGAGTGGAAATTCTACATGGTCAGCATGTTAGTGCTGATGGAAGTGCATTCTTTCATGGAAGATGGGGTCAGTGTTGTCCTGCCTGACAAAAAGAAATATCTCTGATCTATGTGCTGCAAACAAGAGTGGGCCCCATTTAAATAGGGGTTAAAGTCACCCATGTGGTCCTCACCTTAATGATACCTGTCTACAAAGGAACTGAGTAATTGTCATACTTAAAAATGTTCCCTTTTCGTTTGTAGACAACAATTACACTGCAAAAAAGCAGTTCTTAAGACAGCCTAAGAAAGTAAAAGAAAACAAAAAAACCCTCTCTTATAAGTTATATTTTGATGGGCTAGCATTAGACACAACAGGCAATGATATTTAAGTTGATCACAGACAGATGTTTAGCATATTTTATGTAAAAAACATAGACATAGCTAACTGTCAAAACAGATGGTTTCCCAAAACACTGGACAGATGGAACCAAGAAGATACACTCCTGAGGAGTCTGAACTCCTCAAAGTGACCCTAATTAAAAAAAAAAATAATAGTTTTGATCAAAGCACTTCAAGGATTTTCAGTTCTTTTGTTTCTGTAGTTTTTTCACTTTGTCATGGCTACTAAAATATTTGGGATGTAAAATTTGCTTTCTTCCTTTCTTGGTTTGTGTATGTGTATGTTAACACATGTGTGAGTATTCTTGGTTTCAAAAGCATACTTTCTTTTCTTTTCTTTTCTATCATTCACTGTGGGAAAATTGAGTGTGCTCTACTCATTGTTGGCTGTCTCCCCAGCATCTGCTCCCCTCCCAATTTCCCAATAGTTCCTGATTTCCATTTAGGGATCTGGGGTTCCAGGGATGTTGACTCTGTGCCCAGCTCCATATCTTGTCACTGCTCTGCAGGAAAGCCTCTGATTGATCCTTTTCTTATTCAGAGTAAAAAGCCAAAGTCTTCCCACTGGGCTGCAAGGCTTGACACAGTCTGGCTTGTTACCCCAATTTCATCTCCTACAGCTTCCCCCCCCCCCACCTCCCTGTTCCTTTCACACTGGCCCCTGGCCTTTCTTTAAATATGCCAGGCACACTCCCACCTCCAGGCCTCTTTAATGCTGATCTGTTAGGGAACATCTCACTGAATAAAGCAGGTGAAGACCTTGACTTGGTTGAACAGTTTTTCCCCAACTCCCTCATTTTTGCACATAGAAAAAAATCCCTATAAAATCAGATTAACTTTAAGCATTCACCAGTAAATGTTTCAAGGGGAGTTTGCACCAACATTCTGCCCTGGTAAGAATTTTAGAGGCTGTGTGTGAAGTCTTTCTTTTTGTGTTCATAAAGAACAATGTGCAATTCAGTTGTGGAGAGAAGGCTTTCTTGAAAGCAATTGAGAGAGTTTTTTACAGGGTGGGGTTTTTGTCTTGCTGTGTTTACATAGTATTGGCTATTCTGCTGATGTTCATATAATGAAACTTAAAAATAAAAACAGCTGGAAAGTGTGCCAACCGATGCCTACTTCATCAATTTGCTTTCTGGCTTGCCTCAAGTAATTTTAACAAAGTATGTTAACTCTACCAGAGTCTTAAAAGAATTCATGTTCTATAATCTGGCCCTCTTCACTGCTACAAGAGTTTTGGAAATAAGCCCATGAATTTAATGAAATACTTAAAATAATACTCCGGGAGGCTTAAATCTTGATAATTATGCAGTTATACTTCAGGTATATTAAATGTTTCTAAAATGATGCATTTTGCCTAGAATTCTGATTGTTGCACTTTAAAGGAGCTATGGTTACCAGGATCAAATTTAAATAAAGTTTTCAAGTCACAGATGACCCAAAATGAAATTCATGCAACTAACAGTAGGGAGGGATGGTGCTCCCACTCTCTTGAGCTTGCCTTTTAATGACTCTGTTTAATTTCCTGTTTTAAAGAAAGAACTTGAATGGAATCTCTTCTTAAGGGATTGTTTGGTTTAAACCTGATCCCCTCAAATGCTTTCCTAAATCCCTCCTTTGAGGATTTGGACTTCGGACTCACCTGAAGGTATCATTTCAGTTCTTGGATGAGAGACATGCTCTTCATCATTCTAAAGCAATCCGAGAAAGTTCTTCTCAGTCACAAATAGCACCAGCATGTGTACAAAGCCCACTTTGTTTTGTGGGAAATGAAAATGTATTTTTAACAGTGTATCTTTGGACTGAAATAGGAAGAACCTCCACCTGGACATTAATGCAAGTCAGAATTATTGAACATTCATTACCATAGTCATAATTGCCATTTATGAATTTGGTGTTCAGTGTATCTGGGTCTTGTTTCACTTAATAACACAATATCTGCACTTGTTAGCAACCCCAATCTGGACTTTATGATGTTAAACTCAGCTAGGAAAAATAGTAGTCAAACCAGAGAATTTAAGGTCAAGGCCTTCATACTCTTTTTCCATTGGCAATGGAGCAAAAGAGCATCCACTCATGCTCTTCCCACTTTCCAGTGGAAAGATAATTAATTCAGTGATAACAATAAAGAGTCAGTGTCTAAGCAAATTCTTTGGGGATTATGCATATATCGGCTTTAGCAATACAGGTGAGGATGACTCATTTTGAACCACAACACAAAAGATATGTGCAAGTCGAATTATTGGAAAGTTATATGCTAGCCACACTGCTCACACAAATAAGAATTTCTACATATGGTAAAGTTAAGCAAACAACCTGAACAAAACTCAATTAATCATTGTGAGGTTAAACCAAGAGTAATTTAAGAGAAACAAACAAACACCACTAGGAGAAAGTGAAAATGACAGTCAAGTAGGATAGCACAGAACAATGTATTCTACTCCCATAGCTCAGTGATTCCAATGAGGAGATGGTGCCTATACGCACAGTAAGAGCATCACAGATCTCTGAAACCCTGCCTGGCAGACAGTTTTCTTAGTAGAATTCAGAATCAAAAGCCGCAGTAATCTTCTAGTTCTAATTAGTAATATCAAGTTTTAGGAACTCTGAATAACTCACTTATTAGGTTACTATCAAGTAGCCCTAATCATACATAAAAATCAAAGACCATGGAATTGCAAACTATTCACCCAGAACGCACAAAAGAAAAACATAGATTTTAAAACATTAACTTTTTGAAAGGGATCCAAGATGGCGGAGTACATAAACACTGCTTGCTTCCTTCCATGAACACATTAAAATTACAACTAAATCATACAACAGTCAAGATGGAGAACCATCTGAAGTCTGGCTGAACAGAAGTTTTATAACTAAGGATACAAAGAAGAAGCCACATCAAGACTGGTAGAGAGGAAGAGATGCAAAATAATCTGGCCCCAAACCTCTGTGTGGCAGTTGTAAAGCAGGAGGGAATCTTGGCAACAGGGTTTCCTTCCAGAGGAGCCAGGGACCCAAGCTGCAAACCAGTCTCCCCAACCTGGAGTCCTGGTGCTGGGAAGAGGAGCCCTGACACTTTCTGGCTGTGAAAAACAGTGGGAATTCCAAGCATGCAGGTGGGATGGAAGGTTGTGGGAAACCCAGACATACTCTTAAGAGGCTGATGCACAGACTCACTCAGAAGCAGGCACTTATCATGGGCTACAGCGGAGGGATGGTAACTCAGGAGGCATCAGAGATATACGGAGGGCAGACTTCAGTGTGTGGCCTTGCGGGGAGGCCTGGAGGACAGTTGCCATGTTTTCTGTGTGGGGTCCTGCTTCTGTGCAGCTAGTAGGCTGGCAAATCTTTCCTGTGTTGAGCTCTCCCCCACACGGCCAAATCTGAATCTGATTGGTCTAGTGAGTTCCACTTGATCCACTCTGCTGACTCACTGGGACCCCACCCCACCCAATTCCTCCAATCCCAGGGGCACTTTCTCCACAAGCAGTCAGCCCCACCCACATTGAATTTTTTCCTGGAAAACTACTGGAATCCACAGGCCCAGACGGGTGGGGACTGGCCTCAGTGTGCTCTGAGACTTTTGCTGAGTAGCTCCGGGCTTAGCACTGGCACAAATCAGAGTCTACATTAACCTGGTGACCACAACTCTTCCCACTCTAGTGACTCCCTGAAACCCTGCCTCACTCACCTCACACAAGATTTTATTGGCGGCTCAACCTTAAGGGAGCCGGCAGGTGATGGCAAGCCTCAGGGTACCCTGGCTTTTGGTGCAGCTACCCCAGGCCTGGAACTGGTGGAAAACATCCTCAGTTCAAAGCGTGGCCTTTTAAATACACCTACAACTTTAGCCCAGGCATCAAACAACTGCAGATTGCTTTGTAGCTCTTACTAGGTAGTCCTCAGCAGGTTACAGGCAGTGTGTGACCTAAGCCTGCAGCAAAGCCCCTCCCAAAAGGCCTCAGAACCAACATACTTGGAGGTTGGCTTCAGACCACAGCAGAGAACCACCCAATTAGCCCCACAAGTGGCAAACCCAAAGGGTGGTCTTGACAGGTACCAGAGCCCACTGGGGGGAATTCCACTCAGTAGGGTAAGCCCTTGCACTGCAGCCTGTAAACTGTGGATGTGGCCAACCAGTCTGAGAGTCAAAAACACCCACTGACATGCCAACAACAATCACAGCTCAACTCTAACAGTAGGGCACATACAACCCGCACAAGGGACACTCCTGGAGCACTCAGAGCAGGTGACCAGGGAGACTGTGCCAGGGCCCCACAGGGCCCCTACTACCTAAGGCCACTTGGCCAACACTGGGAAACACAACAGATCTACCTAATGCATAGAAACAAACACAGAGAGTTAGCCAAAATGAGGGAAGGAAGAAATATGTCCCAAATAAAAGAACAGGAGAAAACTCCAGAAAACAGAACTAAACAAAATGGAGACAAGCAACCTAACAGAGACAGAATTTGAAACACTAGTTATAAGGATGCTCAAGAAACTTAGTGAGAATTTCAACAGAGATAGCAAGCATGAAAAAGGACATAGAAACTATTTAAAAATAAACATTCAGAAGTAAAGAACACAATAACTGAAATGAAGAATGCACTAGAAGGGACCACCAGCAGATTAGATGAAGCACAGGATCAAATCAGTGATTTGGAATGCAAGGTAGTAGACAACACCATCAGAATAGCAAAGAGAAAAAAGAATCCAAAAACATGAGGATGGTTTGAGACCTCTAGGACAACATAAAACATAACAATATTCATATCATAGGGGTACCAGAAGGAGAAGAGAGAAAGCAAGAAATTGAGAACCCATCTAAAGCAATAATGACTGAAAATTTTCCTAACCTGGTGAAGGAACTAGACATACAAGTCCAGGAAGCACAGAGATCCCAAACAAGATTAATCCAAACAACCTCACACCACGACACATTATAATTAAAATGGCAAAAGTTAAAACACAAAGAGAGAATCCTAAAAGCAACAAGAGAAAGGCAATGAGTAACTTATGAGGGAGCTCCCATAAGACTGTCAGATGATTTCTCAACATAAACTTTGCAGGCCAGAAGGGAGTGGCACAAAATATTCAATGTTCTGAAAAGCAAGGACCTATATAACCAAGGGTGCTCTACCCAGCAAGGCTATCATTTAAAATTGAAGGGCAGATAAAGAGCTTTCCAGACAAGAAAAAGCTAAAGATGTTCATCATCACCAAGTCAGTATAACAAAGAATATTAGAGGGACTTCTTTAAGAAGGAAAAAAAAAAAGGTCAAAATTATGAATAATAAAATGGCAATAGCTACATATCTATCAACAATTACTTTCAATGTAAATGGATTAAGTGCTCCATTCAAAAGATATAGGAGGGCTGACTGGATAAGGAAACAAAACCCTTACATATGCTTCTTACGAGAGACTCACTTTAGATTGAAAGACACACACATACGGAAAGTAAAGGGATGGGAAAAGATATTTTATTAAAATGAAAACAAACAAAATCGGCAGTAGCAATACTTATACTAGACAAAATAGACTTAAAAACAAAAGCTATAACAAGAGACAAAGAGAGTCCCAATAATCCCACTGTGGGTATTTATCTGAAGAAACCCAAAATGCTTCTTCGAGGGGATATGTGCACATGTATGTTCATTGCAGCATTGTTTACAATGGCCAAGATATGAAGGCAGCTTGGTGTCCATTGATGGATGAATGAATAAAGAGTAGGAGGTGCCAAAAAATGTATACAAGTGGACACTTTCATCAACGTTGCTCAAGCAGTAGTTCTCTGTAATCAAAAGTGTCTGGATGATGATAGTAATTGCAAAACTCAAATGTGACTTGTGTTCATCTTTTGTTATTGGTATATACTGAGTATTACAGTTTTAGTACAGTTTTCCTTTCTTAAAATGTGTATACATTTTTTTGGCACCTTCTGTATACAGGGAATATTGCTTGGCCATGGAAGGAAATGGATTCTAGCCATCTGTGGCGGCATGGATGGACTTGGAAGGTATTGTGCTTAGTGGAATGTCAGACCAAGGAAAACAGATGCAATGTGATTTTCCAGTTATAATGTAACTGTCTCTTAGTAGCTCCTATCTATACTCTTAGAATTACTCTCTATACTCTTAGAACTACAGCAGACACTGTTACAACTTTTTGCTTCCATCATTAAACATAGTTTAGAAAACTCAAAAGGAGAAGGAAAGTCTGTTGTATTCACCCATATTTTTGCTTATAGTCTTCCTTTTCCCCAATGTTCTGAGTTTCCTTACTATTTTGTTTCTGTTTAGAGAACTTTCCTTAGTCATTAGTTTAGTGACAAATTCTCTTTGTTTTCCTAAGAGCTTGTCTTGATGTCCCCGCTATTGCTGAATGGATATATGATTCTGGGTAGATAGTTCTTTTCTTTAAGTACTTAGATAATGTTCCACTTCCTTCTTGCCTACATAGTTTCTAATGAGAAATACTCTGTCATTCAAATTGTTTTTACCCCTATCACTGATTTCACAACTGTTACTTTACGTTTAGTTTTCAGACATTTGACCATGGTGTATCTTGTGGGTTTGGGGGGCAGGGGTGGTTATCTTGTTTGGAGTTTGCTTAGGTTCATGAGTTCATGAGTTTGTAGTTTAATTGTTTTGCCAACTTGGGAAATTTTCTGTTCTTAATTCTTTAAGTACTTTTTAGTGCTGTGCATTTTCTTCTCTCCTTCTAGGACTTTGATGACATGAATGTTGTAGTTCTACAACTTCCTACAGGCTCAGTTCACTTATCTTTCAGTCTATGAGTATTTTTTTTCTGCTGTTCAGATAAGGTCATTTCTATTATTCTATCCTCCAGTTCACTGATTCTTTTCTTTGTCCCCTCCGTTCTGCTGTGAAACTCATTCACTGAGTTTAAAAATGTTTGATTGTTGCATTTTTTAGTTTTAAAATTTCCATTTGATTCTTCTTTATATCTTTATTTGTTGAGATTTTCTATTTTTAAAATTTGTTTTAATTTTGTTTATGATTACTCATTGGAGCATTATTATGATGGCTGCTTTAAACTCTTTATCAGATAATTCTAACATCACTTCCATCTTGGTGTTATCATACATTTATTGCCTTTTTCCATTGTTTGAGATTGCCCTGGTTCTTGGTATGATGACTGGTTTAGAATTAAATGTGGACAGTTGGGTATTATATCATGAGACTGTGGATCTTATTTAAACCTTCTGTTTTAGCTGGCTTCCTCTGACACTACAGCACCTCCCTTTTCCTGCTATAAAACTTTTGAGATTCATCCATGCTATTGCATGTATCAATAGCTCATTCTTTTTTTTTTTAGTCACTGAGTAATATTCCATTATATGTATGTATCACAATTTGTTTATCCATCCACAGTTAAAGGACACCTAGGTTACTTCAAGTTTTTGGTGATTATAAGTAGAGCTTCTATAGATATTAATATTTTGTAGTTTTTCACATACAGATCTGATTCATGTTTTATTATATAGTATCTATTTTTGGAGCTATTGTAAATGGTAATGTTTTAAAATAATTTTTAGCTTACAATTTTTCATTGCCAATACACGGTTTGATTTTCTTATGTTCTTATACTCTCCAACCTTGTTAAACTCACTTTTTATTCCAAGAGTTTTTGTGTAGATTCCTTGGAATTTTCTACATAGATAATCATGCCATTTGCAAATAAGGACAGTTTTATGCTTTCCTTTCCAATAGGTAGGCCTTTTCCCTTCTATTGTCTTACTGCACTGGTTAGACTTTAAGTACAATGTTGAATAGGGGTGGTAAGAGTGGCTATTCTTGCCCTGTTCCTGATTTTAGAGGAAACATTCAGTCTTTTACCATAACTATGACGTTGGCTATAGGTTTTTTGTAGATGACTCTATTAGTTTGAAAAATTTCCTTTTTATTCCTAATTTTTAGATTGTTCTTAAAATGTTGAAATTTTTGTATCAGTTGAAATGATTATGTGATTTTTTCTTCTTTAAACTGATAATATGGTAGATTGCAGTGATTGATTGGTTTTCAAGTATTAAAAGTGTCGTATTCCTGAGATAAACTACATTTGGTCATGACATGTTACCACTTTATACAGTGATGGATTCAATTTGCTAATATTTTGTTGAGGATTTTTGCATTTATGTTCTTGATATTGGTCTGCAATTTTCTTCTTCTTTTCTTTTATTTTTTTCCTTTTTTTTCAATTGCCTGTTTGGTTTTGGAATAAGGCTAATATTGATCTGATTAAATAAATGAGAAAGTGTTCTCTTCTGTATTCTGGAAAAGACTGTCTAGAATTGGTGTCATATCTTCTCCAAATGTTTGGTAGAATTTACCAGTCTAACCATATGTGCCTGGAGATTTCCTTTTTGCTAAGTGTTTTAAATAGAAATTCAATTTCTTCAATAGTTTTAGGATGATTATCATTATCTATTTCATTTTGGGTGGGTTTGGTAGTTGTGATTTTCAAGGAATTTGTCTATTTTTATTGAATTTATATGTGTAGATTTTTTTTGTAGCATTCCCTTATTATACTTTTAGTGTTTGTGGAATTTGTAATGATGTCACTCCTCTCATTACAGATATTTGTTCTCCTCTCTTTATTTTCTTTGTCAGTCTAGCTACAGAATTATTATTTTTATTGCTCTTTGAAAGAACTGGCTTTTGGTTTTAACTGATTTCCTCTATTATTTTCTCTTTTCAATTTCATTGTTTTCTGCTCTTTATGGTTTCTTTACGTTTCTTTGGATTTGCATTACTCTTATTTTTTGAATTTTTTTATGGTGAAAAGTTACATAATAGATTTGAGACCCTTCTTTCTCAATATAAGTATTTAATGCTATAGATTTCCCTCTAAGGACTGTTTTAACTGCATCCCACATATTTTTTTGTTGTTTGTTTAATTTTCTTTTTCTTTCAGTTTGAAATATTTTCTAATATCCCTTGAGACTTATTTTGAGCTATGGATTATTTAGAAGTAGGTTGTTTAATTTTCAAATGTTTGGAGATTTTTCTATCATTCTTTTACTGAATTCTTGTTCAATGTCATAATTTCTGAGAACATACTTTATATTTCAGTTCTTTTAAATGTTAAGGTTTGATTTACGACCACAAGTCAGAGTTTGGGATTGTGGCCATGGTAAATCTGTTAGTTCAATGCTCACAGTCTTGTGTTTGCTGATTAGAATCAGACTCCTACATGCATAGATCAGGATACGCCCATGTGTTTATAAATAACTTTGTGGAGTTGCTTTCTGAAGTTCCTCTTTTGCGTTTTTGTTCATCCTCTTCAGTTCCCAAGGAAGCATCAAGAGGGATAGTCAAAAGATAAAATGAAAGAGAGGGGTTTCCCTACTGTTTAGGAATCATTCCTTTACTTATCAGAGAGGAAGGTGCCCTTTTCTTAGAGTTTTGATTTCTAATAGCTCCATTTGCAGTTTCTGTCACTGCCACCATAGGATTGCTTGGAGGACAGAGTGGGAGAGAGCAAAGAGAAGAAAAAAAAATGGTAAAACAGGATGTTTTCCACACTGTCTCCAAGTGTCAGGGGTTCCCTTTCCCCTTCTCAAGTCAGAACTAGAAGCTTTCTCCTGGAGCATTGTCTGCGACCAGGTGCTCTCTTTGGGGTTTCTATGCAGCAGTGTGTTCAGGCCAGGGGAGGCTGGAAGGGGGGAAAATGATATATAGTTTGGTGGTACCTCAACTTCTAGTCTTCCCCAATCCAACTAATTACTCTTCATAGTCCTCAACAAACTGCTGTATGCATTCTGTCCAGATTTTGTTCAATGAAAGACACATGGTGGAGTGTGCCTATTCCATCTTACCTGGAACAAGAATCTTAAAACGTGCAATTTAAAAAATTCATTTAACACCTATCATAAAAAGCCTTATACCATATTTTGAGAATCACCAGTTAAAAGCATTTTGAGAATCACCAGTTAAAACCATATTTTGAGAATCACCAGTTAAGCTCAATCTCTGATTTTTCCTAAGAAAAGAGTAAGTACATGTTTATTAGTCTTTTAGTCAGGACACAGTTACCATTAATTAAAAACTTGTTACTTAAGGTCTTATATTCTCTAAGCATCTTTAAAAATTCTGTATACCTGGATGATATCACTTAGCTCTTGGTTGAAATGTGCTCAAGACCGTGATTAAAAACAGACTTTGGTTTTTATCCAAAGCTGAGAAAAGAAAAAGTAATCTAAAGTTTGCTTTGTTATCTTTTGCCACTCTACATTGTAAGACATTGTCCATTTTATTCAACGTTGTTTAAATAAAACATTCTTCTTTGAATTTCATGTAAAGAAAAGGTTCATCACTGCTTATGAACTCACATGCTTCTTATATGACTTAAGATTTCTTTTTTCCTGCCTTTCAGAAATATCAGAGCCTCATATATTCTTTGTTCAATTATCCTGGCTCTCCTTAGCCAGGTTTCCTGGAACAACTGTTTTGTCTCTATCATGTTACATGGGTCTTGCTATTTTATACTTATTTTATTGATAGAAACTAAGTCATAAATAAATAAAATAAAATGGTAGGATTATTAGTTTCCTCTCTCCTTTCACTTTGGCATAACTTTAGTGCTTTTTAAAAATATACACAGTGTTAACCTAGGTGATGAGTTCATAGGATTTCATAATATAATGATATATATTTTGTATATTCTTGAAATTCTCCATAATAAAAAAAGCCAAAAAAAATACAGAATATGAATTATTTTCAAGTTCACACAGAATGTTCACCAATAAAAATTATATTTTTCAAACTAAAATTGAAAAAAGTTTAATAATCTTGCTAAAAATAAATATTATTATAAATTTACTAATTGCTTTATTTTTGTTATTTGGGGACATAAACAAAACAAAAAAAATTGAAAGATTTGAAATTATACAAAGAATATACTCTGATTATAACTGATTTAAAAAGTAGAAATCAAACGAAACATAGATGGTAAGGACTGAACACATGCATACACATGTTTAAGATCCAGTAATATAACAAATAGTTAATATATGATGTTCAAGTTGAGTTTATTCTGAAATGTAAGATTGCTTAACTTTAGAAAATCAGTAAACATCAAGTAGAAAGGTCATATACTCATCTCAACACAGGCCAAAAACATGTTTGATAAGAAAAATTGAAAATTATTGAAAAAAAATTATCCTTAAATTAATGATAGGTATCTATAAAAAGGTAAATCAAACTTAGTACTGAACAGGGAACTGTTAAAAACATTCCTTTTATAATCCATTTCAAGCATGAGTGTCTTCTTTCACCTATCCAACATTGCACTGGAGTTCCTAGCCAGCCCAATCAAACAAACATAAAAATAATGTAAAAATTAGAAAGGACTAAACAAAATTATTATTCTTGATAACACTGTTATGTATGTAAAAAATCCAAACAAATCTGTAGCTAAATTACTAAAATTGAAAAAAGTTTAATAATCTTGCTAAAAATAAACATTATTATAAATTTACTAATTGCTTTCTTTTTGTTATTTTCTAATTACAGTTGACATTGAATATTATTTTATATTAGTTTCAGGTGTACAGCACAGTGTTTCAACATTTATATAATTTACGAAGTTATCCTCTAATTAGTCTAGTACCCACCTGGCACAATAAATAGTTATTACAATATTATTGAATATATTTCCTATGCTGTATTTTATATCCTCATGACTATTTTGTAGCTACCAATTTGTACTTCTTAATCCTTTCACCTTTTTTCACCCATCAACCCCCTCTGATGTGGCACCCATCAGTTTGTTCTCTGTATCTATGAGTCTATTTCTGTCTTGTTTGTTCATTTATTTTGTTCTTTATATTCCACATATAAGTGATGTAATATGATAGTCATCTTTTTCTGTCTGACTTATTTCACTTAGCACCTTAAAGGCACTGCCTGATCTTGACCTGCATTGGAGACCCTTCCAAGGGGCTGAAACAACACATTCAATGGTCTGATTCAGACCACAACAAAGTACCACCATATAAGCCAGCCCACACAAAGGATGATCTCAGGAAGCACCAGAGCCCACTGGGGCCAATCCCACTCCAAGGAGTCAGCCCCTGTGCAGAGCAGCTCACGTGCTGTGGTTATGGTCAATCCTCACAGCCAGTCAACAGGAGTGTCAACACTACCCACTGACATACCAACAGCAATCAAGGCTCAACTACAACAAAAGGGCACACACGACCCACTCAAGAGACACTCCTGAGTAGATGTTCAGACAGACTGAAGTACTGGGACCTACAGGACACTTACTACATAAGGCCACCCTGCCAAGACTGGGAGACATAGAAGATCTACCTAATATGTAGAAAGAAACACAGAGAGGCAGCCAAAATGAGGATACAGAAAGACATGCCCCAATGAGAGAACAAGAGAAAGCTCCAGAAAAGAGCTAAAAAAAAATGGAGACAAACAATCTACTAGATACAGTGTTCAAATCACTGGTTATAAGGATGCTTAAGGAACTCAATGAAAACTTCAACAAAGAGATTGTTATATATATATGTATATGTATATATATGTCATCTCATATATATATATATATATATATATATATATATATATATATATATATATCATAAAAAGAACCAGTCAGAAATGAAGAATACAATAACTGAAATGAAGAATACACGAAAAGGAATGAACAGCAGATTAGATGAAATGAGGATTGAATCAGCAATTTGGGAGACAATTGGAACAGCAAAAAGAAAAAAGAATTAAAAAAAAAACCCGAAAGGATCGTTTAAGGGACCTCTGGGACAACATCAAGCAAAACAACATTTGCACCATAGGGATACCAGAGGAGAAAAGAGAAAGCAAAGTATTGAGAACCTATATGAAACAATAATGACTGAAACCTTCCCTAACCTGGTGAAGAAAATAAACATATAAGTCGAAGAAGTGAAGAAAGTCACAAACAAGAAAAACCTAAAGAGGTCCACACCAAGACACATCATAATTAAAATGCCAAAGTTTAAAGGCAAAGACAGAATCCTAAAAGCAGAAAGAGAAAGATAACTAGTTACATACAAGAAAGCTCCCACAAGATGGTCAGCTTATTTCTTAACAGAAACTTTGAAGGCCAGAGGGATTGGCATGAAAAATTCAAAGTGATGAAAAGCAATGATCTACAACTAAAACTATTCTACCCAGCAAGGCTATCATTTAATATTGAAAGAGAGATAAAGAGCTTCTCAGACGAGAAAAAGCTAAAAAAGTTCATCACCACCAAACCAGTGTTACAAGAACTGTAATAGGGACTTCTTTAAGAATAAGGGGAAAATAACGTATATATGAATAATAAAATGGCAATAACTACATACCTATAAAAATCACTTTGGACGTAAATGACTTAAATACTCCAATTAAAAGACACAGGGTAGCTGAATGGGTAAGAAAACAAGGCCCATACTTATGCTGTCTACAAGAGACCCACTTCAGATCAAAAGACATACACAGACTGAAATAAAGGGATGGAAAAAGATACTTCATGCAAATGGAAACAAAAAAAGCTGTGATACTAATGCTTATATCAGACAAAATAGACTTTAAAACAAAGAATATAATAAAATAAAAAGAAGGACATTTGATAATGATAAAGTTAATGATAAAGTTACCAATCCAGAAAAGAGGATATAATCCTAGTAAACATCTATGCACCAAACATAGGAGCATCTACATATATAAAGCAGATAATGACAGACATAAAGGGAGAGATCAACAATAGTACAGTCACAGTAAGGAATTTTAACACCCCATTGACACCAATGGACAGATCTTCCCCACAGAAAAACAAGGAAATATGGCCTTAAATAACACACTAGACCAGATGGATTTAATGGATATTTTTAAAGCATTTCACCTCAAAGTAGCAGAATATACATTCATTTCAAGTGAACATGGAACATTTTCCAAGATAGACCACATGTTAGGCCACAAAACAAGTCTCAATAAATTTAAGAAGATTGAAATTGTATCATACACCTACACTGACCAGAATGGTATGTAACTAGAAATCAAGTACAAGGGGGGATAAAAAGGAAAAACACACAAACACATGGAGGATAAATAACATGCTACTAAAGTATGAATGGCTGAAAAAAGAAATCAAGGGGAAAAAAATCAAAAGATACCTTGAGACAAGTGAAAATGAAAACACAGTGACCCCAAAATTTATGGGACACAGCAAAAGCAGTCCTAAGAGGGAAATTCATAGTAATACCAATTTACCTCAATAAACAAGGAAAACTTCAAATAAACAATCTAACCTTACACCTAAAAGAACCAGAAAAAAGAAAAGTGTACAGAGCCCAAAGTAAGTAGAAAGAAGGAAATAATATGACACTACCTGATATCAAACTATACCACAAGGCCATAGTAATCAAAACAGCATGGTACTGGCATAAAAACAGACCTCTATATCAATGGAACAGAATAAACCTATGCTGATATGGTCAATTAATTTATGACAAAGGAGGCAAGAATATACAATGAGATAAACATAGTCTACTTAATAAATGGTGTTGGGAAATTGGCCACATACATGAAAAAAAAAATGAAACCAGACCACCTTCATACACCATATACAAGAATAAACTCAAGGGGCCGGCCCGGTGGCTCAGGAGGTTAGAGCTCCGTGCTCCTGACTCCGAGGGCTGCCGGTTCGATTCCCACATGGGCCAGTGGGCTCTCAACCACAAGGTTGCCAGTTCAATTCCTCAAGTCCCGCAAGGGATGGTGGGCTGCACCCCCTGCAGCTAGCAACAGTAACATGCAACAGTAACCTGACCTGGAACTGAGCTGCGCGCTCCACAACTGAGACTGAAAAGATAACAACTTGAAGCTGAATGGCACCCTCCACAACTAAGAGTGAAAGGACAACAACTTGATTTGGAAAAAAGGCCTGGAAGTACACACTGTTTCCCAATAAAGAACTATTCCCCTTCCCCAATAAACAAACAAACAAACAACAACAAAATAAAACATTCGAACCAACACAACTTAAAAAAAAAAGAATAAACTCAAAATGGGTTAAAGAGTTAAATGTAGGACCCCCAACCATAACAGTCCTAGAAGAAAACATAGGGAGTAAAGTCTCTGACATTGCTGTTGGTAATGTTTTTTTTGATATATCTCCTCAGGCAAAGGAAACAAAAGAAAAAAATAAACAAATGGGACTACATCAGACTAAAAGATTTGCACAGCAAAGGAAGCCATCAACAAAATGAAAAAAACAACCTACACAATGGGAGAATATATTTGCCAATGATACATCTGATAAGGGGTTAATGTCCAAAGTTTATGAAGAACTCATACAATTCAACTCCCCCCCCCCCAAACAATCCAGTTAAAACTGGCCAGAGGACCTGAATAGACTTTTCCCCAAAGAGGACATACAGATAGTCAATAGACATATGAAAAATGCTCAATATCACTAATCATCAGAGCAATGCAAACTAAAACCACAATGAGATACCTCCTCACACCTATCAGAATGACTACTATCAATAAATCAAAAAACAACAAGAGTTTAATAAATCAACAAACAAGTGTTACAAGAATGTGGAGAAAAGGAAACCAACAAATTGGTGCAGCTACTATGCAAAAAAGTATGGAGTTTCCCCAAAAAATTAAAAATAGAACTACCTATGACACAGGAATTCCACTTCTGAGTATTTATCCAAAGAAATCCAAAAAGCTAATTCAGAAAGATATACATACCCCTATTTTCACTCCAGCATTACTTACAATAGCCAAGATACAGCAGCAACATAATAGCCCATCAATAGATTTGAATAAAGAAGATGAGGTACATATATACAATTTAATATTACTTGGCCATAGAAAGAATGAAATCTTACCATTTACAGCAACATGGATGGACCCAGAGATACCTGGTAGGAGCTACAAAACCAGTGTTGTTGCCTGCCTGTGCTGGACCTAGAGGCATGTGAGACAGGCCATGGTGCTAACTGGGGTTGGCTGCCACCAGTACCAGGCCTGGGGCAGCTCAACAAAAGGCTCAGTGAGCCCCAAGGCCTGCCACTACCTGATGGCTGCCTGTAAGGCTCAGCCACTGAAAGAGCCTCATGCAGTACTTGAGTTGGGTTAGGCAAGGTGTCTCAGGGATTCTCCAAAGTGGGGTGAGTGGTGTTCACCAGGTTAATGTAGATTTAGATTTGGTTCCATTGCTGATCCTGGGGCATTCAGCAATAGGCTTAGGCACACTGAGACCAGCTGCTGTCCACCTGGATCCCAAGGACCTGCGAGAGTTGTCCAAGAAAGACTGCAGCATGGGCAAAGCCAGCTGCCCACTAGCCACTGAAAGAGCCTAGGATGGCATGCAACTTGGGTGGGGAAGGGTCTCAAGGAATCCCCAGGGTGAAGTGAGTGGCGTTCACTACACCAGTGCAGATTCAGGTTTTGCTGTGTTGGGGGAGGGCTCAACACATGAAATATGGTGCTTGCCCCCTGGCTGCTTGGGATGAGGGCTCAACAAAGGGACAATAACAGCTGTCCTTCTAGCCCTCACCCTGAAACCACAGAAATCAGTCTTTTCCTGTTTGTCTCTGGCACCTCCCAAGCTGTCATCCCTCTGCTGGAGCAGGTTGACTACCTGGGAGTGAGAGAGTCTGTGCATGGGATCTTCATGAGATTGGCCTGAGATTCCAGGCACCTTCCATCTCACCTCAATGGACTGAATCCCTGCTGATTTTCACAGCCAGATGTTGTGGGGGTTCCTCTTTCTGGTACTGGAATCTTGGGTTGGGGAACCAGAGTGGGGCTGGAGCCCTCACTCTTCGGGGGGGGGGGGGTCTCTGTAGTTAAAATAGCCCTGGCTATTCTCAACCACCACACACGGGCCAGCCCCTTTCAGGTTTCTGCCCTTCCTATCATGTGTCTTCTTCTTTATATCCTTAGTTACAGGACATAACTATAACTGTTCAGCTAGTCTTCAACTGGTTCTCCAGGTTGATTCTTTTATAACTTAGTTGTAATTTTAATGTTGTCACGGGAGGAGGCAAGCACATTGTAACTTACTGGGCCATCTTGACCAGACTAATTACGTTCTTAAAAAAATTTTTTTTAACCAGTTTTGTTGAAATATAGTTGACATACAGCACTTTTCGGGTTCGGAGTTGTACAGCATGACTTGACTCACATATATTGTGACATTGATTGTATTCTAAATATCACTGCAAAACAGAAACAAATTTTAAATATTAAACTATCACTTAAAATTGCATCAAACTTTAACTATTGAGTAATAACTCTAACAAAAGACATTTGAGAGCCCTGTGGCAAAACTAGTAAGTGCATTAAAAAATGTTTAAAAAAATAAATGAAGTGATTATAATAGTGTGACACTGGTATAAGAATAAAAAGGTAATAATTGAAATAAAATAGTTCTGAAACAGACCTAGCACCTTGAATTCTGAAATACATGTTGAAGGTACAATCGTAAATCAGTGAGGAACATTTTTAACAAACAGATACTTGGCAATGGGTTAGCTAATTGTGAAAAAGAGTTTACTTTTCAGAGTTTACTGGATACAAAACTTCAAAATAAATTCTAGGTACTACTAAGATTGAAATGGAAAAAAATTAAGCCATAAATATCTAAAAAATGTGA
Source organism: Rhinolophus hipposideros (assembly GCF_964194185.1). Taxonomy (NCBI): domain Eukaryota; kingdom Metazoa; phylum Chordata; class Mammalia; order Chiroptera; family Rhinolophidae; genus Rhinolophus; species Rhinolophus hipposideros. Next base: position 7,714,324 of record NC_138060.1, on the reverse strand, counting down.
TTATTGACTTTTTATTTGGGGATGAACTTTTAAAAGTTAAAACAAAAAAATAGTAATATCAAAGATTAAAGATTTTATATATAAACATTTTACACTTTGTACTTTAAAAATAAAAACACAATAATCCAACAACAAACTAGAAATAATATTTGCAACAAATATTATTGGCAAAAGGTAAGTATTCTATATCAATGTTAAACCAAATAAATGAATAATACGAACATAAGACTCGAGCAGATAGACAGTCAAATATCTGATAATTTATAAAATAAAAAATGGCTAATTTGTAAAAATATGTTCTTCATAAATAAGCTATTTAAGAGAAATCAGAACTATTAGATATTATTATTTACCTACCAAATATGATAAAGTTTTTGAGAGAATGTGGTTAAACTATCTTTTTTAATTATAAGATAAAGATTTGGTCAAGCTATTTTGTCAAGAGCTTCAAAGCTTTAAAATACTGTGTATTTAATCCGGTAAATTTACTTTTAGGAGTTTATTTCAAGGAAATAATAATAATAACATATAATATGTATATTTATGTGTTATATATGAATTATATATGTGAATATACATATAGAATTATGTGATAAAGATTTTATAACAGTTAGTACACAAATGTTCCAATAAGCAATTGCAAACATACTTGAAACAAATGAAAACATAAAACATCTCAGAAATAGACGATATAAAGCAGAACCAAATAGAAACACACAGAGAGACACACTCACACAAACACACTCACAAGGATGTTTGCTGCAGTCTTAGAAAAAAAAATTGGATACAACATAAATGTCCAAAGTTGTAATAATGGTTTAATAAATGATAGCATATTCACATGAGGAATATTTTGTAGTCAATATGAAATGGTGTTCAAAAAGTATTCTTTTTCTCTAGAGCCTAAGGATATGGAAGGAATGGGTCTAGAGTTTCTGTCTGGCATGATGAACAGATTCTGGAAATAGATAGTGGCAATGGTTATACAATATTGTGAATGTACTTAATGCCACTGACTTGTACAATTAAAATGGTAAATTTTATGTTTTATAAATTTCACCACAGTAAAAAAGAACAACTTTGCGATGTAAGAAAGTACTTAGAATTTTTAAAATGCTATGTTTAAAATGAGGATGTTTGTATTGGGAATCCGTTGCTAGTTTTTCTTTCCAATAGAATGTACTGGTGATATGGATCAGAGTCATCAGAGGAGCTTTAAAAAATCTAAAGATGCCCAAGGTCCATCAACCTCCTATTTAATGAATTATCATTGTCATGGGAAGGCTTGTTTTTTATTGTTATTTTAACATTATTTTTAAAAAACAAAATCTACAATGGATTTTAATGCATGTCCCTAGTAAGAACTACTCTTTTAGATTATAGGTAGTCTTTAAGAAAAGGACTGAGAAGAAACCATAATTACAATATAATCCCAAATGTGTTAAAGGAAAAAGAAAATAGGCACACCAACCAAATATACACAGAGATTCACTGAAAAGTTATCAGCAGATGATGGACATTTCACTATTTATTTGTGTGTGTGTGTGTGTGTGTGTGTGTGTTACTTTAAGTTTTCCACATGACTATTAGATATATAATCAGCAAAAAGCTTTATGAAACTTAGTAAGTAAATTGGTCAATGAATTTCTTTTGAAGAAGAAGCGTTTCCCATTTTAAAACTAGAGATTAGCCCAAATCCAAACTTCTACTACACTGAGTGTCCTTGTCATTGCAGCAAAATGTGTTCTATCTGTGTCCTGAGTCAGTTGAAAAGTAAAAAAGTAAAAGAAAAAGAAGTATCTACCTTTGTTGGGGTTATAAGATGACAAATGACCCATTTCCTCCCTTCTCCTGTTCCTTTTCTGCCCCTGTCCATTACGACCACTGACTCTATGGGCTAGTTTGTTTTCAGTCTTATCCTGTTTGGGATCATGGATACAGTTGTTTAGGTCCTCTGGACTGCCTCTGTGGGGCAGTGTCTTTGTTTTGATTTAACCTCTCCTTACCTTAATTAAGGGCTGGAAGTAAGTCAGACAGAACCTTGAAAACATCAGGGACGAGGACTAAGACATTTTGGCCAAACACTTTGGTTTGTGTGAAACACAATCTTTCCTCTTGCTCACCGTCAAATACCACGCCCACCTCCACAGATTTCCATCGTATCAAATCCTTTTTCTTGGTCCACATCACTTCTTTCAGATGAGTGTTAACCATTTTTCAACCTCTGAATACAAAGCCCAACCTGGTTTTCCACTATAATGTAAATCTTTGTAACATTTATGTTTTCATTTAAAGTGGTAAACTTCAAGCTTAATTTCTCCCCTTCCTATTAGATGACAGAATCCCTAAAGTCACAAAGTCGGGGTTAAGCCTAGTTTTATCATAGGGATTAGTAAATGCTAGTTCTCCTGTACTGGTTTCTGAAATCATACACCGAACACACTTTTACGGAGCTGCTATATCATGCGGATTGGAAAGATGTCCTTCCGAAAGAAAGATTTTTGGAAAGGAAGAGGATTTTGTAAGTTATTGAGCCTCTTAGAGTTTATAAGGGTAGAACTTCAAGGGCAACAGAACAGGTTGGTCATGCTCCAAACACCTCCCAAATTTAGGAGCTGGAGAGTCAGTCATTAGGAAAGTTTCCAAGATCCAAACCAAATGATATTTTTGTGCTGGATATCTTCCATTTGCCCCTCCAGATCACTCTCCCTGCTTTTCTCCAAGCTCTATGCTCCCTGATCTGCATGGCCTCCATCAGTGGGCTCCCCTCGCCCTCTGCCTTTCTGTTGAATGCAGCCAATTCGGGGACTTGCCAAGAGATCTGAGGGTTGAGGTCATGACACTTATTTTTCTTCTTCCTTCCTTTATAGTTTGGTTGTTTTTCTGCTCAAGACCACAGCTCCCATCAGGCAACCCTATGTACAGCTAGAGTTTCCTCTTCAGTTTGTGACATTCTGGTTCTGTTCCCTTGACCTTCAAGCTTGGGCTGATATGGCCCCTTTATAGCAAAGCACAAGGTTTTGCATCATCCCTTGTTGGTTTCCCTTAACCCTACTTACACTTTTAGAAATGATGCCGCACTTTTGCTAAATTCTCCTCAACTGTCCCATGTTGTGGAGAAAGCCATGTGTGTCCTGCTAAGACCCCGAGCCACACTTCCTTTGATGTGATACAATTTTTTTCTTTTTTTGTCATTATGTCTTCATTGAAGAGCTAAGCACACCGTCTGCTAGCCGAATGGCAGTGGTGGCTTCAAGATGAAGCCTCGTTCCGGGATCTTGGGGATGAGGAATGCTTTGCAGTAAAAGAAAAGCATGGGAAACCAGATGGGCTCATTAAAATCAATCAACATGCATGAAAAGGCATGATGCCCAACCCTCAGTGATTTTTCTGATCTTGGAAAGTGTCTCTGTAAAACTACTGGCCACTGGTAGATCCTATCCAAAGCTTGTGCCAACTTCCAATCAACTCAACATTCAACCTGAGAGTATGGTAGGAGTTTTCATTTAGGAAACTGACACAGAGTGTACAGTGTTGCCTATTTGCAGAGCTCCTTGTTACTCAAGGCTACAAACTCACCACATTTAACCTTCAGGACTCCCCACACAGAAGGGATTATTGCCACTATACAGAAGAGGAAAGCAAGCTCAGATAGGTCAGGCAACATGAACAGTGTATACAATCGGCAGCAGAACCAGCATTCAGACACAGCCCTGAGGCTCTGAAGGTTTGTTATTAGAGAAATAGCTTTGGAGATGAAAATCTTTTTTTCTTTTTTTTTAAATTAAATTTTATTGGGGTGACAATTGTTAGTAAAATTACATAGATTTCAGGTGTACAATTCTGTATTACATCATCTATAAATCCCATTGTGTGTTCACCACCCAGAGTCAGTTCTCCTTCCATCACCATATATTTGTTCCCCTTTACCCTCATCTACTGCCTCCCTCCGCCCTTACCCTCTGGTAACCACTAAACTATTGTCTGTGTCTATGAGTTTTTGTGTCTCATTTTTTTGTCTTGTTCTTTTGTTGTTTTTGGTTCATATACCATATATCAGTGAAATATATGGCTCTCTGCTTTTTCTGTCTGACTTATTTCGCTTAGCATTATCTCAAGATCCACCCACGTTGTCACAAATGGTCCTATTTCATCTTTTCTTACCACCGAATAGTATTCCATTGTGTATATATACCACAACTTCTTTATCCATTCATGTATCGAAGGACATTTTGGTTGTTTCCATGTCTTGGCCACTGTAAATAAAGCTGCAATGAACATTGGAACACACGTGTCTTTATGTATAAATGTTTTCAGATTTTTTGGATAGGTACCTAGGAGAGGGATTGCTGGGTCATATGGTAATTCTATTCGTAATTTTTTGAGGAACCTCAACACTGCCTTCCATAGTGGCTGCACCAATCCGCATTCCCACTAACAGTGTATGAGGGTTCCTTTTTCTCCACAGCCTCTCCAACACTTGTTACTATTTGTCTTGTTGATGATAGCCATTCTAACTGGGGTGAGGTGATATCGCATTGTGGCTTTTATTTGTATTTCTCTGATGATTAGTGATGTTGAGCATTTTTTCATATGTCTATTTGCCATTTGTATGTCCTCTTTGGAGAAATGTCTCTTCAGGTCCTCTGCCCATTTTTCAATTGGGTTGTTTGTTTTTTTGTTGTTGAGTTGCATGAGTTCCTTGTATATTTTGGATATTAGCCCCTTATCAGAGGCACTGTTTGCAAAAACATTCTCCCATTCAGTCGGTTGCCTCTTTATTTTGTCGATGGTTTCTTTTGCTGTGCAGAAGTTTTTTAAGTTTGATATAGTTCCATTCATTTAATTTAGCTTTTACTTCCGTTGCCTTTGGAGTCAAATTCATAAAATGCTGTTTGAACCTAAGGTCCATAAGATTAGTACCTATGTTTTCTTCTATGCAGTTTATTGTGTCAGGTCTTATGCTTAAGTCTTTGATCCATTTTGAGTTAATTTTGGTACATGGTGACAGATAGCAGTCCAGTTTCATTCTTTTGCATGTGGCTTTCCAATTCTCCCAGCACTATTTATTGAAGTGGCTGTCTTTCCTCTATTGTATGTTTTTAGCTTCTTTGTCAAAAATTATCTGTCCATATTTATGTGGTTTTATTTCTGAGTTCTCAATTCTATTCCAAAGGTCTATGTGTCTGTTTTTCTGCCAATACCATGCTGTTTTGATTATTGTTGCCCTGTAGTACAAGCTAAAGTCAGGGAGCGTGATACCTCCAGCACTGTTCTTTTTTCTTAAGATTGCTTTGGCTATTCGGGGTCTTTTGTGGTTCCAAACAAATCTGATGATTTTTTGTTCTATTTCTTTAAAAAATGCCATTGGGATTTTGATGGGGATTGCATTAAATCTGTATATTGCTTTGAGTAATATGGCCATTTTAACTATGTTGATTCTTCCAGTCCATGAACACGACTGTCTTTCCATTTCTTTGTGTCTTCTTCAATTTCTTTTAAAAATGTCTTAAACTTTTCAGCATATAGATCTTTCCTGATTGCTCTGGCAAGGACTTCCAAAACTATGTTGAAAAGCAGTGGTGATAGGGGACAGCCCGGTCGTGTTCCTGAACGTAGAGTAAAGGACTTCAGTTTTTCAACATTAATTATGAGATTAGCTGAGGGATTGTCATATATGGCCTTTATTATGTTAAGGTATTTTCCTTCTATACCTATTTTATTAAGTGTTTTAATCATAAATGGATGTTGTATCTTGTCAAATGCTTTTTCTGCATCAATTGATATAATCAAATGATTTTTGTCCTTTATTTTGTTTCTGTGATGTATCACATTGATGGATTTGCAGATGTTGAACCATCCTTGTGCTCCGGGGGTGAACCCCACTTGGTCGTGATGAATAATCTTTTTAATGCATTGTTGTATTCGATTTGCTAGAATTTTGTTTAGGATTTTGCATTTGTATTCATTAGAGATATTGGTCTATAGTTTTCTTTTTTTTGTGTCGTCCTTACCAGGTTTTGGTATCAGGGTAATGAGTTAACTCATAAAATGAGTTAGGGAGTACTGTGTCTTCTTCAATTTTTTGGAAGAGTTTGAGCAGGATTGGTATTAGATCCTGTTTGAAGATTTGGTAGAATTCACTAGTGAAGCCATCTGGTCCTGGACTTTTGCTTTTGGGAAGGTTTTGGATGACTAATTTATTTTGTTACTGGTGATAGGTCTGTTTAGATTTTCCAGTTCTTCATGGTTCAGCCTAGGAAGGCTATATGTTTCTAAGAACTTGTCCATTTCTTCTAGGTTATTGAATTTGGTGGCATATAGTCCTTCATAGTATTCTTGCATGATCCTTTGTATTTCTGTGGTGTCCGTGATAATTTCCCCTTTTTCATTTCTGGTTTTGTTTATTAGTATCTTCTCTCTTTTTATCTTAGTGAGTTTAGCCAAGGGTTTGTCAATTTTGTTAATCTTTCAAAGAACCAACTATTTGTCAAATTAATGTTTTCTATTGTCTTTTTATTCTCTATTTCATTTAGTTCTTCTTTGATTTTTATTATTTCATTTCTTCTCTTGACCTTGGGTTTCATTTGTTCTTCTTTTTCCAGTTCTTTAAGGTGTAATGTGAGGTTATTTATTTGGGATTTTTCTTGTTTCTTGAGATAGGCCTGTAAAGATATAAATTTCCCTCTTAAAACTGCTTTTGTTGCATCCCAAAAATTTTGGTAGGATGTATTTTCATTGTCACTTGTTTCTATGTATCTTTTGATCTCTCCTCTAATTTCTTCTTTGACTTGGTCATTCTTTAAAAGTATGTTGTTTAATCTTCATGTATTTGTGTTTTTTTCCTGCTTTCTTTTTGCAGTTGATATCCAATTTCAAAGCTTTGTGATCAGAGAATATGTTTGGTATGATTTCAATCTTCTTAATTTGCTGAGGTTAGTTTTATGTTTCAATATATGGTCTATCCTTAAGAATGTTCCATGTACATTAGAAAAAAATGTATAGTCTGATGTTTTAGGATGAAGTGCTCTGTAAATGTCAATTATGTCTATTTCATCTAATGTGTCATTTAGGGATGCTATTTCGTTATTTATTTTCTGTTTGGATGATCTATCCATAGCTGTCAATGATGTATTTAGGTCACCTAGTATAATTGTGTTTTGGTCAATTACTCCCTTTAGTTCTTTTAGTAGTTGCTTGGTATATTTCTGTGCTTCCTGATTGGGGGCATAAATATCGATGACTGTTATGTCTTCTTGTTGTATAGTTCCCTTTGCCATTATGAAATGTCCATCTTTGTCTCTTGTTATCTTTTTCACCCTGAAATCTGTTTCATCTATCATTATGGCTACACCTGATTTTCTCTGGGTACCATTTGCTTGCAGTGTCAATTTCCACCCTTTCACTTTGAGTCTGTGCTTGTCCTTGTCACTGAGATGTGTCTCTTGAAGACAGCATGTGGTTGGGTTTAGTTTTTTTGATCCAATCTGCTACTCTGTGCCTTTTTATTGGTGAGTTCAGTCCATTTACATTTAGGGTGATTATTGATATGTGAGGATTTCCTATCATTCTCTTTAGTTTTCTGGTAAGATTGTGTCTCCATGGTTTCTTTGCCTTTTTGTTGTTGTCTATTATTTCTGTGTGGTGGTATTCTATGATGTTTCCCTCTGTTTCTTCTTTTATTACAGTATATATTTCAGTTCTGGATTATTTTTGAGTGGTTACCATTAAGTTTATGTAACAGAAAGTTTGATATTTAGAGTATTCCATTTTCTTCAGCACACTTACTTTCTCCATTCCCATATTCTGGTTCAGGCCTTTACTCTCCTTCTTTTTATGTTTTGGTTGCCAAAATTGTCCCTGCTGATAGTGGTTGAACAGCCTCTTTTAGTATTTCTTTTTTTTTTTTTTTTTTTATAGTTATGTAGTTATTTTTTTTTTTTTTCTTTTAGTATTTCTTGTAGTGCAGGTCGTGTATTAGAAAATTCCCTCAGCTTCTGTATGTCTGGAAAGTGTCAGATCAAAAGAACAGAATATTTGCAATTCTGAGAACTGTGGTCCGCAGACATAGATTGCAGCACAACTAGTCCGGCAAAGGGGAGGGAGCTGTGGAGGCAGGACTTGCTGTGGTGGTGGTCACTGCCATTTCTCTGGGCCACCTCTCACAACACATATCTAAAGGATATCTTTGCTGGGTATATTATTCTTGACTCATAATTTCTCTCTTTCAATAGTTTGAATATTTGGTTTCACTCCCTCCTGGCTTGTAGAGTTTCTGCTGAGAAATCTGATGATAATCTAATGGGCTTTTCTTTGTAGGTTTTGTCTTATTTTCTCTGGCTGCCTTGAGAATTCTTTCTTTGTTGTTGATTTTAGACAGCTTAAATACAATGTGCCTTGGAGAAGGCCAGTTGGGGTTCAGGTAATTAGGTGTTCTATTTGCTTCTTGGATTCGAGGATCCAGTTCTGTCCACAAGTTTGGGAAGTTCACATCGACTATTTGTTTGAATGTACTCTGTTTCCTTCCCTCTTTCTTCTCCTTCTGGTATGCCCATTATTCTTATATTGCTCTGTCTGATGGAGTCAGAAAGTTCTTGTAGAGTCTTTCATTTCTTTTAAGTCTCAAGTCTCTTTCTTCTTCCATCCGTGTCATTTCCAGATTTCTATCTTCGATGTCACTGATTCTTTCCTCCATCTGGTCAACTCTACTACCCAAGCTGGCTATTTCATTCTTAATTTCTTCTACTGAGTTCTTAATCTCCAGAAATTCTATTTGGTTCTTTTTTAAAATTTCAATATCTTTGGTAAAATGCTCATGTTGTTCTTTGATTGTTTCTGAGTTCATTAAACTGCCTTTCTGTGTTTTCTTGCATCTCATTGAGTTTTTTCAGAACTGCAATCTTGAATTCTCTGTCATTTAAGTCACATATTTCCATATCTGTAACTTCATTTTCTGGAGACTTCACTTTTTTTCTGAGCTGTCATGTTGCCTTGGTTATTCATGGCAATTACTGATTTATTATTTCTCTTCCTAGACATCTACAGGAGTGGGTTCTGCAACAGGTTGATAGGAAGAGGTATTTTTGTTTTCTAGTACGTGTTGGTAGAATGTTTTATTTTCTCTCCGACTGCAGCACTTTTTTCTCTCTCACACTGTAGTGTTATGTTTTCTTTGCACTATTCCAGCTTCTCACACAATGGGGGAGATTCCCTGGAAGGCGGGTTTCTCCTCTGTTAACAGTTTGCCTGGGTCACAGGGCGCCGTGTCCCTGTGGGGATGCGGAGAACTTTTGAAGTTCCAAAGCTCTTCCTGCACCAGATTCAGAGCCTGTGTGTTTCAGCAGTTCTGTTTACTCCTGCAGGGATCTGCCCTGATCGGTGGGGACAAGGGAGGGGTGAGTTGTGAGAGGTGGCCCAGAGCAATGGCGGAGACCACCACCACAGCTGGTCCTGCTTCCACAGCTCCTCCTTTTTTCTGGAACTAGTTGGACTGCAAATCTGTGTCTGTAGATCACAGTTCTCAGAACAACAAATATTCTGTTGTTTTGATCTAACACTGCTATTGTTCTGCTTCTAGCACCGGGCAGGTGGGGGCAGGGCGAGCTCTGGGAGGGTAGGGAGGGGGCGGCTAATCTCAGTGCCTAAGGCTTCCATTTTGTGCTGGGCAGTGAGGGCTTAAGCCACTGTTTTCAGCCTTCTTCCCTCAGTCTTTTCTCCGAGGTCTCTGCTGTGAGCGTTGGGCCCAGCTGTGTTACGTGCTGCTCCCTCAGCCCTGTGGGCCATAAGCGGAGCCCTAGCAGTCCGAGTTTTTCCCTCTGCGGTAGTTCCGGGATGTAGCAAGCTCGGAGCACTGAGCTAGGTCTGCGTCCTGGCCCATGGGGCTCTGTCTCTGCACTTCTCCCTTTCTTCCTACCCTGCTCGCGTGATTCTCCCACTTTTAGGTGAATTCAGTAGTGGGCTTCTTCGTCTTGCCTGTCGGCTGAGCAGGTTGACCTTTGTGGAGTTATAGCTGTTTAATTTGTTGTAAATTCTAGGGGATATTTCCAGAGGCTCACCTCACGCCGCCATTGTGATGATGTCTCCGGAGATGAAAACCTTGTAGTTAAGTCTTGGGTGACTTCGAGAACCTTACCTAGCTTTTTCTCAGCCTCACTTTCCTCATCTGTCAAGAGGATAAAACAGTTTCTACATTACAGGTTAATTTTGACCATCAGGAAATAACACGAAGGAAGGAATTATTTTACAATATTATTTTACATAAGGGTTGTAATAATATGATTTACTCATTCGGTTGTCTTTTTCCTAATTCTCGTCGACCTTGGAGGTAGTGAATCTGATTCCGGTTTCAATTTTCATTTCCATGAGAAATCCAAGGAAAGACTAGTGAGATGTGACTTCTCAATAGTAATGGTAATAGTAATAATGATACCAGTAAAACAAAAATAATTACCTTTACAGTAACAACTGACATTCATTGACCACTTAGCACCCACCAGGCCCTTCACTTGGGTATCTTGTTTAATCCTCATACCCATTCTGTGAGTAGACATCAGTGTCATTTTCTTGGCTGAGAAAACCATGGTGTGGAGAGTTTAAATACTTGCCCAATATCACACTGCTATTAAGAGGCCCAGTTCAGAACTGAATTTACCTCTGCATCTAGATTTGCACCCTCTAATACAGTAGTCACTAACTGCATTTCACATAGTACTTGAAATGTGACTGCACCACGTTGAGATGTGGGTGTGAAATACTCACTGGATTTTGAAGACTTAATATGAAAAAAAAGAAGAAGAATGGAAACATCTGATTAATAATGGCATATTGATGACACATTTTGGGTATGTTGGTTTTAAGATATGTTATTGAAATGAATTTCGACTATTTTTTTTTTTACTCTTGAAAATATCTTCACTAAAAAAATTAAAATTGCATACTTGGCACTTTCTCTGTCCTTGGGCAGCACTGGAGCAGAGCACGAGCTTTGAGGTCCCTGATGAGGCTTTGCTGGGTGAGTTTCTAAAACTGCATCACCCATCGTAGTAACAAAGGAAAACAGACCTTTGCTTTCGATAACGTTTACAAGGAGCAGGGCTGGAGGAAGGAACCAAAGCCATATTTGTGTGGCTTCAAGAAAGCCACAGCTCTGCAGGTTTATCTTCATCAAGAGAGGAGTCTGCTTTGTGGGGCTCCAGCATGTGCTTCTCTAAATATTCTGATGGTTGACTCCAGCCTGAAAGCAAACATTTCAAAGCCTTTGGCAGAAGCAGTGAGAGAGCGACTTCCAAGCCATCAGGCAAGCAGATGATGTTTACTTCTTGTGACATAATAGTCAAGTCACATTTTATTTCATAGCAGTTACTTTCATGTTCCAAAAAAGAAAAATCCTTCCCGATCATCCAAACACCCCTGTACAACCTAAATGTCATTAAATAAATTGGTGGCTTTACCTCTTTTGAGGAAAACAGTGATTCTTTTTTCCAGGCTTACACAGGTCATTTAACCTCCTGAGATGCTTCTTTGCATTAGCAGAAGGAATGTGTGTGTGAGTGTGTGTGTGTGTGAGTGTGTGTGTGTGTGTGTGTATTTCTTGAAACAGATTGATTATGGTCAGGTTCAAAGTTATGCCTCCAAGTTCACTGGGTGATTTGGAGAGCCCAACACCCTCCTGCAGATTCTTGGCAGGGGACGAAGGCTGGTAGAGACAGAGCTGCCATTCACAAAGGGAAAATTACTTCCCCACGTCCTTCCTCATCCATGAGCTCATGGTGCCACCCTACTTCCAGTCTCGATGAGGGAGATGAGGAAACTGAGGCCGGGCAGAGTTCCAGCCCAGTACTGAGGAGAAAGGATAAGATGTGAAATCGGTGGGCTTGCACTTCGACTTTTGCTCTGCTTTTCTTGCTGTGAGACCCTGGGCAAGTTACTGAACTTTGCTGGCTTGCTTTGACTTACTCCTAAAATGTGGCTAATACAGGCTCAAAAGGCCGTATGCTGTATGATTTCATTTATAGGACATTTTAGAAGAGGCAAAACTACAGGGATAGAGAAATAGTGTACCCAGGGGTTAGGGCTGGGTCGGGGGAGGGTTTAATGACAAAGGTTTAGCGTAAAGGGAAGTTTTGGGGTGACAGAACTGTTCTGTCTTGACTGTGGTGGTTACACAACTCGGTGCATCTGGGAAAACTGATAGAACTAACTATAGACAAAAAGGTGAATTTTATGAATGCGAATTTTAAAACATTTATATGGTTAAAAACAAACTGGGCTGATCGCTTCTTTCACAGGGCTGCTGTGGCATTAGAGTTTATAGAGTAAATAGAAGAGTAACAATTGAAACCTACTTTTTTATGTTCCTAACTTGATATTTGTAGGTTTGCAGCTGCTGAATGGAAGTACAATAAATGGAACTAACCAAATTTAATTTCAGCTCTTCGACCTGGTGAAAAGGAAGTAGGACCAAATTGAAGGCTCTAACTGGAATGCACATGTGGTGCCAGTTGAAAACAGGCAGGAGATGGGTCTCGAGGAATTAATCCATACACTCGTAGGCTTCTGCGAGTACAGTGTACAGCGAGTTTACCAGCGAAAACCTTCTGTGTCCTCCCTGCTTGCCCATTTTATCATCCACTGGAGCCCCCCTTCCCTGGCCTACCAACTCTAAACTTTCTCACCAAGTTTCACACAGATCTAGTTGTTTCTTGGTTATTTGTTTCAGGCACACTGCCAGCTGGCTTGATCTGCCTACTGCTACAGAAAACAAATCTCTCCTCCATTTCTCATGTGTTACCGGCCTAACAAATAAACCACTGTCTAAGTTTTACACTGATTCCTGCAAATGATCGGGCCCTTTCCATGCAGAATGCTTTCTGCAGGCTGGGATTTTTTTAAAAGATGAAATATAACTGACTGGCAGCAGTGTGGTCCTTGGAACTGGCAAAAGGTATTTTTAGCTGGTAGGTTTTCATTAATTACGCTGGCAGCTGTTGGCCACTGCTCTTGTTTTCTTCTGAATTGGTAGGGGAAGCATGTGGCCTTGAAATAGAATGAAATCTGTCTGAAGGGTCCCAGCTCTGGTTCTCAGGCATGGCAGTCACATCTTCATTTCTAGAATGCTCTGAATTTAGATGCATTTGTGTTGAGATGCCGTAAGGAGAGAAGTGGTTTGCCATCCGTCTCCACAGCTTGAGTTCTCTTCTGTCTTTGCCTGGGAGATCGCCTCAAACTTTGCAGCTTCTTCCCTGATCCCACTTCCTTTTAAGGAGGTGGTTGTCCATACACAAAATGCAGAGTTTGAAGGCTCAAGCATTCCTCGTATGAATAGCAGTGGAGATTTCAACTTGCTCTTGTAACCTCATGGAGGTTTCTAATTAAAAATGCCCTGGCATGTGGTGATCTCCCCGTGACCAGATCCATTCAAGAGAAGGCTGAACAGCCAGTTGCTGAGGATACTTGAGAGAAGTTTTATGTATCCTAGAGGGTTTCAGAATTTCAGGGTTTCAGGGTTTCAGAGGTGCTTTCAGAATTTCCCCAATCTCAAGAGTCTGCTTAACTTGAAAAGTATGATGCTGATTCCTGGAGGGTATAGAATCAACCCTTCCTGGAAATCAATTAACACAACACCAGCTGGATAACTTCTGTCTATCCCTTTAGCTCTACTTTTTACCCTTCTAGATTCTTCTGTGTTCCAGGAGGCTGTCAGATATGAGTTAACATCTGCAGGCTTCTGTTCCCCCTGGCTTTCAGGTGAGTCAAGCCATAGGGTCCCCAGGAAGGTAATTAGAGGGAGTGAGAAGAGTGAGGCTAAGGTTTTGTTCCCCCTGCTCTCCCGCTATGGATTTGACACAGGTGGCTGTCTGACTATCTGTCTGTTCCACTATCTCCTCATGTCCTTCCAGGCCTAGTGGTAATTTTCTGTTACTACCCGGAGTTACTGCCTTATCTCCTGCCATTTCTCTACACTTGCCCGCACCTTTGCAAACTGTCCCTCTGTTTAACTCTCCTCAAGTGATTCCATTCTTTCCTGGCAAGATCCTGACTGACACAAATATTAAACACTGTGCAATGGAGAAGATGACATAGTTCTTGCCCTCAAGTGCTTTCCAGGATAGTTATGGAGATAAGATGATGCTCTTGGGGGAAAAACAGACACATTTTTGTTGTGGTGGCTGTTGACTACGTGAGCTCTTGTAACCCTAGGAGATGAGAAGTGTGCCTAGATACATGAACTAACAAGACCAAATACAGCTAAAAATAAAGCAAACCAACTTTTACATGAATTCAATCAAACACATGTCTTCTTTTTTGGCCTTCTGACAAACCAGATTGACTGAATGTTCTTTCTGGACTAGCTGTTTTGGCGTGGTGTTCAGACATGGCCTCTGACAGCATCTGTGTAATGACAAGGTTAACTTTGGAGGAATGACACACAGTGGGGACTGGTGGTTTCTGGCAGCTGCAGCGTGACCTGGGAGGGTCAGGATCAGAACACACATGTTGGGACTGGATCCCAGGATAAGGTAAGGATACCCGTCCTGTGAGACCCCCACAGCTGCTTGATCATGAAGCAGAATAGGGTTGAGTTCCCCTATGAGAACAGCACCTGCAGAATCGTTAATGGGAAGAGAAAGTCAATGCCCCTCCTGGGAGGAGTGCAGCAGGGAACAAATATGTCCGCATGTATTCATAAAGAGACATGGCAAGCAGCATGAGAAGCTTCACACTTACACCCCAGTTTACAGAATTGGGTAAAGTGCTTTGTGGGTATTTAGAACACAGAATCCTGTGCATGGATAGCTTTAATTTTTCTGTCAAGCTTTCTCAGCTTTTCTTTAGGCTAAAACCTATCAAGTCAGGGGTTAGGCCACATTTGTTCTCTGTATCTCCTATTCTTAACACAGTGTCTGACACGTAGATGGTGTTTAATCATTGTAGAATGAAGGTGGAATTGATATGGCTTCTTTCCATCACATTGCTCTTACTAGTGGAACTGCATGATCCTGAAGACCCATTCTGCACCAGAGGAATTATAAGGAGTTCTACTTCCTGGAGTAGGTCTGAGAACCCCAGAGGTATTTGCTGCCATAAGGGGTCATTCTTGATCTGTGTCTCTTACTGAGAAAACCCTGGAAAATATCATTAGTCTGTGCATGAAGCTCATGTTGTGTTATTGTTTTTGTCATTGTTGCCACATAGTATGGCTCTTGAAAGCAAGAGGTCCAGAAGTGCAGAGTAGTCTTGGACCACTGAAAAAAAAATTTTTTGGTTATCAAGACACCTGGCATTGTTGGCCTAGTAGCAGTCTCTTTGGGTCTTAGAAATGGGGAAATGAAGCCCTTCTCTCCCTTAGTTACATTCGTCATATCCTGTTCTGTCCAATCTAGAAAAGCACTAGCACTATGATTACTTGAAATCCTATTTATTTATTATTTATCTCTTCTCTCTTTCTCTGGAAACTAAGCTCCATGAGGGCAGAGACAGCTGTATCCCAGCACCCAGACTGTGCTGAGTATACAGTGGGTACTCGATAAGCTTTGTTGAATAAATGAATGAATACATGAATGTATCACTTTATGGCATTATACAGTATTACAGTGGGGTATGGGATCCCAATAATATATATAATTTTTAGTACATAGTTCTTTTAGCATATGGACATTCACCCATTTGAATATCATGTTTGGAGCTAATCCTCCCCCATGAAAAACCTGATCCTGGTTTTGAGGTGAATCAACAGGCAAGCCTATCCCACTCCTTATGGTTCTGCTCTAACAAGCTATGCAAAGCTTGGACCCCTCTCTTGCCCTCTCTAGGCTTCATAGGGATATTGAAAGGATCAGAGAAGACAAAATACTTTAAAATAGGTTCAGGTTCTGTGAACTGTAATGGGATAAGCAATTTGATTCAATAAACCTTGATTAAGATTCATTGGAGAGGGTTGATACATGTAAGTCATAGGCTTGGCCTCCTGTATCTTCCTGTCTACTGGAGGAAATATGTGTAGATGTTTGAATAACAAACTACAACTCCTAATGGGACCAAATGACAGTAAATCATCAGCAATGTGATCTGGGTGTGCAAAAGAAGTGTTAACTTTGACCTTGAGAATGAGAAAGGCTTCTATAGTGTTCCTAATGTTTCTAAGAAAAAGGGCAAATTTTCTTAACATGCCTTACAAGGTCATGTATGACCCCCCATACTTCTTTGGCTTTATCAAGTACCCCCATACTTCTTTGGCTTTATCCCTTGCCACTCCACAAACAATATTCAAAGCTCCAGTCATAGCCATCTATTTTGAGTTTTTAAACTTGCCGTATTCTCTCCTCCAAGTCTTTGGACCCTCCTTTATCATCTCTCTTGTTACATAATGTGTGCAATATCTTTCATGCTTTAGTGCATGAGTAACTTCCTCCAGGAAGACTTCCTTGATTCTCCCAGTCCAAGTTAGATAACCTTCGTACCATTTAACACGTATTTGCTATAAGTAATAGATACTGAAATACAATGGTATTATCACATAACAAGAAATTAGGAGCTATTCAGATAGAGGATTAACTCTTTGGTATAATAATGTCAAGACTTGGATTCGACTCTTCTGCAATTCCTTTGGTTTTTGCTTCATGGTCATAAGACAGCTGTGCAGCTCCAAATCATGCCCTTTCATGAAACAGCCAAGAGCAGGAAGGAAAGGAAACACCTTTTTGTGATGATCAGACTCTACAAGAAAAAACCTTTCTACAAGTCCTTTACCTATGGCTTTCCCTATGTCTCCCTGCCCAGAAGGGACTCATATGTACATGCCTTAACTGCAGGGGAGGCTGGAATGTGAGTGTCTAGCATTTACAAGGCAAGAGGCTCTGCAAGCATGCAAGAAATGCAAAAGGCATGACTGTTGGGTAAGCCAACAACAGAGCCTCCCTCTGGACTTCCACTGTCCCCAGTCTCCCCTATAGTCCATCATTACATTGTATGTAATTGCTTACTTGACTGCATCCATCAGTCTACAACCTTTGTTAGGGAAGGACAACTGTGCTGAATAAATGAAAAAGAAACACAGTGTATTATTACCAATAGTTCTAATAACATAATAAATTGAAATCACTTCAGTCTGTGAGTAGCTGTTTTTACAATACTTTACTGACCATGGTTCCCTCGTGAAATCCTAAAAGGTAAGACCTCAACCCCAAGGGCTACCAATTATGAGAAAAACAAAACAAAGCACAATTCTCAAGTCTCTACCAAATGGTAAGATGAGGTGGGGATAGTGAAAGCAGAGAACTTGAGAGCTGGTGGGAGCACAGAGACCTTAACTGGCTCAGTGAAGACCAAACAGGAATGAGTATCATTTGGGATTCCTTTGGTTGCAAGAAACCAAAAATTCAAGTTAGTTTACACAATAAGGAACACATTCTCTCAACAATAAGAAGTCTCAAGCTTAGTTCCAGAGTTTATTCTGCTTTGTTATCCATAGCTTAGCTTACTTCAGGGTTGCAAGGTGGCCACCATAGTTCTAAGCTCTATGTCTACAATGTGCACAGAAAGACACATTTTCCCCTATGCCTTTTTTATAAGAGAGAAGATACCCTTTCCAGGAGACCCCCCAGTAGATTTTTCTTATTTTTCATTAGTTGGCACTGTGTCATATGCTCATCCATAAATCAATCACTGACTGGAATGGATGATCATGATTGGATTAGATCATGTTATATGTGGATAGCTCAACAGAACTAGGGGCTCTTCTTCAAGGAAAAAAGAAGAAAGCAGGAATTGGAATGGCCGTTGGACAAGCAACCAGTGCCATTGTTACAAATGGCTACCTTGGAACCAAGCAAATTCCAACTTTGGAATGAGTAAGTCTAACAAGGCTGAGTCTCAGACCACCTGGCACTACAAAAACCCATCAAATGAAAGAACAGCCAAGGTCACAACATTTGTCAATTGGTTTCTTCTGCTGCAGTCTCACATAGAATTTCATATCATTACTTTAGAATTCCTAGGACATGGACACCGAATAAATTATTACATGCACACCGAATAATTTATTACATGCACACCCTCTGGGTTACTTCTTTGCAGAGGGGACCATTTAGTCATTTCTAAACACTGGAACTTATGTACCCTGAACTATTCCAGAAACTAAGACCCTGGCACTCACTCTCGACTTTTACGGGTTAAGTCTGGGCCCCTGCCTCCTTCATCGGTGTTTGAGCAGCATCTCCATTTGTATTTCATGACTTAGAGGAAGACTTACTTGTTGTAGCTTTGGAACTTACTTTGCTTGGTCCCAAACTGTGAGTCAACACTTTCATTAAAAGTTTTTAAACTAAGAGGTGTTTTTTTACCAGTGGGAGCAAAAAAGTTTCAGAATGGATCTTGGTCCAGCTGGTCTGGAGGGACAATCATTGTTGCTTATCTTCCATTACCCAAGGCAGGGCTCAGCTCAGGTCACGAAGGACTTCTAAGCCAGAACGTGGACACTGAATTATTCTTCCTGGTCATCTGGACCCTTCTTATTAGATGTTTAGAGATTCTAAGTCAGAGGTCAACAAATCTGGCCAGCACCTGGTTTTGTAAATAGAGTTTTGTTGGGACAGAGCCACACTCATTTGGCTGTGCGTTGTCTGTGGCTGCTTTCGAGTTACAATGGCAGAGTTGAGTAGTTGCAACAGAGACCCTGTGGGCAGCAAAGCCTGAAATATTTACCAAATGGTCCTTTACAGAAAAGCTTACTGCCCTTTGTAGAAGATGGAAGGAGCACGATAGTCCATAAGCAGATAGACGCCCAACTCGTATAAATAAATGCGGAACAAAAGCTGCCGAGAAGTTCGAATGCATTCAGGTGGTTTGGAACTGGCTACAAGATGTCAAGTCAGGGCTTACCAGGACTCTGTTTAGGGCCTGATATAAACGGTCCTCTTACCAGGAAGTAAAGCACAGCTACGGCACCCTGGGAAGGAGCAGTTTACTTCACTTCACAAGTGTTTGTGTTCCCAAATGTGAAACCTGGAGGTGGTTTTCTAAACCATCCAGTCTCACTGCTCCAGTCAGGGGTGTTTTGCAGTCTGACACACACATCCATCAGAGCCACTCTATGGAGCTTCTGGACTGGGCGTAAAACACTCAGCCACAGACCTCTTTGATTTTCAAGCAGGAGCCCCAGAAAGACCACAGCGGAAACCTGTTTTTACAATTCAGGTTTTCTTCGTAGGCAGACAGAGTTAGCTGATTAGGGTTCTGGTTTCTTACCTTTTCTTAACCAAAAACAAACACAATAAAATCACGGGAGATAGTAATTATTAACACTCTCTGTATATTATCTCAGTCTTCACAATGAAACTGTGAGGAGGATATCATGACTGCATTATCTCCTTTCTATAGATGAGAAAGCTGAGGCCCAGCACAGTGTTTCTCAAACCTGGAAAGCTTGTTAAAACACAGATTCCTGGTCCTTGACCCTAGAAATTTCTCTTTAGCCATTCTGGGGTGGGGCCTGAGGTTCTGCATTTCTACCAAGTCCCAGGAGGTACTGATGCTGCTAGCCAGGGCCAGACTTTGAGAACCACGGCTAAGCATTTAAGTGAACAACCAAGTCTCGTGAGCATTGTGGCAGGACCAGTTCTCAGACCCAGGTTTCAGTGTGTGACTTTTTGTCTATTCTCTTAATCATTTTTGATAATCTGCCTACCATGGACTCCAAAAAAAAAAAAAAAAGTGAGTGAGAGGTACTGAAACACACACTCAAGAAATTCTGTAAAAAAATTCAATGGATGCTATTTCCCAAATGACTCAAGTCTTTCTCAATTGACGTATTGCATTTTTGGCCATCTTGGGAAAGGATGTTTGGACACTATACTGCCACACAGCCGTATAAATAATCTACTTGGCACAGGACGTTGGCCTAGAATAGTAGATCCTTCAAAATGATCAATTCTAAGAAGTCTTACCCAAGTAACCTCATCCTCATGCCTTTTTTTATGTACTTTCAGGACTTGAGAAAGGCTATTGCCACATAATTTTGCTCCAATAATTTCAGCTCTATAGATCATAACTTCTCTTCCCATACAGAATGGAAACTGCTCAGAGGGACTATTTTTTTCCTGTCTTAATATCCTGGTATTGTGCTTATGTATACAATATTCACGGATCTGTACTATGGAGAGTATCTGGAGAGTATGGCATAGTATTAAGAATATGGGTTTTGCATTCCAATTAGTTGTTCATGGACAAGCATTGCTACTCATGATGTGACTTTGCTCAGGCTCCTAAACTGTTGCCTTATCAATCAAATGAAGATCAAAACACTCCCATAAAGTTGCTGTGAGTATTAAATGTAGAGCATTCAGCCATGGCATAGAAAGGCCTTAAAATGCTAATTATGAATTATTATATATGTAACTATAGCATATGATTATAAACTTATATATAATTTATAGTTACATATTAATACTAATCAATAAATTATTGTTATTAATTATATTACTGGTATGTTATTTATTTAATCATTAATTGTGAATTAAATATTAATAAACATGTAATTGGTAGTTATGTACTTATATAAATATACTATATACAATTACATATAACCATGTAATTAGAGATTATTATCTAAGCTCCAGAGAATGTGTTAACTAAATACATCTTTTAATCTAGTGTTTTAGCGGAAAAAGCACACAGTCACCCCAGATGTATTAGTCAATATATCTTAGCTCCAGGAAGTGAACAATGTTCCATGATCATTAGTGCTTATCCCTTTGCTCAGATTAACTTCCTTCTAGAATAATCTCTTCTTCACTCATTGCCTGTCCAGTTTTTGAGTCACTTCTCTGCTATGAGATCTTTCCAGACCATGGCCATACTCTCTTGTTTCCCTGAACACACTACCTTTTGGATAAATTGTACAGATGAATTTGTACTCTTTCCTATTTTTTCTTGTGTACAATCTTATCTTTCCAATCAGAATATACTCCCATTGAGAGCAATTATTCATGTCTGACATGTTTTGTACTTGCCGTACCACTTGATAAATACTTGAATATAAGCATTAAGAAATATAATAAATTTAAATGTGTTCTTTGAAAAGCAGCAGGGTCTAAATTATGATGCAAACATGTTAAGTCCTTACAGAATAACCAGTAGTCCTATTTTACAAAATAACATTGCATTAAAACTAGTGCAAGTACAAATCTTACTTAGGCTGGATAGCTTTAAACAGTTTAGAAAGAGAAATAATAAGGCCATTCTACCCTACTCCCCACAGCAACAATACAATTTGGCACATGCTGGAGACTGGTGGCGTAAACATTTCTTAATGCAGATCTTAAAAGGGTCTGTAAGCCTAAGCTCACCTCTTTTTTAACAAAGTTATTATGTTTTGACATTCGGCTAGATTAAAATATCACATTAAGTTAGTAGCTGAACTTTGGATATCGTAAAGATGAGCATGAGGGACAAGCTCTAGAAAGTACAATGAATTTGGAAACTGTTGCTAGACAGGTTTTATATTTTAATCCTAACGCATGACTCTGTATCTAGAAAATTTTCAATGAACTTGAACTAGTGATGTTGAGACAGGCGACTGGAGCACCTGGTGGCTCTTCTTGTGTGTTCTTGAGAGAAAGCCAACACTGCGTGCTGGGTCTGTGTGGGGCATGGCTCTGACTCGCTGGGATCCAGGTCTGCTGGCCCATCTTGACCTCTTTACTGGTAGTCTCAGGAGCGAGAAGTTCCCTTTATGTGACAACTGACAAGTAGGGCAGTGCTTCCCAAACTTTCATGTGCACACAAACCACCTAGGGATGTTGTTAAAATGTAGATTCTGACTCAGTAGGTCTGAGGGAGTCTGTGAAGCTGCACTTTGAACATCCAACGTGATGCTGATTCTTCTGGTCCAGAGACCGCGCTTTGAGCAGCCAGTAGCTATTGGATGGTGGACTAGCTAATGAGTGGCTGCCAACCAGTCAGGGTGTGTACTGTTCTAAAGAGGACAGAAACAAGAACCTTCTAGAAATGAATACTAGAGAAGGAATTAGGTAGACTTTACTATAAGAATCCTATCCAATGTGTTTTGTCAGAGATGTCAGATTCATTAGCCCAAGAATACACTTTCCTTTCTAATCTGCAAAGCATGACTCCTGAGGAGGTGCTAGTTACAAGGGTGGAAAACGAGTGTGATTACAGGTAGCTACGGGCTCTAGAGTCAGACGCAGTAGGTCTGACTCCCAGCTCTACCACTCACCCCTTCGCCATGACTTGGGGAAAATCGCCTTCTCTCGCTAAGCCTCGTTTCCACAGTGAAAAAAGGGGATAATACCCATAAGCCTGTTGTGAAGACCCAAGAAAGAACAGTCACTTGTAAAGTGCTTCATTTTGTGCATGACACATATTAGTCAATACATTGCGGTTTTTAATCTCTTAATTAGGAAATCAGTCCGTCAACAATGATGGAGTGCTTGGTCAGGGAACATTACAAAAGTGTTCCTAGGGAAAAGAGAGTGAGAAAGAGAGAAGGGTGGGGAGGAGGACAAGGAGACATGACCACAGTTGTCAAGTAAATCCCAAACTATACCTGGAGAGGCAAATGCATCCGCATGTGGAATGATTTAATATTTCCACAGTAACATGCCAAGATATATCGTAAGTACACTCGTATAGGACACATAAGTCATCTGGAGAAAGAAAATGTTTAAAATGGTACCACTGGAGACTGGAACACTGAAGGATTCTCCAGAAAAAGTCAGGAATGTATAAGATGTTTTAAAAATGTTTTATTCTTTAGCAGGATATTGACAAGAGCTGCTGTCATATGGAAACTATTTTTTTAGAAACACCTGGCAGGACCGATGTGGAGGATTTCTTTTCAAACAGATGTAATGCACAACAAAATACAAGGTGTGTCTGAGATACAAGCCTGGTCAGAGATTAGATCACTAATGATAAATTACTGTAATTCCCATATTATTGCTGATTATGGTTTGAATGAGCCTTTTGGGTTACAAGCCACCATGTGCAAAGGACCCAAATACATTTTTGTAAAGCTCACAATAGTCTGAAGGCTCTCTGTTTTTATATTTTTCTTTATAAAGGCAACTCTGTAAAAAAATAATAAAAGCGTATTACTCTCATAAAATTCCTCCATTAGTTTATTTTGTGGTGAAATGTGACTATTTTCCTGGTCCCACAGACCAGCCTGCCTCCCTGCAACAATGAGATGAACTGATGGAGCCTGAAGAAGATGGAAAAAGGAGTCTTTGGGAACAACCCCTGTAAATGTGATTACTCTGGTTGCTGTGCTTCCACCTGTAGACATATGATCATTCTTCCCTAGAGAAAATGGTAGGGGAGAAAACACACTTGTAGTTTGTTCTCAATCTGATTCCATCTACTAGATAGAACTATTCATACCCATTTCAAATAAGTTTTTCAGATTAGTGAGTTAGAGTCACTGTTTTAGTTTTATTAAGGAAAATGTTAAATTTCCTCTTAAAAATGAAACAGGTATTTTTCACTACCTCTTCTTTCTCTTTCTGGTTAAGGGCCTATCCTCAGCTTTTCTTCTTCCTTTTCCTTCTTTACTTGGTAACTGCCTGCAGCTTCGTTGGATATTTAACAGGCACAACAACTTAGTTAAGCTCAACCAACATGGATTGATGGAGACGCTAACGGGCAATGAAGTGGTACAGATGACTGAGACATGCTCCCTGCCTTCAAAGAGCTGATTTGTAAGAAGGCAGGCACAAACATAGTTCAATTCAAAAGCAATGTTAACTACTAAGTTAGAGCTACACCCAGGGTGCAGTGGGAAGCAAGGAGGAGGGCACCTGTCTTTAGAAGCCTGAGATTTAGTGGAGGAAATAGTATCTGAACTTTGTCCTGAAGAAGGAATAGTTATAATTGCAAACATCTTTGTAGCTTTTAATTTATGTGCCTTAGTTTCCTCATTTGTACAATAGTCATAATAATCATTATCTACCGTGTGGGGATATGCAAGTTAATATATGCAAATAAATAACTTGACCAATGCCCAGCATATAGAATTTAAATAATTGGCTAAGTCGTACATGGAGTGAATGGTGAAGCTGAGGCATGAGTCACATCCAGGGGGCCCAGAGCAGTGCTCTCAGTCACAGGCTATCCTGTGGGGCGAGATGGAGAGGGTATGGCAGATAGAGGGAAGAGTATAGCAAAGGCATGGAGGGCGAAATAGCACAACAGTGCTGGAGACACGAAGAGTCCCAACTTACTAGAGTGTAAAGTCCATGGCAGAGTGTGTCAGGGGAGACAGCTGAAGCCTGGGGAGGCACTGAAACAGAGAGGGACTCATATGCACGCAAAGGAGCTTGACGACGTCATCTGGCAGTGGGTTTCAAGCAGAGGGCGCAGGAGGGGTGTGTGTGTGTGTGTGTGTGTGTGTGTGTGTGTGTGTGTGTGTGTTTCTCTGTGTGTGTCTGTGCGTGTGTAGAGATCGGGAGATCTCATCTTGAGAGATCACTCTTGCAGTGATGAGAAGGATAAGGCTGTGGGCAGAAAAGCTGAAAATAGACTGAAACTCCAGCAGAATAAATAGGAGATAAATACACTGCCCTGGAGCAATGGATGTGAGATGGAGAACAAGGGCAAGCTGAGAGAAATATGGAGACTGATAGGCAGGGCTTCATAGCTATGTAGCAGCCGTAGAGATGGCCCTTGATGATACCTGCCTCCTGATATTCATGCTCTTGTGTAGCTTCTTCTCACACGGTGTCAGGGGTGCTCAGTATGAGCAACTGCATGTGGTATGAGTGGTGAGGTCACTCCTGAGATTAGGTAACAAAAGACTGTGCCTTCCATCTTGAGCTTTCTCTTGGATCACTTGGAAAATCAGCCACCATGATGTGAGCTGTCTTATGGAGAGGCCTATGTGGTCATGGGAGGTGCACAGCATTGACCTACTCTGCCATCTTGTCCAGAACTCTCCTTGGACAGCCACCAAAAACAACGTTTTTCTTTTTAAAATTGAGAGTATTCTGGAAAGCACAGAGCTCTGTGTAGGGGCACAATATATTTATTACCAGGGAATGACATGGCCCATGATTGCTCCCCTGCACTGTGTCTTCTCTGAAGAGGACATAGCTGTGTGGGTCTCGTCTCCTTTCACAGCCCCCTTTTGTGGGCATATATTAGACAATTCACAAATATCTGATGCTTTAGAGGCATCCCTGAAAGAGTTCTCAGCTCCTGGAACTATGTCAGCTTTTCTGGGGTGACAAGCCTGCTGTCCCTTCCCCGTGATAGGGCTTGGGATGAGGTCTGTTCCTTAGGACTCCTCCCGCCTAACCTCCTGGTTAGTTTTCCTTGGAGATTCTGTAGCAGAGGCAGGCTTTGTCTGGACAAGCAGCTGCTGGTCTGGCGGCTTCAGCAGCAAACGTCCTTGGTTGTTTCTCTCAGTGTTGGCTGCTAATCCTCATTTCTGTTTATCCCCTCAGGAGCCGAGGCTTCAGGACATAGCATGGGGCTTTGAGAGAGAAAAAGCAGATGTTCCCAGGACTGTCACTGCCATGGGCACCAGCCATATTTATGGTGTTGTTATTGATATGGCCCTCAGATGGCACGGACTTCAAGTTGTCAAGGAGAGCCCACTGGCTCTAGTTACTGAAGCTGCCATCAACATTTTACAGTTTCCTGCCAGCTACCAGCATGGGAAAGTTCAAATCACTCAAAGGAAGCACCTTCTTCCCTCCAGCCCCATGCAAGAGAGCTCTTTGCAGTGCCTGGGAATATATCTCAGTTCTCATTGCTGCTATGATCCCACCTTTACCCTGTGACCATGTTGCAGATCTATTCTGCAGGAGGGAAACTGAGGGACTGACTCGTAGATTTTGATCAGCTCTTTAGCAAAAATTGCTGAGGGTGAGGCAATAATGAGTGCTCGTGGTTGTAGAGTGAGCCTGGAAGCCTATCACTTGAAATGTTATTATATATAGACTTGTTTGTTTATTGTCTGCCCCTGCCAATAGAATATAAGCTCCACAAAGGCAGGGATTTTTGTTTTGTTAGTTCATTACTGTATCCCCAAATCATGGTACAAGGACACTCCTTAATAAATATGTGCTGAGTAAATGAATGAAGGACTACTCTCTCCTTATTGATGAACCTTTTAAACACATTTAAAATACATTTATTCAGGAAGCCCTTGCCTATAAACTTGCTTACAAATGAACCAGATATATTGATATTGACCTGGCAAACACAGTAACTCATTGACTCAGTGACTCTCAATAACTTTCTTCTTCCGTGCCTTCCACTCTCCTTCAGGTCTCCCTCTCGCCTTTCTTTCTTCCTTCTTTCTATTTTCACTTGTTCACTTCAGTATTCATTCAATATTCACTGAACATATAACAAGGGATTCTGAAGTGTGTATTTATAAGACACAGTCTTAAACACAATTGTCTTTGCTCATGCAATGTGTTTGAAAAAAACAAACAAACAAACAGGGGCTTCTATTGTACAAAGGATGAATGTTTATTGGTGCTTGGAGAATTTGTTGAAAGATGGAATTAAAACTAGAGATACAAGTTGAACTGGGTAGTTTACAGCAACGTCCTGAAAATTACTCAAGGGAAAAAAATGTAAGAAGAGAAGATATAATCTTAGTATGATATTTTAATGGTAGGAATGTTTCCTGGACTAAGTCACAAATTTAAAATACACAACACAAATACATTTTATTGAAAAGCCCAACTAAATTCTTTTTGAACATGAAGAATATGATGTCAGCTGGTAATATGAGTTGTTTGGGGTGACCAAAATAGAGTATGTTGGTCTAAAGCAGGGGTCAGCAAATTATGGACCACAGACCAAGAATGGCCCATAACCGATCATTATATGTAAGTTTTATTGAAAGGCACGCTTACAAATTGTTTATAACCATAAACAATTCATATTATAATAACAACAAATAATATAATTACAAACATTCATATTATAACTGCAGAATTGAGTAATTTCAACAGAGACGGTATGTCTTGCAAAGCCAAAAACATTTCCTATCTGGCCCTTTACAGAAAAAGATTGCTGACCCCTGGTCAAGGGAAAGATGCTCTGGTGCCAAATGAGATCCTTTAAAAGAAAACATACCCATTGAGCTCAGCACGTTGATGTTTATACACCTGCCTTCCCTATCAGTGAAAGACAGCCAACAGTTCATATCATTACATCATCAACTCCCAATATATTATTGTTCTCTGTATTTCTTTCTGCAACATGGTCACTAAATTAATGACCTGAGATAATTTTCCATAAATGAAATTGTCGAATAATCAAAGTATTTTTACTCTAGACTTCCCATGGCACTGTCCTTTTGCTCTCTCATGCCAGAGCTAAATAAAACAATCATATTACCTCATGTTTATCCTGAGGCTTGACTTGGCATACAGCAGCCATATAACTGAAGATTTCTTCACCTGTGCTTGTTTTGTAGTTACAGGTCTCAAAATGCTCATAAACTTGATTAAACTTGCCCCTTCTCTGCCTTCTCATTTTGTATGTGGACTGTTTATGATTTTGAGTTACATAATTCTTGATTTCTCAATAAAGAAATCAGCAGGTGGTATGCCTTTTTGTTTTTAAAGTTGCCTCCTATGTAAAAATTTGGAACCAGGTGTCTCTGATCAGACTAAATCATCCAGACCTCCCAGACCTTTTTTAAAACACAGCCCTGACTTTTAAAAATTTAAAATAAATATTTTCCAAGAAGGGCTGAAGCTTTTGGCCATTTGCTCTTCTCTTATTGCAATGCAAAACTGAAAAATGGGATCCTCCTTTACTGTTTTGGTGATAAAACCTTGGTAGAAAGATAATTAAAACAGAAGTTTCCAGATATACATTTAATGTAACCCTCACAATCCCACAGAATTATTTTTACCCACCTACAAATGAGTAAACTGATATTCAGAGTCCCAATGCCTTACCCAAGAAAACAAAGCTATTGAGATGAAGAGGCAGGCTATAAACCCATACCCTTTCCACTCTGTTGTTCTTCTTCCCAACAAAAGCATGAGATCAGAACTATTATACAGAGTTCTCTGTGATCAATACCTAGGTACTATCCTGTACTCAGAAGATTAGAGAATCTTATCATAAGTGGAAGTTGGTTTATAATTTTAACCAGTGCACAATGAACAATTATTTTTGTTTTCATTTCAAATGAAAATAAACATGGTGGACATTTGGAAGGTGGTGGTACAATAGAGAAGAAAGGATAAATTAGATTTGATTTTCAGTGGAGAACCATTGTAAAGGAAGAAACCAAATGTGGATGACAAGGTGAAGTGTGGTCAAAGTCAGCCTTAAGAACACAAATATTCTGAGAAGATCCAAGATGGCAGAATACATAAATGCTGTGCTTGCCTCATTCCATGAACACATAAAAATTACCACTAAATTACAGAACAATCAAACTGGAGAACCACCTGAAGTCTAGCTGAACAGAAGTTTTATAACTAAGGATAAAAATAAGAAGCGATATTGAGACTGGTAGGAGGAGTGGAGACATTACACGAGATGATCCCAAACCTCCACATGGCAGTTGAAAATCTAGAAAGATATCTCAGCCACAGAGGTCCTCACTCCCATAGAATGGGGGAATGAGGACCTCAGACCCCCACCAGTCTCCCCAGCCAGAGTACAGGAGCCCCCACAACATCTTGCTGTAATAAAAACAGTGGGAATTCCAACCATCCAGGTGGGACAGAAGGCTGTAGGAAACCCGGGTGTCCTTTTAAATAGCCCATGCACTCTCTGTGAGAGAGACTCACTCACTCGCAGGCACTCACCCGGGGTTCTGGTGAAGGGACAGTAACTGGGGGCTGGGTGTTGGAAACATACAGGGGGCAGACTGAGATGTATGGCTGTTGGGTGAGAGCTGGAGGACAGTGCCATTTTTTCTCTGTGTGGGGTCATCCTCCCATGCATCTGGAAGGCAGGTGCCATATTTCCTGTGTTGAGCCCTCCTGCCATGGCTGAATCTCAATCTGAATTGCTGTGGTGAGCTCCACCAGCTCCACCCTGGTGACTCACTGAGACCCCACCACACCCAAATACACACCACACAAGGCTTTATCAGAGGCTGAAACTTATGGAAGCGGGCAGCTGGCAGCAAGCCTCAAAATGCCCTGGCTTTTTGCAGAGCTACCCCAGACATGGTACTGGTGGCAGCTGTTCTTGGTTCACAGCATGGCCTCTCCAATGCCCTCCAGGTCCAGCACAGGCAGCGACCAACCATGGATTGCTTTATAGCTCCTACCAGGTAGTTTTCAGCTGGTTACAGACAGTGGCTGACATGGGCCTGTATCAGAGCCCCTCCCAGGAGGCCCTAGAATCAATACTTGGGGGTTGGCTTCAGACCACAGCAGAGCACCACCCAAATAGCCCCACAAGCAGCACACCCAAAGGGCAGCCTCAACAGGCTCCAGAGCCCATTGGGGTGAATTCCACTCAGTGGGGTAAGCCCCCTGCATAGCAAGTCTGCTATGGAAGTGGGAGTGGGTCAATACCATCCACCGACATGCCAACAGCAATCAAGGCTCAACTATAACAGGAGGGCACACACAACCCACACAAAGGACACTTCTGGAGCAACCAGCGCAGGTGACCAAGGAGACTGTACCAGGGCCCCACAGGGCAACTTCTACATGAGGTCTCCAGGCCAAGACTGGGAGACACAGATCTACCTAATACATAGAAACAAACACAGAGAGGCAGCCAAAATGAGGAAATAAAGGAATATGTCCCAAATGAAAGAACAGGAGAAAACTCCAGAAAACAGAACTAAACAAAATGGAGGCAAGCAATCTACCAGAAACAGAGTTCAAAGTAATGGTTATAAGGATACTCAAGGAACTTAGTGTGAACTTCAGTAGAGAGATAGCAAGCATAAAAAAAGGACCTAGAAACCATAAAAAAAAAAAAAAAAACCCACTCAGAAGTGAAGAATACAATAACTGAAATTAAAAACGCACTAGAAGGAATCACCAGCAGACTAGATGAAGCAGAAGATTGAATCAGCAATTTGGAAGGCATGGTAGCAGAATACACCCAATGGGAACAGCAAAAAGAATCCAAAAAAACGAGGATAGTTTTTTGGATTCTTTTTGCTGTTCCCATTGGGTGTATTCACCTCTGGGACAACATCAAGTGTAACAACATTCACATCACAGGGGTACCAGAAAAAGAGAGAAAGCAAGGGATTGAGAGCTGATCTAAAGAAATAATGACTGAAAACTTTCCTAAACTGGTGAAGGAAGTAGACATACAAGCCCAGACAGTGCAGAGTCTCAAAAAAGTTGAACCCAAAGAGGCCCACACCAAGACACATTATAATTAGAATGTCAAACGTTAAAGACAAAGACAGAATTCTAAAAGCCACAAGAGAAAGGCAACTAGTAACTTATAAGAGAGCTCTGATAAGGCAGCTGATTTTTTAACAGAAACTTTGCAAGAAGAGTTTGGCACAAAATATTCAAAGTCATGAAAAGTAAAGACTTAGAATCAGGATTACTCTACTTGGCAAGGCTATGATTTAAAATTGAAGGAGAGATAAAGAGCTTCCCAGACAAGAAAAAGCTAAAGATATTCATCACACTTAGCCAGTATTACAAGAAATGTTAGAAGGACTTATTTATGATAGGAAAAAAATATATAAAAATATGAATAAAATACCAATAACTACATATTTATCAACAATTAGTTTCAATGTACATAGATTAAATGCTCCAATCAAAAACATAGGTAAGGAAACAAAACCCTTATATATGCTGCTTACGAGAGACTCACTTCAAATTGAAAGACACACACAGACTGAAAGTAAAGGGATGGAAAAAGATATTTCATGAACATGGAAATGAGAAAAATGAAAAAAAACTGAAATAGCAATATTTATACCAGACAAAATAGACTTTAAAACAAAGGTGATAGAGACAAAGGAGGACCCAGTGATCCCACTGCAGAGTACTTATCTGAAGAAACCCGAAACTCTCCTTCAAGGGGACACGTGCATCCAGATGTTCATTGCAGCAGTGTTCACAGTGGGTCGGTGTGGAGGCGGCCTGGTATCCGCTGATGGGCGAATGGATAAAAGGAGGTGGCACATATATAAAATGCAATATTGTTCAGCCATGGAAGGGAATGGGTTCTTGCCATCTGCGGAGACATGGATGGACCTGCAGCGTATTATGCTGAGCGGTGTCAGACAGAGAAAGACAGACGCAATGTGATTTTGCATACCTGTGGAATCTAAAGAACAAAATTAACAAATAAAACATAGATACAGAAAACATTTTGATGGTTGCCAGATGGGAGGGGTTTGGGGGAGTGTGTGAAAAAAGGGGGAAGGGATTAAGAAATATGAGTACAAATAAAATATTGCTATGATGAGTTAAACCTACACTTTCTCTTCTAATGTTTCATCCTCATTTAGGGATTCCAAGGAGATTGGGATAGGTAGAGATGAGATGCTATCATAACTCAAAATATTTCATTAATCCATTCTTTAAAACCTTTAAAATACTTTTACTGCTTTTAAAAGATCATACACACCCATAGAATGTACACCAAGAGTGAACTCTAATGTAAATTATGACGTTCAGGTGACAATTATGTGTCAATGTTGGTTCATCAGTTGCAACAAATGTACCACTCTGGTACAGGATGTTGATAATGGGGGAAGCTGCACGTGTGTGTGTGTGTTTGTAGAAGGGGGAAGGAAGTATATGGGAACTCACAGCTAAATTTTGCTGTGAACCTAAAACTGCTCTAAAAAATAAAGTCTATTGAAAAAAACCATACACATTCGTTAGAAAAAAACTTATCAAAATTGTAGAAAACTACAAAGAGGAAGGCAAAAATAACAGCATGCTTTTGACTGTACCTGTATGTGCATAAATTTCCATAAATAGGAATGATGTGTGTGTGTGTGTGTGTGTATGTATGTTTCAGTCAACATGTTTTTGTGTCAATTAATATTGATTGATGTAAGTTTTAATAACTGCATGGTATTTCAAATATGAATATGCCATAATTTACCCAACCAGTCACTTATTTGAAGATCATGTATGATTTTTTGTTCATACTGCAGTAAATAATGCTGAAGTAAATGTATAACTTTTGCCTATTACAATGTTTTATTATTATTTTTTCCTTTTTATGAGGTATAATTGACATACAATATTATATTAGTTTCAGGTGTACAACCTAATGATTCGATATTTGTATATATTGCAAAATGATCACCATAGTAAGTCTGGTTAACATACGTCATCATACGTAATTACAGAATTTTTTTTCTTGTGATAAGAATTTTAGACATATACTCTCTTAGCAACTTTCAAATATACAATACCGTATTATTAACTATAGTCACTATATTGTACATTACATCCCCAGGACTTATTTATTTTATAAGTGTAAGTTTGTACTTTTTGATTCCCTTCAACCATTTCACCCACCCCCACTGCCTGCCTCTGGCAACCACCAATTTGTTCTCTGTATCTATGAGTTTAGTAGGTTTTTTTTTGTTTGTTTGTTTTTTGTTTTTAGATTCCATATATATGTGAAATTATATGGCATTTGTCTTTCTAACACAATCTTTTTTGAATCTGTGTATCTTTTCCAGTTCATGCTACATCTTGGGGGAGGTTATGTGTCACATACACTTCACACACATTGTGTGAGGCGGTTCTTTATACAAAATACACTTCTAGGCTGAGAACCTTGAATAATTCTAGGTCTAAGACTTCTACTAGAGAATAGAGCAAGAGATCACATATGGAATGCCTGTAATTCAGAGCCTTGCACATAGTATGTGCTCAGTAAATAAGCACTATTGATACCATTGTTGTTAATTCTTTTTTTTTTTTTTTTTTGGTCCATGTCTCTTTGCTGAACAAGATCTGTGCATGGCACATGGTGGCTTGAACCACTGAAGATGCAAAGAAAACAGGTTTCTATTCCTTAAAGCTTTCTGACTGGCTGTAAAAATTGTGAGTTTTAGAAGCAAATGGTCGATCTGAGAATGCAGTTCACTCAACCATCCTCTTCAGCTACACGGTGAAGAGGCTATAAAACAGCGATATGTAGACCACACATTCAGTGGTGGCTATAATAATGGTAATGTCTGCTCTGTCCTCTTCAGTTATAACACAGTTGTTGAGAGAAAGGAAGGAAGGAAGGAAGGAAGGAAGGAAGGAAGGAAGGAAGGAAGGAAGGAAGGAAGGAAGGAAGGAAAGAAGGAAGAAAGGAAGGAAGAAAGAAGAAGCCAAAACAGAAAATACTTAATACCAAACTGCTGCTGCCCAAATCCATGATGCATTTTGTGAGAACGTGTGTGGCTCCTACGTGTGCTATGATTTTGAACATCACCTTCGGGGGGGAAAAAATTCTTGGTATTGGCGTAAGCTCAAATTTATGGCTCTGTTCTTTGCCCCGAGGTGAGATGGAAGCAAAATCAATGAGGTTAGATAGACTGCTAGAAGCAAGTAACCCGAGCCAATTTTCAGTCACCTAAGATCAGTAAAGCAGAAAAAAAAGGTAGCTGAAGAGAGAGAAATCAAGAAGGCTTTCTATCTCTCATCTGTGTCTGTGATAGAATTCATTTTAAAATTATAAGTAATCATGTTTTATTAGCATTAGAGAAAACAGAATAGGTAGCATTAAATTTGATACTAGAAATATTAGCAATTTCAAAAAAAGTTTTTTCTGGTGCCTACCTGACCTCTAATCAGTAACCAATCTCACCAGTCATGGCGTCTCCCACACGAAGTCTCTATCACCTCCTTCATAACGTGGTGAGAATTTCTGAATCAAAATCTTGTGCCAGCTCAAAGAAATGAGTTATAAATAATAATTATGACTGCCATTTATTGAGCACTTATTGAGTGTCTGGCACGGTACTAGGTCCTTTTCACATATGAGTCAATCGATATTTATTGAGCGCCTACTATGTGCCAGGCATTATTCTAGGTGCTAAACATAGAACAGTGAACAAGATACCCAAAGTCCCTGCTTTTTTAAAGCTTATGCAGCGGATTAAAATACAGTCACATGATAGAGACCAATTGAGTAGGCAAGAAAGGGACTTAAGGTTTCAGCTTAAATTTACCCTGTCAGAGGGCCCTTGGCCCAACTTTGAGTAACAATGCCTTAGACCAGTGCTTCTCAACTAGGGGTGATTTTTTTTCCCTTTTGCCTTCAGGGGACATTTGGCAATATCTGGAGACACTTGATGGTCACAACTGGTGTGAACGTTACAGCTCTCTGTGAATAGTGGCCACGGAGGCAGCTCAGCATCTTACAAAACACAGGACAGCTCCCCAACAAAGAATTATCTGGCCCCAGATGTCAATAGTGCCAAGATTGAGAAACCCTGCCCTAGATTAACATCTCTTCTGAATCAACTTCATTCTCTGCTAGCCTCAAAGAAAAGACCTCACCCATTTTAGAACTTCCGTAGCTCTTTCTCATGCTAAAAATCTTTATGTGTTGGTTCATCTCCCTGATAGAAGAAAACTTTCTTTAGGCCAGGATTCTTGCTTCATTCATTTCTGACTCTGGACTCATCTCTCCTTCAGTATATAGTCCTTGTTCCATGAATGCTCATCTAAAATACTCTTCGGGAGTGACCACAAAATGGCCTTGTGACTAGAAACAATAACTGGTGTCCACAGGGAGAAGGGAAACCCAGGGGTCTAGCTTCCAGTCTAAAAGTTTAATACAAATCCACCCAGCTTCATCTAAGAAAATGGTTTTCCATTTATTTTTTTCAGCATTCACCAAATATTACAGTTGCCAGGGCACCTGCAGGCAAGTCAGCCATGTGAACACAAGGATCACCCAAGGAGCGCCACCATCACACCAGGAACCTCACTGGCTGTGTTTGCTGTAGTATCTGGCTACCAGTTGGCACCTCTGAGCAAACTAACCAGTCCCTAAGCCAACCCTGAATTCCAGGGAATCCAAATCCAACAAATAACTCTACACAAATCTGTGAGGGAATTGAGCACGGAAACAGTGCCCTCAATGGCTCTAAAAATAGCCAGGTAATTACCTTTGAAGATCTTTTAAGAAGATACACTTAACCGCACAGAGTGGAGCAGCAAAGGGCTCGTTTATTTGTTGATAGGAGCTGTCTCTAGGTAGTCAGCAGACTTCCGAGTGTTGGCAACTCAATCAATATTTGGGTACCATGGCGTTACCATGCTACTGGGCTGACCATAGTTAAAAATAAGAAATTACTCTTTGTGAGGCGGGTCTGACCACATTTTATACTAAATCGATCATGTTAGTTTTTCTGACTTTGACTTTTATTCCAGTTTTAACGCTTGGCATGAATATTGTGATGAAATGCATTCACTACTTTTTCACTGTATGTGTTGGAACAATCCATCAGCACCATCAATTCTTCAAATGTTACTTTAAAAATATTCCACCTGCAGCAAGATTTTTGAATGTAGAAATGAAATATTTCAAGATTGGTTGTGAAGTTCAACTAATTTAGTAAATTTCGTCCTGTAGTTAATCACCTCCAGCATACTTTCCTTTTTCTCTTTCTTGTGTTTTAATTTTTAGTCATGGCAATATGTACTAAAATGATTTAGAGTTATGAAAAGTATGAAAACGTGTGTGTGTCAAATAGTTGGCTGGGTTCTTCATCAGCCGGAGGCCCAGCACAGGTGTGAATATTTGTTTATAATCCAAACAGAGCAAAGTAAACAGTTTCATTTTGCACCCCCTTTTTTCCATACAATGCTTTGAATATTTTCTTTGTGATGGTCAGTGACTTTGTTTGACTTTACAAAGGCTGAATGGAAAGGAAGGGCCTAGAGACTCGTAACTGTTTGTACAAGGGCCTAAAGTGACTGACGGCTAAACTAAGCTGGGCATAGAGCCTTGACATTTTGTCAGCTCCCCCGAGGAGTCAGATGTGATGTCTATGACTCACCTGTCAAGTGCTGATAGAAAAACAGCTTTGTCATACGTAGCCTTTAAGGCTACATACATGACCTCTAACCCCACAACCCCTTCCAGAATTTTCCACTGGGTATCAAAATCCTCTCAAATATTTCCAGCTGGACATCTTGAGCTATAATAGCAGCCCAGCATTTCGGCACTTGTGGTTATTGTTGAGAGAATTTCCTTCCCTCCCCCTTTTATTTCTCCTCCTTTGCAAAGACCAGTTCTGAAATTTCACTGGTAGCAGGAGAGAGGGTCTACCTGCATTGTTCCAAAACTCAGCCTTTGCCTCCCGGTTGAATCCAAGTGTCTTCCTAATAACAGAGTATTTTTGAGGACACTCAGCTTCCTGCCCTCATCTCAAAGTTCTGAAACCCTTGAAGGATCCTGCAAGATGATAAACTCTTCTATGCTATGAGGTTCAGAGTTTTCCTAGGGTTTGTCTTGGTTTCCCTTTTTGCACAAGAGGCAACCAAGAGGAAGAAACCAGATGCTCCTGACATCAAGGTTTGGTTTAAAAAACCTAGTACTGAGTTTGAAACAATTTTCAAGTCTTTTGATCTTCATTTTCTACTAATGTGATAAATACTACCAAAGATTATTTTTAAAAGGTAAATAAATGGGACCAACCAAAATAGGATATATCCAAGAGAAAAGAATTCATGCCTAAGCAATAAATATCCTACAAATAGAAAAATGCCTCTTCAGTGAGCACAACAAGAAAATAAGTTAGTTGACTGAGTCCATTCAGAGTAATAATAAATGAATTTCATGGAGGCAAACAAAATCACCTTAAAACCATGTCAGTTTGAGCTCCAACAATGTTCTAGGAGTTCTTGGGTTGGTTACTGCATTTATCAAGATAAACCAAAATGGCATTGGACAGAGTATCCACAAACCAAAAGATCTACAATCATCTAGTTTAAGCTAGAATATTTCCACTGCTCCTTCCAGAGATGGTTCCTTTGTTCTCTGGTTCCCCAGATTGTCAGACTAGAGGACCCAGGCATTTGCTGAGCACATGGGAGGTCTTACTCATAGTTTTATAGAGGAACTCTTCTACAGAAATTTCCATTGAAGCAAGCTAAAAATAACCAAATGAAAGGGAAATCATGAGTTGTGTCTTAAACAGTATTAATATCATTTTCCTCACTGTATGGATGAAGAAATTGAGATCCAGAGAAGTGAAGTGGCTTTGCCCCAGATTATAGAGCTAGTAAATGACAAACTCAATGAGGACTTGAATTTCCTTCATTGTTTTGAAACCTTGAAGTCAGTTTACTTCTAAAGCTAAATTTATGCATTAGTATATCCTATGGCTACAACCTATTTCATACCCAATGATTGTTTAGAAACAAACCAGTGGCTCATAATAATTACATTTTTGAAAAAATAAACTCTGAAAGATTATTATTGTTCTCAGTTGTTTTTTTTTTAATTTTTTTTTTTTTTTTTTTTTTTGGTGGTGATGGGGGAGCCATTAATATAACGTCTTTTGAGAATAAGAATACCAATTCAGCTATTCCAGGTGCTTGGACTAGCTGATACCTGTTCAAATCACTGTTCAATCTGATGCCTGCAGTGTCATATTTGCCTGAATCTGTTCTATAACAACTCTGGATATAATTAACTCTGTGGCCTGTCCAGCTGCCTTGGCAAGTCAGATTATCCCTTTCTCCCTCCTTGTGGGAGCCTAATCTTGCGTACAAGTCATTTTTCTCACATTTCCTTTTAAGAGACTTGTGTATTATCCGCCTGCGGTGGCTCAGCTTCCTCAGCCACCAAAGCCCTGGGCAGATCAGCCTAGCTCACATCAAGGGGCCCAGGAACCTCTTTGGCTGGGAAGTTAACCCAGCTCTCTCTTATCTGCGCAGTGGTCCCCTACTTTGTTATTCAAATTGTTGAGTTTCATGATCTGGAAATTGTTAGGGGAGAGGAAGGAGGGTTGTTAAGGAGGAGCAATGTTCGGAAGGAACAGTAGAAATGCGCTGGGTCAAACACAATTTGTGTACATCTCTTGGTTTGTGAATACTCTCTCTGAGACCACTTACTTTATCTCGAGAAAAGCTGTTAAAATTTTGACTGCAAAGAGTGTTATAAAAAACAGTTAGCAACATCATTGCAACAAGTTCTCAAACTTAATTGTCATACCTCATATGTATGTATGTATGTTGTCATGTTGTGTTATGTAGTGTTAGTAACGTGTGTATATGTATATATATGAATGTCAAAGTTGTGTTTCGCACTCTTGGC
Source organism: Rhinolophus hipposideros (assembly GCF_964194185.1). Lineage (NCBI taxonomy): Eukaryota > Metazoa > Chordata > Mammalia > Chiroptera > Rhinolophidae > Rhinolophus > Rhinolophus hipposideros. The sequence goes on along the minus strand of NC_138060.1, from coordinate 7,676,092 downwards.
AGAAAATTTATAGGAAAAAATAAAAGAGGTTTGGTGAAACATCAAAAAAAAAAAAAAACAGAGTGTTGTGCTATCTTGCTGCTCCATACACCAGCCTCACGTAGGCGTTCATTAGGAATGCAGTATCTTGGGCCCCAGACCTACTGAACTAGACTGTGAATTTTAACAAGATCCCCAGGTGATTCATGTGCACATTGAAGTTTGAGAAGAGCCCTGGGGTTGGAGAGATCCACAGGGGCCCCTTTCATTATGCCTCCTCTATTCCTGGGACCCGAGGCCTCTGGATCAGAGGCAAGCCCTCTCCATCCATTTCTTTTTCTTCTCCACCTCCACTGACTCGTCCCTTCTCTTTGTTTCTTTGTCCTACGTGTCCACCACTAACCCCCTTCTACTTAACTTCTTAGAATCCTATTATTTGGCATGAAATATTACTATATGTTATAATCTTTTTCCTAGAAACTTCTCATACTTTAATAATAGAGGTCTCTTTTTCAATTAGAGGCCACTTACTCTTCCTTACTTTCTATAACTCAGGACAAAAAGTAAGAGTCAGGTTTCCCCTCACTTATGGATGCTTCTAGATCACATTCATTCTAGAACTTTTCCTTGGAGAATTTTTTAAAATATGGCACAGAAAAGCTGGATAAATTTGTCTATGTTAAAATTAAGAACTTAGGTTCACCAAACGACAGCAAAAGCAATATGAAAAAAACTCAACAGTTTTTAAATGCACGTACTTCTCAGAATTAGTGTCTAGAATATATAAAGAAATCATACACACACACACACACACACACACACACACACATCAATAAAGAAACAAAGAATCCAATTTAAAGAAAATGGGAACATGATACATTGAGGCAATCCACAGACCAGGAAACATGAATATAGAAGATACTTAACTAATTAAGGAAATACATGCCAAAACCTTAGTAAATATCATCTCAAACCCAATTAAGAAGCTGGACAATAAAAAGTAGGGATGATAATATGGAGTAATGGAAACTTAGACTCCTGAATGGGGTATAAATGTTTATCACCACATTGGAGAGCAACTTAGCAGTATCTAGTCAAATTAAACAAGCCTTACCCAAGGACCCAATACTTTGTTAGGTGAGTGCGGAGCAGCTCTCAACCAGATAAACAAAGATATGTAAAAATGTGTTCAGTAGAGCACTACTTGAAATGACCAAAATTGGAAACAACTTAATGTTCATCACGAAAAAGGAAGATAAATAAATTGTGTATTCATGCAGTGAGAAACTATGCAGCAGTTGTACGTGAATGAACTTGAAGTAGGTGTGTGTGTCTGTGGATACAGGTATACATATATATTTATATACCTCAACTTGGATGAATATCACAATTTAATGTTGAATTAATAAAAGCAAACTGTAGAAAAATATATAGCATATCATTTACATAAAGTTTAAAAACGTAGAAAACGAAACTTTGTCTAAGGATGTATCTATGTATGCAAAAAATATAAAGCAATGCTTGGCAATGATAAACATTATATTTGGAACAGTAATTATTTTGGTGGGAAGAAGATGGTGGGAGGAATCTATGAGGATTTACATAGGCAGCTGCAATAGTGTTCTAGAGGTTCGTTTTAAGCTGAGTGATACCGTGTTTCCCTGCAAATAAGACCTAGTCAGACAATCAGCTCTAATGTGTCTTTTGGAGCAAAAATTAACATAAGACCCGGAATTATATTATATCACATAAGACAGGGTCTTATAGTAAAATAAGACCTGGTCTTATATTAAGTTTTGCTCCAAAAGGCGCATTAAAGCTGATTGTCCAGCTAGGACTTATTTTCAGGGAAACACGTTAGATACTCATACAAGGATATTTATATTTTCTGTATACTCTTTTGGATGTCTGAAATATTAACTGAATTCAAACACAATAACTTTTGCTTTTAAGACCACATAAGTCAGTCATCTCATCCTCTTCCCACTCTTCCCACCATCATCTATTGACAAACTCTTACCCATACCCAGCCTGCAACTTTCCTCTCCATCGTTCCTACCATCACCTATATGATTTCAGCAGCACAGTTGCATAAACATCCAATGACCCCATAGTTATTGGTTCTTCTATGCTCCAGTAACCTGGAACATCACCTTTCCTAGTTACTCACAGGCTGCACTTTGGATCTTGCCACCCAAAACATCTCTACTCAATAAACCCCCTATTCTTTCTTCTCCCCCTCCTCTTCCTCCTTCTTCTTCTTCCTCTTCTTCTTCCATGCTCTTGCCCAGCTAATCTTCACTTTGACCTCCTGGTGGGCTTGATTTCCTTAACCCACTTTACTCCTCCAATTCTCTTTTATTTTCTTCTTTCTTAACCAATCTGGACCCATAGCCAACATCTTAGAGCTATGTTGCCTAATTCCAATTATCCATTGTCTTAAATCCTGGATGTGGAATAATGCTAACAGAACCCACATAACAGTCCTGACCTGCATCATTTCAAATCCATTTTCTCCAGAACAATCATGCTCCAGGCTCTGACACCAGTTATTTCACGACTTTCTAGTTGAAATCATTCCTAGCCTTTAATATCAATCTCAGCCTTCAGTATCAATGGGTAATGGCCCCCCTTGGCCTATAATCGTGACTTCACTGTGTCCTGTAAAGCTAAGGTTCCAGGGAGGTGCCTTGGGAGTAGTTCCAGAAGAGAAGTCTTCTCAGGCAGGCTCTGGATTCCCCAGGCTCACTTCAATCAAAGAAGATCTGCTTTAGCCATTTTAAATATGGTCTCCCAAAGAAGATTTCATCGAATAAAAAAAAGGAGAGGTGGGGTTCTGCTCTTTAAACCTTTCAGTGACTTTCCTTTGCACGGGTTATAGAACACAAACCCCTCAGCATGCGGTCTGTGGGATGTGGCTCGGCCTCCTCTCCAACCTTACCTAGGGCTACTGGCCCCTGGTTTCCCACACTGCACTGCCATTGCCCAGGCACTCCTCTACCTACTGACACACCTGGTCCTTTGTTCTTTGTGTGCCTGACTCCTCATTTTCAAATTCCTTCTTAAATATCCCCTCCCCTGGTCTTCCTTGTCAATCTGTCTCATGCTACCTTATGCATCTCCTTCACAGCACTTCCTGCCATGTTTATCCAAGTTTTTGTTTGGTCCCTCATGTAGTTTTTCTTTCTCCCGCCATGCAGGAGTGCATCATATTTGTTGTGCTTAACACTTAATAGCAGGCCAATGCGTGGCTTCAGCACATTTTCAAATCCTCAGAGTAGGACCTTCACCCTAAACCACAGCAAATAAATAAGTAATTGAAGGAGAAACAGCCTCATAGTTGAACACATGCAGCTTCATGGAAAGTACCCCAGCCCTCCTCTTTCCAGCTAGATGCCACTCTGAATTTTTGCCACAGAAAAATGTGGGAGCTGCACTGGGATTAGCATATACGTAGTGGATCCAATTCCCAAGCTTACAAGGCACTCTTGAAATATTTTTGAATGAATGAACCAATACATCATCACAAGTTTTTGAAAAGAACCAGCCTAGAAAATAAAGTTCAGCTCCTCTAGATCAATATGAGCAAGAGAGGTAGTTGGAGGGCATTTTTCCCTCCTATCTGTATTATCCATTACCTACTAGTCTATTCCAGGACAAAGGACAACCATACAAAACAAACACCCTGCTTCTGACATGTATGCTACACTGAATCTTCAGGTTTGATTAATCCGGACACTTGCACAGGTAAGAGTTGAAGGTATTAACTTATTTCGGAGTAAAGTGGTTCATTAGTTAAGTGTTTCAGGAGACAACTTAAGCATTGCATCCTCAGTCCATCTGAATATACGTGGCAATCCTTTCAATAGGTTGGAATGGCTGTTGTGATAGCAGTACGCAATGGCACTACAGGACACAGAACAGTAGTTACAAATACATGAGGCAGATTACATATGATCACTAGTGAAGAAAGCCAAACCCCAAAGAGAAACATCTCGGTTATACTGGTGTGTACATGGGTTGTCATAACTGCACCTTTGCTTGGCAAGTGCTTCCAAGTACATTTTCTCCCTGGGCTTTCCTTTCCCTTTCTGTTGTGATTGTCCTGAAGGCTTCTAATGAAACATGGTGAGATAGCAAACATGTGGTGTGTGGGGGTGTATTTGTTTTTCTGTGCAAAGAAGATTGGGACCTTTAGAAGAAATACACAAGCAGGAGTTGGCTTCAGACAAAACAGAAAACAAAAAAACAGGGTAGTACCACATGGGTAAGAGACGCAATGGTGAAAGTACACGGGTACAGAGTACTCAAGCATGCGAGCTGGGCATTTGGGCCAGAAAAGGAGTGGAACTGAAATGGAGGTGAAGTAGGGGTTATTGTAGTAGGGCAGTGATGATGATGATTTTTTAGCTACATTTTTTTGAATAATTAGCACAAATGAGGTACTATGCCCTTTGCTTATTTAATTCTTTCAGAAAACTATGAGATAGGTACTCTTATTATCCCTATTTTACGTGTGAAGATACCAAGGCTCAGAGAGGTTAAGTAATTTTCATAAGGTCACACAGTTAGTGCCTGAGCTAGGATTTTAATCTAAGATTGTATGCCTCTAAGTTTTGGGCTCATAACCACAATTCCACACTCTGCCTCCAGTTGGCAGGATAGTGTGGCGCCGGAGAGAGGTTAAGCTTAGAGCTATAATTACAGGAGATAATTTCTTAGAATATAAAGATAACAAGAAAAGAGTCAATCTCTGGCAACTTCACTAAGATTTATCCTAAAGGAGAGATCTGAGGAGCACTGAGACCTTGTATGGGAGAAAGTATGTTCTCTCATTCCTTAACTTGGGGATAGAATAAATGAAACAAATGTAAATTTGTGGCTAAAGTTAAAGAAAGAAGGGTAAAAGATACAGGGCAACACAAAAAAACAATAATCATTAAAATTCACTAACAAGTTTACCAAATGCTTAGAATTACTGGTGTGTTTTAGATTGACTTGAGTTTTAGATGGGCAACTCCATGTAGCAGGGTCCAGGTGGGATGCTTAAGGGACGTATTCATTTAATGATGGTTAATGATATTCCTGAGCAGAAGGAAGAAGGTCAGCTTGTTCACCATAAAAGAGGAGCTAATACATATCAACATACTGTGTGATTCATGTCTCACTATACACAGAACAGAAGCCTTGCTGATGCATTATAACCAATGTCATTTCTACCTCTAGAGCTTTGCACGATCCATGAACCATCAGCATCATCTGGGTGCATCACTCCAGATTCATTGAAACGGAACTTGCATTTTAACAGGATCCTCAAGTGATTCCTATATGCAGTAAATCCTGAGAGGTACTACCCTAGAATTTGTGTTGTGCCATCTTGGCAACTTGGTAAACTCCTATTCATCCTTCAGAGCCCAGCTCAGGTATCACCTTTTTTTTTTTAAGCCTTCTCTAGCAATGCCTGACAGAGTTAATCACTCCTTCCTCTCTGCTATTTCTCTGGACCTCCTACTTAGCTCTATCCTGTGCTCATCACACTGGTTTGTTTACATGTCCTCGAAAGACAGGCATCTTTGTATTCTCATCTTGTATTCTAGTGTCAGTCAGCTCTGTCACTTCAACGAGCTAGGTTCTAATAGGTATTCAGTTATTCAGTTTAGTTATTATTCAACTTAAGTCCCTTTTGGACAACAGTTTTATATTTTCCTGTGCACAAAAATCACCAAGTAAGCTTGTTAAATTGGAGAACCATGCACCCAGCCCCCACAGATTTATTTTTTGAGTTGCTTAGCTTTGTTTACTCTCTATAAGAGATATTATTTATTTATTATTATGATGATAATAATAATTATTATTAGTTTCAGGTGTACAAAACAATGTAATAGTTAGACATTTACACCGCTCACAAAGTGATAGCCCCCCTTCCCCCAATCTACTATCCTTCTGACATCACATACAGCTGTTACAGTCCCACTGTCTCTATTCCTTATGCTGTACTCCACATCCTGTGAATATGTGTGTGTATATATATGCACACACACACACACACTCACACACATATATAAAACTATAGTTGACATTCATTATTATTCAAATTGTGGTACAATTATACAATGGAGTGTTACTCGGCCATAAAGAAGAATGAAATCTTACTATTTGCAGCAATATGAATGGACCTAGAGAGCATTTTGCTAAGTGAAATAAGTCAGACGGAGAAAGACAAATATCATTTGATCTCACTTATATGTGGAATCTAAAGAATAGAATAAATGAACAAACTAAAGAAACAGTCTCGGAGATATAGAGGAAAAACTGAGGGTTGCTAGATGGAAAGGGGGTGGGGATGAGGGAGAAGTTGAGGGGATTAGAAACACAATCGGTAACCACAGATTGCCACGGGGATATGAGAGACAGTTTGGGGAATATAATCAATAATGTTGTAAAGATTTTGTAGGTTATCCAATGGACATTTGTCTTATTAGGAAAATCCCCCACAGACATTGATTCTTCATATTTAGTTGGGCCCCAGAAATTTGCATTTTTAACTAGCAGCCCTAAGTATCTCTGGTAGAAATAGTCAATGGAAAACGCTGGTTCAGAAATATTTCTCAATTGGAATCTGGGTTGTTGAGCTTCTTCTAGTCTAGAGGACTTATATATTCTATTATGCCGTTCTCTACATCCTTCAGATACCAAAAGTGACCAAATCTGTCAGGAGGGAATCACCTAAGTATGTTTGGATGATATTTCGGTGAGGATACCTTTATGGAGAAATGGAAATGTGCCCCATTTCAGGCCCTATAACAGTCTGAGTTATCCGACACTGACGCCCAAGTCACGGTTATAAAGGTCTCCCGCCTGACATTGACCCACTGGCTCTTAGGACCATCATTCCAGCATCCTGGAAACACATGACTATTTTCCACATATACAGGTCTGACTGTGTGAGCACTGCTGTGTGCCAGGCAATGTATAATTCATTTAATTCACACAACAATACTAGGAGGCAAGGGACACTACTGCCCCTTAATGATAAAGAAACAAAGCCTCAGGGACATTTCGTAACTTACTTGGTTTCACACAATTAGGAAGGGGCTGAGCCAAGAGTCAAACCGGTTGGTCTGATTCCAAAGCTGTTGCTTCCTTTCTGTTTGTCAGACTGTGTCTGTTTCTTCACCTACACTTTCCACACAAAATCCCCAGGGATTGGCATAGTGGGGATAATGAGAGCCTTCCAGAACAGCCATTGACGGCACTCTAGTTCTAAGCTGTATCCGTAACCATTGTTCTTCAGTTGTAGCATGTACCTACTAACAGAATGTCTGAAAACACAAAAAGGTGATTTCTTTTCCTTCCTAAGAGAAAACTTTAGCTAGTTTGACTTTCCCCTTAGCTGGTACTTGAGTTCACGCATACCTGCGTGGCTGGAGTAACAGACACACAGACACATATTTTTGAGTTTTTATAACAACTGAATCAAATCACAACAGAACGGAGACAATCAATTTTGCAGTTGATTGAGAAGGCAATTAAGAAATTGGATTGGTAACGCTGTAGATAATTTAGTTAACTATCCAAATGCCCCAGAGAGCAAAATAAAGTTGTTTTTTCTTGTTGGGAGCTTTGTTATTTTGGGGATAGGATGAAAGAATGGATTAACTGCATCATGGTATATCCCAAAGGAAGACACTGTGCTGCTGAAGTTTTTCAGTGTCTGCTATGTGTAGGGCACAAAGATGAACACACTAGGCACAGCTCCTGCCCTCACAGAACTTACTGTAACTTGGATATAGCAGAATGATGTACCTCTGTACATGCTCTCACTATCATTGAAAGCCATCCAATATGTTGTAAAAATGCACAATATAATTTGCAGAGGAGCACATAAAAAGAGAAAAATGTAAAAAACAAAATATGTTTGCATACAAATGAATTTGCCAGATGGTTATCCAAGATGTTATTAATGGCAGTTATCTTCGAGGACTGAAAATGAATTTGAGTTGAGGATGAGGGAGTGGTTGGGAATGGTGGACTTTACACATATTTTTGCATCAGGGACTGCCAACTACCTGCCCTCAAATCCCCTTTCAAGTCAAAAAACAAAACAGAACATTCCCAGACTCCTTGTGGCTCAGTGTAGTCATGTGACTAAGTTCTGGGCAAGCTACAAGTTAGAAGGATTGTGTAGGACACTCAGGAAGGCTCCTTAAAAGGGAATGGATTAGCTAACCCTTTTGTCCATGTTCCTTTCTGCTACCTGGAATGTGGATTCATGGTGTGGCTCCAGCAGCCATCTTGGACCATGAGGAGACCTCGAGAGTGGAAGTCACAAACAGGGGAATATGAAGATAAAAGAGCATGAGTTTTCTCAATACTAACCCACTGCTTCTCTGCTGTCTACTGTGGGAGCCCTGAGCCACCTGTGGACATTTTAATTTCAATTAATAAAAATTACATAAAATAAAAAATTCAGTTCTTTAGCCCCACTAGCTGCATTTTCAGTGCTCAATGGCCACCTGTGGCAGCTAGCAGCTACCAAATTGAACAACACAGATAACAGAACATTTCCATCCCCACAGAACGTTCTCTTGGATAGTGCGGCTCTGCTGCTTATTTCCAGAAATAAGTCCCCATATTTATGTCTTTGTTACTGGTAGCTGCATTAAAAACACACTATACAAATTCTTTTTTACAAGAACATATAGCAGTTTATGATATAAAACTAATATAGTTTTAAATACACAACTAAACATCAAACACGGATTAAAACAGATAAAGATATACTATAAATAATCTAGTTTGATTATTTTAAAAATAGAGAAGTATTGTATCAAAAAATAGATACTTTAAAACCCTAGGTATATAAGAGAAAACTATAAACCTCTAGATTTGTTTCCTTGTTCGAAAGCAGAAGGCTGGACACCCATAGTTTCTATTTCCCTCCCTTTGAGTTGACAGACCACACACCAGGTAGGCATGTACATTCCTATAGAGTAGTTGTCTACACATTTAGCTCTGGAGCATACTGAGAATGTTCTGAGAGATGCAGTTGACATTCACGGGAGACACTTTTATAAGGATAAGATATGGTCTGATGCTCTTTAGCTATTTATCAAACTCTCTGTTTGCATTTTGAAAATATACAATGACATTGCATTTTAAATATACTGAGTTATACTGTGCTTTCTTTGAACCTGCAGCAAAATTATGATACCATTGTGTATTTTTAAAGATTAAATATTTTTCATATTTTTGTGCTCTAGCAAGCAAACCAAAGGCTTTTAGCATTCCAGGTCATGTAGACGATTTCAACAAAGTTGTTTATTCTTTGTTCAACGTGTGCGGGATTCAGGAGAATCATTTCCATTCTTAAAAGAAGGTGCCACCCAGGTAATCTTTGGCAAATGAGTGTCAATGCATATTCTGATCTGTCTGGAAAATGCAGCATAAATAACCCATTCATCGGGCTGACGAAGCCAAGGACAGATAAACCAAAATTCGCGGTGGGTGCTTACAACAAAGCAGGAAAACCCTTAAACTTTCTTTCAACGGGCACCAAATGTAGTAAGTCTCTAAACCCCCCATCTGGTACTCTGCCAGCACAAACCAAGGACGTGTGTCTTTTTTCCCCTTTCCCTGGTGTGTGTGTATGTGCGTGCGCGCATGCTTGTGTTTTATCCTTCAAGTCATGATGATTTGACATAATGTGCTGTGTCTGCATATTTTTGCTTTCTAATTCCACTGAAAGTCTTAGAGGCTCATTGAGATGTGAATCAAAAGCCGGGCAAGTGTTTTCTTGGTTGGGCATTGGGCTGTTATGAAATCCCTTTCTCATCATATGGGAAGGGAAGTGGTTTCAATTCGGGGTTTTATATGACCACCACATACCATATCCTTTTCACCTTTGCCTGAGAAACAAAGGCATGAAAGTGAAGAGTAAAGATGGCTAAGATCCTGAGGAACTTGCAAGATGAATTTCTCTTTTTGTGGATCTATGCTACAAAACTTCGTAACATCCTTCGAACTCATCCCATCTTCTTCCAGTTTCCACAACCCCTTAACCTTAGCTGGTTTGCAACTTCACCAGTTCTTCCCAACAACTCATCCCCGCTCCAACACTGGCCACTCGTTCCCTCCCTCTCTCCCACCTGCCTCTGCTATGTGACTTTGAGCAAGTCACTTTCCATCTGAAACCCTTGGTTTCCTCAGTTGGAAATGAGGCACCTGTTCTAGATGGTCCCTGAGGGCTCCTATTCTGAGGCTGAAAGATTCAGGTCATGCCTGCTCAAGAAAAAAACATGTGACTTGCTTAAAAGCGAGTACTGGGTACGGGTTACTCTTCTACTTTAAATTTTTTTTTTAATGGCATGAGTAACATGTAAGTATTTATTACTACACAAAATTAAAACATTAGAGATAAGACTCAAATTGTTCCTTCCTACAACTCCCACCCAAACCACCTCAATTTTTCGAAATCAAACAGACACAAAAACCCCCAAACTCTACCCACTTCTCTTTTTTATCAGTTTGATCTGTACTTTTTTCTGACAGCTTTCTGTTTTTATATACACAGGTATATCCAAAGAAACTGTATAAGTGGTTTTGTAAGGTTTAATATATATTATATATAATGTATATATGTGCTATTTCTGCACATTTTTATTTTCTAGTTCCACTGAATGCCTGAGAGTGTGTCAAAGTGAGAGCTGGGCAAGTGTATCCTTTGTAGGTAATTGATGATGTTATGAATACAAAAAGAAGACTATACATGGTATACCGTGGTTATTGTTTTGCACTCGTTTCTTTGCCATTAATATCAGTTGTTATAGAAGAACATAGGTCATTCCTTTTAACATAGTATTCCATGTAGTAATAACAATAATAGCTGTAATTTATGAACTGCTGACTATTTGCTAAGAATTGCTCTTACTTAATCCTCACAGAACTCCATGAATTAATAAGCCAATATTGGTCCCATTTTACAAATGAGAAACCTCAGAACCAATATAAAAATACCATGCCTTATTTCACCTTCTGCTGGACATTTAAAACATTTCCAATTGCTTGCTAGAACACACATGCTACCAAATCTCCTCGCCCAGGTATAGGTAGGATACATATGAGACGAGGAAGAGCTGAGGGGGAAGGTAAGTGCACTCTGAGGTTTAAGAGATCCTTCCAAACTGCCCTTACTGTTCCTATCAAGTGAAACTGTGAACACTGAGAGGAGGATGGGATATAGAATGCAGAGTTGGCTGGGAAAACAGCCAGAAATGGGATGGATGAAGGGACACCCCAAACTCAAACATTATCCATTTGCAATTGTGCATAAGAGTAATCCTGGGTAAAAGCAGGAATTTTCCACTGTTTCTCCTAAGTCCCCTAAACTCCAAGGCATCTGCTCTCTTTCCCCGGCCCCTAGGACCTTCCATCCATCCAACAGTGCATCTGGGCGCCAGCTGTGCCAGCTCTGTTAGGCTTAGGAAAGACGTCAAGCCCTTCAGTATTTACTTTATCCTGAGAACATTAAGGAAGGTAGACAGGCCTCCGTCCCTATGCACAATTTACACAGATGTCAGGCTGTGGATGTGGGTTCATTTTTCATTCTTTAATCCACAGGTATGAATTAAACCATAACCTGCCTCGCCGTCACCCCGGCATCAATATTTTCTCAGACTGGGACATGGTCTCCCTGTTCTTACCCACCATTTAAAAATAAACTTAACATATGGCATTTGTCTTATGGCAAAGGAATGCAATGTGTTTTTCTTGACACATGATTCAATTCAAACACGAGGCAGAACTTTGATATTTCAGAGGCATTTGCAGTTTGTTAAGAACGCTCTTGCTACCTTTCCCATTAAACAGGCAAATTCTTTGAGGCAAATTTTTGGACCTTGAGAAGTTCCAAGTTTCTTACATAATTGAGTCCCTTAAATCACAATATATGTCATACAGACCCTTGGGTAGTCCTGGATACTCAATGAGAAACACCTTAAAATAGCCAAACTAATAGGTAAAATGTATATAAGTTTGGAACACCCATGGTGGTATTTGTACAGTTTTCTCAAAGACATGACAATGCTTGACCAATCATTCAAACACACCCCAATGTCACCCCACAAATGGAGACAAAGGAAAGAGGACCATTGACACAAAGGAAAAGCTTGTAAGTGGAAAAACACTCAAACACAAGCAAACCAAGAATAAAAAAAGATAACTACTACACACTGGGCTTCTATATTAGGTTGGTGCAAAAGCAATTGTGGTTTTTGCTATTATTTTTAACCTTGTAAACCGCAATTACTTTTGCACCGACCTAATAATATTCCAGGTACAATGCTCGGTGCTTTGTCTGCGTGATCGTCGTCATACTCACTACAGTCCTCTGAGCTTGCTCTGCTTATTATCTCCACTTTCCACACGAGGAAACTGAGATTTATTAGGCATGGTATCTTGCCCAAATGCATACAGCTATTAAACATAGAACTGGGATCCAAATCCACTCTTCTGCTAATATATAACGAAGTCTTATTACCATATATCTTCAGAAAGAGAAGAATTTAAATCCCATCTCTCAAGATATAACTACAATTCTATGAATTTTATCTCTAAGTGTCTTCTCAAATTTCTAACCTACCTTAGTTCAGGCCTTCCTATTCTTACCTGGTACAATGGAGGAGTCCCCTAGCTGCTCACACAATATCCTAATTTATTCTCCAAGGTTACTGAGAGAGTGATCTTTCAGGGAGAAAATATCATGTCATGTACTCCCTTGCTCATAAATCTTCAATGGTTCTTATATGTAGCTCCTCCAGGGGTTTGGACAGTGCTTTATGGATGATGAGCATCCAATGGCCACCTACTGAATGACTAAACATTTTCCTACTATCTGCTTCCTTTCCCCGACACAGTTTCTGAAATTAAGTATTTGAGGTCACACCTAGTGGCAGGCAATGTTAAATACTGGAAAAGGGCTGTCTTTAGAGTCTGAAAGCTTCAAGCTCTCCCTTTATTCGTTCCATGACTTTGGAAAGGTCACCACACCCCTCTGATTCTTTTCCCCCACGTGTCTCCCTTACATCACCTGTGTGAAGTTAGAGGTAGTGCATGCCTGAGGCACATAGAATTCTAATATCATTATTCATAAACATTGTGAAAATATTTCATCAGTCATTACACCTTTAGACATCAATGGATCTGGACAATTTCCCCTGTGACAGAGAGGTGGGAGCAGGGGATTTAAGGAAGGACAGTTTTGTGGGCAGGAAGGTGGAGGAGGCCCTCCTGGAGCATGGAACCCTGTCTGGTAGAAGGCTGGTGGTGACGAGCTGTCCCTGGCATCGTGGGAATGTCTGTGAGAGAACAGAGGCTCCTAGAAGAGGAAAGAAGAATGCTTGACAAGAAGGTAGAAAGAAAAGGCCATAAACATACTTTTGCTTAGTGCCAGCCTGGGAGCGGCTGTGGGCTCAGGAGAAGAAGAAACATAATGAGGCGAATACAGCTGCCCTGGTCTGTGGTGTAAGCCATACTTGCCTAAAGCAATTTGATCCTGGGAACTTTGGAGAAATATTTAGGTACCTATTTCAGAGAAACAAACCAGCCCTGAACAGCAATGATTTCTTATTTCTCCCAATTTGGAGGGTTAGCAATCTAGGTGTTTCTTTTGCTGGTCTTGCCTGGGATCACTTGTGTGGCTGCAGTTATCTGACAGCTTGACTGGGGCTGGAAGTTCCAAATGACTTCATTTCCCTGACTAGCAGTTGGTGCCAGCTGTTGATGGGCAGGGTGCCTCAGCTCTCCACTACTCACCTCCCGTCCCTCCATAGTTAGATGGGGTTTCTTCACAGCATGGAGGTCTCAGGGTTATAAGCACGGGAGAGCTGCAGTCCCGAGGCTTCTTATGTCCCAGATCTCAGAACTTGTACAACATCACTTCTGCCCCATTCTATTGGTCAAAACACGTCACCAGGCCAGCACAGATTGTAGGGTTGGGGCAAAAGACCCCACTTTTGTTGGGAAGAGTGCCAATATCATCTTGTAGCGGTGCATGGACAGGGAGGCATGAATCCCACGGAGCCATTGCTGTAACAATCTACAACAGGGGATATTCTTTCCCACAGGCCCTATTTCTAGAAAGTTCTGTCCTCATCAGCCTAAGGGTTTTACCTACCAATTATATGGTTATTTGGTTTTCACTGTAGCCAGTTAGTGACCAAATATGGGGCCAAGGCAAGCTGAAACCTGCTACGACAGCCATTCTGGGTCTTTGAATCGACTCCTGCCGCCGTGTTCCTTCTCCTCACAGCAGATGGGTTGTATGGGGTTTACGGATATGATGTTGACCTAAGGCTTAAAGAAGGAAAAAGTAAAATTATTTTGACATTTTGAGATGATTTTTATCATCTTTAGAAAAAAGATCTAATTCTAAGGACTGTTCTGTCACCACAATATAAGCCGGCACTCCATAGGCCCCGTCTTGGTGCAGTATCACATGTAAAGATGCCAAAGTAGAAGTCATTCTAACCTTATTTACATTTTTAAGACACATTAAAGAGGATTCAATTCCCAGCCCGAAGCACCGTTTCCTCTCAGTTGCTAACTCCCTCACACATTGACGCTGTCCCCCACTCTCCATGTACCCCTCAGACTCTCTTTGATCCTCTCAAGTGGTCGACTACACTCTTCTCTTCCTTCACTTTTTTCTTTTCCACATTTCCCCCCCTCTATATGTGTCTCTCAGAGCTCTCTGAAACAAATCTTCATTCTGAGTCCTACTTCTCATTGATTAGCTTATGATTTATACACCTACCTTGGTATTAATGACATTTGGGGTCATATAATTCTTTGTTTTGGGCAGCTGTCCTGTGTAGTGTAGGATGTTTAGCAGCACCCCTGGCCTCCACCTACTACCGTGTTTCCCCGAAAATAAGACCTAGCAGGGCCATCAGCTCTATTGGGTCTTTTGGAGCAAAAATTAATAGAAGACCCAGTATTATATTATAATATATTATATTATGTTATTATACCCGGTCTTATATTATAGTAAAATAAGACCGGGTCTTCTATTAATTTTTGTCCCAAAAGATGCATTAGAGCTGATGGTCGCGCTAGGTCTCATTTTCGGGGAAACATGGTAGATGCCAGTAGCACTGCTCCCCAGTTGGGACAACCCAATTGTTTTCAGACATTGACCCCTGGGTGGCAAACACAACCCCAGTTGAGAATCATGGATTATCACAATCTGTATAATAAAGGCCATAGGAGACTGAGTATGAATGGCAAAATGCTTTGTCCTGGCAGTGGCCAATGCCAGAAATTTCCATAGTGGGAGGGGACAGGAAATAAACTGAAAATATATTTACATTTAATAATTTGTGTTTCTATTATATGAGTAATACTCTGATCCACCAGTGGAATTAGGAAGGAAAATTGACTCAAATGTGAGTTAAATTATGTCCTCTGAGCTCTAGCCTGAGATGAGCATGAAAAGCTAATACAAGATTACCACCTGGTATTCTGGAATAATCAGGGCTTGTTGGGTTCAGGTCTGAGATCTGCTACCTGGTATCAAATTCAGCAAGTCTGCGCTGGGCCTTGGGCCTGAGTAGTTGAAAAGGCTCTTTACCCACCAAGCATGATGCCTGGTGGGTACTAGACTAGTCAGGGGTCACTTCTTAAATTATATAAATGTCTAACCACTATGCTGTACACCTGAAATTAATATAAAATAATACTGAATATCAACTATAATTGAAAAATTTTAAAAAGAGGGAAAAAGTGAAGGGCAATAAATGGTCCAAATTTCCAGGTATAAAACAAATAAGTCATGGGGATGTGATGTACAGCATGGGGAATATAGTCAGTAATATTGTGATAACGTGTACGGTGTCAGATGGTTGGTGGACTCATCGTGATGATCACTTCTTTAGCTATGTAAATGTTGAATAACTGTGGTGTACACTTGAAACTAATGTAATATTATATGTTAGCTATATTCTAATAAAAAACTTTACAAAAAGAAAGAAAAGGCTTTTTGGGTGTTTCTCATGTACATTTCTGGTTAACAGCCTCATTTGAAGAGTTCAGTAAATGGAGGTGGCTATGGTGGAGAGCATGTTAGAACGGAAGCTGAGCGACCTGAGATCTCTATCAAGTGGGTCACTAACTGGTTGTGTGACCTTGACAAAGACATTTCACCCTCTGGGACTGATTTTCTCGTGTTCCAAACAAGGAGGTTGGACCAAATCAGTGTTTCTTGAAATTTGGCCCAAGAGCAACTTGAATGTTTGTCAAAATGCAGATACCTGGACCCCGATTAACATTTAAGGAATTGAAATCTCTCAAGGTGGGGATCCAGAGATCTACATTTTAAAAATGCACGCTAAATTTTTCTACGATAAGGCAGTAAACATTTAGAGATTATTTCTAGGTATCAGATTTTTATGATGTTTCTTTGGTTATCATAATATCTACCTATAACACAAATGTTATTATTATTATACCCATTTGAAAGGTGAAAAAACTGAAGCTCACACCGATTAAATGACTTTCTCAAGGTCTCAGGTATAATAAGTTTGGGGAGCCACGTTTCAGCCCAAGCAGTCTGGCCGCTGAACCCCAACCCCTAGCCATTGAACACTCTACCTCTCTTTTGAATATTGATTTTTTTAGAACCTCTGGACTCTAACAATTTTTAAGATTCCTGACACCTTGCAAATTTTAAGACTAACTGAAGTTCTTCCAAACATTTGCTTCTATTTGAAGCAGTGACATCTCTATGAAAAGGCAGTTGTTGTGGGGAGTGGGAGAAAGAAGAGGAGGATTCACTAAAATAAACACAAGAACTTGGCTTTTAAACATGAGCAGTTTTTTTTTCTTATCAAGCACCTTTCTCTGGGCTATCATGGCTAATTCATTGCCATATTTCATTATAGAAACTAACTGAAAGGTTATAAGTAAGTACTTTTCAGTCAGGAGTTGCAGTTAATTTGAACTTCAGTACTTATTAATGTTTCTGACTTAATGCTGATTGATCATGAAATTCCAAGAAGTTTCATGGAGACGGGTTTGCGGTTTTATACTCTCATCTTCTCTCCTAGGTAGACTATTTCAAACAGCCTTATTGGAGGGTCCAGGATAGGCATTTGTTTTGATTTTCCTCATTAATGTTTTATCTGTTCAGGATAAATCATGGAGAATGCATACCAGGCTGAACATTTGCAAGCAGAATTCACCAAATAAAGTCAAATTCAGGAATAATCTGGTTATACCAATTTATCATGTCTAGCATTACTGACAATATTCAGACAATGTAATTCCTATTACACCTGCTTTTAGGAAAAAAACATGTAGTCAGTAACCCTAAATTAAATTAACATTTTTAGTGTACATAATTTGTAGTTCAGAATGAGCTGTAATTATCATTTAGGGAAAACCATATGGAAAGCATTACCAGCCTCTCTAAGTCTTGGGTTGTAACAGTGATCCATGACTCAAAATGCTTTATCCAAACAGGTTGTAAATTCTGAGACAAGCAAGACGCATTTTAGTCATTTTTATATTAATTCCAAATGAAGAATTCATTGTCTTTTCAAATTATAATAAATTGGAGGGCAATTTCCCGCTAAACAAATCAAGGAA
Organism: Rhinolophus hipposideros; assembly: GCF_964194185.1. Taxonomy (NCBI): domain Eukaryota; kingdom Metazoa; phylum Chordata; class Mammalia; order Chiroptera; family Rhinolophidae; genus Rhinolophus; species Rhinolophus hipposideros. The sequence continues at coordinate 7,658,470 of NC_138060.1, read as the reverse complement.
ATTGAAAAATTACTTCTCTGAGAGCTGTTTTCTACATCTTTTTTATAAGGCTTTTTTTTTTTTTTAAAGACCTGCTTTTATTATTCTTGATGTGTATACTAATAGACATCTGCATTGCCCAAACAATTTTCTTCCTCTTCTTTAAAGTGGAAGGTGAACTCTGGAACATGTTTAATGTTCAATGTAATTTCATTCTGGGGCAAGTCTGGAGCCTGCAATGAGAGCTCACATTTAAGAACCTCAATTAATATTGGGAAGACTTGCTCCTGAAGCTATTGCCTGTCTTTGTCAACGATGCCCTCTGCTTCCCAAGGAACCATAGAACTGTTTGTGTCACGGGGAGGCCAAGGATTTACCTAAGCTGTGTGTTGTGGGCATTGAAGCATCCTCAACGTTCTTGAAACCCTTAAATTAATCTGAGATTTAAAACGATGTATGTCAAAATACTGTAAAATAGAGAGGGAATGGTAATAAAGCATGGTATTGAAAACCAAAAAGAAATACGCGTAGTGTTGTTGCATAGAAGATAACCAAAAAGAAACAAAACAAGTTTTAAAAATGACGTTCGCTTTGCTCTTTGGAAATCTTTTCTTCCTGTTCTTTTTCCCCCTTCTCTATGTAGAGACAGGGAAAGATTCCCTAATGAAAACAGAAGTGGGGCGTATCTGCATGCAGGCGCACCTCGGAGACAGTGCGAGTTCAGTCTCGGGCCACCACAGTCAAGCGAGTATCACAATAAAGGGAGTTGTCATCGTTTTGCTGCTGGAGGGTCTAGCCTTCAATTAAAAAAGGCAACATCTGTAAAAAAAGGCAACATCTATAAAGCACAATAAAGCGAAGCACAATGAAATGAGGTGTGCCTGTACTGATATCTCTTATTCAACCAAACCAGCAAAACACTGAGTTCCTTTACAGAATGACGTGGTCTCTGTTGCGAGTCTCTGGACCCAGGACTGTCGTAGGAGGCCTATTTTCATGGCTACGGACACTATGAACATTTCTGACTTCATTTCACAGGCTTTTGAAAATAAGTCAGGAGTTTTCCATCTAGTAGATTGCAGCCAGATGGAATCTAGCTAGTAGATTCCATTGAGTAGATTGCAGCTCACCCGCTGGCAAGCACAGGAACCAAAGCAACGTTTTGGAGACGAGTTTGTCCAGTGGGTATCACCTGCGAAGACTTTAATTAAATTTTATGGGGCTTTTACGAAGGTGCCATGGGGTTTCTCTGGAGAGTGCCCTGTTGGCTTAGGTTGGTCACTGGACCTTCAGGTATTTAGCTTAGTGGTTCCTAAGTTGGGACAAAGGAAGTGACAGAAATATGACATCAAACAATCATTATGGTGATTATTGTCTCCCATGGAATTGTCCCATTTCTGTAGCATGAGGGCAGGCTTATTTCAATTCATTTTTTACTCTGGAGTTAAATGAAGAGAGAAAACTAGGAAGAATAGTGTATATACTAGAAATAAATACCTGTCATCATGTGAAAATTTTTCCTCATTGTTTCATTAGTCCAGTCAATCCTCCCAATTTGTGTCAACACAAATACAGAATCTTAGATTTCATGGTGAAAGTCACCAATATACCAAGGACAATTAAGTCCAAAGCCAAGTCACTGACTGTCTTGGAGATCAGCTATAAAATAATGTTGGCTCCAAAGCCCTATTTCAGACGGGAATCAAAGATGGTTGGCTTTAGCAAAGCACAAATATGGCTTGATGCCAGCAGACTCTCCCCAGTAGGAGTCTAAGTAGTTTGGATAAAGATCATGAAAAAGATCATTATAGATCTTTACCAAGGGCCAGAAAGAGGATATCCTTTTCTTTTTCTTTTCTTTTCTCTCTTCTCCATCCCCTCTCTCTCCCTCTTTCCTTCCCATTCTCTTCTGTTTCCTATCCTTTTCCTCCCTCCTCACCTCCTTCCCTTCTCTCCTCTCCTTTCCTTCCTTCCTTCTTTTCTTCCTTCCTTCTTTTCTTCCTTCCTTCCTTCCTTCCTTCCTTCCTTCCTTCCTTCCTTCCTTCCTTCCTTCCTTCTCATTATTTTTCCTCTTCCTTATATTAAGCATACTTTAGACATAGTAAAAATTTAGAACCACTGGAAAAAAGTTTAATATTTTCTTCTTGTTGATTCTGAGTAATGACCACAGAATTATGAAGAAAAGTCCAAAGATGCCATCCCATTTTTCTATGTCTCTATATAAAGTGCTTAGATCAGTGCCTGTTTTACATAGCAAGTATTAGAAATATGTTGGCTATTATTATAATGATTATTGTGAAAAATAAATAAGATTAAATATATAAATCCTTCAGCAGAACGTCTGCCACATAATATGTGCTCAATAAATGGTATAGGATATAGATATACATTGTTATAAATTACTGAATAAAATACATAAATATATTATTAGTAATATTGTTGTTGTTGTTGTCTTTACTTGGCAAACTTCTACTTATTCCATAAAACCCCAACTTGAGTTCAGCCTTCTTTGTCACCCCCAAATAGAATTAATTATTCTATCTCCTACAGCACTTGAGTACTTATGGATTATAGGTACTTATTATATTTTGTTATAATGAGCTGTTCACTGGTATGTCCCCTTTGATAGGTCATGAGATCCTTGAAGGCAAGGATTATGCTGTATTCACCATTAGACTTCCTACAATATATAGGCAGGGTCTGGTCATGTGGTAGGTTCCCTGTAGACATCTGTGAAATTGAACAAAAACACAAGGCTCAAGACAAAGAGAACGTTCCCCTCTTTATGCCCAAATGAAGATGGGAATGTAGAGAATGTTTTTCTTTGAAAAAAGAAATCTCAGGGGCTTACTCGAAAACAGCCTGAGTGTTTAGAGAAATGAGTGCCAAAAGCAACGTATAAGCAACGCAGGCCCGGTGTAGCCCCAATGCTGGAAAGTATCCTAGCCATTTTCTTTGACTTGGCAGCTGCAAAACAGATGGGAATGAGTGTGGCTCAGTCATGCTGCCACTGGACTAAGGAGAAGGGGCTAGGCTCCAAAAGGAAAGAATGTTTTCTCCCATGTGTTCGTTTGAAACTAAAATTTTCTTTAAAGATCACTGCCGCTCTACCAACATAACTCGATGTGAGTTTTGGATTCACAGCGGGAAAGGAAGAGCCTAACAGGCACTGACAATGATCACATAGCCCTCATGGCAGTTGTAAGGCTGACATGTGAGCCATCTTGCCTAAAGATGTCCCTTTTATCTTCCCCAAGGTCTTGCATTTTCTTTAACCCGCAGAGTGACATGATTGGGACAAATGTAGTCTGAGTGGCGGGAAAGATCTGAGCAGGGAGCTGTCGTCCAGAAAATGTCCATTTATGGGGCTGAGTCTGCAACAAGTGCAGTAGTTCGGCCCCAAACCATTGCCACACAAGCAACATTCTCAGTAGCTGTGCGTGGTGCTTTTGTCAACACTGCCCCACAGGCTGCCAGAATGGTCTCCATCTTTACTGCCTCACTGTGAGAAATTCTCCAAGTTAGTTGATCACGTCACTGTGCGCCCCACCCCCAGTCCACAAAACAAAGGGCAGCTTTTCCTCTCTGATTAATGAACTAACTGATGCATCCATTCAAGATTGACCTAGGTGCATATCAGGTGCAGTGTGAGGTGAGGTGACACATAAAGTTGAAGAAGTGGCTGTCCTCAAGGCACTCCCCATCTTGCCGGTGAAAGGGATCGTAAATCTCTGATTATAGCACAGTTTTGATAAGTCCTCAAAGAAAAGTAGGTTCAAATAATTATCGACAAAGGCACGAGAAGCGTGACTCTGTTTAACGTCCTTGGTGAACCGGTAAGAGGTGGTTCACTGGAGGACACTGGAGGAGATTAGTACTAAGTATGGTTCTAGAAGAAGTCAGTGTCAGAGTAGAGGCCATTGCTTTACATGCTGCTCAAGCAGCTATCCATTGTATGACAGGTCTCAAAGAAATAGCTTGTTTGCATTGAGCTTTTCCTCATAAAAATGGGTGAGTGGTTTGCAGGATTTTAATGGTAGTTGTCTAGCACCATCACAGTCTTAAGTGCCTCATGTGTTAGGCCCCTGCACACATGGTTCCAATCTAGAACATGTTTTCTGTATGATAACCATGTGTATGAGCCTCCCATTCCTAGCATAGTTCAGCAGAAAGCATATCTAAATGTGGTATTCCATTGTCACTGATTCTGGACAGCTTGTTCTAACCCCGTGAAGGTGTACCATGCCCTGTAAAGGGTCTATACCCCTGGAGAAGCTGGTGGTCAGGGCAGAGGAAAGTCAAGACAGTTGATAGGAAGAATGTGTTATCTTGACCTCCAAACACAAACCCTGCTAGCATCCCAAGGGGAAAAGGGGGGCCAGAAAATGGTCCGTGGACAGGAGAGTTTGGGGACATAGTCTAACCTCTGGGGTGGTCTCAAACTATAATGGGTTTGTGAAAATTGAAGATTCTCGAGATGTTTTGATTTGTGTCCTTCAGAGTTTTTAGACTAAATTTTTAGACTAAAGCATCTCTTAGGACAAATATATCCATGAGCAATAAGGATCATCTTTTACAGAAACATACTGATGTATTATGATGTTACCATGTCTTTATGTCTGTTTGGTTTCTCTGTCTTACCCCAAACCCTTTCTCTTTCTATAGAGAGGTGGGTAGGAAACAGTAGGACAGCTGGAAAGAAAGAAAGAGGAGAGAGACAAAATGTAGAGGCATGGGAACAAGGGTAAGAGCAAGAGAGAGATCATGAGAGTGGGAGGGAGGGAAGGAGATTGGAGGTGGTGAGAAGGGACAAAAAAGTTGCCACAAATGTATTACATAGGAATCTTATAGACAGATAGATCTCAAGGGTTTTATTCTTTAAGAATAAAACTAAAAATGAGGATAATAAAATTCTGACAATTAAAAATTAATACAATTGAGAGATAAAATTTTTTAGACGTAGCACATGCTTGGCAAATATTTTTCTGTGAAGGGCAGATGGTAAATATTTTTGGCTTTGTGTCCCAGCAGTTTCTGTCACAACTACTCAACTGTGATATTGTATCTTGAAAGCAGCCACAAACAATACATAAGTAAATGAGTATTGCTGAATTTGGTCCTCTGACGGTAATTTGCACACCATGCTAGCTGATAAAATAATAACTGCCCTTTTAGTAGTTCGATACATCTTTTGACACAAAAGGAGTTGTATTGGGACACATTTCCATCATCATTCCAATGCTAACAGGCCACAATTTCATGTTAAGTCAGGAAATTTCATATTTTCTCTTCTAGATGGGAAACTCTGGGGCATGATTATTTCCACCCACTTCTCACTAGTTCCATACATTTGGATCTTGTATATCTTTAAAGAAGGGAAGCAATTGTGTGCCTCAAGAGAACAAAAGATCAGTAGATTTTGTGCCATCTCTTGTAAGCAAGGACACTGGCCACATGGATGGTTCTTTTCCGGAAATACAGCTAAGAACACAAGGGAAATTAAATATAATGAACCCAAAGGGCGCATGGTCTAGTTTCTTTCCCTGCAAGAATAGCTCATACTGTGGCTTTTCTTTATCTCACTAGAAATCTTAACCTTCAAAGAACGCTTGGTTTGTACATTTGTGCTTAAGTATGTCCTTGAGTTCCATGAAATTCTGGTTCAGGCACTGAATTACAGAACTTAGTTTGCCAATGGATAAAATAAAGGGTGGGAAAGTTGTGAGAAATTCCCCTTAGGGTATTTCAGAAAAAGAGTATCCAGAGCATATTCCAAAGCATTTAAGCAGCGTCTATCTCTCTGGTCTTTGCTTTTCCCTTAGCAGAGATGTTTAAATAGAATGACTTCGATGTCAGATAAGTTAAATTAAAATTACCACGTTTGCAAAGATAATCCCTAAAGAGCAAAAATGTTTCCAAGCTCTAGCCATTGGTCTATTTATTTAAAACAATATTAGATAAACCAAAATTCCTGAATAAGAAAAGGATCTGACAAGGCCCTCAGAGGTCATTTCAATAGGATTTCTGGGCCCTGACAAGTTGAAAGGGTCCCAGTGTATCAAGAGAGACATTTCAAAGAAGGATTTTATTTTAGTCACAGCAATGACTCACTGTGAGAACAAGTGGGACAATAGCAGCCCAAGAAGCTGACAGTTATCCTAGCAAGGAAGGGACCTTTGACAAACGGAACCCTTTCATGATAAATCTCAACAATGTAATCAGTAAATGTGTGTGAAGCTCCACCTCAGAGGCTGTGTGCCCAGCTCAGGGACAGCCCAGAGCATGTGTTGGTCCCACAACTCTCTAGGTCATACGCTTTTATTTTTCCACCAGCTTTCTGCCTCTAAAGATGAGCTGGGGAATTTCTTGTCCGAGTTATATTTTGTAGAAGCTTAGTTCAACTTTGGAAATAGCAACCCATGGTGAGAAATAAACCTATATTGTCGGAAAATGTTGGAGTGTTGCACAGATTCTTCCATCAGCCCGAACCCTTTGCCCTATCAGCAGTTGAAATTTCTTTTCTGTTCTTATAAACTTGTTCATTTTTTTCTAGGTAAACATTTTACATACAGAAAAGTGCATAAAACATAAGTGTTCAGCTCAGTTATTTTTAAGAAAGTGAAAACACAAAATTAGCCAGCACCAAGACAAAAAAATATTATTAGCACCCCAGAAAATCACCCCCACCCTGGCACCACCCCCTCTTCTAACACCATAGACAACTTGGGGTCAGGGTCTTCGAGGTGGGGTGATCCTTCTCTCAGGGCATTTGGCATGATCTGGTGACATTGTTGGCTGTCAGAACTGGGGAGTGGGTGCTCCTGACATCACTTCAGCTCAGGAATGCTGCTAAGCATCGTATAAGGCACAGCACAGTCTCTAGGACAGACGATTACCCGGCCCCAAATCACTGACACCAAGGTGGAGAAACCCTGCTTTACCAATGGACCGTCTGATATGTTTGCTTCTGTGTCTGGATCTGTTTGTTCACCATGAGATTTTTTCCATGTTGTCACATGTATCAGTAGTGCATTCATGGTCACTGCGGAAAGGTTTTCCCTCACTCACTTTTTAAAAAAGTTGAGTTTTCCCCCCAGATTTTCACATGAAGACATTTTCAAATTATACTTGGTCTTTTTCAGAATTTCAAATCTGAATTCTATACCTTTGCTTTGGTCACTGTCAAAAAAAGTGGAAGTGCTGGTTTATAACAACAAAAATTAATACATTGCTGGCTTGCTTATTTGGCTGAGTGACTAATTCATTGTTCTTTTTTAAAATTTTTCATTCATTCATTCAACAACCAATAAGCAGCCATTTCCTGCCAGGATCTTGTAGGTGCTGGAGGATACAGAGATGAGCAAGGAACTTACATTCTGGCACTTTTCACAGGGTGTCAACAGAAGTACGCTCAGGTTCTAGGAGGGAAGAGATCATGTTTGGGAACAGAGTGGGGCTGGGTGGAGGTAGTAAGTAAAAATGATGCCACCCTTGGTTACCTTCTCAACTTGTTGCCTGGGTTTGTTTGCACACCGTTTCCTCTTACATCTTTTCATCCTCTTCTTACAAGCACCTTAAAATTGTTGAAAAGAACACTTTGGGAGTATGTGTTAGGGAGAAGCACCACTGCAGCAGTATAACCCCTACCCCCGGCCACGTGCTTCTGACTCTGTACAGTGGATTTTACCTCATAGCAAAAGAATGAAGTCCCTTGGTCCTCAGTCACTAAATGGCTAGAGGGGATTCAAGTGAGTGTGTTCCCATACAATTTTATATCCATTCCTAAAGCAAACTGCATTGCAGTGACATCCTAGAACAGGGTTTCTCAACCTCAGCACCACGACAATTAGGGCCATCAACTCCTTTATTGTGGGGAGCTTTTCTGTGCATTATAGGATGTTTATCAGCATCTCTGGCCTTTACTCGCCAGATACAGTAATGCCATTCCCTCTCCCAGTTGGGACAAGCAAAATTGCCTCCAGACATTGGCAAACGTCCCCTTGCTAGGGGGGTAGGGGGGTCAAAATCATCCCCAGTTGAGAACTACTGTCCTAGTGCACAGGAAACATTTCTTTACCAAGCAAAAATTTCCAGTATTCTTCTATTAGTAAATAGCCCCACTTAATAAAATTATTGGGCTTTGAATATAAGCAGGGGAATATCTTCGGTGTTCATTCTGTTTAAGATACAAGGCAGATTTAGGAACTGGAATAAATATACCAATCAATGAAATTCTCATTTGGAGATCAGTCTCAAAACAATTATGGTTTAGCTCCATTGTTCTGTTTTCTCACATAGGCCTTTGGAATGTTTGAAGGTCAGCTTTTGAAGGAAAACCTTTCCATTCATAGCCTCTGTGTTGGCTTGGACACGGGTTTAGTATGGGATGGCTGGAAGACTTATAACTGAGGATTTTTCCCTTTTGCTTAACATTTTGGTAGATAACGTTTCTGTTATGCTTGAATATTCCATCCCAGGATCACGGTTCTCAACACTGAAGTTACTGAACTTCATAACATTGGAGGAAAATCAGCTCTTGGTGGATAGGGAAGGAGATAGCTAAGAATTTGTTGAACACTTACTCTCTTCCTGGCACTGTGCTAATCGCTTTATATGCTTGTCTTATTTAATCCCTACAGTGATCTAATGGGGGTAAATATGATTATTATGTGCTTTATTCCCAAAGGAATACGGTGAAACAATTTGTCTAAGGAAAAATAGCTGGTATATGGTAGAGTTGGGGTTTGAACGCAAGTGTGGTGGATTGAAGAAAGCTGCAGATTCTTTGCCACTCCCTTTGAGAGTTAGGGTTAATTTTCCCTGAACTTGAACCTTGGTTGGTTGTGACTAGCTTTGACCAACAAGATGATACAGGTCTTAAGAGATCTGCAGTCTCCATGTTACATGTTCCCTCACACTCATGGCAGCAAGATGCCATGTAAGAAGTTTGATAATCCTAAGGCTGCCATATTGTGAGGAAGCTCAAGCTAACGACGTGGGGAGAGAGAGATCATGTGTAGAAGCAGTGAGGTGCCAGAAATGTGACTAAAGCCTTCTTGGACCTCCCAGCTGAACCCCATCTCTTCTCTCGCTGAATGAATGACCCCAGCTGATGCCACGTGGGGCTGTAGCTTTCTCCCACCAAGCACCACACACATTCCTCACAATAGAATTATAAGGAAATAAAATGGTTGCTGTTTTAAGCCACTAAGCTCTGAGGTAGTTTGCTACACAGTGATGAGTAAGTAAAACACTAGGTTGGCTTGACTCCAACACCTGGTAGTTTATAGGACTGGAGCGTAGAGGTTAGGAAAACTGACTTTATTCTCCCACCACCTACCTGTGTTCTCTCTCCTGGCCCTCAGGTTCTGTGGCTGGGTTTGGATTAAGTTCTGCTCCCAGTTCTAAGATTCTATGATTCTAAATGTGTACACTCCTATCTATAGAATATGAAGCACAGTCAGTGCATTAGGTTGATTTCTCTGATTCACCAAACTTTAGTTCAGGGAGCCTTATGGCAAGTGATAGTGGCCTTCCATTGATGCCAATGATAAAAGGTTTAAGGCACCTTTAAGTTGAAATAGTGAATTGATTTAAAAAATATTAAGCAAATAATAGTACCAGTCCTATGAAAACATGGCTAAAATGATGAAGGTGGTAGATAAGTGACCAAAGTTTTACAAGTAAGACAAAGAAAGGTAAAATACCATCGCAACACCCATCTTTCTGTTTCTCTTTCTGACCTGGATATTTACACTTGTGGCTGGCTGTTTTGGCTGATCACATAAGAGAATCCCTCTTGGGGTACAAATCATTACCTGCCATGACAGTAAGACCTCCTGCACCACTGAATTTGGTTCAAGACAAAATCCAGAGGAATAAGAAAAAGCATATGACGAACAACAACAACAACAACAACAATAAATGGAGAGGAGAGAGAGAGAGATTGATGTAGGCAGGAGTGTTATGTTTCATTTAGAAAGCCTGAATGATAATTAATGTGACAGGTTTTGGCTGCAAGGGTTGAGGAAGATGCGGCGAAGCGTTGATTCAGAAGCCATTTAGCAGGCTCTGATGACATACTGGCATGGCGGAGCTGCTGTCTAGGGTTGGTTTGTAGACACCACTGCAAAACCTTGCCTTCATCACCATTCCTGGGAAACCTTATCCTGAAAACTACAATTGCTAACCTGCAACTGGATGGTGATTCATGCTTTTCATATTTATAGTAACATAAACATTGAAATAAATCTACAGATATATGCATCAAACACTGCAGTAGTTACCCTTAGGGGTAGATATTGGTGGCACATTCGGGTCCTAATGTTTGAATTTTTACAATGAGCAGGCATTACATGTCTAAACAGAAAAATAAAAAAGTCAAATGATAAAGAAAAAGTAGGATATGTACAAATATGTATATGTATAAACACACACACATATCCTGTTGGTTTTATTTCTTTGGAAAACCCTAATGCAACAACCAATTAATAAATGTAAATAAACAAACAAACAAATGCTAGGTTCCTATTGCATTTGCCCTCCAAAACAGCTCTCTTAGGTAGACAGGATCAGCAGTATTATTCCCTTCCTGAGTGAGGAAGCTAAGGCATACAAAGCCAAAGCCAAGTGCCCCCCTTCTCTCCATTCCATACAGCCGAAGAGGTTACTCGTAATATAGTGGGCAAGAATCCTCCTGCAGCCAATTCTTGCTACTGCAGAACTCATAATATGGCACTACAGACACCTCAGCCTTTTGCTCGTTACATCTAACTCCAGGTAGCTCTGGGATCACTGGATGTGTTATGAAATGGACCTCACACAGACGGCTCAGTACACATGCCCGAAATCTTCCTAGCACTGATACACAGGTGTGACCTGCACACTTCCTCTCCTTCCACACAGAACCTGACCCCTGGCAGTTCTTTGTGCCACATCTACCAAGTCATACTGGGCCCTCCAACAGGTTGAGCAGTCACGCCCTTAGGCCTCCAGCAAAGTTGGTTGCTTCAGGAAGAGAATGAGAATACAAATTTTGTCTTTTACATATGTACACACACACATATAATTTTTCAATTGATTTACCTATAAGGTAATGGGAATGTGGATGGTATTGTCTTTCACTGTAAAGCCTTCAAAATGTCTTAATTCCTGTTACTGAGCCTTCTTGCTCAGGAACACACAGCTTTCCTTTAACACCTGGGTTGATGTAGACAATCTATGTTGTGTGAAGAAACCATAAGCAGGCACAGTTTTACTACTCAGCTTGACACATCCCTCTGGTTTTCTGGAGCTGTCCAATCCAGCTCCATTTCCTTCCTTGATCTTTATCTTACTCCAATGCCAAATGAGTCTGGCTTAGAGCTCGTGGAGGTAGGGAAAGCAAGAACCATACATTTAGGTTGATTTGGGTCTTCCTCTGGAGTTCAGAATCTACTTCAAAGCATTTGTCCTTCATTATCTTCCAGGTATGAAGGTCATTTCACAGGTTACAAACATCTTTGCACAAGACTGTTTGAAATTCATAAGACAGTGGACTCGAGGAAAAGATTATTTTCTGCAATATATATGAGTATAACAATCCTAAGATTCAAAGACATAAAGTGATTTAGACAAATGGCATAGCTGGCAAATCGATGCTTAAATATTCTATATTCATGGTTTCTCTTTAACATCATATGTCTTTCATTTAATCACCACTTTTTAAAAAATACCTATTGTGTGCATAGTACAGTAGTGAACAAAACAGACACATTTCATGGAGCTCACCTTCCACTAGGGTCTCTTTCTGAAACAAGTTACATCAGTGATTCCCAACCAAGGGTGATTTTGACCCCCAGAGGACTCTTGGACTGTCTGGTGGTGCTTTTGGTTGTCCCAACTGGGAAAAGGAGGTGCTCCTGGCATCTAGTGGGTAGAGGCCAGGGATGATGCTAAACACCCTCCAGTGCACAGGACGTTCCCCCACAACGAAGAATTATCCAGCCCAAATATTAATAGTGCTGTGCTTAAGAAACCCTGATGCAGATCAACTATTTTCCTCAACATATGTACAAAAAATAGAATTTAAAATTCATTTTAAATAAAGTACCCCAAATATACACGATGGAGATTCTATCAGGTAGCAACTGTTTGGTGAATTGGAATACGAAGTTGAAGAGATTTGCCCAAAAGAAAGATGTTAAAAATACTAATTGAGAAAATGCAAGGGAAGATTTGTCCAGCGACGCACAATATTGACAAACTGCTATAATAACAGTGACATGCTACACATGAATAATTATTGTGCCTCTGAATTTCCCAATAATCAAATCACAAGGAAAAAGAGAAACACATTTTGATAACTAAAGACCTTCTCTTTCCATGAAATTGGAACACTACTATCACATAGTCTAGGAACTGACTTTTTAATTTAAAAGTCTAATTTCTGCAAAAGCAAGAAATCCCTGTAGGTAAAAGTGATATCTTCGTAAGACAGTGGAAAGCTGATTCCAGAATTTTCTTTCCCAAACAAAGAAAGAAGAGTGGAAGTGAGGTTATCATCCTGGGTCTTGCAACTGTGACCCACAGGACTATCTGGTTACCCAAGAGTGGTATTGTTTACCAGGGCTTGGGGTTGGTGTAACAGCTTTCTCAGGCCATGACAGATAAGAAGTGCCTGGTCCAATTGAGTCTCTCTCTCTCTCTCTCTCTCTCTCTCTCTCTCTCTCTCTCTTTCTCTCTCTCTCTCTCTCTTTTAATATAACATGTCAGGCTTCTCCTTAAACACAAATTGTTGGACGCTAGTCAACTCCCATGGGAAAAAAAAATGAGCAGGAAATTAAATAATAATAAACAAATTAGTAGCTGGGAATACATTTTAACATTATGTTTATACTCATAAACTTGTGTGACCTTGGACAAGTTATTTCCCCTCTTTGTCCCTTAATCTCCTCATATGTAAAATGAGAAGGGTGGATTAGATGACTTATGAAATCCTATGAGTCACATGTTGACAGAATAAATTATGCTTATTGTGATTAAGAAGTGTTCAGGATGATCCCTTCACCTCCTCCTTCTGGAGCCTTTTTTCTCCTCTGCTTGGTTTTAAAGACAACATTTTAAATAAAATGAACAGGATGCCATTTGCCTCAAAAAACAGACTGACGGTAGGCTACATGAGCTCCTATCTTTTGGCTAAAGTGCTAAAAATCCAAATCAGTAAAAAAAAAAATACATACATGCATACATAGAAGCTGGGAGTTCACAAAATGGGGCCAGAGGTGTTGTCCTGATCTTATTTTACTCTGCTCATGGTCAAGGTTGCACTTGGTGACAAGTGAGACCTATTAAAACTGAGTGAGGGTCCACGCCCTTATCACGACCAGAAAGGCACTTAAAGCCCTGTTTGTAAGAACCGTGTCCATCTATCTAGCAGGACTAGAGGTTGCAGTTAAGCATGGAGATGCACTCAGGTTCTATCACAAATCCTTACTTTCTCTCTGGTGTTTGTGTTTGGTGCTTATGCCTGGGTTGACCTGTTGGTTTGTGAGGGTGTCTCTCTTTGGCATGGGCCTCAAATCAAAACCAACAACTTCTGTTCATAGACTTTCAATCTGCAAGGTTTTTGTGAAACACTCAGTTCTCTAACGCCACCAAAGTTCTAGGGAGATTCCAAAAAAAACGACTGCCAAATCCAAGAGGAGAGATGTGTCACCGCTTCTCTGTTAAAGATGATGGCAGGGCCCTCACTGGGTGCTGGGCAATGTTGTTGCCAGTACAGACTCCTCCTGAGCCTGACACTCCCCAGCCCATGCGAGTGAGGGAAGTAGGCTTTGTGAGATTCTGGATGTTTAGGCCCTGGGTTTGCCGCCTCTTAGCTGGCTTCCAAGAACCTTGGTTCTCACATTCCCGCTGTGGGCTGGGGAGTCCCCTGGAAAAGTTTTGCCAGCAGAATGAAGCTTACTGTCTACCCAGAGAGTGCTTCTATCACTCTTTAGACCAAATCAGTAAGGAGGCACTTCTCATTTCAGGAATTAACGAGGAAAATGGAGCTTTCCTTACCCAGAGCAGGAATAAAATAGGCAATTTATCATCCAACAATAAGGCTCAGGTTAGTAAATGCCAGTTATTATTTTATGGCCCTTAAAGAACCAGGTCAAGCAAACTCTATGCCCTCAAGTAACCCTGAAGCCAGGTGGTTCCAGCTCTTTAGGCTGCTTTCCCAAAAATTTGTACAGCAGCTTCCTGGAGCTGGCTGGAAGGAGTTGAGACTGTTGGAATTTGGCCTGGGTTTGTAAATCTTTAGCTAACAGGGGCCTAGTTCAATGCTTCTTTAAAAAAAAAAAAAAAAAAAAAAAAAAAAAAGGAAAGAAACAAAGAAAGAAAAAGAAAAGAAAAATGGGAAGATAATGAGTGTCATGCTAAATTACCCTGGAGTTTGCAACTTTTTGATTTCTTATTCTCCCCGTAGAAGACCTTCATTTTTCTCACTATTGGCGGCACCTCTGTAGGTGAGCTTTAGAATATTTCTTCAAAAAAAAAGTCTCATTGTTTGAGTCTCTCATACTTGTCTTTCAACATGCTGATTTGCTCTGGCTACACTTTTGGAAACTGGCAGCCTTAGGGAGGATTTTGTGACCAGTATTATGATTTTGCTGTGAGCTTGCCAGTCCTTTTCTGATTCCGGTCGAGTCAGTCCTGTTGGGTCTTGATGCTTATTCTCTTTTTGTTTACTCCACAGGGGATTTCGTCACAGTGCCTCAGGGAATGGACTACATACAATTTTCTCCATATATGATGGAACTCAGTCTCAAAGTATATTCCAAGTATTGGGCAATCTCTCTTCTACCTCTTTCCAAATGGTACTTTTATTATTATTATTTTTTTATCTGCTTTTAATGGCAGGTTTTGCTTCCTTTGCACGTAAAACAAGTTGTGTTGGGTTTGTTTTTCTAGCCCTGAATTGAGAATGAAGTAGTTTGAGGGCTGTAAAGTGACTTTCTGGAGGTTTATTTACTTCTTTAGGACATCATTTGGGTTGTTCCCATCATGAAGAATCTCATGTTGTGACCAATTTGAGAAGGAACTACTGTAATTTAATGACTGGACTCAAACATTACAATTTTGGTGGAGTAGCATAGGCCGGCTCTTGGGTTAGATCCATCCAATGCAGGTATTCACAAGAGCTGGTATCTTTCTCCCCTTAAACTTTTCCGATACGATAAAGGACAATTCTTCCAACCAGAGATTAAAGCACCTAGAGATGGGGGTTTCCTATTATCAAAGGAACAGAACAGGGAGGTCTCTTATCATTAATCAACATCAGGTGTACTTTGGGAAGTCCCAGTACGTATTTCTGGGCCCACAAAAACTAAGTCAGGTCTAATTATAAACCCCAAGGGATCTTGGAGCGAGGTCGCTTCAGCCCATCTGACATCCTTTCCCAAAACATGAAGAACACGTTCAGGTGGGTCCAGTCTGCATTTCCTGAGCACGCTGCTGTCACTAAGGTTGGTTTCATGGACTTGGCTCACAGTCGTATTTTTCTTTTCTATTCTTATTATTCCTTCAGGAGACGGTCAAGTCTTATTATTTGGTTTTGGAAACAATGAGGAGCTCAGGGTACCTCTGCATTTTAGTTCCAAAATACAATATAGGAAAGTGAATTCACAAGGTGAAAATTCCTAGAACGTGTCAACAATTTGATGCACTGTTATTTCTCTGCTCTAAATTCTATGATGACGACCTATTTCACATGGGATAAAAGCTGCAGTTCTTACAGGGGCTGCAACCCTCAGGGCTCCTGGCCCCACTGTGCTTTCTGATCTCATCTCCTATGACTTCCCCTCTTGCTTACTCTTTGCTGTTTCTTGAACATGCCAGGCAAGTGCCTGTCTTAGAGCCCGTGCTTTAGGTATTCCCTCTGCTCCAGATAGCCACATCGTTCACTTCTTATCTCCTCCAAGGCTCTACTAATACCTCACTTTCTCTGGGAAGCCCTCCCTGACTACCCTATTTAATCCTGATAGTGTGCCATATGATCTCACTTATATGCGGAATCTAAAGAAAAGAATATGTATATGAACTAATCAGAAACAGTTTTGGGGACACAAAAAACCGAGAGTTGTTAGATGGGCGGGGGGGAGGGGGTTGGGGATGGGGGGAAGGGTGAAGGGTTTGGGGGGCGGCTGGTGACCACAGGATGGCCTCAGGGTTTTTTGAGAATTACTTTGGGGAACTTATTCAATAGTGTTTGGGGATTTTGTTGGGTGTCCGATGGACATGTGTCCTGTTTGGGAGACCACCTCAGGGACACTGTGGATGCCTGGTCATGGCATTGTACACCAGAGGATGGACATTAATGAATGCCAACTATAATTTTATGTGTATAATGTGATGGCTCGGTGTGAGGTCGGGGTGGTGGTGGATGGGGGGAGGGGGGTTCACGGTGTGAGGGATGTAAAAATAAAATAAAATAAAATAAAACTATTATAAAATTAAAAAAAAAAATCCTGCAGTGTGGCTTCTTCATCTTCCTCAGGACTCCTGACTACCCTGCTCTGCTTTACTCATTTTTTCAAAGCACTTAGAAATACCACAGAACTGAATTGTTTTTATGTTGTTGTCTCCCCCACTGGAATGTAAGCGCCATAGGGGCAATTTTGGTCTGCTTTGTTCAAATACTACATCCCTAGTACTGAGCACAGAGAAGGTTCTAAATAAAACAAATAAATAAATAAATAAATAAATAAATAAATAAATAAATAATATTTTTATTTATTGGGCAGTTTTTTAAAGATTCTACAAGTGAGATCACACATTATTTGTATTTCTCTGTCTGACTTATTTCACTTAGCATAATACTCTCAAGGTTCATCCATGTTGCAGTTGGCAGGACTTCCTACCTTTTTATGGCTGAGTAGTATACATATACATATACATATATATATATATATATATGTAATTTTCTTTATTCATTCGTCTGTCAATAGACACGTAGGTTGCTTTCATATATGGGCCATTTGTAAATAATGGTACAATGAACATAGGTGTGTAGGTATCTCTTTGAAATGGTGATTTCATTTCCTTTTGATATATTCCTAGTTGTGGAAGTGCTGGATCACAGTGGCTATACCATACATTTACTTTTTTACTGTTTCAGTTTCTTCAAACTGTAGGTCCTATACCTTAAAGCAACCTTTCTGCTCCTCCAGTGATAGGAAAATTCAGAAGTCCAAAAATTTGTGCAGATACCATTTCTTAATTCACGTTGGGGCTATCCTGTTTTTTCGTTTTTTTTTTAAAAAAAAAGAAAAAGAAAAAAACTCTGCATTTGTCAAGAGCATAGTGATTAGCTGCAAAAACACATAGTAAATACTGTTTTTCATATTGTGCCAAATACTGGAGCTAGAGAGATTCTTATAACTCACATTATGTATTCCGCTGCTCAAAACCTTGCAGGCTTTCCATGTCATCATTAAACCCAAGCCCTTACACTGACGTATGTGGTAGTTTGCACTGTGTCAACTTAGTTAATCCAGAACCATTTTTCCCAGAATCTTCTTCCCTGAATGGTTCTGGGCCAAAGAGAAATTTGTGCAAGATTTGGAAGGAAGAAATACAACAGTGGTCATTACCATTGAAGGTTTTTGCATTCAAATATGGTGAAAGACAAACACAGATGCGGCCAGTGGGTTCCAGGTGTTTCTTACTCTCCTTTGCTCCATGTCAAGCTCTTTCTGGCTATTGATTAACAGCTACCCTGGGTCTATCTCTGGATGCTTGTCTGTAAACATACAGAGGTGGTAGCTATGCACAGGCTACAGTTTTCCATAGACTCCTCTGCCAGGTCCTCTTTATAGTCCCACTACAGCAGCTGGATGTACCTGGCTCCCAGATCCTCCTTGCCAGCTCTGGCTTATTCACTCATTCCAGAGCTGGTAAGTGATTCTTCTCTGACATCCAATACCCCTTTCCAAATTGTTACTTCTCCAGCTCCTCCCACAATTGTGTAAAGTCTAATTCCTATAATAAAGCCCTTATTTCAAAATACTCATACTGGTTCTGCTTCCCTGATTAAACTTTGACTGATGCAGTCTATAAGTTCCTAAGAGGTGGGACCATACTTGGTGCTTCCTCTGCCCAGAATGTTCTTTCTGCAAATTGTCATAGGGCTCACTTTCTTTCTTCCTTCAGATCACTGTTCAAACGCCAATCTACAGTGGCATTCCTGATGTAAAATAGTAGCTCTTCCCTCACCCCAGCCTTGGATCTCTCTATCTACCTTACTTTGTGCTATTTTCCTTTATTACATTTATTACCACTTGGCAGGTTATTTTTTTGCTACTGCCTTTCCACAAGGGATTCTTACCTAGGGTCTACCTGGGAGTCTAGAAGGTCCTAGTATAGGAAAATAATCATACCCTAATTTTTACTACCCTCTAACTGAAATTTAACATATCCTTCAATTATGAGTACAGACAGCAAACCACGTGATTTAGCAGTGCCTGTCACTTGCTATAAACAAGAAATTACAGATGAGTTTTCAATCATATTATAGTTGTTCACAATATCTTGAAATGCCATTTATGCTATTTATTTTGAAATTATGGTAGTCCATGGGCTTGCTAAATGCCATGTGATTGAATCTTTCCTATTTAGGGATGCTCACAAGACAACCAGCCAATTATAGAGCAGCTCTATTTCTGGTCATACAGTCATGAAGTGGTGAAACCATGGTTTCTTAGGTTGGTGACTCAGACATCTCATAGCTTTACAGTATTTCCTATTTACAATGTTAATCAGTACATAGGAGTGAATTGTCTCTACTGTTTTTAAAAATGTTACAAGAATTCAAATGAGAATTCTTTTTTTAAAAATTTTATTTTAATTTATTAGTTTCAGGTGTACAAGACAAGGTAATACTTAGACGTTCATCATTTATATCCCTCACACTGTGAACCCCCCTCCCCCATCCACTATCCCTCCGACCTCGCACCGAGCCATCACATTATATATATAAAATTGTAGTTGGCATTCATTAATGTTTAGCTTCTGGTGTACAATGCCATGATCAGGCATCCACAGTATCCCTGAGGTGGTCTCCCAAATAGGACACATGTCCATCGGATACCCAACAAAATCTTTACAATATTATTGAATTCGTTCCCCAAATTAATTCCTGGACTAAATGCCTATCCTTCTCTATAAAGCTGCATGGACTTTTGTAACAAGGATAGGCATTTAGTCCAGGAATAAAGACTAGATACATTCAAATACATGTGATAGTTGAAATAATTATTGAAGTGTGTTATTTAAAGTTACTTATTGCTAATAGACTGGGCAATAATATGGGTTGAGCACAATGTTGCAAGTTACTGAATTTCAATACAATTCTGTTTCTTTGAATTCTGTGTATTTTATTTTATATATTTGAAAACACTATTTTGAGAAAGGATCCATAGACTTTATGAAACTGCCATGGGGTCCATAGTACAAGAAGAGGTTAAAATAGTGTACTAGAATATAATCTCCAAGAGGGTATAGAGTTTTCTCTTTTGTTCATTGCAATTGTTCATTTCTTTTGCTCAGGAAATTTCTAGTTGGTGGGATTTGATTAATCTCAAGAGTAACCTAAGGCCAGAAAGGACTCTGTTATTTACATCCTCTCCTCACCTTGGTATCCACATCCTTACTTTTCCTTAGGGTCACCCTTCCCTTTGTTCACCATAGGTGGTACATTCATGAAAGGAATTGCATCCCTTGTAAGTAATTGGAGACAACATTCCTAAAGATGCTGCTGACAGGTAAGGGCTTTTCAGGACACACTGCCAAATCTTCAGTACAGCTCTGTAAGGAAGTAACAGCATTAAGAGACAGAGAAAAAGAACTTAAAATATCCTAACAAGAAAGAAACCCAATAATAACTCATACTTTGGGGATTTCCATGTTTCTTTCTTTTACCCATGAAATTGTATTCAGAATTGGCATTTTTCACCATTTAAAGGACACCAAGTCAAACTACTTTCTCTCATACAGGTCTCAAGAATCCTGAGATGAAGGATTTTTTTCTCTACTGATAACTTCTGGCACCAGAGGATGTCTCTCAGGTCCTCCATTGCTCTACTACTTGGGTAATAACCTTGTGAACAGTTCCCAGATTAGGAAAAAAAAGTCATAAAAATGTAAGTTAATCACTGTGCTTCATTTCAATGAATGCTACCAGGATACACAAGTCAACTAACATGGCCACATAGAACATAAGTCATAATCCCATCAGTGTGAAAACTTTCTAATGAATTTCCATACTTGCTTCCTCATTTATCTTTCCCATATCCAGAAAAGAAGGGCTGAGCAGTTCCAAACAGATCAAAAGGATGAAGTTTCTTATGATGGGACAAAATGATGGGAAAGGAACTTTTCTAAAGAAAATTAAATTTGATTAATATCTGAGTAACAGTGCTCTAATATCTGATTAACAGCTTTCCTAAGGTCCATTAAAAATTTTATACTTTCTGAGTTTCAGTCAAGATGGTGGAATAGTGCTTAAGATGTGCTCACCTCCTCCCTTGACCACATAAAAATTACAATTAAATTATAGAACAACAACCCTTGAGAGTCACCTGAAGACTAGATGAACAGCACTCATATAACTAAGGATATAAAGAAGAAGCCACGTCAAGACTGATAGGAAGGGTAGAGATGTGAAGTGAGCTGGTCACACATCCATGTGTAGTGGTTAAGAATCAGGAGGCATATCTTGGCTGTGGTAGCCCCCTGAGGAATGAGGGGTTCCAGTCCCACACCAGGCTCTGCAGCCCGGAGCACCAGTGCTGGGAAAAGGAGCCCCTACAATATCTAGTTGTGAAAATCAGCGGGAATTGTGTCCAGGTGAGACAGAGGGGTGCTGTAGATCCAGGTGTCCTCTTAAAGGTCCCAAGCACAGAATTACTCACTGATGGACTCACTTACTCTGAGCTCCAGTAGAGGGACAGGAGCTCAAAAAGCACCAGGGACATATGGGGAGGAAATAAGTTGTCCAACTTCAGGGTGAGGGCTAGAGGGGCAGCTCCATCCAGGACAAGAAAGCCAGAAGGTGCCATTGTTCCTTTGTTGAGCTCTCCTTCCACCCAGCCTGCAAGTGCGTGTGGGCACCAAATCTGAGTCTCCATAAATCTGGTCAATGCTGCTCACCCCAACCTGGTGATTCCCTGACTGTGCACCAATCAACTCACAGACTGTCCCTAACCTTTTCCAGTAGCTGTCCCTCACAAGTGGCCAGCTTCAGCCCACAGTACAGACTTTCTTAAAAATCTCTCAAAGGTCCATAAACCCAAAACAAGCAGCAGCTGGCTTTGGTGTTCCCTGTACCACTTTCTAAATGGCCCCAAGCCTGGCACTACTAGTACCCGGTCTTGGTTGATAACATAGCATCACCCAGACACCTCCAAGAACAGCATAGACAACTAACAACCTCAGATCACTTTGTAGCTCCCACAAGGTATCCCTGGGCTGGGCACAGGCAGTGACTGATTTTGGCCAGCACTGGAGTCTCTCCCAAGGTTCCCCAGAATCAACACATCCAGTGGCTGGCTTTAGACTACATAAGAGTATCACCCAATCAGCTTCACAAATGACACACCTATAGGATAGACTCAGCAGATACCAGAGACTCACTAAAGTGAATCGTGCTCTGTGGGGCTGGCCCCTGCACAAAAGTCCATCTGCTGTAGTCAGTCCTCACAGCAGGTCAGCCTGAAGTTCAATCCCACCCATTAATGTGCCAAAAGCAATTACAGCTCAATTACAACAGGAGGGCATACACAACCCATACAAGGAATGCTCTTGGAGCTTAGGTGACCAGGGACACTGCACCATTGTGTCACCTAGGACACTTACAACATAATATCACCCTGTCAAGACTGGGAGATGTAATGGGTCTACCTAGTACCTAGACACAAACACAGGAAGGCAGCCAAATGAGGAGGTGAATAAACATGTCCCAAATGATAGAACAGGACAAAACTCCAGAAAAAACTAAATGAGAAGCAGGCAACAATCTACAGAGTTCAAAACACTGATTGAAACACGTTCTAAAGATGCTCAATGAACATAGAGGAAGAATAGATGAACTCAGTGAACTTACACAAAGAATACAAACCATAAAACAACAACAACACAAACAGTCAGAAATGAAGAATACAACTACTGAAATGAAGAATACATCAGATGGAATCAATAGCAGATTTGATGAAGCAGAGGACTGAATCAGTGATTTGGAAGACAAGTAATGAAAAACACCCAGTCAGAAAAGAAAAAAGAAAAAAGAATTTTAAAAAATGAGGCTACTTTAAGGGACCTGTGGGACAACATCAAGCTTAACAACATTCCCATGCTAAGAGTACCAGAAGGAGAAGAGAGAGAGCAAGGAAAGTGAAAAAATAATGATTGAAAATGTCCAAAATTTGGCAAAGAAAATAGACATACAAGTCCAAGAAGCACAGAGAGTTCCAAACAAGATGAACCCAAAGAGACCCACACCAAGACACATCATAATTAAAATGCCAAAGGTTAAAGACAAAGAGAGACTATTAAAAGCAGTAAGACAAGGGCAGTTAGTTGCCACCTACAAGGGAGCTCCCATAAGATTGTCAGCTGATTTCTCAACAGAAACTTTGCAGGCAAGAAAGGACTGGCACAATATATTCAAAGTGATAAAAAGCAAGGACCTACAACCAAGATTACTCTACCCAGAAAAGTTATCATTTAAAATTGAAGGAGAGATAAAGAGCCTCCCAGACAAGAAAAAGCTAAAGAAATTCATTATCATGAAACCAGTAATACAAGAAATGTTAAAAACTTGTTTAAGAAGAAATAGGGGGAGAAAAGAACATAAATATGAATAATAAAACAGCAATAACTATGTACCTATCAATAATCACTTTAAATGTAAATGTATTAAATCTCTAATCATAAGATATGTTGTGGCTGAATTGATAAGAAAACAAGTCCTGTACATATGCTGCCTACAAGAAAACCACTTCAGATAGAAAGACAAACACAGACTAGCAGTAAAGAAATGAAAAAAGATATTTCATGAAAATCGAAACAACAACAAAAAAAGCTGGGGTAGCAATAATTATACCAGAGAAAATAGACTTTAAAACAAAGGCTATAATAAGAGACAAAGAGGGACATGACATAAGATAAAGGGATCAATATAACCCTCATAAACATTTATGCACGCAACATAGAAGCAACTAAATATATAAAGCAAATATTGACTGATAATTGGAAGAGATTGACAGTAATATAGTCATAGTAGGGAACTTTAACACCCCACTGACATCAAGGGATAGATCCTCCAGACAGAAATTCAACAAGGAAACAGTAGCCTTAAATGATATATTTAATTGATATTTTTAGAACATTTCATCCCAAAACAGCAGAATATATATCATTTTCAAGCGCACATGGAACAGTTTCCAAGACAGACCCCATGTTAGGTCATAAAACAACTCTCAGTAAACTTAAGAAGATTGAAATCATATCAAGCAGCTTCTTCGATCACAATGGTATGAAACTACAAATCAATTACAAGAAGAAAACTGAAAAGCACACAAACACATGGAGGCTAAACAACATGCTACTAAACAATGAGTGGGTTAACAACAAGATCAAGGAAGAAATCAAAAGATACCTTGAGAAAATTAAAAATGAAAACACATTGACCCCAAATCTATGGGACACCCAGAAAGCAGTCCTGGGGGGAAATTTATAACAATATAGGTCTATCTCAAAAAACAAGAAAAAATTCAAATAAACAACCTAACCTTACATTTAAAGGAACTAGAAAAAAACAAACTAAAAGCCCAAAGTGAGTAGAAGGAAATACATAATAAATATTGGAGTGAAAATGAATAAAATAGAGTCTAAAAAAAGAAATGTCAATGAAACCAAAAGCTGGTTCTTTGAAAAGATAAACAAAATTGATAAACCTTTAACCAGACTCATCAAGAAAAAAAGAAAAAGGACCCAAATAAACAAAATCACAAATGGAAGAGAAGTAACAGCTGACACCACAGAAACGCAAAAGTAAGAACATACTACAATTATATGCAAAAATTCAGGAGATCCAAAATGACAGAGTAGATAAACACTGTGCCTGCTTCCTTCTGTGAAAACATTAAAATTATAACTAAATTATAGAATAATCAACCTGGAGAATCATCTGAACTCTAACTGAATAGAAGTTTTATAACTAAGGATATAAAAAGAAGCCTCATCAAGATTGGTAGGAGGGGCAGAGACACAAAATGGGCTGGCCCCAAACCTCTGTGTGGTGGTTGATAACCAGGAGAAATATCTCAGCTGTGGAGGTTCCCCTTGAAGCAAGGGACCCCAACCACAAATGAGTCTCCTCAGCCTGGAGTACTGGTGCCAGAAGAGGAGCCCCCACAAAATCTGGCTCTGAAAAACAGTGGGAATTCCAACCATCTAGGTGGGATGGAAGGCTGCAAGAAACCAGGCATTTTCTTAAGCAGCCTGTGCACATACTCTCTCACTTGCAGGCACTCACCTTGGGCTCCAGTGGAGGGACAGTAATTCATGGGGTGTCAGAGACATAAAGAGGAAAGACTGAGTGTGTGGCTTTGTAGCGGGGGCTGTAGGACAGTCAATATTTACCCTGTGTGAGGTTCTTCTCCCATGCAGCCGGCAGGCAGGAGCCATCTTTACTATGTTGAGCCCTCCCCCACAGGCCAAATCTAAATCTGATTGGCCTGGAGAGCTCCACTCGCTCCACGCTGCTGACTCACTGGGAACCTGTCCCACCCAACTAGTCCAAAACCAGAGGCACTTTCTCTAGCAAGCATCCAGCCCCACCTGAGTTGCACTCTTTCTTGGACAATTATCAGAGTCCATGGGCCTCAGACAGTCAGCAAATGGCCTCAGCGTGCTGTGAGACTTCTGCTGGGTAGCTCCAGGCTCAGCACTAGCACCAAAGCAGAGTCTACATTAACCTGTTTACCACACTCTTCTCACTCTAGTGACTCCGTGGGATCCTGCCTCACCCAACTTGTGTACTGCATGAGGTTTTATCAGTGACTGAACCTTAGGGGAGCTGGCAGGTGGCAGCAGGCCTCGGGGTGTCCTGGCATTTGCAGAGCTACTCCAGGCCAAGTGCTGATGGCAGACATCCTTGATTCTCAGCGTTGCCTCTCCCATGTGCCTCCAGGGTTAGCACAGGCAGCGAACAACTGTGGATTGTTTTGTAGCTCCTATCATGTAGTCCCTGGCAGTGGGTGACTTGGGCCTGCACTGGAGCCCCTCGTAAGAGGCCCTAAGAATGAGATGCTTGGAGATTGGCCCAGATCACATTAGAGCATCACCCAATTAGCCCCACAAGCAGCACACAAAAAGGGCAGTCTCAATAGGCACCGGAATCCAGCTCAGTGGGGTAAGCACCATGCACAGCAACCTGTAAGCTGTGGACATGGCCAAACCCCACAGCCAATCCTCCTGCCCACTGATATGCCAATAGCAATCAAGGCTCAACTATAACAGGAGGGCACACACACTCCTGGGACACTCCTGGAGTACTTGGAGCAGGTGACCAGGAAGACTTTGCCAGGGCCCCACAGGGCCCCTCCAACGTGAGGCCACCTGGTAAAGCCGGGAGATGTAACAGATCTATCTCATACATAGAAACAAACACAGAAAGGCAGCCCAAATGTGGAAACAAAAAGAAATGTATTCCAAAGGAAAGAACAGGAGAAAACTCAAGAAATAGAACTAAACAAAATGCAGGCAAGCCATCTACCAGATGCAGAGTTCAAAACAATGGGTATAAGGATACTCAAGGAATCTAGTGAGAATTTCAACAAACAGATAGCAAGCATGAAAAAGGACACAGAAACCATAAGAAAAACAACAATCAGTCAGAAGTGAAGAATACAATAACTGAAATTAAGAATCCACTAGAGGGAATCACCAGCAGACTAGATGAGACAGAGGATTGAATCAGTAATTTGGAAGACAAGGTAGCAGAAAATACCCAATCGGAAACAGAAAAAAAGAAAAAAAAAAAGAAATGAGGTTACTTTAAGAGACCTCAGGGACAACATGAAGTGTAACAACATTTGCATCACAGGGGTACAAGAAAGAGAAGAGAGAAAACAAGGGGTCTGAAGAAATAATGACTGAAAACTTTTCTAACCTGGCAAAGGAAATAGACATGAAAGTCCAGGAAGTGCAGAGTCCCAAACAAGACAAACCCAAACACCCTCACCAAGACACATTATAATCAGAATGGCAAAATCCTGAAAGTGACAAGAGAAAGCCAGCTAGTAACTTATAAGGGAGCTCTCATATGACTGTTAGGTGGTTTCTCAACATGGACTTTGCAGGCCAGAAGGGATTGGCACAACATATTCCACATGGTGAAAACCAAGGACCTACAACCAAGATTATTCTACCCAGCAAATTATTATTTAGAATCACAGGACAGATTCAAAAGCTTACCAGACAAGAAGAAGCTAAAGTAGTTCATCACCACCAAACCAGTATTAGGAAGGTTAGAGGGAATTCTTTAGGATGGGGGGGTAGGGTGGGGGCAGATCAAAATTGTGAATAATAAAGTAGCAATAACTACATGTCTATCAAAAATTACTTTCAATGTAAATGGACTAAGTGCTCCATTCAAAAGATATAGAGCTGAATGGATGAGAAAACAAGACCCTGACGTATGCTGCCTGCAAGAGACTCACTTCAGACTGAACGACACACAAAGATGGAAAGTAAAGGGATGGAATGGGGTATTTCATTAAAGTGGAAACAAACAAACAGAAAAGCTGGGGTAACAACACTTACACCACTTCTGGATACTTATCTAAAGAAACCCAAATGCCACTTTGAGGGGACCTGTGCATCCATATGTTCACTGCAGCAGTGTTTACAGTGGCCAAGATGTGGAGGCAGCCTGGGTGTCTGTCAATGAATGAATGGAAAGAGGAGGTGGTACATATACACAATGGAACATTGCTTGGCCATAGATGTGAATGGGTTCTTGCCATCTGCGCTGGCATGGATGGACCTGGAGGGTATTGTGCTGAGTGGAGTGTCAGACAGAGAAAGACAGACGCAATATGATTTTGCTAATATGTGGAATCTAAAGAACAACATAAACAAAACAGAAACAAGTTTATAGATACAGAGAATATGTTGATCGTTGCCAGATTGGAAGGTGTTGAGGGTGAGTGAAAAAGGGAAGGGATTAAGTGGTACAAATCTGTTGTTACACAGTAATCATGGGGAAGTAGGATATAGCATAAGGAATATAGTAAATAATATTGAAATAACTACGTATGGTGTCAAAGGGGTACTAGATTGTTGGGTGATAGATGGGACAGGGTTGGGGACAGGGTGAAAAAGGTGAAGGGATGAGGAAGTACAAACTGGTAGTTACAAAATAGTCATGGGGCTGTAAAGTAAAGCACTGGGAATATTGTAAATAATGTAGTAATAATTATGTATCATGCCAGGTGAGTACTGGTCAGGGGGATCACTTCTTAAATTATACAAATGTCCAACCACTATGCTATACACCTGAAATTAATATAAAATGATATTGAATGTCAACTGTAATTGAAAAATTAAAAAAGGGTGGGGGGAAGGTTGAAGGGGAATAAGAAGTTCAAATTTCCATGTATAAAATAATTAAATCATGGGGATGAAATATGCAGCATGGGGAATATAGTCAATAATATTGTGATAACGTGGTAAGGTGTCAGATGGTTGCTGGACTTATCACTTCTTTAGGTATATAAATGTTGAATAACTATGGTGTACATCTGAAGTTAATATAATATCATATGTTACCTATATTGTAAGAAAAATCTTTTTAAAAAGTGAATACAATGTAAAGAAAAAACTAATGGAAAAGTAGCAGAGGAATTTGTATCATAAACCTTCAAATTGTACATTAAAACTTTAATATAAAAAAACAAACAAAAAAACAAAAACCCAAGTATATGCCAAAAAATTGGACAACCTGGAAGAAATGGATAAATTCCTAGAAACATACAGCCATCTAAGACTGAATCAAGAAGAAACAGAAAATCTGACCAGACTGATAACTGCTAATAAAACTGTATCAGGAATTTAAAAATTCACAACAAACAAAAGTCCCAGACCAGATGGCTTCACAGGTGAATTTTACCAAACACTCAAAAAAGAATTAACACTTATTCTCCTCAAACTATTCCAAAAAATCCAAGAGGAGCGAAAGTTCCCAAGCTCATTTTACAAGACCAGCATTACCCTGATTTAAAAACCAGATAAAGACATTATAAAAAACAAACAAAAAAACCCACAAAAAACGAGTTATAGGCCAATATTTCTGATGAACATAGATGCAGAAATCCTCAACAAAATATTAGCCAACCAAATTCATCAATACATTAAAAAGATCATACACCATAATCTAGTGGGATTTATTCCTAGAATGCAGGTTTGATTCAATACCCACAAATCAATTAATGTGATAAACCACATAGACAAAATGAAGGATAAAAATCATATGATTATATCAGTAGATGCAGAAAAAGTGTTTGACAAAATCCAGCATTCATTTATGACTAAAACTCTCAGCAAAATGGGAATAGAGAGAACACAACTCAACATTATAAGTCCACAAATAACAAACCCACATCTAACATAGTCAATAGTGAAAAGGTAAAAGCATTTTCCTTAAGATCAGGAACAAAGTCTAGGATATCTACTTTCACCACTTTAATTCAACATAGTATTGGAAGTCCTAGCCATAGCAATCAGACAAGAGGAAGAAATAAAAGGCATCTAAATTGGAGAGAAAGAAATAAAACTGTCATTTTTTCCAGATGACATGATACTACTGTGTTTCCCTGAAAATAAGACCTAGCCAGACAATCAGCTCTAATGCATCTTTTGGAGCAAAAATTAATATAAGACCTGGTATTATATTATATTGTATTATATTATATTATATTATAGACTGGGTCTTATAGTAAAATAAGACCAGGGGAAACAGGGTATACAGACAGAACCCTAAGATTCCACCAAAAAGCTGTTAGAACTGATAAATGAATTTAGCAAAGTAGCAGGATACAAAATTAATATTCAGAAATTGGTTATATTTTTATGCACCAATAATGAACAATCAGAAAGAGAAATTTAGAAAACAATTCCATTTATAATTGCACCCAAAAATAAAATATCTAGGAATAAATTTAATCAAGGAGGTAAAAGACCTGTACTTGGAAAGCTATAAGACATTGAAGAAAGAAATTTAAGAAGATACAAATAAATGGAAGCATATACCGTACTACTGGATAGGAAGAGCTAACATGGTCACAATGTCCATAGTACCCAAAGCAATCTATAGATTCAATGCAGTCTCTATCAAAATATTGATGACAATTTTTACAGAACTAGAACAGATAATCCTAAAATTTATATGGAATCACAAAAGACCCTGAACAGCCAAAGCAATATTGAGAAAGAAAAACTTTGATACCAGTACCTGATATCAAACTATACTACCAGCCTATAGTAATCAATGTAGCATGATACTGGCATAAAAACAGACACAGGATCAATGGAACAGAATAGAGAATCCAGAAATAAACTCACATCTGTTTATGGTCAATTAATATAAGACAAAGGAGGCAAGAATATACAATGGGGAAAGACAGTCTCTTCAATAAATGGTGTTGGGAAAACTGGCCAGATACATGCAAAAAATGAAACCAGTTCACCTTACTCCACATACGAAAATAAACTCAAAGTGGATTATAGATATAAATGTAAAACCTGAAACTATAATACTCCTGGAAGAAAACATAGGCAGTAAACTCTCTGACATTGCTCTTAGTAACATTTTTTTCTGATATATCTCCTCAGGCAAGGGAAAGAAAAGAAATAATAAACAAATGGTACTACATCAAACTAAAAAGTTTTGGCACAGCAAAGAAAACCGTGAACAAAATGAAAAGACATCCTACTGAATGAGAGATGATATTCACCAATGATACTTTCAACAAGAGGTAAATATCCAAAATTTATAAGGAAATACAACTCAACACCAAAAATACAAACAATCTAATTTAAAAAATAGACAAAGGACCCGAACAGATATTTCTCCAAAGAAAACATACAGATGACCCATAGACATATAAAAAGATGCTCAACATCACTAAGGATCAGAGAAATGCAAATTAAAACCACAATGAGAAATCACCTCACAGCCGTCAAGATGGCTATCACTAATAAAGGGAAGCCACTATGGAAAACTATACGGAGGTTTCTCAAAATATTAAAAAACAGAACTACCTTATGACCCAATAATTCTACTTCTGGGTATTTATCCAAAGAAATCCAAAGACTAATTTGAAAAGATATGTGCGTACACCCGTACACCCCTATCTTCATTACAGCCTCATTTATAATAGCAAAGGTATGGAGGCAACCAAAGAGCTCATCAGTAGATGACTGGATAGAGAAGATGTGGTACATATACAGAATGAAATATTATTCTGCCATAAAAAGAATGAAATCTTACCATTTGTGACAACATGGATGGATCTAGAGGCTATTATCCTAAGTGAAATAAGTCAAAGACAAATAGCATATAATTTTACGTGTATATGGAAGCTAAAATATAAAAAAATAAATGAACAAACAAAACAGAAACAAACTCATAGATACGGAGAACAAACGGATGATTGCCATATGGGAGGGTTGTTTAGGGGATGGGATTAAGAAGTACAAGTTGGCACTTACAAAATAGTCACAGAATGTAAAAATACAGCCTAGGGAATATAGTCAATAATATATAATAACTAGTATGGTGCTAAGCGAGTACTAGACTTTTCATGGGGATCACTTTGTATGTTATATAAATATCTAACCACTATGCTGTACACCTGAAATTAGTATAATATTGAATATCAACTATAATTGGAAAATAAAAAATAATTATAAATTTATATTTTCTTCTAAAGATTTCATGGGGAGAGAAATAACATTTTCTGATTTTTTATTACTTCCAGGCAGAGTGCTTGTTGCTTGACAAATATTACCCCCTTTGAATTTTCCCAACTACCTTATGAGGTCAATATTAGGGGAGCTGATGCTCAGAGGGGTTAGGTGATTTGCCCAAGGTCACACTCTTTCCATCCATCATAAGATGATGCTGTAGAGCTCACAGAATTTCCCAACCATCACCCATTTCATACCATCTTTATGGTCCTATTACTTGCCTAATGTTGTTCTTTAAATTGGGTGACTTAAAAGATGAAATACATTTATTTTAAAAGGAAAGTTTGCATTCTTACTGATAGCAAATAGTACCAGTTGGCATAGGTTGAATGTAATTGTAAAAAAATAAATACAATGAAAACAGGACAATTTTAGCACATTTTAGCCAATTGAGGACCTCAGTAAAAGTTCTGAGCTTGAGGCTGACTCTGCAAAACAGGGAGCTAGCTAGCAAGTGTTGGAGATGTATTAAAGCCATAGTTAGTGTATTCGTTTCCTAGGGCTGCCATAACAAATATCAAAGCCTGGGTGGCTTAAACAAAAAAAATGATTCTTTCAGAATTCTGGATCAAGGTGTTTGCAGGGTTGGTTCCTTCTGAGGCTTAACTTGCCTTTTAGATGGCCATCTTCTCTCTGTGTCCTCACAGGGTTCTCAGTCTGTATCTGTGTGTGTCCGAATCTCTTCTTATAAGGACAGCAGCCATATTGGATTAAGGCCCACTCTAACGACGTCATTTTAACTTAATTACCTCTTTAAAGACCTCAGTTCTATTTCTAAATTCAGTTACATTCTGAAGTACTGGGGTCTAGGACTTCAACATACGAATTTCTGGGGGGAGGGGACAATTGAGCCCATAACAGTTAGTACCAAAAATGAGACGTTCTCCTTGGGATAATCAGAAGGGTTGAAACTAAAGTGAAAAGGGCAGAACTCCCTCACCACTTAATTCAATGTTATTTAATGTCATGAACCGGAATCAACTAAAATCATCTCCTGAACTCGTTCCACGCTTTGGAAAATGTGATAGTGTTCTCTATTGCAGATATCTTTGTCAGATGCTATTGGCAGATCCCCTGTGGCACATGCCAGATGGCATCTGAACTTCTGTGTAGTTCCCTTGCATGCAGCTGGCTTCTGAGCTCATCCTGAGAGCTTTCTATGGCCCACAGGAGCCTGCTTTGCTAGTTTGCATGAGGGGCAGGACTGAGTGCAAGGAGTTAATTTCCCCAAGCACACACCCTTACTAACAGAGTTGGTGGGTAAATACCCTGCTTTGTAGGACCAATTTGAAGGGTTGTTCTATGCAGCTCCTCAAAGAGTCTCCAGGAAAATTAAGCCTCACTTGTCCAGAACAGCAACCTGCTCATTAACACACTCTTATTACCTTTCCCCTCTTCTCTGTCTCACTCCCCTTCCCCTCACTGTGCTGCCTGGGATTTCCTCCCCAAATATACTACTTTCCCCTAAATCCTTTTTCTTAGGATCTACTTTTAGGGAATGCAACCAAAGAGTGTACCTATGGTTTTTCCATCTAAAAATAAATAAACAAATACATAAGACAAAACAATGTTATCTACTTGTTAGCATTTCCAGATAATCAGGTCCAAGGCTGATATATACACCTCTCTCTCTTAGAACAATAAGTTGAGTCCTGATATAGAAGCAGGTTTGGTGATGCACAGACCTCTTAGAGAACTTTTCAATAACCGAGAGTTCTTGGAGCCTAACTCAAGCCTCCATCATCCTCTTTGATGATTTAATCTCCCTTCTCATTCTGGAAAATTTCTTCCTGGTCTTTAGGCAATCTGATTACATCTTATCTTTTTATTGTAGATTGGACTGGTTGTGAGTACATTTTCTGATGATAAATGTAAAAGAAAACCCTTTGCCAGGAAAGGGAGAAGAACCTGATTGCTCGCTTTACTGAAAACTGTAGTGGTTTACTGATAATGTGTAGACTTGACTTCAGTGAACAATACAAACAGAATTCTACACAGACTTCTAGAACATTCTCAGCAGAAGTTGTTTACCAAATGTATTATCAGATCTACAAATAAGGCCACAAACCATATGAACTCACTAAGGCTTATGATTCCCAATAAGCTTTTTAAAAAAGTATGTCGACAGAAAAGGGTAGGGAATTATATTTCAAGCGCCTGCTTACCACAGCAGAAACTTATGAAATCTTAACAACTTGCCATAGACCCCCTTTTCCTTTTAAAGATATAAAACATCACAAATACAATATTCCTATTCCCTTCCTTCCCCAGATGAATTTTGTTTTTATCATTCCCAAGTCTGTTTTAACATTTTTATTATATATGCAGTATCATAAAGTACAGTATTGTTTTGCATGTTTTAAAACTTTCTATAAGTGAATCATTCTGTTTGCATTATTTTACAACTTGATTTTTTTTACATAACATATTTTAGAGATTCATCCATGTTAATATGTATAATTTAACTCACTCATTTTTACTGCTATAAAACATTCCACTGTATGAATAAACAACAATTTGTTTTTCTATTTTCAGCTGATAAACATTTAGGTTGTTTTCATATAACAAACAATACCTCTACAAATATTCCTGGACATGGTTCATTGTGTATATAGGCAGAAGTTCCTTGTAAGATATATGCCTAGAAGTGGAAAAGCTGATTTATATATAATGTATGACTTCAACTTTATTACACACTGTCAAATTGCTCTGTACAGACCAGTTAATAATCCCAATAGCATGTTTGAAATTATTTTCCCCCACATTCTCACCCACATTTAATATTAACAGATTAAACTTTTTACCAATTTGAAGTCTGTGAATAGTATTTCATTCTGGTTTTAATTTCCACTTTCCTGATTACTAGTATGGGAAAGGGTTATTTATATATTATGGATGCTAATTCTTTGTGGGTTTATATATATTGCAAATATTTTTTTCCCAGTGGGTCAGTTTCTTTGCATCTGGTTTTTGGTGTCCTTTGATGAATGAAAGTTCTGATTTTAATGTAGTCAATTTTATCCATCTTTTTCTTTACAGTTAGTGAGTGCTTTGTGTGTGTTGTTTAGGAAACCCTTCCCCACCCTGAAGTCATTCAGACATCCTCCATTTATTCTAAAAGTGTTACAGTTCTACCTCCACAGTTAGATCTAAAATCCACCTAAAATTGGAATGGAGAAGAGATCTGAATTAATTTTTTCCTTATGGATACCCAAATGTCCCAGCACCATTTGAAAATATAGTCATTTCTCCACTGTATTCTATGGCCACCTTTATCATAAATCAAGTATTCATATCTCTTAATTCCTTAGTCTGTGTTTTGTTGGTCTATCCATCTATCTGTGTACAAAGTCTACAACATTTTAATTGCTATAACTTTATAATGTTGATATAAGCCAGTGCAAATATTTCCCTCTACATCTTACTTGATTCTTATTCATAATTGCCTTGGGTTTTTATAGTTGGTTCCTCTTGTACATGAATTTTAGGATTGGTTTGGCCAGTCCCATAAAAAGTCATGCCTATTAAAATGATAATTATATATTTTTTGAATTTATAGATTAATTTAAAGATAATTAATACTTTTATGACTGAATCTTTCTATACATAAACATATTTCTATTTATTTTGGTTTGCTTTTAAGTGTTTCAACATTTCATAATTACTATTACATGAGTGCTACATTTCTCAGGTTCACCCAAAGATAGGATAAATAGATTTCACTTCTTGATGGGAAGTGGCAAAGTTTGTAACACCAGAAATACTACTATGGCCATTTTTGGAAAACACACTTTTCCACAGTCTGCCTTCTGGCTACAATAATTCATATTCCTCTCATGCAAAAAAGCCTAATCCCTTCCCCAAGGTCTGCAAAATCTAATCCTGTTATGACCTGAAGTTTAAGCTTACAGTCTAGGACCTTGCCATTTAGATCATGTTCATATCCAACGGAAGCTTCTTTGGTTTGTTTCCTCAAGTAGAACTTTTAGAGACAATTTCCATTGATCTTTTTGTTTGTTTGTTTGTTCATTTGTTTTTCTTTTCAAGTTTATTAGCTAATGCATTTTCAGTGAACATTTTTTCAATAATTAAAAATAATTAATTACAGTTGACATACAATATTATGTTAATTTCAGGTGGATACTTAGTGATTAGACATTTGTATATTAATAAATTATGAAGTGATCACCTTGATAAATCTGGTACCCATCTGACAGCAAGCACAGTTATTACAATTATTGACTATATTCCTCACGCTAAACTTTTTTGTATGCATGACTGTTTTCTAACTACCAATTTGTACTTCTTAATCCCTACCCCTTCTTCACTCCCCTCCACCCCTGTCCCATCTGTCAACCATCAGTTTGTTCTCTGTATCTATGAGTATGTTTCTGTTCCATTTGTTTGTTCATTTATTTTGTTCTTTAGATTTCACATGTAAGTGAAATCATATGTCATTTGTCTTTCTCTGTTTGACTTACTCCACTCAGCACGATACCCTCTAGATCCATCCACATTGTTACAGATGGTAGGAGTTCATTCTTTTTTACAGTTGAGTAGTGTTCCATTGTATATATGTATCATCTCCTCTTCATTTATCCACTGATGGACACCCAGGCAGCCTCCACACCTTCGCCATTGTAAACACTGCTGCAATGAACACGTGGATGCACATGGCCCTTGAAGTAGCGTTTTGGGTTTCTTTGGATAATTACTCAGAAGTGGGATTACTGAGTCCTTTTTTGTTATAGCCCCCCCTTTTTTTAAAAGATTTTATTGGGGAAGGGGAACAGGACTTTATTGGGGAACAGTGTGCACTTCCAGGCCTTTTTTTTTTTCCAAGTCAAGTTGTTGTCCTTTCAGTCTTAGTTTCAGGGGGCGCTGCCCACCATCCCTTGCATGACTCGAGGAATTAAACTGGCAACCTTGTGCTTGAGAGCTCACTGGCCCATGTGGGAATCGAACCGGCAGTCCCTTGTAAGATATATGCCTAGAAGTGGAAAAGCTGATTTATATATAATGTATGACTTTAACTTTATCACACACTGTCAAATTGCTCTATACAGACCAGTTTATAATCCCAACAGCATGTTTGAAATTATTTTCCCCCACATTCTCACCCACATTTAATATTAACAGATTAAACTTTTTACCAATTTGAATTCTGTGAATAGTATTTCATTCTGGTTTTAATTTTCATTTTCCTGATTACTAGTAATGGGAAAGGGTTATTTATATATTATGGATGTTAATTCTTTGTGGGTTTATATATATTGCAAATATTCGGAGTTAGGAGCATGGAGCTCTAACCGCCTGAGCCACTGGGCCGGCCATAGCCTTTGTTTTAAAGTCTATTTTGTTGAGTATAAGTACTGTTACTCCAGCTTTTTTTGTTTGTTTCTTTCCATTTATATCAAATATTTTTTCCATCCCTTCATTTTCAGTTTGTCTTTGTTTTTCAATCTGAAGTGAGTCTTTAGTAGGCAGCATATGTAAGGGTCTTGTTTTTTATCCATTCAGCCACACTATGTCTTTTTTTAAAAAAGATTTTATTGGGGGAGGGGAACGGGACTTTATTGGGGAACAGTGTGTACCTCCAGGCATTTTTTCCAAGTCAAGTTGTTGTCCTTTCAATCTTAGTTGTGGAGGGTGCTGTTCAGCTTCAAGTTGTTGTCCTTTCATCTTAGTTGTGGAGGGTGCAGCTAAGCTCCAGGTCCAGTTGCCATTGCTAGTTGCAGGGGATGCAGCCCGCCATCCCTTGTGGGAGTCGAATCCGGCAACCTTGTGGTTGAGAGGATGCACTCCAACCAACTGAGCCATCCGGCAGCTCAGCGGCAGCTCAGCTCAAGGTACCGTGTTCAATCTTAGTTGCAGGGGGAGCTGCCCACCATCCCTTGGGGGACTGGAGGAGTTGACTCGGGACTCGGCAACCTTGTGGTTGAGAGCCCACTGGCCCATGTGGGAATCGAACTGGCAGCCTTCGGAGTTAGGAGCACGGAGCTCCAACCGCCTGAACCACCAGGCTGGCCCCACACTATGTCTTGATTGGAACATTTAAATACATTCAAATTGAAGGTAATTGTTGGTAGATGACAGTCTTATGGGAGCTCTCTTGTAGGTAACTAACTGCTTTTCTCTTGCTGCTTTTAAGATTCTCTTTGTCGTTAACCTCTGGCATTTTAATTATGATGTGTTTTGGTATGGGCCTCTTTGGGTTCATCTTGTTTGGGATTCTCTGCATTTCCTGGGCTTGTGTATCTATTTCCTTCACCAGGTTAGGGAAGTTTCCTGTCATTATTTCTTCAAATAGGTTTTCAACTCCTTGTTTTCTCTCTTCTCATTCTGTTACTCCTATAATGCAACTATTGGTGAGCTTGATGTTGTCCCAGACTCCTCTTAAACCATCCTCATTTATTTTTAGAATCTTTGTGTGTGTGTTTTTTTTTTTTTTTTTGTGTGTGTGTGTGTGTGTGTGTGTGTGTGTGTGTTTGCTGCTCAGATTGGGTTTTTTTCTGCTACCATACCTTCTGAATCGCTGATTTGAACCTTTGCTTCATCTAATCTACTGTTAAGTCCCTCTAATGTATTCTTCATTTTTGTTGTCGTATTCTTCATTTCTGACTGATTTTTTTTATGTTTTCTTTCTCCATTTTTATGTTTTCTATCTCTTTGTCGAAGTTTCCACTGATGGCATTGAGCATCTTTATACCCAACGTTTGGAACTCTGCATCTGGTAGATTGCTTGTCTCCATTTTGTTTATTTTTTTTCTGGAGCTTCATTCTGTTTATTTGGGATTGTTTCTTTGTCTCCCCATTTTGGCTGCCTCCCTGTTTTTGTTTATATGTATTAGACAGAGCTGGTATGTCTCCTGGTCTTAGTAGAGTGGCCTTATATAATAAGGTAGTAGACTGGGCCCACTGGCGGTCTCCCTGGTCACCTGAGCCAGGTGCTGCAAGCCAGGTGTAGATTATGTGTGCCCTCCTGTTGTCATTGAGCCTTAGTTGCTGTCTGCATGTCAATGGAAGAAATTGAGCCTAGGGTTGACTGGTTGTGCAGACTGGCTGTGACTACAGTGGAGGAACTGTTATTCAAGGGCTGACCCTACAGAGCAGGATTTATTTTAGCAGGACTCTGGTGCCTGCTCAGTCTACCCTTTGGGTGTGTCATCAAAGGAGTCAGCCAGGTGCTGCTTCGGCTCTGTCTGAAGCTGGCCACCAGGGGTGCTGGCCCCGGGGCCTCCTGGTAGAGGGCACACCACTGGCCAAGTTCAACTACAGCCTGTGCCCTTTCTGAGGCCACCTGGAATGAACCACAAAGCAATCTGCTGATGGCCACCACCTGTGCTGGGCTTGGTGGTGCCTGGGAGAGGCTAAACCTAGAACCAAGGCTACCTGCCACCAATGACAGATTTGGGGCTTCTCAGCATGAGGTATGGTCCATGCCAAGGCCAGAAGTTGCTTATTTGCAGTTTGTGAACCTTTGAGAGATTTTAGGAATATCTGCAGTATGAGCCAAGACAGGCAATTTGTATGGAAAAGTCACTAGAAGTAAATTGGGTGAGTCTGCAAGTTGGGTAAAGGGGACTCTCAGGGAATCAGCAGGGTGAAGTGAACAGTGTTAGCCAGCTTAATGGTGACTCAGATACAGCACCCACCTGTGTCTGCACACTGGGTTGGGGGAGGGCTCAACAAAGGAACAATGATTTCTGCCAGCAGTTTTGTCTGAGAGAAAGCTGCCCTTCCAGCACTATCCCTGAAGCCAGACAATTCCCTGTATGTCCCTGATGCCTTTTAACCTGCTGCTTCAGCACTGGAGCTCACAGCAAGTGAGGTCTTCAGCAAGTAAGTCCATGCATCGGCCCTTTAAGAGGAACTCCTGGGACTCTAGCAGCTTTCTGTCTCACTCAGCCACAATCTCTGTCATTTTCACAGCCAGAAGTTATGGGAATTTCTCTTCCCAGCACCAGAACCCTGGGCTGGGGAGCCTGGTCTGGGGTTGGGATCCCTCAATCATCAACCCACAACCAAGATATCCCTCCCCATTTTTAACTGCCACAAACAGACGTAGGACCAGCTCGTTTTTCATCGTCTCCCCTCCTACCAGTCTCAACACGGCTTCTTCTGTATAGCCTTAGCTGTAGGATTTCTGTTCAGTGAGACTTTAGGTGGTTGTTCTGTAGTTTAGTTGTAATTTTGATTTGGTCATTAAGGATGCAAGCACAGCATTTACCTACTCTACTATCTTGACTGGAAATCCAGTTTCCATTGACCTTAACATTTATGAATGCAAGAAAACAATTTTGTACACACACACACACAAAACATATAATGGTGAACAGGTAGAGAGTAATTGCTCTATAGACTCTTTTTTTCAAAATGAAGAAAATGGGAAGCACACAGGAATCCATTACAATTCTGAAATTCGGTAGGGTACATGTCAGTAGGCCACTTACTTGATCAGGGTGCAATGCTATTGCCTGGCAATGGTTATGTCCTCCAAATCTTCCCGTTTCCATAAAAAGTGGCCCATTTTACAGCTGAATGATTTTCTCAGTTTGCTTTCTGCATGTAAAATGTTGACTAAATCTTCCTTTCCATCCAAGCTGATATAATTATTTTTAAAAACTTGTGGATTTCTCCTATAGCAATACATTATGAATACACAGACAAAGCTACACCACAAATCTTGTCAAAATAAGCCCTTCTCTATATTGGTTTTACTATAAAACTGCTGAAGCACAGCACTCATTATTAGATTCTTAAGAGCTGTGTTGGTTAACAGAGAGAATCTGTAAAGTACTCCCTTCAGATCTTTAGAGAGCCTTTTGTCTGAGTAAAATATTTCTTGGGGCATTGCCTTAGATATTTCTGAGGTTTTAATAAAGGATCTTATATCTCACTGAGGGTTTAATCTTTGCTTTGAAACTCTCTCTTAATTTGAAAATACTGGAAAGGCTGGGAATTAGAAATAATTTTATTTTTGAACCCATCAGGTTCTGGCCCCTTTATATTTCCTAATTCCTTTTATAAAAAATGTCATCTCCCTCTTTTCTCATTTTATCACAGACAATGGGAAGAAGCCAGAAGGCAATTTTAATATTCTGCCTAAAATATTCTTAGCTAGATCATCCAACTAATTAGGTTCATCTTCAATTTTCCACATTGCTGCAGAATAGTGTTGCTAAAATTTCTCTCACTACGTAATAAGGATTTCCTTTCTCAAAGCTTCCATAACATTTTCCTTACCTTCCTTTAAGCCCTCACGGATAGCTTTATGAAGAATTATTAGGCTTCCTTTAATGGTCTCCTCAAGATCCTCTAGGCTTTCACCAACACTCTCCTTAAGGTTCTTTAGTTTTTGCCCACTACCTTGCCCCAAAGCCATTTCCACATGTTTTAGGTTTTTTGTTGCCACCACATTCAGTTCTGGCACCAAAACTGTGTTCTAATTTTATGGCTGTATAACAAATTACTTAAAAAAATAGTGGCATAAGCAACCACTTATTTTGCTCATGAATGGGCAATGTGGGGAGGTCTTGACAGGAATAGCTTCTGTCTGTTGCACTTGGCATCAGCTAAGGCAGCTCGAAGGCTGTGGGCTGGAATCATCTGATGACTTACTCATTTGCATAGCTGGTGATTGATGCTAACTGTTGTCTGATGCTGACTATTGTCTGAGATGGCAGTTGGAGTTGTTGAGACACCTTTATGTGGTCTGTTCCATGTGGCCTTTGCATCTTAACACAGTTCCCAGGGCAAATGTCCCAGGAAAAGAAAACATCAGAAGGAAGCGGTATCACCTTTCATTGCCTAGTCTTGGAAATCTATAGCATTATTTCTACTACATTCCATTCGTTGAGGCAGTCACAAATCTCACCCAAGGAAAGGGAAAACAGACTTCACCTGTTAAGGGTAGTGCTGAATTTTGGAAGATCATGTGGGATTGGAAATATCAGTGTGGCCATTTTTTGAAAACATATTTTGCTATTTTACATATAATTGTTGTTACTATTTTACACAGAATTATAGGCAGGCTTCTCTAAAAGTAACACTTGAACATACACTCATAAGTGGAAGGGAGTGGGACATGTTGATGTTTGGGAAAGAGCAGTGAAAACAAGTGCAAAGGTTTTGAGGCAGATTGTGATTGCTGTATTTGAACTAGCTTGGCTGCAGTCAGGTGGGCAAAGGGAAGAAAGTAGTGGTAAGATCAGAAAAGTAGCCAGACTAGGGTCTTGTAGGCCATTGTAAAAATTCTAGCTTTTACCTCAAGCTCTGGGGAAGCAGGTGGTTAACAGATGAGAGACATTATTGGAGGTAAGTATTAAACGGGTCAGTTATTGAGGCACAACGCTCAGGATTTTCATGAGTATTCGCTATCACCTATGAAAATTAGCCACATAGAGACAGATAGAAGTGGACTTTATTGCTACATACCCACAGTACTCAATAACATTTGAGTTAAGAAGAAGAGTGATAAAAACCAGGCTTTTGTATGTGCCTTTCTAAAATCTGTATTTGGCTTAAAGTTGGATTTGTACATTTTAGGCCTTACTAATAATATTTAGAACTATCTCCAACCAAGCATTTTCTGATTTTGAAAACTTTTACATGTGTGGGTGACCAGTGTGCTGGATCTCTCCCTTTTGCCCTCCAGATCCACCACCCTCTCCGCTCTCTTGTCTGCCCCAGGAGCTGGTCTCTATGGGCTAGTTCAACAGCTCTTTGGATCTCTGGCTTCCAGGTGGGTGTAGCCAACGAAAAGTTCCAGCAGATAAAAAGGAGAGGGAGAATGAGATCAGGCAATTAATTCCTCTGGTTCCCTCTTTGAGAGTTCCTCAACTATGTGTTGATGGAAGGTTACAGCTTCTCTCAAGGTAGGTGTTCTGTGTGATTCTTTCTCCTTTCAGTTCCAGCAATCTCCCCTTCCCCTTTAGGCTATGGGGGTGAGGACTTCACTTCTGCGGGTTCCCTGAGTTTGTACTATTCTGTCCCTTTCCCTACAGCCACACCTTTGTAAGGTAAACCCTTTGCAAATAAAACCTCTTCAAATAATCTTATTTTGCATATGCCCTGTTTGTTTGTGGTTTTTTTCTGGGGGGTGGAAGGAGAGGGGGACTCCCAAGCCAGTACAGCAATACTTAACTTTTTAAAAGACAACCTTGGGTACTAATAAATTTAATTTTGATCTACCTCTCTCCTCTCTTTGTCCTCTTTCTTCCTCCCAGCCCTATACAGGAGTATAGAATACGTATAGAGCCATATGCGGAATTTCAGGAGGCAGTTTATTGAGAAATACAACCTTTTGACCTTGAATATAACATAAACAAATAGATGTCCACCTGTAGGTGACTTGGGCATGAAAGTTCATGTGAAACTAGCACCTGCATTTTCCTTATGTTAAGGGGCGAGTGGTGAACTCTAACCTGTTACCATCTCTGCTCCCCACTCCCCCCACCAAACCATTTAAACTATATTGTCACCTATGGAGATTTTACAAGGAAATAAAGCAAAGGACAAAAAGTGAGCCATGCTTATATCTGAGGAAAACACTCTAAAATATGTACAAAATCTCTGGGGTGGAGACAAGTTTGCAGGCCACAGCCTTGCAAACCTTAAACATTTGAATCTCTCCTACAATCAAACTTAACAGTAGTGTTTTTTTTCTTGTCTAGTCCTTAGGCCTTTATATTTTTCCCTTGGTTTGCTGATTCCCTCTCACCCCCTTTCACTTGTTCCAGAGAAGAGCATTACAGACACAATCAAATGGTCAAGATTTCTACCACATGGCACATTTCTACTTTTTTAAAGAAAATTATTGTACAGTATCTCTTAACTGAAAAACACTCATTTGGACAAAGCTCGGTGTTGGTCTGAGGAACTCCTTAGTTAACAATTATTGAAGGACTGGCTACATTTTTCCTCAAAGAGGCCAATTTAACATCTGGCTTAAAATGGCATTTGGCTAGCAGGCACTGAGGCAGCTTCTTCTTATTCCCCAACAAAACACCTATTAAAAAACTGAGAAAAATGCAAAAACTTAAGCAACACGAGACAGCCTACTAGGAATAATTCTCCTTATGGAATTGGACCAAGAAAAATCTATGCAAGATCTCCCTTATGGCTAACTCGGGCTTGGTGATGACCAGAGTGGGCCAGAATAAAGGTGGGGATGGAGAGTAGCGGAGAGCTTATCCTAGCCCTGCTATAACAGTTTACAGCAGGGCTGTCCAAACTGCAGCCCACGGCCTGCAATCCATTGTTAATTAGCCCGCAGCAAATTCCAAAAATATATTTAGTTTACTTAAATAAACCAGGTGAGGCAACACGTACTTCACCTCGAGTGAGTGGCCCGGCTGTTGGTGTATTTTACCGCATATGGCCCTTGGTGAAAAACGTTGAACAAAGTTTGGACACCCCTGGTTTACAACAATGGTAAAGACTCTGGCTATATAACAAATCATCCCAAAGCTCAGTGGTTTCAAATGA
This sequence comes from Rhinolophus hipposideros, assembly GCF_964194185.1. Lineage (NCBI taxonomy): Eukaryota > Metazoa > Chordata > Mammalia > Chiroptera > Rhinolophidae > Rhinolophus > Rhinolophus hipposideros. Next base: position 7,614,946 of record NC_138060.1, on the reverse strand, counting down.
TGGTAATCATTTATCATTTCTCATGACTTTTGTAGGCCAGGAATTCACACAGGGCACAGTAAGCACAGCTCGTCTCCGCTCTGTGAGGCCTAGAGTCTCAGAAGGAAGACTGGGAGACTGGCATAGGAATCATCTAAAGACCCATTTGTCTGGTATCTCACATGTCTGGAGGCTGATGCTGGCTGTTGACCAGGGCTGTCAACCAGAACACCACATAAGGCCTCTCTCAGTGTGGCATGGGCTTCCTTGCAACATGGTGTCTGGATTCTAAGGGGGAAATGTCCCAAGAGAGAAAGAGATCTAGGCAAAAGTTGTATTGCCTTTTATGCTCTGGCCTTGAAAATCACAGTGTTATTAGGTTGGTGCAAAAGTGATTGCGGCTTAAAAGGTTAATTGCAAAAACTGCAATTACTTTTGCACCAACCTAATACTTCCAGCACATTCTATTGGTCAAGACAGGTACAACAGTTCACTCAGTTTCAAGGTGAGGAACACAGATCCCACTGCTTGATGAAGGAGTAGTATTACATGTTGTAAGAAACCATATGAGATGAGATATATTAATATATTAGTGCTGCCATCTTTGGAAAATATAACCTGCCAAGATGGGGCTCCTAGGTTAGATGGCCTGCGTTAGAATTCATGCTCTGCCAATTACTAAGTATATGACAATAGGAGCTTTCAGAATAGAAGATGAAGCTAAGATCCTATGAGGAGGGCAGAGAATGGGAGGGAAAACAGAAAGAAGGAAGACTTCCCACATTTCTGAAGTTTATTTTGTATGCCCCAAAAGCTCACACAGTAGGACTCTATGTTCATTCTAGCCTACTAATGAGACTCGGTTTTTATGGACCCAGTGGTTGCACCTCCATGCTTTCTAGACATAATGGACATTGGGAAGTTCCCTATTTGTTCAGTTCTCTGTCCAGAGGAAAAGGTGCCAAAATACTAACTGTGGTTTTCCTAAGTGGTAAGGTTAAAAGTGATTCTTGTTTTATTTTTTAAAAACCTTTCCTAAATCTTCTATCATTTCATAATTTAAATAAATGTTAGGAAAAAATGACTTCCTAATACACAGCAGCTGTGCTTCCACATCAATAATGCTCACGAGTATCAATTACCAACACACTTTCACCAGTATTTTAATGGAAAGAAATGGGCTGAACCAAGCTCTGGAGCTTTCTTTCCTCAAGAGAAAGAGTTTGCTGAGCTTCTCTTGAATCTAAATCTACATAATTGCTCAGATGCAGTGCCTGATAGAACAGTGAGGAGGTCAGCTTCATGGCCCAGGTTGGAGCGGCTCTCGTGACCGTACCCTCAAAGACCCAAAGCCCCTCCACATTCATCTGTTGATGTTTGCTGAAGAACCCAATGAGTTTGCCAATGACCCAGTTCCTGTGAGCTGAATGTGGCTCCTGCAATTTCAATAGAAACCACTGTAGCCCATAAAAAATACAGGGCTGGAGGGGTGTGTGAAAGATCGCAGGAGAACAGCCAAGCCGCAAAGCCAAGCCACACCCCCAGCCCTCCTCTCTATTGCTAACAGCACACCCAGAGGTCCCCAGGGAGGGGGAAGTACAATAAGAAAACACCTGTGAATTCCTTGCAGAACTCCCTTGATGGCTGCGTTCCACCCTTCCCTCTTTTATAAAAGATTCCATTTGCTCCATCTCTGACCCCAGGGCATGGACACATGGATGGAGGCCTGGTGTAGCTTCTCTGCTCTTGGCTGTGTTCCCTGCACCAATTAATCACCAAAGCCCCGCCTGACAGGCGGAGCTCTTTGCTGCTGCTCATCCTCTGGCTGTTTCAGTGATTACTGTAAAGTCTTCCCCAGATGCAAGAATTTCTCAATACTCTTTTCTTCCCCACAGTTCCAACTCATGTGCTGACTACCACGCAGAGAGTGGCCATGGTTTCCTCCCACAGTGCTGAGTGTGGTCAGTAAGGAACCCTGAGCATCCAATTTGATCTGGGCTCTGTTATCCACTAGCTTGGCCACCTTTGACATGTCACTTGACTTCCCTAAGCTGCCTCTTCCTTGGAAAGAGGATATTAATTGCCTTGCCATCTTCAAAGAGTCATCGTGATTATCTGATCACGGATTCTTAACCTTCTTTTTTGCCGTAGATCCCTTTGGCAATCTAGGAAGCAACAGATCGCTTCTTAGAATTGTGTTTTTAAATGCATAAAATATATAGGATTGCAAATAAAACCGACCAAATCGAAGTATAATTATGGAGGTAGTAAAATCAATTAATATAGAAATAAATGCATTTCTCTTAATGTACTAAACAACAAGATTTAGCAGTGGATCTAGACGACAGTGATTTCAAACTAGTAATGAGCATAATGATACGTTCAGATATTTGTACCAGTAGTGATGTGATAAGGAAATATCTGAGATTCCATGTGGTGATAAAGTCACCGGTAGCTTTGGGAGTATGCTTTGCTGCTTGCATTAATAAGTGAAGAAAATGTTAAATTTTAATTAGTGGAAAAAAAATTTTCCTATTCAAGTTCATAGTCACCTAGAAATGTACCTACATATTCGTGGGGGTCCCTGGACTTCAGATCAAGAAGCTCTGATAAAAATAAATAAGATAATGTATGTGAAAATGCTTTGTAAACTGGTAGTTCGATGCTTTTGAAAGATGGAGAAATACACCACCCTCCACTCCCCCCCCCGAAGAAAGAAAAGAGCAAACATTTCACCAGGTTAGAATTTTCTTGAATCTTTGGATTTCCTCTATGTTGGTTTCCTTGAAGAATTTTTTAGAGTTTTTTTTGGTTGGAGGTTGGTTGGAGAACAATCCTTAGTACACAGGTAGTTAACACCCGCTTGAGGCCTGAGGAATCACATCTCAGAATTAGTCCATGATATTCCTTATCCTCAGATGAAGCAAGTGTGTCTGCTGTGGCTCACAACTCATCCACATCAGAATGACCTAGGTAGGGGAAAGGCAGGGCAGGGTGCATGTTAGAGACCCAGCTTCCAGGCCCTGCTCCAGTCCTACTGAACCAGAGGGGTGGGGCAGCTGGTTTCAGTTTTCTTTCTTTTTCTTTCAAATTCATTCTGGAGAGTTCTAATGCACACAAATGTCTAAGAACCTCTGATTAAAGACAATTGCATTTTTAAAAAATTTTATTCTTGTCTGGAAAAGCAGAGCTCTTGTCTGGGCAGCACAGAGAATGGACAGATGATTTTCTGGAAATTTCCCAGCTTAATTATTACCTGAGTCCACATCAAATAGACCAGAATCCATGCTCCATGGGGACCCTGTAATGTTCTCCTCAAACATCTACCCCAATTAGAATGGTTTGAAAATAAACATCTCTACTCAAGGTGGAATCCCAGTTCCATTGTCAGCCTGGCACTGCAGTGACCCTTCCAAGAGTCAAGGGGGTTTAAAAAAAAAAAAAACACACAAACCCTCCACATAGGTCAGCAAACCACCACATAGCCTGCGTCCAGCATCCTACTATGGGGATATATTTTAAAATATCAGGAGAGGGACACCTCAAGCCTGAGATACACCAGATGTTGAGTGTTGGTTGGGGGAAAGTGGAGGGGATTGTGGGTAAAAGAGAAGTGCACCTGACCACGGGAAGCTCAATTCATTTTGGTGGCCTTTTCCCAGACACAAAGAGCTCAATTCAAGGACTGTTCCACACCAGGCCTCAAGGCCTCCAGATGTCCTCCTGGTCACAGAAGCAGGGCAGACAGAGCAAAAATGGGAACATTGAAGGTAGTGCATTTTCTAAGGAGTTGTTGCCTGGCTCATTCTGGAAAGTACTTTGTTCTCTGCTCAAGAGCTTTGTGAAAGAGAAAGACAGATTTTCTCCTCCCAGAGAAAGATGGAGACAGGGAGAATGGGCACAAGGAGAAATTGATGATTTGAGAAGATAATTTCCCCATGCAGGAGATGCTGGGAAAATCCAATGTGTACGGTGGGTAGAAACCATAGCAGAAAATGTTGGTAGAAAAATGCTACAAAGTATTCTTCTCAAATGCCTCTTTCTTGAACATTTCAGCAAGCTTCGGGGATGTTTGTCGCCTTCTCCTTGTGCACAATCCAGAGTGCTTTGAGGGGATGGTTAGGGAACCATTTCAAAGCTTTTGTTGGTGCAGACGTTTGCAGGCTTGTCCAGCTGCCAGGCATTCTGAGCACTGAGAAATGCATCCCAATGCAGCAGGAGCACGGGTGGGGGTGGGGGTAGGGCGCCTGTGAGCCCAGCTCTGTCTTTGGCATGTGATTCTGCACTAAACACCCGGTCCGCTCCCTCTCCCCATCCCAGCAGCCTTGTTCCGTCCACTCTGAGACTGTCTTGTTCTGCAAAGAGAATCTAGGTGAGTTCTAGTGGGGAGGGGTCTCAATTTCTCTCATTTCCCTTAAATCCGTATGAGCCCAGGCTCCTTTGCCCAGTTCCTTCTGAAGAATGCATGATAAACACTTGGTTCTCCCAAGTGGCCTCATGCCTCCTTTTTGCACAGTTTGGGGTGAAACAGAGCCTAAATAAGGGGGGAGGAGGCTTTGGCTTGTGGGCCAAACCCTGCTGTTGCCTATCATTGTAGATAAAGTTTCACTGGAGCACAGACACAACCATTTACTCACATACTGTCTGTGGCCGCTTGCTAGTTACAAAGGTAGAAATGAGTAGAGGTGACAGAGACTTCATTGCCTGCAAAGGTGAAAATAGTATTTTCTATTTGGGCCTTTACAGAAAAAGGTTTCTAATCCCTGGTTTAAAAATGGAGACATGAGTCTGACCAGCTGAAAAATAGGGGATTCAAAGAGATAAAGGAGGACAACTAGAATTCTGATCTTGAGAACAAAAAAGCAAGAGAAATCACTTGTTGTTTGCAGTACAATCAGTAACACATACTGGGTACTTTCTGGGTGCCTAACTATTGTGTCAAAGACTTTACATACTCGTACATTCTTTGTTCTTAACTCTACGAAGGGGCTGCTATTATTATTCCCATTGTACAGTGGAGAACACTGAAGCCCAGACATGTTGAGTCACTTGCCCTGGTCATCCAGCCAGTAAGTGGTAGGTTGGGAATTGGAACCCAGGGAGTGATTATGGAACCCACAATCCTGACCATGAGGCCATCCTGCCAACTGGGTCCATATCATAAGATGGCATATGAGTGAGTGGCTGCTTCCTCCACTGCCCAGATCAACAGTGCCCGAAGTCTTTGCCCTGGCTGGCGGTGCTGGCAGTGTTACAGGAAAGCTGGATTCCTTAGGTCTTCAGGGCCCCTGAAGCTGCACTGAAAATGCCCTGGTGTGTGGTGGAGTGGGGACAACTCCCCTGCCCAGCCGTAACTACTTCCCTCTGCCTCATTACTAGATCTTACCAGGAAAAAAACAAATGTCAGTTACATTGCTTTTTGCTTTCTTGAAAATTTGTTAGGGGATAGTTGAAACATCGAAAGTTTAACCCCAAATGGGCATAACAAATAACACTTTTTAACAATGTTTCTGCGTGGTCTTTCATCTAAAAATCTCAGCCAACTTCACAAGCAGTTACTATTTACTATGTATCTCACTCCCAAGAACTGTAATGGAGTGTGGTGTGGCTGCTTCAAGACGTGAAGTGCCCCTTTAAACCCTTAATTTAAAGGGTTTTCTGGCTAAAGCAAGCACTTCACCAGAATTTGAAAAAAAAAAAAAAAAACACAGAAATGCTGTGTACCGATTTCTCTTTGTGTAGATTAGCATTTACCTAAATTAGTATTTCAGGCATAGCCTGGGTTCAAAAGACTGTTGTTTATGCTACTGGGCATAATTAAAAGAAAGAAAAAAATAGCCCTCAAGGGCAAAGTAAAACGTCACTTAATTCACAATCTGCTTATAAGGATTGATGAGCTCAGATACTCAAGACATTCAGCTCAGTGGTGGCTACAGGGATGGTAGTTCCAAGCTCAGCTTTTCTTTAACAAGGAAATTGGGACATCTTCACATCCCATGAACCAATAATTACATGTGAGCATGACCATGAGTGAGCTCCACCCTGATGCCAATTCTGTAAGAGGAGCTGCTTCAGTGGCCTTCGCAAGGGGAAAAGGAAAGAGTGAAACTTCTGATTTATATTTATTTCTTATTTTATTCTGTTAAATTATTCTTGGTATATTCTTTATAATGTACATATTATATCATTCAGTTATGCATGAATACAAGGTCTGACAATTAAGTTCACAAACTTGTTGCAACGATGTTGCTAATCTTTTATTGATATCGGAGGGATTTTTCATTATGAATTTGTACCAACTGGACAAACAGTTAACCAAGTTTACTATTTGGAAGTGCTGAAAAGGCTGCGTGAAAAAGTTAGACGACCTGAACTTTTCGCCAACAATTCATGGCTCTTGCATCATGACAAGGCACCAGCTCACATGGCACTGTCTGTGAGGGAGTTTTTAGCTAGTAAACAAATAACTGTATTGGAACACCCTCCCTACTCACCTGATCTGGCCCCCAATGACTTCTCTCTTTACCCGAAGATAAAGAAAATATTGAAAGGAAGACGTTTTGATGACATTCAGGACATTAAGGTAATACGAAGATAGCTCTGATGGCCATTCCAGAAAAAGAGTTCCAAAACTGCTTTGAAGGGTGGACTAGGCACTGTCATCGGTGCATAGCTTCCCAAGGGGAGTACTTCGAAGGTGACCATAGTGATATTCAGCAATGAGGTATGTAGCACCTTTTCCACAATGAGTTCACAAACTTAATTGTCTGACCTATAATCAATAAACAGATGTTCAACAATTTTTTATTGAAGGGGCATGTGGACAAAATTCACCATTTTACATTTCTTATCTCAGCATTTGAGTAGCGCTAGACTCTCAGGGGTCTCACACTGGGATGCCTTGGGAGCCAGTAATTAAGTGGAGAATACACACACCATCTAATGTGAGCAGCTGCTGCAGAGCTCCCACCACTCATTCTGGCTAAGTGTCACCATGTAGAATTGAGGACCCAGCTTGGCCCGACCATTATATTTTTCAAGAGAAGCTGAAAAGTTAATTTTTATGTGAAATCTTGAGATTTATGAGTGAAATCTCACTATACTTGGATATAGGAAACTTTTAAAAGCAACACAGTGCTGGCCAAAAACTACATCTGTTGGCCAGATTTGGCCCATGGACCACCAATCTGCCAACTTTACACTGAATGTTATATCCCCAAATTTCCGTGGTTAAATAAATTTGAAAAATGCGAAAGAAAGGGGTTCTTCTCATAGATTCTTAATGCAGGTCAGTATTAAATACTCTGAGAAGTGGTGCAAGAAAGCTTTGTTTAAACCACTGCTCCTCAAAAATCATTAGCCTGTGGACTCTCTTTGCTCCCACATTACAATAATCTGCAGAAAGGTGGTTGCTAAAAATACACACTGGGAAACGCTGTGCTGTCTCGTTTACTCCTGCCAATAACTGTGAAAAGGAGGTATCGCTATTACTATTATCCCCATTTTATACACAAAAGCAACTGAGATTCTGAAAGGTTAAGAAAATTGTTCAGGGTCATAAAGCTAGCGAGGGACGTACTCTGTCTCTGACTTTAAGCCTGAAACTGTTTCCACTACATTTCATAACCAGCCTCCTAAAGAGCCTATGGATTTTGTTTATTCTGACAACAACAATTTCAGGAGTCAGGATCTGTTCTTTGGTAGGATTGTTTAAGAAGAAACCCCATAGCCTGCAAAAATATATTAAATGACACTGGTTCCATAAGTCAAACAGGCTCAGAGGTCTCATTTTATAGCCACATGTTCTGATTAACATCACCTCCCAGAGGAGGCTTGGTGGATCCTCTCCCCACTGCCCCGCCCTTCCCTGGGTGTTTTGAAATGGCTCCTCTAGCCCTCCCCTCTCCCTCCATCCCTGAACTCTATCACCTTTCTCCCCATCCAACTTGCCAGCCCTGGTTCAGCTGGCCTTGGCCAGTTCCTTCTGCAGAAATCCAAGTGGGAGCCAGAGGGAGGGATAGGTCAGGGACTGCGGAAAAGGGAGGAGATCTGGGAGTCCTGCTGTGTGGAGCAGGGGTTTGCAAACAGGCTGGGTGGCTGGGATGGGGTCAGAAAGGAGAAGGGGTAAGGGAGGCCCAAATTTCGGCCTGGCCTTTCTCACACCATTTGGACACCAGATGTAGAATGAGGGCTGCCATTTGGACAGCCTTGAACCAAACCCCATTCCCAGGAGTGAGGCATCCATCCTTGCTATGTCTTAAAGATCCCCACAGAGGATCCTTCGTCTCAAAAGGGGAATTCACCCCTCCCTTGGCAATCGCTCCCAGGCTTAACTAACCAGCCCTAAGAGGAGAAAGTTCATATTCAGCTTGCACAGAAACTCTTCCTGCTGTGTCAGTGTCTCTCCAGAGTCCCCAACGGACATGAGTCCCTCACTCTCCACATATTAACCTTTGATAAACTTGAGGGCAACACAGTGGAGTAGCTGAGAGCATCAGAGAGAACTGAGTTTGAGTCTCAGAGCAGTGTGACCTTGGACAAGTCACTTAACATTTCTGTATCTCGGTTTCTTTATCTGTAAAATGGGGTAAAAACACAGTAATAAAAATGAAAGTATACATCCACAAAAAACTTGCACATGAATACCCAGAGCAACATTATTCATAATTGCCCCCAAAGGAGAAACAACCCAAATGTCTATCAACTGATGAAGGGATGAACGAAGTATGGTCTGTCCACACACTGAATGCAGTCATAGAAAGGAACGAAGCATTGATACATGCTCCAACATGGATGGACCTTGAAACTTGTTCAGTGAAAGAAACCAATAGGGTATGATTCCATTTATATGAAATGTCCAGAATAAGCAAATATACAGAGACAGAATGTAGATTCGTGGTGGCCTAGGGCTGGTGGGAGGGGGAAATGGGGAGTGACTGCTAGTGGGTATGAAGTTTCCTTTAGGGGTGATGAAAATGTTCTAAAATTGATTGTGGTTAGGTTTCAAACTCTGTGAACATACTAAAAACCACTGAATTATGTGCTTTAAATGAGTGAAACATATGGTATATAAATTATATCTCAATGAAACTGTAATTTAAAGAAAAAAAACCCACAGTACTTACATCATAGTGTTATTGTGAAAATTAAGTCATACAATATATGAAAAATGTTTAGCAAAGTGCCTGGTAAGCAATCAGTAAATACTATCTTCAATAATAATAACAATATCAACAATAATTAATATATAGTTTTGTTTATACCGTATACTATTATAGTATCATATAAAACAATTATGATACAGAATATTATATGTAATTATGTTATATATAAATTATCAAAAAATAATTATTAGATAATTATTATTTTCATCCTCTGTTCCCTTCTCCTCTTAAAACTTTCTGATTTTGGAATGGTTTTCCAATTTTTTAACATTATTAAAATTATTTTTGAACATTTTGAATATTGTCATGTTGTATTATATAAGACACACTATCATAACTCTAATATATCTATGAGTATTACTATATATTATCATATATGAGAATACATATTTCACGCTACATGGTATATAATACATTATGTTGTATATATTATAATTATTATAAAATATTATATTAGTATTAGTATTTACCCTGTGATTTCTCTTCCTCTTCAACCTTTCTGATTTTGGAATGGTTCTTTGACTGTTTCCTGGCCCTTGATATATTTGGAAAGAAAATAGCTCTGAGTTTGGAGAAATTAAATTACAATCATGACTCTAATTCAACTGCCTCGTGTACTTCCAGCCAGAAAAGAGAAAAAATACCCCGCGGCGCCCTCCGACAGCTGGGATCACCGAGAGTGCGGAGAAGGAGGAGGAGCGCTGGGAGCCCGGTGAGGCGACTGACTGCCAGGGGCCTTGTCGGCCCGGCTGCCCTGCACGGTGACCCCAGGGAAGGGCCCTCTCCCCTCAGTCCCCTTTCGAGTACCCCTGTCCCCTCCGTAATGGAATCCCGGCATCTCAGGCAGTGCTCTCTCCTCCTGGGTAGGGGGACGTGGAGGTGCTGCTCGCAGGTGTCCCATTTTCATTAAATGGCATACCAGAGCGCCTACTTGATCTGATCACAAAGACATCATTGAAACCAGATGTCTGCTCTGTGTGGCCACGCAGGGGACAAGACAATGATCTCCCCAGGAGGTGTTCGCTGCCTGGCTTCCCACTGAGAGCTGGGCCACAATTCGGTCATGGATGAGTGCAGGACTTCTGAGGAACCCCAGCTGGGCCGAGCTGCTGCAACTTCAGACCCCTTTCCCCTAACGACTGGGGGGGGGGGGCTTTGGCAGGAAGAACAACAGCACCTCCTCCCTTAGCCCCATAGTTCTAGACAGTCAGGTGGTTCTCAGAAACAGACCTACGGGGCCTCCTCCTGGAGAAATGTTAGCTGGCCCTGAAATTCCCCTGCCATCTTGATTTCCCTTAAGCCCTGCTAACCAAAGACCTGACAAGAATTATTTTTCATACTTGCTTGACAAACGTCTCTGTTCACTTGTCATATCAATTAATTCAGGTGAAAAAAAATCCTTATTTTGCAGATATCTTTGGGGTTCTTGGAGGCTGTGCCTGACATGGTGACAACTTCTCTCTCTCTCTCTATATATATATATACATATATATACACACACACACACATATACATATACATATATACATATATATGTATACATATACATTACATATATATGTATATATATACATATATATATATACATATATATATATATATATATATCAAGCATCACTTGATATAACTAAGCCAGTTTAATTTTGATTTTGAGTCCCCGTCCTGTCACACTGGTGGGAATCTTAATCTCAGTCATTTTAGGGATTCGTCTCTCATTATTCCTAGGGTCGAACTCTGTGCTAAGCGGTGACCTGGAGGGGCACCTTCTGGCTGTTGGACCGCAGAGGTGGTCTCGGGGATACCATTGTCACTATCTACAGAGGTTGGTTCCGAAGCTTATGGCTGCTTCAGTGCAAAACTTGGGAAATAGGGCCCATTTGCTGGGCTGCTAAGATGCTCCATGGAGCCATTTTTCTCTGGGACTCTGCCATTTCCTCAGGCTCTGCCAGGAAGCTGAACCCTGGTTCATGTTCCCGCTGGCCCCACAGGACTCTTTCCTTCATGCCTCTCCAAGCCCACTCTCAACCCCTACCCTCTTTGCCTCTGCCCTCAAAAAATTAGGCTCTGTCTGCTTTCCGTCTTGTCACAAATTTTTTTGGGGGGCTCAGAAGCCCAGAACCTGCTACCCACTTAAATGAGGAAAAAGGTAAAGGAAAAATGTATATATAGAAAAAAAATGAATACATTCCACTATTTCCCAGCCCCACAAACATAGGATTTTGCTCTTGGATGAGACTGAAATTATTCAACCTATGGCCCTTATTTTGTAAACCAGGACACAATGCTCAAAAACACAAAGGGATTGCGTTGGTCAGTGCTAAAGGCAGGATGTAAGGGGAAAAACTTCATGTGCATAAGATCACATTCTAAATGTGTCTCAGTAGTTCATACTTTAATTCCAGGAAAAAAATTTGCTTTGAAGTTAAAAATAAAAATCCTTTTGTCAAGTGAATAAACACTCCCAATCTTTACCTGTTTTAGTGTTTAGATTTAGGTAAGAGGGTTTTCTATAGTAGGTTCACCTGTCACCTAACGAATGATCTTTGTTGGATATAACGTGCTCTTTAAGATCATTTTCCTCAGTAATGTTGCCCTAAAGAAGAATTTATGGCCTGTTGATGTTGCAAGCAGATACTGAGACATATCTCTCTGGGGAGTTGTTTTCTTGGTGGTTTCACCACCCAGATACCAACATCTCTCAGTAATAAGATCAACAACATTGTAAACCCCACCCCCTGTCCTAGCTTGACATTTAATATCTGAACATTCTTCAATTAATCACATTTGATTCACTTACAAACTTGGGGAACTGAATGGAAACGTGGACTTGTTTGATGTTGGGAGTAGACGTCAGCTTACAAATTCTTGGCTGTGCACTTCCTCTGAAGTCAAAATGGAATCGAAGGCAGAGGCTACCATAAGCCTGAGATCTTGTGAATATCACTAAACACCTCTAAATGGACACCTGTCCTTTTGTCTTGAGAAGTGGGAAGGCTTCCATGACAGGGCTTCTAAAGCCAAAGGAAGAGGGACAGTGGTAAGTGAGGGCACGAAGCACAGTCTCATTGCCCCTGCTCTATGCTCACAGCTGGACTGTGAAAACCAGAGCAAACTCCAGACAGGTAACTATCATGCAGGTACGGACACTTCCCGCGGGCCTCATACAATTAGCTTTCTCCTAGTGAGAATTTGGTGTAAAAATAATGGATGCCCACTTAGATTCGGCATTTTATTCAGTCAGATACTGCTAAAAGCCTGATCTTGTCAGCCCTCACAACCGTGCTACGAAGTAGGTGCTGTTGCTGTACGCCTTTTACAAACACGGAAGCTAAGCACAAAGGAGTTCAGGTACTTGCTTTAGGTCACAGAACAGAGCCATTACTGGAACCCGTGTCTCTCTGACTACCCAGGTGGCAGCCTTAATCACCAGGCAACATTCCGTCCCACCGGAGGTACTGAGTCTCTCAGCAGGACATGGTACACCTGTGCATTATGACCACCAGGTTAGAGAATATTTGAAGACAAATTCAGCTGATGATAGAAGCAATGTAAATTTGATACTACTATGTGGCCTCCTTGGAGTTTAGACTTAACTATATGTGCCAATTTGCATGGGGACTTGCGAAAGAGTATTTCTCAATTTCACTTAATAACAGTTTAAGTCTTAAAAACACCCCCCCCAGGAATTCTTTTAATGACTTCCAACATCAATATATGAGATGATGTCCAGAAGAATGGAGGGAAAATTAAAATTTGGAGAATGGAGGATAACCTCTAACAGGCATACATAAGGAACCTGTGCTCAGACTATATAAAAATAAACATACGAAGGTTGGACAATTAAGTTTGTGAACTTTCTACTGAGTTCAACTTCGTAAGACATATGTGGACACCCCATTTATAGACCCATCCTGCCATTCACTCGTTAACTCATTGATCCAACTGTTCTTTACTGAGCACTCATCCTGTGCTTAATACTAGGAGAGATAGCAGAGCATAGCAATTAAGAGCAAGGACGCAAGCCAGGCTGCTTGAGTTAGAAAGGCAGCTCTGCAACTTCTTATCTGCATGACCTTGGGCATATTGCTTAACCTTTCAGTGCCTTCATTTTTTCATCTGTAAAATGTGGACAAGTCCATCTAAAACTTTCAAGTCCCTAAATCATAGGGAGGATTAAACAACTTAACATTAAATGAGTTAACATATATAAAGTGCTGAGAAGAGAGCATGCACCATTCCAAGCACTCTTTCCTATTATTAGATGGTTAGAGAAGTTGCCCAGTTGCTGAAACCAAAATCCTAGGAGAATCTTCATTTTCCTCTTTCCCTTTTCTCTCTGCCACCCACACATAATCCATAAACAAGTCCTTAGATATTTACTTCCAAAGTGTATCTCCCAAATCCATCTACTTTCTCGGTCTCCACGTCAACCTAATCTATACCTCCATCTTCTCTTTCCGCGACCACTGCCATGCTTCTGTTTCTACCTAATCTGTTCTCCACAGTAATCAGAATAAGTCCATCCCACTGTTCCTTTCAAAACCCTACCATTGGTTTCCCATTGTAGACAGAAGGAAATCTGAACTTACTACGTCCTAGGTGAAGAGTTGCCAGATAAAAAACAGGACTCCCCATTAAATTTGAATTTCAGAAAAACAGAATAAATCTTTAGTATAAGTGTGCCCAAATATTGCATGGGACATACTTATAGTAGTAAAAATTATTCAGTGCTTACCTGAAATTCTAATTTAGCTGCGTGTCTGGTAATTTATGTATTTATTTAGCCAAATCTGGCCATCCTACTGAACAGGGCCTCTGAGATGGAGCCCTGCTCACGGAATGTCCCTCTACTCTCCCAGCCCCACAGACCTCTCTTCCACATTCCTTCTTTCATCCTGCCTGGATGCTTTGTCCATGCTGTTCTTTCTGCTTGGAATATTCTGCTCCTAGGTGTTGTCATGGCTGGCTCACCTTGTTATTGAGGTCTTCCCTCAAATGGCACTTCTCCAGAAAGGCCTTACCTGACTACTCAACCTTTATAAACAGCAGAAATTTATTTCCCACATTTCTTCAGGCTGGCAGTCTAAGACCAAGGCCCCAGCAAATTCCATGTCTGTTGAGGAATGGTTTCCTGGTTCCTGTCTTATTGCTGTGTACTCCATGGTGGAAGGGACTAGGTAGCTCTCTGGGGCCCCTTTTATAAGGACACTAATCCCATTTATGAGGGCTCGGCCCTCATGATCCAATTACCACCGAAAAGAAGTCCTACCTCTAAATACCATCACATTGGGGATTAGGTTTCAACATATGAACTGGTCAGGGGCTGGTGGGGGAGGGGAGCACAAACATTCAGTCTATGGCATTGACGTACAGTAAAATTCATCCTTTTTAGTGTACAATTCTGTAGGTTTTGACAAATGCATACACTCATGTAACCATCCACCCAATCAAGATGTAGAACAGTTCCTTCACCCCCACAAAATTCCCTCATGCTCTTGTTTAGTCAATCATTGCCCCCATTCACAATCCCTGACAACAACTAATCCCTTTTCTGTCCCTCTATTTTTGCCTTTTCTGAAATATCATCATAATGGAATCATACAGAATATAGCCTTTTGAAGCTTGGCTTCACTCATTTAGTAAAATGCATTTGAGATTCACCCATGTTGTTGCCTGTGTAATACTTAGTTCATTTTTATTGCTGAATAATATTCCATTGTATGGAAATACCACAGCTTGTTTATCTATTCACCAGTTGAAAAAAACTTAGGGTTATTTCCAATTTTATGAATAAAGGCACCATGAATAAAGCAAATGCATATAGTACATGTTTATTTGCATATAGATTTTTGTGTGAGGCTAAGTTTTTATTTCTCTAAATACCGAGGAGTGAAATTGCAGGGTTACAAGGTTAGTGTATGTTTAAATTCATAAGAAACTGTATTTTCCGAAGTGGTTGTGCCATTTTGCGTCGCCATCAGCAATGTATGAGAGCGCCAGTCCTGCATCCTAATCAGCAGCATTGTCCGTTTTCCTAAAAGTCATTTTAGTACCTATGTGGTGGAATCTCATTGCGGTTTTAATTTTCATTTTCCCTTATAACTCCTGGTTATCTTTTCACCTCGAGCACCTGCTCTTGTGCTTATTTCCCATCTGCATGTCTTCTTTGATGAACTGTCTGTTCAGATCTTTTGCCCATTTCAAAAATGGGTCACTTGTTTTCTGGTGATTGAGTTTTGAGAGATCTTTCTATATTCTGGATCCAAGTCCTTTATCAGATATGTGTTTTGTAAATACTTTCGCCTGCCTGTGGCTTATCGTTTCATTTTCTTTTTTGTAGACCACCAAATCTTAGGTAACATCTTCCCTGTAACTCTCACCTGCAGGACTATTTCATTATCTCCACACCCACCACTTACCATTTTCTGAAATGATCTTGTTTGTTACGGGCCACTGCTCACTAGAATACAAGTGCCACAGGGCTAGAGACCTTATCTGTCTGAATCACCCCTGTATGTATGTAGAGTTGTGTCTGGCACATAATAGGTATACAACAAATACTTGTTGAATAAATAGTTATTATACCCACTAATATTTCCTGAGTGCTCATTAGGCTCTAGGCACTATGCTAATTACGTCTCATGATTTACTTCATTTAAACCTCAAACAAATGCTATAAGGTAGGTTCTATTATTAGCTCCATTTAATAAGGATGTGCTAATGATAATAATAATAATAACAATGATAATAATAATAAAGGATTGCTGGTTATTAGGCGATCTTAGCTACGATTCTTCTACACTCTGCTGTGTGGTGCTGGGGCAGGGACTCTGCAAACCCCACTTGCTTGGCCAGCAGCTTTCTGTTAGATTCCCCATTAGGGGAAGCTAGAGGGAGCTGGAAAGGTGGAGGAAGTAGGACTTGCTCCTGCTGGTTTGTTTGCTGTTGCTGTAGGCATCCCTCCAGCATTGGTTTTAAATTTGGCAGAGTCCGTTGGGTCTAGCAGCAGGATTTCATTCCAGGTGGCAGTTTTTCCGTTACCAGAAGCAGAGACATCAAACTCTCTCAGATATACCAGCACCAGCAGGTACCTCCTCCTCAAAAGACTTAGTGCCAGTGATGTGGGGCTTCTCCCCCAAGCCTCTCACTTTTTCTCCCTCCCCTGTCCTTCCCTCGCTTCCCCTCCCACATTCTCTTAACTGTTTCTTAACAGAACCTCTTTCTTCCCCCAACACTTGGGGTGGGAGCAATCTTCCTGTAGTTATTCCCTCTGTAATACCTTAGAATCCCCTTTTTGCCTTTTTTATTTTCTTATACATGGTTAATAATACTTTCAGTTAAATTCTTTCTGATAAAATAATTGGGATCTTGACTGATGTTGGAAACTAAGCACAGACCATTAACAAGCATCAGATTGACAGCACAGCAGGAGTATGAATGATGCTTACACAATTAACTTCAATAAAAGGAAGAAACTTAGAAATGCCCCTAGAGAGTACAAAACAAAACACAGACCAATTTGGCAGTTATCTTTTAAAATCTATTATGGTACATTCCCAGAAGACTGGAACATATTGTATGATTTTGGCAACTCCCACTTGGAGCTGGGGAGAGTCAATTCTTAGAAAAGTGATGTTAGATAGACAATCTAATAAACGTTTTCATCATTGTTTCAGATCCAATCCGAGGACTGCTTCTTCCATGAAACCTGCTATGGCAGACATTCTCAGATGTTCGCTAGTACCAAAAAGCTCCTTATTCCTAGCTAAGCATCTATGAGAGAGAAAAGTCAGAATCATACGCTCACAGCATCCCTTGGGCAGTGTGTGTGTGTGTGTGTGTGTGTGTGTGTATGTGAGTGTGTGCACTTTTGACCCAGTTCTACCTAATGAGCTATAAGAAGAAATTTCCAGAGGAGATGCTTGGGGAAAAGTTTGTTCAGGTGCAAAGAAACTGTTCTTCATTAAAAGCCTTTCTGTTTTCTTTACTACCTCCTCGGTAGTACTCCTCCTTCTTTACTAGCCCTTTGCTACCTCCTGCTTCCTGATCTTGAATGTGGTTGAGACATTTGGATCTGTGGCTGCCATGTTGGACAATGTTGTGACAAGCCCAAGATGAAGAATTACTGAGGACAGGAAGAACCTATGTCCTTGATGACATTGTTAAAATGCTGAATCAATTTAAGAATATCCAGCTTCAGACTTCTTGCTAAGAAATTAAACCCTATGGCTTGAGTCATAATGCATTCAGTATTCTGTTTCTTGTGGTTTTTCTTAAGGTTAATAATTGTTTTTTATTTTTTTATTATTAGCTTCAGATATACAAAACAACATAATGATGAGACACTTACACACCTTACAAAGTGATAACCCTAACAAGTTTACTATCCATCTGCCACTGTACATAGCTATTATAATAGCTATGACTATTGCTATAATAGCATATATATATATATATGTATATACTATTCAATATTATATTTATATTAGTTTCAGATATACAATGCAGTGGTTAGGCATTTATATAATTTATGATGTGATCCCCCAGATAAGTCTATATCCACCTGACACCATACATAGTTTTACATTATTGACTATATTCTTCATACTGTATTTTACATCCCCGTGACTACTAATTTGTATTTCCTAATTCTTCCACCTTTCTCACCCATCCTCTCAATGGCGCTCCCATCTAGCAACCATCAGTTTGTTCTCTGTATCTATGAATCTATTTCTGTTTTGTTTGTTTGTTTATTTTGTTCGTTAGATTCCACATATAACTGAGATCATATGGTATTTGTCTTTCTCAGTCTGACTTATTTCACTCAGCATAATATTTTCTAGATCCATCCATCTTGTTGCAAATGGTAAGATTTCAATCAATTTTATGGCAGAGTAATACTCCACTGTATAAATGTACCACTTTTTCTTTACCTAAGCATCTATTGATGGGCATTTTGGTTGTTTCCATATCTTGGCTACTGTGAATAGTGCTGCAGTAAATACAGGGGTGCATATATTTTTTCAAATTAGTGTAGAGTACAGCAGAAATGGAATGGCTGGATCATAAGGTAGTTCTAGCTTTAATTTTTTGAGGCATCTCCATACTGTTTTCCATAATAGCTGTACCAGTTTGCAATCCCACCAACAGTGAAAAAGGGTTCCTTTTTATCCACATCCCCACCAACACTTGTTGTTTGTTGATTTATTGATATAACCATTCTGACAGGAGTGAGGTGGTATCTCATTGTGGTTTTTATTTGTATTTCCCTGATGATTAGTGATATTGAGCATCTTTTCATATGTCTATTGGCCATCTGTATGTCCTCTTTGGAGAAATGTCTATTCAGGTCCTCTGCCCAATTTTAAATTTAGATTGTTTGTTTTATTGGTGTTGATATATATGTATATATGTATATATGTATACATATATATGTATATATAAAATGGTGCCAAAAAATGTATACACATTTTAAGAAAGGAGAAAACTGTATTAAAATTATGCTGATGGTAACACTTTAAGCACCTTTTGCAATTGCAGAAGTCAAACATGACTTGAATTCATCTTTTGTTATTGGTATATATTGAATATTGCAATTTTAATACAGTTCAGGAGGATGTCTTTTCATTTTGTTAATGGTTTCCTTTGCTGTGAAAAAACTTTTTAGTTCGATGTAGTTCCATTTGTTTTTTATTTTGTTTTCCTTGCCAAAGGAGATATAGCAGTAAAAATATTACTAAGGATAATGTCTGAGAGTTTACGTTCTATATTTTCTCCTAGGAGTTTATGGTTTTGGGTCTTGCAATTAAATTTTTAATCTATTTTGAGTTTATTCTTGTATATGGTGTAAGAAGGTGGTCCAGTTTCATTTTTTTTGCACGTATCTGTCCAGTTTTACCATTTATTAAATACACTGTCTTTACCCCAGTGTAAATTCTTGCTTCATTTGTCATAGATTAAATGACCATATAGGCATGGATTTATTTCTGTGCTCTCTATTCTGTTCCATTGATCTATATGTCTGTTTTTATGCTAATACCATGCTATTTTTATTACTAGGGGCTTGTAGTATAATTTGATATCTGGTAGCTTGATACCTCCAGCTTTGTTCTTCTTTTTCAGGATTGCCATAGTTATTCACGGTCTTTTAAGGTTCCATATAAATTTTAGGATTATTTGCTCTAGTTCTGTGAAAAATGCGACTGATATTGTGACACAGATTGCATTGAATCTGTAGATCGCTTTGGGTTGTATGGACATTTTAACTATATTAATTTTTCTATCCATGAGCATGGTATATGTTTCCATTTATTTGTATCTTCTTTAATTTCTCCTTCAATGTCTTATAATTTTCTTAGTGCAGGTCTTTTACTTCCTTGGTTAAATTTATTTCTAAGTATTTTATTTTTTTGAAATGTGATTGTAAATGGGAATGTTTTCTTAATTTTTCTTTCTGATAGTTTGTTCGTGGTGTATAAAACTGCAAATTATTTCTGAATATTAATTTCATATCCTATTAAAACTCATTTGTGAGTTTTAATAGTTTTTGGTGGAATCTTTGGGGTTCTCCCTATATATTAGCATGTCATCTGAAAATAATGACAGTTATACTTCTTCCTTTCCCATTTGAATGCCTTTTATTTCTTTCTCTTGTCTGATTGTTGTGCCCGGAACTTCCAGTACTCTGTTAAATAAAAGTGGTGAAAGTGGGCATCCTTGACTTGTTCCTAATCTTAAGGAGAATGCTTTTAGTTTTTCCCCACTGAGTACGATATTAGCTGTGGGTTTGTCATATATGGCCTTTATTATATTGAGATATGTTCCCTCTAGTCCCACTGTGCTGAGAACTTTCATCATAAATGGATGCTGGATTTTGTCAAAGGCTTTTTTTTTTTTTTTTTTTTTTTTTTTTTATAGAAGTGGAGAAAGTGGGCAACCTTGTCTTGTTCCTGATCTCAGGGGGAATGGTTTTAGCTTTTCCCCATTGAGTATGATGTTAGCTGTGGGTTTGTCATATATGGCCTTTATTATGTCAAGATATGATCCCTCTATTCCCACTTTCTTAAGGGTTTTTATCATAAATGGCTGCTGGATTTTATCAAATGCTTTTTCTGCATCTATTGACATGATCATGTGATTTTTATTTTTCATTTTGTTAATGTGGTGTATCACATTAATTGATTTGCGGATGTTAAACCACCCCTGCATACCAGGGATGAATCCCACTTGATCATGGTGTATGATCTTTTTAATGTATTGCTGAATTCTGTTCGCTAATATTTTGTTGAGAATTTTTGCATCTATGTTCATTAGAGATATCAGCCTGTAGTTTTCTTTTTTTGTGGTGTCTTTGTCTGCTTTTGGGATCAGGGTGATAGCGCTTCGTAAAAAGTGTTTGGGAGTCTTCCTTCCTTCTGGATTTTTTGGAAGAGCTTGAGGAGAATAGGTGATAATTCTGTTTTGAACGTTTTGAAAAGTTCACCTGTAAAGCCATCTGGTCCAGGGCTTTTGTTTGTTGGGAGATTATTGATTACTGATTCAATTTCCCTGGTGGTAATCAGACTGTTCAGGCTTTCTGTTTCTTCTTGAGTTAGCCTTGGAAGGTTGTGCACCTCTAGAAAATTGTCAATTTCTTCCAGATTGTCAAATTTGTTGGCATATAGTTGCTCATAGTAATTTCTTACAATTTTTTGTATTTCTGTGGTGTCTGTTGTCACTTCTCCTCTTTCATTTCTGATTTTATTAATTTGGGTCCTCTCTCTCCTTTTTTTAATGAGTCTGGCTAAAGGTTTGTCAATTTTGTTTATCTTCTCTAAGAACCAACTCTTGGATTCATTGATCTTTTGTATTGTTTTTCTGGTTTCTATTTCATGTATTTCTGCTCTGATCCTTATTATCTCCTTCCTTGTGCTCCCTTTGGGCTTATTTTGCTGTTCTTTTTCCAGATCCCTTAAGTGTGAAGATAAACTGTCAATTAGTGATATTTCTTGTTTCTTTAGGTAGGCCTGCAGTGCTATGAACTTCCCTCTTAGGACTGCTTTCGCAGCATCCCATAGATTTTGGGTCATCGTGTTCTCATTCTCATTTGTCTCGAGATATCTTTTGATTTCTTCTTTGATCTGCTGCTTGACCCATTCATTATTTAGTAACATGTTATTCAGCCTCCATGAATTGGTGTGTCTTCCTGGTTTTTTTTCCCTGTAGTTCATTTCTAATTTCATAGCACTGTGGTCAGAGAACACAATTGGCATGATTTCAATTTTCCTAAATTTATCAAGGCTTGTTTTGTGTCCTAACATATGATCTATCTTGGAAAATGTTCCATGTGCACTTGAGAAGAACGTGTATTCTGCAGCATTGGGGTGAAATGCTCTGAAAATATCAATTAAATCCAACTGCTCCAAAGTATCATTTAAGGCTGTTGTTTCCATATTGATTTTCTGTCTGGAGGACCTGTCCCTTGTTGTCAGAGGTGTGTTGAAGTCCCTTACTATGATAGTGTTGCTGTTGATCTCTGTCTTTATGTCCATCAGTACCTGTTTTATATATTTAGGTGCTCCTATGTTAGGTGCATAGATGTTTACTAGGGTTATGTCCTCTTGTCGGATCCATTCCTTTATTATTATATAGTACCCATCTTTGTCTTTTAATAATTTCTTCATTTTAAAGTCTATTTTGTCAGATATGAGTATTGCAACTCCAGCTTTTTTTTCGCTTCCATTTGCATGAAATATGTTACTCCAACCCTTCACTTTCAGCCTGTGTGTGTCTTTTGATCTGAGATGAGTCTCTTGTATACAGCATATACAAGGGTCTTGCTTCCTTATTCGTTCAGCCACCCTATGTCTCTTGATTGGAGCATTTAATCCATTTACATTTAAAGTGATTATTGATAGGTACATAGTTATTGCCATTTTAAAATTTGTAGTAAATTGTTTTCATCTTTCTTCTATTTACAGAAGTCCTTTTAGTATTTCTTGCAATGCTGGCTTGGTTGTAATAAATTCTTTCAGTTTGTTCTTTTCTGGGCAGCTCTTTATCTCTCCATCAACTTTAAATGATAGCCTTGATGGATAAAGCAATCTAGGTTGTAGGCCTTTGTGTTCCATCACTTTGAGTATCTCCTGCCACTCCCTCCTGGCCTTCAATGTTTCTGTAGAAAAGTCATTTGATAGCCTTATGGGAGTTCCCTTGTACGTAACCTTCTGCCTTTCTCTTGCTGCTTTTAAGATTCTCTCTTTGTCTTTAAGCTTTGCCATTTTAACTATAATGTGTCTTGGTGTGAGCCTGTTTGGGTTTATCCTGGTTGGAAATCTCTGCACTTCCTGGGCTTGTATGTTGGTTTCCTTCATCAGGTTAGGGAAGTTTTCGGACATTATTACCTCAAATATGTTCTCAATCCCTTGCTTCCTCTCTTCGCCTTCTGGTATTCCTATGATGCGCATGTTGTTGCGCTTGATGTTATCCCAGAGGTCTCTTAATCCATCTTCATTGTTTTTTATTCTTTTTTCTTTCTGTTGTTCAGTTTGAGTGATCTCTGCTAACTTGTCTTCTAAGTCGCTGATTCGATCCTCTGCTTCATCTAACCTGCTGGTCATTCCTTCAAGTGAGTTCTTAATTTCGGTAATTGTGTTCTTTAGTTCTAGCTGGTTGTTCGTTAAGATTTCTACATCCTTTTTCAGTTCTAACTGGTTGTTCTTTATGATTTCTATAGCCTTCTTTATGTCTTCTCTAAGCTCCTTAAACATTCTTATCACCAGTGTTCTGAACTCTGTCTCTGACAGGTTGGTTACCTCTGCTTCATTTGGTTCCAGTTGTGGAGGTTTCTTCTGTTCTTTTATTTGGGACATGTTTCTTTGTCTCCCCATTCTGACTGACTCTCTGTGTTTGCTTTGATGTATTAGGAAGATCCCCTAGAGCTCCTAGTTCTTGCTAGTTTATCTTATGTAGTATGTGTCCTTTGTATTTGACTTGGACTACTTCGTTCTTCTCCTCTGCATGTGCTCCACAGGTGGTTCGTGTGTTTAGTATATTGTCCTGTTGAAGAAGAACTTTAATTGCTTTTTGCTTGTGAGTAGGTGGGTTTAACTCCTAGGCCGTCTAGTTGTGAAACTTGGCTCTTCCCACCGCAGGGTGTTCTGCTGGTTGAGGGTTGGCCACTTAAATGAGGTTTGACCTCTATGGGCTCTTGTGCCTTCAGAGAATTCCCTCTGGGTGTGTGACTTGTAGGTCAAACCTGGTAGTACTCTGGTTTGGTCCAGAGTTGGCTTCTGGATATGTTGAATCTTGTGCCTCTTAAGCTGGGCCCTGTTAGGGCAGTTTCAGCACAAATCAAGTTACCAAGTACAACAACAACAACAACAAGAAAGAAAACAAATCAAGAACATTCACATGTAAAATACAACCGACAATCCCCACTCAACATAGGCAAAGATATCAAAGAAATAAAGGCAGAACAAAGCAAATCACAACAAGCAGAAAAAAAAAAAAACACCAAGCGAAGCAAAACAGAAAGCAGCACCAGTTTTGGCTTAAGCCCACCAAGTAATCTCCAGGTTGTCCTCCGCTGTGCCAAAGAGTTCCCTGCCTATTGCGCAGACAGCGCTGGTCACCTGGTGCCCAGAGTAAATTTGGGAGTGTAGATTTAAATGCGAGGGGCTGAAGGGTCTGGATGACAGTTTTCAGAGAGACCGTGCAGTTTCTGTCCTTTCCTGCACAAATGCACGCTGAGAGTAGCTCCACCAGCCCTGTGCCCAGTACTCCTGAGTCTTAGGGCCCTCCTTCTGTGGGTGTGTGGGAGGGGGCGGGCGGGAGATCTCTAAGCTGCTGAAATCCGGGAGCTGCGTCTGCCGCTTACTCTGTCAAATGCTTTTTATGCATCTATTGATAGGACCATATAATTTTTATTTTTCATTTTGTTTATGTACTTTATCACATTAATTGATTTGTGGGTATTAAACCAACCTTGCATACCAGGAATGAATCCCACTTGATCATAGAGTATCATCTTTTTTATTTATTGCTAAATTTGGTTTGCTAATATTTTGTTGTAGATTTTTACATCTATGTTCATTATGAATATTGGCCTATTTGTTTGTTTGTTTTTGGTAATATCTTTGTCTGGTTTTGGAATCAGGGTAATGGTGGCCTCATAAAATGATCTTGGGAGCTTTCCCTCCTCTTGGATTTATTGGAATTGTCTGAGGAGAATAGGTGCTAATTCTTTTATGAACGTTTGGTAAAATTCCCCCATTAAGCCATCTGGTTCGGGACTTTTGTTTGTTAGGAACTTGTTGATTACTGATTTGATTTCATTGGCACTCGATTTTCTGTTTCTTCTAGATTCAGCCTTGGAAGATTGTATGCATCTATGAATTTATCCATTTAATCCAGAGGGTCCAATTTGTAGGTGTATAGTTGCTGTACTTCTGTGGTGTCCGTTGTCACTTCTGCTCTTTCATTTCTGATTTTATTTATTTGGGTCCTCCCTTTTTCTTGATGAGTCTACTTAAAGGTATGTCAATTTTGTTTACTTTTTCAGAAAATCAGCTCTTGGTTTCATTGATCTTTTGTATTTTTTTAAGTCTCTATTTCATTTATTTCTGCTCAGATTTTTATTATTTTTTTGTCTGTACTCACTTTGTACTTTGTTTGCTCTTCCGTCCCTCCCACCACAGTTCCCTTAGGTATAAAATTGAACTGTTTATTTTTCTTGTTTTTAGGTAGGCCTCCGTTGCTATGAATTTCCCTCTTAGGTCTGTGTCCCATAGATTTTGGGTTGTTGTGTTTTCAATTTTGTTTGTATTACAGTCTCTTTTGATTTCTTCCTTGATTTCATTGTTGTCCCATTCATTAGTAGTGTGTTATTTAACTGTGATATGTTTGTGTGTTTTTCAGTTTTTGTCTTGTAATTGATTTCTAGTTTCATACCATTGTTATCAGAGAAGATGCTTGATATGATTTCAATCTTTTTAAATTTATTGAGATTTGTTTTGTGGCCTAATTTGTGGTCTATCTTGGAAATGTCCCATGTGAACTTGAAAAGAATATATATTTTGCTGCTTTGGGATGCAATGCTCTAAAATAATCAAATCCATCTGGTCTACTATGTCAGTTAAGGCCACTGTCTCCATGTTGACTCTCTATCTGGAAGATCTGTACACCGGTGTCAGTGGGGTCTTAAAGTCCCCTACTATGATTGTGTTACTGTTGATGTCTCCCTCTATGTCGGTCAATATTGGTTTTTACATATTTAGGTGCTCCTATGTTGGGTGCATAAATGTTTACTAGGGTGATGTCCTCTTGTTGGTTTGGTCCTTCTTTGTCTCTTGTTATAGTCTTCGTTTTAAAATCTATTTTGTCTGATATAAGTATTGCTACCCCCACCTTTTTGTCTCATTTCCATTTGCGTAAGATATCATTTCCCATACTTTCAGTCTGTATGTGTCTTTTGATCTGAGGTGGGTCTCAGCATATACATGGGTCTTGTTTCCTTAATCATTCAGCTACCCTATGTCTTTTGATTGAAGCATTTAATCCATTTACATTTAAAGTGATTATTGATAGGTACATAGCCATTGCCATTTTAATATTTGTATTTCTGGTCTGTGCTAGTTTGTTTTCTCCTTTCTTCTGCTTAAAGAAGCACTTTTAACATTTCCTATAATACTGGCTTGGTGGTAATGAATTCCTTTAGCTTTTTCTTTTCTGGGAAACTCTTTAACTCTTCTTCCATTTTAAATTATATCCTTGCTGGGTAGAACAGTCTTGGTTGTAGGCCCTTGTTTTTTCATTACTTTGAATATTTCCTGTCACTCTTTTCTGGCATGCAAAGTTTCTATTGAGAAATCAGCTGACAGGCTATGGGAGTTCCCTTGTAGGTAACTAGTTGTCTTTCTCTTGCTGCTTTTAGGATTCTCTCTTTGTCTTTAACTTTTGCCATTTTAATTATGATGTATCTTGGTGTGGCCCTGTTTGGGTTCATCTTGTTTGGGACTCTCTGAGCTTCCTGGGCTTGTATGTCTATTTCTTTTGCCCCATTAGGAAAGTTTTCAGTCATTATTTCTTCAATCTTCTCGATCTTCTCCTTCTCTTCTCCTTCTGGTACTCCTATGATGCAAATATTGTTATGCTTGATACTGTCCCACAGGTCCCATAAAATATCTTTTTTTAAAATTCTTTTTTCTTTTTGTTGTTCTGATTGGGTGTTTTATGACACCTTGACTGCTAAATTGCTGATTTGATCCTCTCCTTCATCTAATCTCCTGTTGATTACTTCTAGTGTATTCTTCATTTCAGGCATTGTATTCTTTACTTCCGACTGGTTCTTTTTTATGATTTCTTTGTCCTTTTTTGTGTGTGTGTGCTTACTATCTCTTTGTTGGAATTCTCATTAAATTCCTTAAGCATTCTTATAACCAATATTTTAAACTCTGTCTCTAGTAGGTTGATTACATCCATTTAATTTAGTTCTATTTCTGGAGGTTTCTCCTGTTCTTTTATTTGGGACATGTTTCTTTGTTTTGTCATTCTGGCTGCCTCTCTGTGTTTGCCTCTATGTATTATGTAGATTTCCTATATCTCTCAGTCTTTGCTGGATGGTCTTATATAGTATGTAATCAGTGTGATCTAATGGCACACTCACCCCGATCTCTTGTGCATGTATTCCAGGAGTGTCCCTTGAGTGTGTTGTGAGTGTTTTCCTATTGTATTTGAAACTTGATTGCTTTTGGTGCAGCAGAGGGTGGGATGGACTCCCAGGCTGAGTGACTTTGAGCATTGGCTATGCCCACAGTGTACGAACTGCTGTATGGGGGGTTGACCTCTCAGAGGAGGATTTGCCCCTGTAGGCTCTTGTGCCTGTTCAGACCATTCTTTGGCTGTGCTGCTTGTGGGGCTGACCAGGTCATGCTCTTAAGCTGGCCTCTGGGAGTGTTGTTTCTGGTGTCCCTTGGGAGGGGCTCCCATGCAAGCCAATTCCAGCCCTGCCTGTGACTGGCCAGTGGCTACCTGATAGGAGTTACAAAGCTATATGTAATTGGCTGCTTTCTGTATTGGTCCTAGAGCAGTCTAGCAAAAGGCCGAAGGCCCCCTAGGCCTATTGCTACCTGCCAATTGCACACAGGCTCAGATGTTGAAAGAGCCTACTTAGGGGCATGGGCTGGGCTGGTTGACCTGGTGCTGAGAGTGCCTTTGGCAATGCACTGGGTGGGACGGGGTCCTACGGAGTCATGAGGCATGGCTGGTGGTTTTTACAAGGTTAATGAAGATTCAGTTCCTGTGCCAGTTCCTGGCCTATGAACACTTTGCAAATCGCCCTGAAAACACTGCAGCCAGCCACCACTTGCTTGGGCTCCCAGATCCCTGAGAGATGCCCAGGAGAGGCTGTGGCACAAGTTGTGGCTCACTACCAATCACCAAAACTTCCCTGGACACCTGTGGGCCATCCATTGCTATAAAAGTCCTCCATGGATTGTGGGGTGGGGCCAACTGCTTAGGTGTTGAGAGTGCCCCGGGCAATGCAGTACTAGGTGTGCAGGTACTAGTACCTGTGTTCCTTGGGGACACAGGGTGCATGAGCGCATTTTACCAGACCAATGCTGTCTCAGATTTGGTCCTTTGGGGGAGGGTTCAACATAAAAAAGAAGCTGCCCTCCTGTAGGCTACACATGAGGCAGCTTCCACATAAAGAAAATGGCTGCTGTCCCTCCAGCCTTAACTCCGAAGCCACACCACTCAGTTTTTCCCCATACGTCTCTGGCTCCTCTCAAGTTGCTGCCCCTCCACCAGAGACCACGTGAGTGTTTGTAAGTGAGTGAGTCTGTGTGCAGGTCCTTTAAAAGGGCATCTGGGTTTACAGCCACCTTCTATCTCACTGGGATGGGCAGTGAAAATCCTCACTGATTTTCACTGCCAGATGTGGGAACTTCTTTTCCTGGCACAGGACCCCAGAGTTGGGGAGGCTTTCTGGGGATTGGACCCCTCTTTCAGAGCAAACTCTGCCACTGAAGTGTTCCTCCCGATGTTCAACCACTTTCTGTGGGTTTGGGGTCAACCTGGAAATTGCCATATACCAGAAGCAATGTGTGACATGGAGTGTTGTCATGATGGAGGATGATTTATGGGACACTTTAAAATACATATTCTCTCAACTGTAGCTCACACCCAACTGACTGCACTGAACAAGTTGAAACTTGTCACACACTGTTACTGAGGCTGGACGCACCACTTCTTATATTGAAGATCCCTGTCTTTCTGTTGGATGTCACTCAGCAGTAGCATTTACTATAGTTTTGGATCACAATGGAAAGACTCTGTGTCACACGTTGTTTCCGGTATGGAAATTTCTGCCAGATAAAAACATTGTGGTGTGTGTCATCCACCTTATTCACCAGATCTGGCACTGTGCGACTTCTTCCCCAAAGTTAAAATGATTCAGGACGTCGGGGCAGCCATGACATCGCAACTAAGAACACTCAGGAAAGAGGACTTCCAGAACTGCTTCAGAAAGTGGCAAGAACAATGGAATAAGTGTGTTTCAAGTGAGGGGGACTATTTTCAGGGATATTAATGGCAATGTATCTTTTACTGTAATAGTTTTTTATTTTTAATTTAAACATTCACTGTAGTTTTTGATCACACGTCATAAATATGATCATTCTACATGCATGTTTCTGCTACTTGATTTTTTCCCCACATAATGTGTTTAGAAGATTGTTTAGTTCTACATATATAGATCTACCTTATCGGCATAGCATTTAATAGTATAGATCTATCAAAATTTATTTAATTATTCCATTATTAATGAAAATTTGTTGCTTCCAATTTCTGCATATTACATAAAATCCCACAATTAATGTATATGCTTCTTTCTACCAATGTGCAAGTATTTCTATAGTGTAGACACCAAGATATAGAATGACTGGGTAGATAGACAGACACATTTAGAAATTTGCCAGACTATACCAAACAACCTCTAATTAGGTAGTAACAATTAATAGAAGTTAAACCCATTCAACTGCTTTCTTTGACTTTACTTATCTTCTCAGATTCCAGTAAGGGGACTTCTCAGATTCTAGTAAGGGGACTTTCAACTGGTCAGAACAATGTGTTGATCTGGTTTGTTTCCTATTACCCTCTATTCCCATCTGTGGGGCAGTGTGGTAGCTGAGTGGGAAGAGCACAGGTTTCACAGCCTGCCAAACTGTCCTGGCATCTACTGGCTGTGTGACCATGAGAGTGGTAACAGACTCCTCTGGGTTTTTATTTCCTTATATGTGAAACTGGATGAGAAGAATTCCAGGTTATTAAGGTAGTAGATAATACTTAATCAACCTCTTCCCCTTCCGACCTTCTTTTCTCTTCCTCCATCCTTTCCTGTTTTTCTTCAGTCCTCAGAGTTCTATGGAAAACTTATTGCATTTATATGCTACATAAAGACTGGTGCAGTGAGTCTAAAATAAAGGTGAGCACTGATCTTCTGTAGAGAATTTCATCCTCTGTGACAGTTTGGGTGGATGTGCCAAATTCATCTCTGAATCAGGCCAACATTCTGAGAAAATCCTGTCCATTGTAAGTCCCCAATTAATAACTGTTGAACAGATGAATTTGTTCTGCCTTAACTATAGCAGTTCCAGGATAAGACTCTCTTGGGGATTGAGGATTTCCAAAAAATAAAAACAAAACCAACCCCTGCTTGCCATTTTGACGATAAGATTATTGAGGTGTTATTTTAATCTAGGGATGCAAACTTCTCAACAAAACAGAAGAAAATTTCTGACATCAGTACTAAGAAAAAGAGGAGTAAAGTTCCAAAGGTTCCTTTGTAATGCCAAGGAAGAAGAAGTGCAGTGAAAACATAATGACATTTGTAGAGAGGTCAGATTTAGGAATCAAACTGACTAATGGGACTCCTGAAGAAAAGTAGACAGTCCTTCAGAAATGCAAGAATAGAATACTCTCAGTGTTGGGTGCCATACTAAGACCAAGTGAAATGGGTCTGGATAAAAGGATAACTTTATAGCTCTTAACAGCTCTGTAGAAATTGCAGCTGGTCCACGGAAGCATTATATTCAGGCAGATGGAATGCACAGATTCTTCATGAAAAATATCATGACATAAAGAAAAATTCAACAACATATCAGCTAGGTGAGGAATGCTTGGGTAAAGGTTGAAATTTTTAGCCTGAAAATTTATGGAAAACTCCCTGCTGGGATTTTAATAACCTACATATTAAAAATTTATACTTCCACCCAAAATAAATTTTTTAGCATAGATTAAAAAAAAACAAAGGTATGAAAACTTGTCTTAAAAACAAACAACCTCATAGTGTAAATTGGAATTGAGCTTATAATTTGAAAAGCAACTAAAGTCAATTAAACATTTATTTTAGTAAATACTGATAATAATAAGTATTATTATAACATAATGATACATTAATACAAACATAATTTATATAACAGACACATAATAAATAATAAAGTATATAGTTATATCATAGATATATATGACACATACTATGAACATAAAGGAAATAAAAAACAAAATAATACAATTTAATAACTTATGAAATGCTTTCTCTATACCAGGCCCTGTTTTAAGTGTTAAATAGGTAGGTGCTCATAAGTTTATATGAGGAAACCAGGACTTAGAAAGGTTGTTAGCTTCCCCAAGGTCATGCATTTAGTAAAGGGAGAATTTGGAATTTTAACGAAGGTGATGTGAATCCACACTTTTAAATTTTAAATGTGAGCTTGTCCTGGGCACATGACGCATGCCAGACATGAAGCTAACCATTCGTCAAAGATGTTACAGTGCCTCGTTGGGGAGACACACATAAACACACACAACTCCAATACTAGGTAGACTAGGTAATGCACCAAACAGAAACTCTGGTGGCAAACGACAGAAACAAACTGTCTGATGTAAGCAGTAAAGGACGACACTGTAAGGATGTTGATAATATCACAGAATCACTGGAAAGACTGTAACTAGCATTAGAAAGTGAGCTGAGACCAAGTGAGACTATCTGAAAGTCAGATGCTCATCACAGAATCTTACTTAACCAGATATAACAACGTTTAATATTGAAAGAAGAAAAGAGCTGAAAATGCAAGGAAAGTTGTAGTTTCTTAAACACATAGTATCCAGTGTTAACATCACTGAATATGTTTTAAAAGTTTCTTAACTGCGTGGTATGAATGAGAATAAAAAGGAATTGTAAGGGCCTGGTTGATTGTCACTTGAGGATGTTAAGAGGTAACATTTGGGATGTCTTATTCTCATGGAGCTGTCAGCGTCTTCTGGATTTGGGAAAAATGTAAAGTACAGGATAGGTGTAGGACCATCATAGTCTCCCAAAAGTATAAATCTCCCTGACTTCACAAACTGCCTTACAAATGACTCCCAATCTTGATAAAAATAAGTCATAAACCAAATCGTGATCTTTTTGGAAAACGAATTATTTGTTTTTTACAGAGATTATTATGGCACTAGGACATAGGCACATAAGACTAGTATCAGCTCATGAAACTTTAGAAGATGACCCAGGCAGAATGATGACATCGGGTAAATGATTCTCTTCCTGACTTTGAGTCTCTGCCACTCTGGCCATCATGCATATTTTATGGATCTGCCAACAACACCTTCCTCCTTTTTCAAAGAGTATAAAGATTAAATTCACCTCTCCTTTTTTGAGCACACACAGATGGCTTATCTGCTTTAGGGTTTATGTTTTCAAGTCCCTACTTGCAACCTCTCAGAACTTATCTAAAAATAATCACTAAGCTGCAAATCCAGACTTTTCAGATCAGGAAATATTCTCTGATTTATGAACTGTACATGTTGGATGTAACTGACAAAGCCTCATCACTCATCACAGGCTATTCCTCCCCAGCTCACTTCTCTCTTCCCCTCTCCCTGTGCGTGGCTCAGAAATCCATTTAAGATGAGATTACAACAACATACCCTCATTAACCTTGGCAGCCAGGCAGCCAGGACTGGCCTTCGGCCCCTTACACCAGCCAGTGAGCTCCAATGCCTGGCTGTATTAATTGACATGTCGTTCTTCTGAACACAAAGCTGTGGCCTGAATTGCTTTTGGTGAAATTCCATTCTGGGCAAACACCTGGATTCTCTCCACTGATTAGACTTGTGCAGACATTTGTCTATCTGCTGAGAATTATTCTTCAAATGCTGGAAGACAACAAGGTAACTCCAAATCCAAAATGAAAAATGAGATATGGTTTGCATGCTACAAAG
Organism: Rhinolophus hipposideros; assembly: GCF_964194185.1. Taxonomy (NCBI): domain Eukaryota; kingdom Metazoa; phylum Chordata; class Mammalia; order Chiroptera; family Rhinolophidae; genus Rhinolophus; species Rhinolophus hipposideros. Next base: position 7,582,544 of record NC_138060.1, on the reverse strand, counting down.
TGAAAAGGCCTTACTATTTCTCATACCTATGGATCTCTAATCAGAATAACTGAGTTTCCTCCTTCCCTTTCTCTTCTGCTTGACTTCCTATTGTTTCAAAGTTTCCAGATCAAGAATATAAGCAACTCAACTTAGAACTTCCTGCTCCTCGTAGGAAGAGAAAAAAAATCCACTTGCTTCTCTAGTGGTAAGAGGAGGTGACGAACCTCCCAAGGAAATTATCGGGTACATTTCCCTGGCTCAAGAAAGAGCAGAACTAGAAGACAGGTCTTCTGACTTTGAATCTATTGCATATGGCTGGAGTTGCAAATCTACAGCAGCCAGATGGGTAATATAAAAAGGGAGGTACACCATATTTGTCTTACAATGGCATCTGAGGCCAAAATAGTTACTGCTTACTGGATATTCTATGTGCTTCCTTATATTTCCCAGGCTCCCTTGCAGTTAGGCTAGGACCATGTGACTAGTTCTGACCAATGGGCTGTGCATGAAAGCTGTCGTATCACTTTTGGGTCAAGGTTGTTAATAGCTGGTGAACCACCTCTATTTTCTTCTTCCTTGGCTGTGGTGACTTTGGAGGTCATGTCCTCCATGTAAGAGGGAGATGGCTCCTGATCTACATTGTACATCATGCAAGATAGAAAGAAATCTTTATTGTTGGGTCACTGAGATTTCAAGTTTTGCCCAGAGTGGCAGCTAATGTTAATTTCCCAAATGAGCATCTTAAGTTGTATATTTGAACACAGACATACTTCATTTATTAAACATACAGACATGTTCCTCATTGTCCTAATGAAATGCACTGTCTTAAAAAAACTAATATTTGCAAACCATATATTGAATAAGGGTTTAATATCCCAAATATATAAAGAACTCATACAACTCAATAGCAGAAATACCCCCAAAAAATCTGATTACAAAATGGACAAGAAATTAACTAGACATTTTTCCAAAGATCCAAATGGCCAACAGGTATATGAAAAGATGCTTAACTTAACTAGCTATAAGGGAAATGCAAATCAAAACCACAATGAGATACCACTTCACACCTGTTAGGATGACTGTCATCAGTAAGACAAGAAGTAGCAAGCCTTGGGGAGGCAGTGAAGAAAAGGAAACCCCCGTCCTCTGCTGATGGGAATGTATAGCAGCCACCATGGAAAACAGTAAGGAGGTGCCTCAAAAAATTAAAACTACAACAACCATGTGATCTAGCAATTCCACTTCTGGGTATATATCCAAAAAATAAAAACAGGATATCTAAGAGATATCGACACTCCTGTGTTCATTGCAGCATTGTTCACAATAGTCAAGATATGGAAATAACCTCAGTGTCCATCAGTGGATGAATGGATAAAGAAGATGTGGTACATATATACAATGGAACATTGTTCAGTCATGAGAAAGAAGGAAATCCTGCCATTTGTGACAACAAGGATGGCCCTGTGGGCATTAAGCTAAGAGAGATAAATCAGATAGAGAAAGATGAACACTGTTTGGTTTCATTTATATGTGGAATCTAAAAAAACTAAACTCGCTAAAATAGAGTAGAATGGTGGGCAGTAGGGGCTGAGGGGCGGGGGGAATTGGGGAGATGTTGTTTAATGGTACAAACTTACAGCTAGCAGATAAGTAAGTCCTGGAGATCTCATGTACATCATGGTGGTTATTGTCCACAGTACTGTATTACAAACTTCAAAGTTGGTAAGAGACTGGATCTTAAATGCTCTCACCGCAAAAAGGAAATGATAATTATATCATGTGACAGAGGTGTTATCCATACGGTCGTGATCATATTGCAATAAGTATGTGTCAAATCAGCACATTGTACATCTTAAACTTACACAGTGTTATATGTTAGTTATATCTCAATTTAAAACACAATAATGAAACTAATAGTGATAGTGGGTAATACTGATTTTGTTATCACAAAGCTACTTTATGATCCTCAGTTTAAAAAATGAGGAAACTGAGGCAGAAAGAAGTTAAATAACTTGCCCACATCACACAGCAAATAGAAGGGTTGGCAGATTTGGCAAATAAAAATACATGGGACATACTTATACTAAAAGCTATTCAATGTTTATCTGAAATGCAGGTTTAATTGGGTTTCCTGTATTTTATCTGTCAACCCCGAGTAGGAGGGGCTGCAAGAACTTGAGCCCAGACAGTGTGACTCCCGAGTCCATAAGCTTAATCACATGCTGCTCCGCATCTCAGGCTATTTTCAGTTTTCCAGTTTTATTTAAAACGTGGGTAAAAAGAAATATTTCATTTTCCTCTCCACTTTATTTTTGACAGCAAACAGATATAAGTGGAGCGAGCACAGTGATGAACGGCCAATGTATTGGAGCAGCCACGTCAGACACACAAGACTACGGTGAGTTTGAGACCATATGCTGTACCTGAAGAGAGCAGTTTCTAATAAGTATTGTAGATTGTTGCCATGTGGGAATGTAGGCTTCTTCTAAAAGAAAGAAGAAATTCAGATTTTGGGGGGTGAAATTTTCCCATTTTAAGATGTTAGCAACTCAATTAAAATAATTATAACCCTGCCTGGGCCCACACAGTTCAAGCCAAAAAGAACAGGTCTGTGGCTGGAATCAACCTGTGGGTCAGCGGGCTGTGACCTCTGCATGTGCACGAAGGATCTTCCTAGGCCACTGCTGCATTTGTCTGTCGGGTGCTAGAAAGCCACACCTTCCACACAGCCTTCTTCCTATGGAGGAGCGAGGCTTAGGACTACAGTCTAAAACTTGAAATCGTTATTAGGTGTATATTCAATTTCACTCAACATCTGCTGGGACATGGCATCGTGTGAAGCCCGGCAATACTGCAGACGCGAGACGTTCCAGTTGCTCTCATCCCTCCTAAATTTCATAAGTAATAACCTGACGACTAAGTAGAACCCCAGGGCACACTGGGGGTAAGCCATTAAGACAGACCTAACATGAAGTGTATTTGAACAAGGAGAGGAGTCTGGCTGAATCAATCTGGGAAGATTTCATTAAGAAGGTGACACTTGAGAAAGACCATGGATAGGCAGGATTTCAGTAAACTTTGGAAAGAGAGTTGAAGGGAAAGGGAACAGCATAAACAAGAGCATAGACTTAAGAAAGTTTTCAGTTTGGCTGGAGCAGAAAATGCTCTTAGAAGTTGGAATGAGATCAGGTTGGAAAAGTGGGTTGAGGACCAGGCAAAGGAGGATTAGAAACAAACTAGTACATGGTTGTAGTGTATCTCAACACTTTATATCAGCCTTGTACTTTATATAGTCCAAAGCCTTCACTGTTACTTTGTCAGTTTGCCCACATGGGTACCATAGCTGCTCTACAGCTGAGAAAACTGAGTCAGAGACATTAACTAGTTTTCTCAAAGGTAACAAATCAAAGAGAAAGGTAAGGTCAGCACACAGATCTTCTAAATTGGTGGTTGGCCAGCTTTCTGTTACGGGCCCAATAGTAAATACTTTCAGCTTCGTGAGGGATACTGTCTCCATTGCAACTGCTAACTCTGCCATTGCTGGGTGAAAGCAGCCACAGACAACATATGGACAGATGGGTGTGGCTGTGTTTCAATAAAACATAACTTACAAATGCAGCAGGCAGCAGGCTGGATATGGCCATGGCTGTCATTTGCTGACACCTGGTTTGAAATTTTTTCATAACATGGTTTTATAGGTACTTTGGGAATTTGTCGGCTTTGTTCACTGCTATATGGCCTGTGCCTAGAACAGGGCCTGAAATACAACAAGGGTTTCATGCTTGTTTACTGACTGAAGGAAGCCACATTCCCTGAGACTTAACGTACACATCAAGAACCTGGTTTAACTCCTAGGCATCTACCCCGAGAAATCCAAAACTCCAATTCAAAAAATCTGTATGTACTCCTATGTTTATTGCAGCACTTTACACAATAGCCAAGATATGGAAACAACCGAAATGCCCATCGGTAGATGACTGGATTAAGAAGCTGTGGTACATTTATACAATGGAGTATTACGCAGCCATAAAGAAAAAAGAAATCTTATCATTTGCAACAACATGGATGGATCTAGAGAACATTATGTTAAGTGAAATAAGTCAGAAAGAGAAAGACAAGTACCATATGATCTCACTTATATGCGGAATCTAAAGAAAAGAATATGTGTATGAACTAATCAGAAACAGTTTTGGGGACACAAAAAACCGAGAGTTGTTAGATGGGCGGGGGGGAGGGGGCTAGGGATGGGGGGAAGGGTGAAGGGATTGGGGGGCGGCTGGTGACCACAGGATGGCCTCAGGGATTTTTGAGAATTACTTTGGGGAACTTATTCAATAGTGTTTGGGGATTTTGTTGGGTGTCCGATGGAAATGTGTCCTGTTTGGGAGACCACCTCAGGGATGCTGTGGATGCCTGGTCATGGCATTGTACACCAGAGGCTGGACATTAATGAATGCCAACTATAATTTTATGTGTGTAATGTGATGGCTCGGTGTGAGGTCGGGGTGGTGGTGGATGGGGGGAGGGGGGTTCACGGTGTGAGGGATGTAAAAATAAAATAAAATAAAACTATTAAAAAAAAAAAGAACCTGGTTTAACACATTTGGCCTGGAGATCGTCTTTTCTGCTACCTTCTGCCTGCAGCCATATTTAACGGCACCAAGTCCTACTGATACTACTTTTTAAATATCTCTCCACATCCATTGCCACCACCATCATCTCTTGCCTGAACTATTTTTCAACAGAGTCTTAGTCTCCACACATATGCACTCTGGTCACCATCTAATTCAGTCTCAACATGGAAGCCCAATCTGAACAACAGGCACACCCTGCTTAAAATTCAATGGAATCCCACCTTATTTGGAAGAGAAGCTAAGCTGTTAGTCTGAAGAGTCCACTCATAATCCAGAGGCCTCTGATAACTCTAGAATCTCATCTGTGACACCCCCTGTATCCTTTTCACTCCATTCACTGTGCTCTCTTTTCAGATGACATGAGGCTCTTTACTGCCATCGGGAGGTCCTTCGCACAGTTTCCCCTTCTCCGTCCCCCTTGCCTCCATTTATCTAATTCAAAGCTCTCTCAGATATATTATTGATAAACATCTTCTCCCATTCAGTAGGCTGTCTTTTTGTTTTATTGATGGTTTCCATGCTGTGAAAAAACTTTTTAGTTTGATGTAATCCCATATGTTTATTTTTTGTTTTACTTCCCTTGCCCAAAGGGATATATCTGCAAAAATATTATTCAGGGTAACATCTGCAACTTTACTCCCTATATTTTCTTCTATGGTTTTGGGTCTTACATTTAAGTCTTTAATCCATTTTGAATTTGTTCTCGTATATGGCATAAGGAGGTGGTCCAGTTTCCTTTTTTTTTTTTTTTTATGTGTCAGTCCAGTTTTCCCAGTTTGGGAATATAATCAATAATGTTGTAAAGATTTTGTAGCGTGTCAGATGGGCACAAGTCTTGTTAGGAAGACCACTTCATGGACGGTGTAGATGTCTGACCACTGCGCTGTACACCTGACGCTGAAGCTGAAAAATATTATATGCCAACTATAATTTAATATATGTATATATATACATATATACATATATATATATATATAGTCACGGGATATGGAGTATAGCACAGGCAATAGAGTCAGTGGATTTGTAATAGATATATATGATGTCAGAGAGGTAGTAGATTGGGGGAGCGGGGTTATCATTTTGGTAGGGGTGAAATGTCTATTACATTGTTTTGTACACCTGAAACTAATAATAAAAAAGAAACACATGGCAAAATTTCAAAGGGTTTGAGAATTAGGCATATTAAGTTAATTTCCTAAATATGATGATTGTATTATGGTTCCTTAGGAGAATATCCTTGTTTGTAGGAAGTACACAATAAAGTACTCAACGTGAAAAAAAAACAACACAGAAAAAAGATCTGTCAGTGTTCAAAGCTCAGCTTCCTCACTCTCTAAACCAGGTCAGACAGCCTGCCTGCTCTCTCACAACATCACAGACCTTACTACGTTTGTAATCAAGCAATGCACTATCTGATTCATTGTTTAACGCCCATCTTCCTGCTGCTTCTGTTCATCATTAAATAACCAAGACCCAGCATCGTGTCTTCCATGTAGTAGGTACTCAAACGTAGTCGTTGAATGAAAGCATAACATCACAGCATCAGTTTTGGAAAGGATCTTAGAAGCTTATCTAGTTGAATCTTGTGCCCACTGCAACATTCTCAACAATTTAAGTGGATTGAAAAGGTGCTGAGAATGTTCCTTGGCTTCTGCAATCGAAAGCAGCCCTATTTTGTTTATTTGCTGCGCTCTAACAGGTACCTTTATGAAAAATGCTAATCACAATCCTCAGAAGTGTTCAGGATCATGGCAGATATGGATGTCTTCCCTGTGGTCTGATTTCCTCCCTCCATTTCTACTTGTCATAGTTTTTCAATTTTTCTATAGTTACCAGGTATCACTCATATGATGAGTAAAAGTCTTCTAAAGTTATCTTGAACTTATATGTTGCCTTTGCTTCCAACCACAGTGATGCTTACTAAAAATTATTTATGTCTAGTTATGAAATATTTCAAGCATAAAAAAACAGAATGCAAAATGAAACTGTATCTACAGCTGAAGACTGGTGCTTTAAAAATACCTGGGTTTTTGTTTACCCTTAAGTAATAAAGGAACAGAAGTTGTTATAGTCAATTCCATTTTACAGATGGATTCATAAGCAAAGAGAGTTTAGATGACATTTCTGTGGTGATAGAGTTAGGAAAGGGAAGGAACTGGGATTATATTCCCCACTATTCAAGTGCCCACAGCCTGTCTCACCTTCTATTCTCCCCAATTCCCTGATACACATAGAGTAGCTCTAATTTTCTGTTTACAATATTGCTGAAAAGTGGTAAAAGTCTTCTTGAGGGCGTAATATAAAACGACTTTGAATGGAAACCAACCTTTTCTCTTGAGATGTCATCAAATATAATGATTCTTTGGAAGAAGTCACTATTATCTCCATCTGACAAATGGAAAACCGGAAACAGAAGCAGGGTGTATGGCTTTCTCTGGACATTCATGTGAAGCCTGCATTTCAAGAGACTTGCTGGCCAGTTGGACTTTTGCTGCTGCCTTGGTGTTTGGTTGTATATAAAAGGAAAATTTCAATCTGAGATTTTAAATTTCAGATATTAATATTACCTTAAAGGAACTAAATAATAAATAAAGGGAATGTCCTTCGTTGGCCATCTGAATAGTAACCTTTATTCCCTTACTATGAGGGCCAGCTTCTGAAATGCTAGTTAGGGTATTTTGCAACCCTGTGTGAGGTGCTGAGAAGTCAAGACAGGCCTAAGAGTGTGCGAGAAACTTGCTGACGACAAGTGGTTAAGTACAGCTACTTTGAAACACACAATCCCCCTCACTGGGGGATGTATTATTAACTCTACCTAAACCCACGAGTGCCACCTATTGGAAAAATATATTTTAATCAAAACAAAGTTTCAGGCTTGAAGTCTAAATTATTGGAAAATATCTCCCTCGATGTCAATTTCCCTGCCAAAGAAAAACAAAGTTAAGCCAGCTCACTGAAGGAAACTTAGGTGAGCTCTAGGTATTTTGTTTGGGAAAAAGGGCTTTCATTTTTCAACTTAATAGCAAAGAAAATATTAAATACTAATGAAATATGAGACCAACAAATACCACAATTCAGGAATGGGCTTTTCTGCTAGTTGTCGCATTACCACCCTCAATGGGGGCTGAGTATCCTGGGGTGTAAGCATACATGGCTCTTCTCATTGGAAAGAGGGGCTTTGTTTTTTGAGCTCTGTTATGGAAGGACCCAGAAATCTGGAAAAGAGGCAGTAATTACCACAGGAGACCTTATCTACCTTTTTACAGACAGGAAAGAATGCGTTTTCTTTTTCTTCCCTCCGACTAATCAAGAACACAATTTATTTGGTTACAAATTATAAAATGTCCCTTCTCACCCTCCACCCCACTCTCCCCTACCACTGAAGTACTTTTAACACTGATGTGAAATCTGTACAAACATCCTTCAGGGGTTAAAATGATATAAAAAAGATAAGCAACAGATAGGAAACTATGTATATATAATATGTGTGTGTGAATTAAAAGAATAAGAATGAGGAGGGGAGAGAGGAGGAGGGAAAATCTGGCAAATGGCATAAACATTTTTCCCAAAAGAAATAAAAAACAAAACAACCCAAACAAAAATCTGTTAATGGAAGTTACTAAACGTAAAAGAGAAAATGGTAAAAAGGAAGGATTTTGCTTTCCATTTTATGTTTTTGTACTTAAAACTTTTTCTACTACTATACCTACTTTATTTTTGTTAATTTAAGAAAAGATGCCAAGGCAAAACAATCTACGCTGCGAAAATTCCAGATCAAGATTGCCCTTGGAGGTGGGTAGTGCCAAGCAGGGGCCAAGGAGACATCTGGGAGGTCATGATGTTTTTCGTGATCTGGGAGCTGGTACCAGTCACAAAGGTGGGTTCAGTTTGTGAAAATTCATCAAGTTGTCTATGTCTGATTTGTACACTTTCCTGCAAGTGTGTTCAGCAGGAATAAAAGTTTAAAAAATGATGCCAATTGGCCGGCCCGGTGGCTCAGGCGGTTAGAGCTCTATGCTCCTAACTCCGAAGGCTGCCCGTTCGATTCCCACATGGGCCAGTGGGCACTCAACCACAAGGCTGCCAGTTCAATCCCTCGAGACCCGCAACGGATGGTGGGCTGTGCCCCCTGCAACTAGAAAACACGGCAACTGGACCTGGAGCAGAGCTGCGCCCTCCACAACTAAGATTGAAAGGACAACTTGAAGCTGAACGGCACCCTCCACAACTAAGATTGAAAGGACAACAACTTGACTTGGAAAAAAAGTCCTGGAAGTACACACTGTTCCCCAATAAAGTCCTGTTTCCCTTCCCCAATAAAAATTAAAAAAAAAATATATGTGAAACAATTAAAAAAAAACAGATGCCAAGAGGAATTGTTGGGTAGTAAGATTATAGACTGTTTGTTTCCTTTCTAGTTACCTGTATGAACCTAATAAATGTTATCAAAATCAATGAAAATAAACTCAATTTTGATTTTTTTTCTAAATGTATGTTTCAAATACATCTGTTTACGCATTGTTGTCATCAGTGGAGTTAGAAAAATTCAGCACCATCTGGGCTGAAAATTTCTTTCACACAAGTAGGTGTTGTCTTCTGGAGAGGCCTCAGCAACACATGGCTAGTGAGTCTGGTCTCACACGTCCTGGCAGACAAGCATGGCGGGGCCCTCTGCACATAGGCTCAGGCTTCCCATAACCAATGCAAAAGCTTCTGCACTCTTTAGTGGGAGGCTGTTCAGCGACCAGCAGCACAGTAACCACACTTTGAATCAGACAAATACTCCTCTCCCTCCCTGGCCAGGGAGCCGCAATCGCTCCCTGTCTGCAGGAATCCACCAGTTCAGATTACCTGTTTACCAGTGAACGTTTGATGGGCTTGCAGATATTCTGGCAGATAAGTTTTCAAATGACTATGTCTGCCATGCCCTTTATTTGGAACAGCCATGGTATACCCCTGCAGCTGGCAAACAAATGCCTGTATTTCCTATCAGCTTCTGATAAGCCTGAGGAACACTGAAGACTCAGGTAGGGTTACAGGGAGTCGTGTGCTTGACAAACATCACACTACCACCCGTTTTTTGTTGTTGTTGTTTTTTTTGTTTGCCTTCATGGTATTATCAACTGTGCGAAATGTACAGGTCAGAACTCCAATCCTATTCCACTCAGATGACAGATAAAGTCTGTGTGAAACTAGGAAGGGATTTTTCTATCACTGTGAAGAAAGGAGTATTAGGGGCTAAATACTTTGTAATTCTCCACTATGTTATTCTTTTCTCTTAAAAAACAACTGATTAAGTTCTCACGTGTGTTTTTATTGATAGCAACCGGCATTCCAAAGTGGATTTATAGTTATCTTAACACCTGGGGCAGGATAGGAAAAAAGAAAAAAAATCTAGAATTTAGAAAGAATAATGATCTATTTCCTGGCCTGATTTCCTACTTTTCACTTGAAAACTCTATGGAAAATGGACTTTCTGTCAATGATAAAGGAGTAACACTAGTGACTACCAATAGTAATTTTAGCACCTGTCATTTGTTAAATGCGTGCCATGTGCCGTGTGCCGGAGTCCTGCTGTAGGGCATTTAATTCTCACTATACATCATTCTTACTATGCAAGAGAGGAAATAGGGCCTCTGACACTCGTTCGCCTCCCCAGCATCACACAGGTGGTATGTAAGTAGCAAAGGTGAGATTTGACCTCAGGTCTTTGTTACTCTGAATGTCTGCCTTCTTTTTTCATGTGATACTAATGTATTGTGGTTGCCCTTGTCACTCTTGGAAGATTGGTAGCTAAACAATTTGGGGTTAACAATTGGCTTATTATGTACATACTTGTGGGAAACAAAGGAGCTGACTACTTCACAATGAACTCAGGGAGGTAGACAGCTTAGGAGATAAACTCTTAACTCTAGTTTAATGTGTCTTGGTTGGTCTTTGTGATGGCTCCGTTATTCTAGATTCCCAAGAGCAGAAAGAGGCTGAAGAATGGGTTCTAATAAAATTGAGTCTGATGGTCTCTGCAGTGATGGTGATGGTGGTAGCATGACTTTGTAGAATAGATCTATTGTCTAAGATTGGAAGAGCCAGCTCAAGCCATGTCAGAGATGCTAGGGAACCATAAGGACATGGAATTCCTTTAATAGGGGGTTTGGGAGGTGGTGGTGCTAGTGGGAACCCACTTAATTTGCTTTGTAAATATCCAATCTAAAAGCATATAGTCCCAGGCCAAAATATCTTTTCCACTGGACTCAATTTACACACACACACACACACACACACACTCACGAGCCAGATATCTAATGTGAGTAGAAGTGTATTAATCGAGAAATGCTGTATTTTCAGGGTTGTGGTCATTTTTGATAGAGGTTGGTTATATAAGATGCCAGCAAATGAAAAGGAGAAATGGGAAAACAAATACTCATACTTAATCAAGTTTTAGGGAATGGGTCTTGTGTGTGTACATATTTCACAGTGTTTTCGTTTTTGCTTGGCTTGGCATCCAACCCAGTGGCAGTACAAAATTTAAATTCAAGTGATAATCTGGTTCCAGAAGTTGCCATCGGAATACTGCTGCCTACAGAAAGAGGACAGTTTTGAATAGTGGATTCCCCAAGGAGGTCATATGAGGTGGACTTTCCACAGTTTACATAACAAAGAGCAATTCTGTTAACTAAAATGATTAATTCCCATCAGTACACATCAAACAGCACTGTTACAAAACATTATTGTCTGGGTTCACATTGGATAGTAAGGGTTTTTCACAAGTTGCATTTCCAATAACTCTTTTAACAAAGCCAGAGCTTTTTTCTTTTTTCTTTTTTTGAGGGGGTGGTGGTGACCAGACATTAATTTCCAGAAGAATCCATGAATGGGGACTGAGTAGGCTGCCGTCTGAAGTGTGAGATATGTCACACTGATGTTGTGGCAAGAAAAAGACAACAGCCCTTGTGAGGAATGGAGACCTTTCCGGGATGTGGACTGATGAGAAATACCCTTGCAGTACAAAGCGTGATGGTCCTTCTCCTCAGAGACAATGGGGTATTTAAAAGGCTCACACCATCAAAATTCTAACTTACTCCTTTAAGATATTTTCAAATTTTATATCTCACAGCTAATAGTAAAAGTGAGTAGAATAAGCCTGACTGATGAAATCCCTTGCGATGAAATAGGCAGACTTATTTTGACTAAGCTATTTGCCTCTGGTATAGTTATTCTTGAAAGGCCTAACAATTTAATGAGCCCATTTTTTGCTTCTTAAAAAAATAGTGACAGGAATATGGAAAAAGCCCTGAACTCCCAAATTGAAAGGTGTGGATTTGAGTGCTGATTCTGCCAGTTATCTGATGATCTTAAACATAACACCTAAACTTTTGTCGTTTGTAAAGAATAATAACTGTCCCTGAGCCTGTTTCTCAGGGTTGCTGTGAAAATCAAAACAATAATGTATGTAAAGCAGTGTACTACAAAGACTTTCAGAAATAGAAATTATTATTATTACTACATTCCTAAATGGACAATTCTTTCCCTTAGGAGAGATTTTGGGGAGGAGGGTTTAACAGGTAAGTTAGGACCTTTTCTTTTGATGAATCCCCTTATTAGGTTGTTGAATCTCTTCAGCTTCCTAATCATTTGGTTAAATTAGTTCCAAAGCGACTGCAATATCAACAATAGTGAACCTTAGGGTGGGGGCAAGGGGAGATCTGTAATCTCTAACCAGATCCTTAAATTATCCTCATTTTCTAAAATTAGTTCGTCACACACTGATATGCTCCCTTTTATTCTCCCTCTTTGGCCAACTTAGTAAAAGTGCATTGTCACAACCGGTGTGAGTTCCTACACAAAAATGAACTGCATTGGCCTTAGTGCCAAGGGCCTGGGACCTCATCTGCAAAACAATAAAATTCTAAAACTGGAAGAAAAATGCCATGTTAACACTTAAAAGCTGTAGTTTTCTTTAGATGCCAGAATACATATGGCCAATTATAAGGCAACCAAAAAAACCCAGCACATTCAATTTGGGTGCATTGTCCATGGGTTATGTTGTATGAATTCACATTTAAAAAGCTTGTTGGGGGAGAAGAGTAGAGACTAAAATGGAGGAAGTAGGTGCTAACAGTTAAGTTCTTTGTGAATTATGTTCTTCCTCTTTCTTCAGCCAGTCATCCTCAAGAATCAAGTGGAAATGCCACACTGCACCCTAAACTTATTTCTGGCAGAAATGCACTACCCTCACATGAATTATAAATCACAAAATAAGAACTTTCTATTCAGGACTTCTAGAATGGATTTTGGCAGATGCTTGGAAAAGGTTTACAAAATTGTTCAATGTCCTTGCTCTAGCAGAAATGATCTTGGGGAGTCACCTTGGTCAGCATTAGGAAGGGAAATTGCCTCTCCGGCCCAAAAGTCATATACTCCCCTTCCTAAGATTTGCAGACATTTAAGGCAGTCTCCCTTAGGAGATTACGCAGCAAACACCAACATTCAGGAAAGAGGGTGTAAGAAAACATTCTGTTTGAGAAGCTTCCAGACCCCTACGAGTGACTTGTGGGATGAGAGGTAGGTTGGGATTCTAAAAGGTGGGAGATGTTTGCAGCCACATTGACCCATGTGTGGGAGGACTAGCTTCCAACCTGGGTAAGGGCCGAGTGGCGGAGGGTTTGCTGTGAATGGTCAGCTTTAGCACACGCCCCTAAAGCATCCAGATGAGTATCCACCTGAAAGCGCCTACCAGGTCAGTGCTTCTGCTGGAGGTGATTTCTGGAGGGGCTATCAGACAGGAAGTGGGGGGTAGGAGACATACATATGGTCTGGAGATGAATGTTGGAGCCACCCAAACTGATGAAGGGGGTGGTGACATAGTTACATGCTTGTTCCAAATAGTACATATGGCTTTCTCTGACTTCTAGTTTTGTAGACAACTCTTACACTGACTGCTTTTAAATCCTTTGACTTTGAAATTTTTACTTGAATTCTCCCCACCTCACAGATACCTTGCATTGGTCACAGCTCTTGTTTGGGGTGAGTGGAGATGAAATGAGGTACAGCCTGATTAATTATGGTGTAGTGTCTGCACCAGGGGTTATGCCAGTTGAATAGCTTGACTGTGTTTTCATAAAACCAAATTATAACCCCCAAACTTAACTTTTTGTTTCTTTTAATGCAGTGTTACAATGTATTTTAAATGGTTCTGGTGTGTGGTTTAAAAGACTGTGGGTTATAGCTATGCAAAGGGCTCCTATCTCCTGTTTATTTAACCACAGAAGCAGCTTCCTTTAAAAATGGAATCAATTATCAAATATATCATTTATGGAACAATTCCTCCAAGTATTCATTCTGTTTGACCTTAAGCTGTGTCTGCCAATAGTCATAACAGTTGTTCTAAGCAGCACCAAGACCTTAGTAGATGAAAGATAAAGCAGGCGTTTGGTGTATGACCGTGAGTACAACATGTTTTGATATGATGATATGGATTTACCTTGACCGACATTTGTTTGACCACTGCCACAGATTTTCTTCAAATCAGAAGAAAATCATCTATGTGGGGTAAAACGTCCCGTGAGTTTAGGTCAACATATTTGGAACCCAGAGGATTACTAGTTTTTTTGGAACTCAAATCGTAACAAGTCCCATGTAACAAATATGTACTATCAAGGCTAATATTATATTTAAGTCAAGCCAAAATCACTAAGCACCTTCTCTGTGTGGAAGAAATCTAAAAACCTTTGTAAACATTGTTTCTTATTGTACACACCACTATTTTACCAAGTTCCAATCAATATTTGTATTCCATTCATTAAACATTGAAAGTTCTTCCAGCGTGCCATGCAATCACACCTAAGTATTTGCCCTTCTACAGGTTTAACAAAATGTTTCAGATGAGACTATCAAAGAATGAGGACTATACAAATGTCTCCCTCTGATAACAGGACTCAGTGGCGACTTTAGCGGCTCCAAGTCTTGGGGAAGTTTCCACTGCCTCCCACTGCTCTCCTTCCACGTGACTGCAGGGACTTGGAGAATCTCCAAAGACGGAGACCAAGGTGACTGTCCTTGCCCTTCCAGCATGAGTCCTTGGAGGGCCTCTGTGCCAGATTATAAGGGTAGAGGCTTTATGACAATTTACTCTCCATTGTTCTTGAGGCCAGTCCATTTGTATTACAGATGAGGAAACTGAGGCCAGGAAACAAGTGACTTGTGCAAGGTCACAGAGCTGCTGTAATTCCATGCCAGAACCGGAGCTCCAGTCCTGGGATTCCCATTTCTGTGCTCTTTTCTTTCCATTAATCTCAATCATATTCATCTTTCAGATTTCAGAATGAACTATGTCCTCTCTCACTTTTGAGCCTTGGCATACAAGCTGTTTTCTCTGTTTGCAATCCCACCCCCTCCCTATACTACTCCAGGACTCTCACCTTTGACAACTGACTGACTTACTCTGAAGATCTTAGTTAAAACCTCATTTCCACTTGGACGTGCATCCTGAATCTCTGAGGCCGGGTTAGGTGCCCTGCCTGTGTGCTCTGCCATTCTGAGCGGCAGCTAACGCCAGCCTTTCTCAGCCTATCATGGAATCAAGATGGCAGCACACTGCAGGCTCAGTGAGGACAGGTGCTATGTCGTGCACGGTTGAATCCCTGATGATAGCACAGTGCCTGGAACGCTTTAGCTGTATTTTGAATGGATAAATGAAAGGATGAGCAAGTGTTCTCTCTTAAAAAAAGAAGGCTGGAGGAGGACTGCTAGGGGTGGAAGGGGACTCAGGGCAGACACGTGGAGAACTGGTGGGAAAGGAGGTGGGTCTGTGATGCCTGCCTCTCTGCAGGTACTTACTTCAGGATGTCTATCTTCTTTTCCAATTCTAATGATTTGGGGTTTCTAGAGAGGCTTGCAACAAAGTCATGAGGAATTTAGGGAGAAAATGCCTAAGAGGACCCCACCTACCATTTCTCTCTGACTCTTCTGGAGTGCTCTTTCCAGAAGAGGCCCATCGAGGGCAGAGGGCCTCTGGGATCAGGTGGGAGTCGGGCCTTTTATCTGCAGGTGTAGATATGTGGTTGATGCCTACCTTTTAAAAAATCCCTGCTGATGACTGCCAAAGATAGGTTCTTGTTTCGACTCACTGCAGTTCACATGGGCCAGGAAAAAGAAAGATATTCTTGTGTTAACATAACCCAGGTGCCTTTGGCTGCCCAGGCCCGGCAGCTGAGAGTCTTAGCAAAGGCACAGGATTCCAAGAGTGCTTCTGGGGGACAGCACTGCAGTCCTATGCAGCTTTTCTGGCAGAATTCTGGCCTTGAGGGTGGTGTTCTCTGCTGTGTCTGGATGTGGTACCTTGTTCTGGAGGTCACTGACTCGGCCTTGCCCTTTCCAGAGCAATATAGCTCTCGCCGTGATGGTGGACATTTTAGTCTTGGCCGTTCCTTACTCCACAGTGGTCCTCAAACTGCAGAGGCCAGCTTGGCATTCCAGGGCTAAGGCAGGGTTCATTGATACAGGACTATTACTCAGTCCTATTTTAGAAAAAAACATAATTGTTCATCTCCTAACGGATTTCCCAAACTTTATTTTAGCATCAGTGTCCCCATCGGTAAAGGGACATATTGGAATGAAGCCACCCTAATCTTACCTCTAAATGTCTTTGATTTTGTATGCAGAGTCCCTAGTTCCTCTCAGGATATTTTCTCTAAAATGTTAGCTCCCAACTTGTGTGAACATGCCCAGGATGTTCCAGAGGGGCAGGTCCTCAAAGCCCAAACTTACTTGCTACAGAGGTCTCGTCATCTTATAGTCAACTTCCTCTTTTGCAGGTCAAACAATTCAACCTCGGGGCCTTACTTTTGTGCACACAGGATTCCTCAGCTTCTCCGCAAGTCCTCCCCCAAGGATTTGGGGGGCACTTACATCCCCGTGGTTTCTGAGTGGCTTCAAGCACTAGTGTTTTCTCTCCTGAGCAGGGAGCTCTTGGCAGGTGGGGGCTGCCTTACTGCCGGGTCCTGTGAAGAGTCTGGTCTGTTCCTCAAGGAACCAGGCTCTCACCCCGTTTGTTCTGCCACAAACAGGGCTCCCTGTCGAGAATCACACAGAGCCCTCTGTGTACCAAAGATGTGCAAGAGCTTGGGGTAAGGAGAGGAGTACTTGTTACTCATTTGTGATGCTGTCATTACTAAGCAGGCCCCCAAAAGGGGGCCTCAACCAATAATCTGACCCAAAATATAGTTAAATAGTGCCTTCAGTATGTACTCACAAATCCTCTGTCTAAGACCTGGACACACACTCAGAGGGCTCCTACCTGGGATAGTTTTGTCCTGCTGATGGCGTGGTTTGTTACTCAGTTTGTTATGCCACTTTCTATTTTACTTTGAGATGCGTCCTCTTGGATGTAGCTAAAAAGCCCAGATTCAAAGAAAATGTGGGGCTCCTTCCTGAGTTTGCCAGACAGGCCCCACCACATTGGGATCCCATCAGTGGACATGGTCATGACCCAGGTTCCAGCGAGGGCCCAGCTGCATAAAGACTTTGGAAATCTTGGCAGCTCTGTGGTCATTTCTCTGGTTGCACTCTTCTTTGTCCTGTTCTTCTGATAAATCCTTTATTCTGCATAGTGGTGTCCTTTAGTGACTGATAGACCAAGAGCCAGTTTTATTCGGCCGCAGGCCTCAGTTGGGTGCCCACACATAGTTTTCTATGGGTCTTTGGAGAAGATCTTGACATTGACCCTGCCTTAGAGCAACAGGGGTGAGTGTTTATTGCAGAATATGGCCACAAGTTTCAGAAGGCTCGCTGGTCCTAAAATGACCAAGGGTAAGGAAAAGAATAGGCATGATTTTGATGGGTCAACCAGAGAGATGCTCTGCATTCAGGAGCCTAGAAGTGTGGTCGCTCTTTATCTTTCTGTCTACCTCACTCTTACAACAAGTATTTACCAAGGGCCCACTCTGTGCCATTATGCATTGCATTATTGTTCTGGGCACAGGGGATAGTGGTGAATGACATGTGCTGACAAACACGGAAAGCCAATGGGGTACGAGTGGGGGAAGGTCTTGCTATTGGACCTCAGAGCACCTCAATAATTTAAGAAGGGACTATTATTTTGCGCTGAAATGTTAAAAGACTACCAATGTGCAGTATTTTGCAACTTAGCCATTCCAGAACTGCAAATATGGGGCCTTGGAAAATATTGCCCTAGGCGACCACAGATAACAGGGAGCACGTTAGACAGAAATCTCTGATTTATGAGAGAGATGACATAACATCTTTTAGGAAAGGAGAGTGGGATATCACCTAAGGAGAGAAGCGATATCAATCTGGAACCACTATACTGGCATCTTCTGCTTATACCAGGCTATGTTGTAGATCAGCGGGCTGTGGGCTCTCAGCTTGCTTTCTGGCAGCAGGAATGGGGGTGCTCTTAAGTTTCCTGCCACTGGTGACCAATGGTCTGATTTTAAAAGATGAGAGTGAAGGATAAACTTATCTAACTGACAGGTCCAGAAATGAAATGTAACCCCAGAGCACTGACTCAGTGGATACGTTCAGGATTGCTTACCGTAAACTCGAAAGGTGCTGCTCTCAGGAGCTGCTCAAGAAGCAGAATTCATGATTTAAAGTGAGGGCTGGGGGAGGGCTTGAGATAAACATGTTTACAACATGCTTTGCTGATCAAAGTCAACCAAGTGTCTTTCACGCAGGACTTCTCAAAGTCCTCAGTGTGAACACGTGATTTTTGAGACGCTGGGTGGGGATAGGAGAGAGCCTGCAGGCATCTGTAAACGTATTTGGGAAAATGGAACCCTGCCTCAGAGGCACAACATACGGGGCCAGTGTTCTTGGGAAACACTGGCTTAGGACTCGGTGGTCATCAGGCTTGAGCTATCATTTAGAACAAAATTAAGGGTCACATTTGCCTTTGCCTCCTTTTACTTAGACTTGCATTTTGATTTGAAGAAACTTCTTTTCTTTAGTACTTTAACATTTCTGAAATTGCCACTCTACCAGTTAGAGAAAATATCTTAAAGCAAAACAAATATTAAAAGCACAAATAAAATTAACAACTACCCCCTTAGTCCCTTGTATTTCAAAAATACATGCTATTAGGCTTAACAGAGATAACACACCCCAAAAAAAACACAAAAATAAAACACCTTAATTTTGGATAATGTAGTTGTTTTCTCTTTTTAAAAATATTTATAATTTACACTGTAAGGAATTTTTTAAAAGTAAGCTAGACATAAAGATCTCTGTCTATATCCATTTGTATTTATAGCTATTTATCCCTTTATCTATCTATATGTATCTATCAATCTTATTTGTATGGTCCATAAGGTAAAGTACGTAATCTAAAAAAAATTAACAGTAAAATATAATTGTTGTGGAGACAGGTAAAAACTTAAAATAGTTTTAAAAAGACTTTCAAATGGAAGAAATATACAGTATAAATTGTTCAATTGAAACATAAATATGGTTTTATGGTATTTAAACCACAATTATTAATATATTATTAAAGACTGGGCAGGACTGCAGCAGTTAAAAGCTACCTGGAGGGCTGGTTAACAATGTAATTCCCTGGGCCTAGCCCCAGAGGTGCCCGTTCAGTGGGTCTGGGGTGAGGTCTGGGAACCTGCATTTTTAACAGGCTCCCCAGGTTGTTGAGATGCAAAGATGCTACTCTGAGAGAAATTAGGTTGGAGTTTAAGAAACAATCTGGGGTATGGGAAATGTCTGACTAAGGCTTTAGATATGAGACAATCAACTACATACAAATTTAAAGTGGCCAGTATAATTTTGACCAAAAAAAAATTCAAAATATGCCTTAGTATAAAATGTTTCTAGGGAGCTTCGATTTTGTGATGGGCATTGCAGAATAAGTGGATGTGGTGGGATAAACAGTCTGACCATGTGTTTCTCTATTATTCTCCTCTGATGACAGCTGATGTGTTTCTTGTGCCCCAAGTTTATTTGCTTGGGAAGGAAAAGAGATTGGCCAATATTTGCAATTTCAGGAACATTTTACATCTGTTTAATGTATTGAGTTTTATGATATTTAACGTTGCAAAACATTTTCTTCCATAAACACAGTTAACAGGGCAGATTAGATTGGCTCTTCTGACAGATTAGATAGGTTTTGTCTTAGCCTTTGATGAAAGGCAGCAAAAGCAAATGGGATGAAGTTTTGAAAATGTCATCGTAAAAACAACATTCTGATCAGTCCCTAACTCTGCCAGCAGCCATGAGAAAGTTAAGGAGTTGCTGTGGCATTACCAGCTGTCAGTAGCGGTAACGCTTGTGCACTGTGACAAGGGGAGAGCAGTCCGTTCTCTCCCAGAATAAGGATGGTCATTGCTGCCTTATATGAAGGCATCACTCCATCAACTCAAACTGGAGATAATTATGTGAACTGTGAGATTATTCACCATCTAGAATGAATCCTAGGCTTCTTTAATTTAAACAAAAGTTATAAAAGCAGCTTCTTTCTACCCAGTTACACATCTTTGCTTTTCTGGCCACCTGATAATAATGTGAAAAGAAAAATGATATTAGGAGTGTGTAAGAGCTTAGCATACAAAAGGTGAAAACAAATTTTAATGGCAGT
Source organism: Rhinolophus hipposideros (assembly GCF_964194185.1). Classification (NCBI taxonomy): domain Eukaryota; kingdom Metazoa; phylum Chordata; class Mammalia; order Chiroptera; family Rhinolophidae; genus Rhinolophus; species Rhinolophus hipposideros. The sequence goes on along the minus strand of NC_138060.1, from coordinate 7,562,333 downwards.
GCTTTCCTCAAGAAATGAATAAACATGCTGACTAGGAACTCTACTTCATGTCTCATCCACACAGCCTAGCGAATTTTGAAAGCATGACAAGTGAGGAAAGATTTGTGCTTTCCCAGCATTATAATTTTCCTTCTCTAATACTGTAATTTTGGTGGCAACTGTTCAAATAACTAATCTACTTTGGAAATTACTTTTTTTCCTTTTGCCTTAGGGAACTATTATCTCAGATTATTTTGATCAACTCTTCACCCAGCCATATTGTAGATATTGTCATAAAAAATTTAAGTCTGGACAAGCAGAAAAAAATGGTTAAGAGTCCAAAAACATTTAAATTTTCATGGACTGACTAAGCTGCATTGTTTGAATTCTTTAACAATTGTTTTATATATTATTTTAATTGAAATTTTATTTTGAGGTAAATGAAGGTTCATGTTTACCTGTAACAATACAATAATACCAATTCTGTGTATCCAGTTTCCTCCAATGTTACATTTTGCAAAGCTCTGGTATAATATCACAATAGGACACAGACAGATTCAATCCACTAATCACATTCAGATTTCTCCAGTTTTACTTGGACTCATTTGTGTCTCTACGTGTGTATCTAGCTCTGAATTTCATCCCTTGTATAGGTTCCTGCCTCCACCACCACAGTTCCAACACCATAAAGATCTATCAAGTTGCCCTTTTATAACTATATCACCTTTCTCCCACCTTCTTCCTTTCTTCCCATGGTTCCTAATCCCCCTGAAAACCACTAGTACACGTGTGTTCTCAATTTTTAAAGTTTTGCTATTTCGGAAGTTTTATATAACTGGAATCATCAGTGTGTAAACTTTGGGGATTAATTTTTTTCCACTTAGGATAACTTCCTGGAGATGTGGCCAAGTTGATGGCGTATGAAGTTTGTTCGTTTTTAATGCTGAGTAGCATTCCCTGCTTTGCATGTACCACAGGTTGTTTCACCGTCCACCTGCTGAAGGACATCTGCGTTCTTTTCAGTTTGTGGCTATTATGAGTCAAGTTGCCATAATTGTTTTGAAGTTGCCATGGATTGTTTTTGAATGAAGATAGGCGTCCTAGTTCGTTCAGGCTGCGATAACAAAGTACCATAGACTGGGTGGCTTAGGAACAATGAAAAATTATTTCTTTTAGTTTTGGAGGCTGGAACTCAGAGATCAGGGTGTCCCCAGGGTCAAGTGAGGGCTCTCTTCCAGGTTGCAGACGCCCTCTTATCACTGTGTTCTCCGTGGGCAGCACAGAGGGGCCAGCACAAATCCCACCTTTATCTCCCAGAGACCTCACCTCCTAATACCGTTGGGGAATAGGGTTTCAGCATATGAATTTGGGGGGACATAAACATTTAGTCCATAAAAGTTTTCATTTCTCCGGGGTAAATAACGAAGAGTTCAATTTCTGGGCCACGTGATCACTGCATGTTTAGTTATATCAGATGCTGCCCAACTGTTGACCAGAGGGAATGTTACGTTCCCACTAGCAATGTGTGAGTGATCCCGTTTCTTGTGCTCCGCAGCATTTGGTGATGTCTCCATCTTTTATTTTAGCCATTCTGACAGGTATGTAGTGATAGCTAATTGTGATTTTAATTTGCATTTCTTTCATGGCTAATGATGTTGAACATCTTTTCGTGTACTATCAGTATATCTGCTTTGATGACATGTCTGTTCATGTCTTGACTCATTTCTAATTGGATTGTTTATTTTATTTTATTTATTTATTTATTTTTAAATTCAAAATGTGTTTATTGGGATGGTTCCTCACTCATCAGGTTGTTTTTAGTGCTGCTTCCTTCTGAAGGAGCACCCTTCTGTAAACCTTGCTTTTTCTCCTGTAGGCTGACAGAGGACCATGGAGCAGCCAACACACAAAAATACTGTTTGTGCATGGCTAAAGGTGTTGGTCATTTTATAACATCCTGGGCATTTCATGTCCATGAAGTAGGAATTGGGGCTCTGCACCAGGAGCTTCTTCTTGTGTTTCCTCCTCTCCTCTTCTGGAGAGGGATGAAGGAGACCTTAGCAAGAGGCATGTTCTCGTGGGGAGGTCATCACCACTGGAAAGGATGGATTGTTTATTTTTTTTACCATTAAGTTTTGAGAGATCTTTATACATTCTAGGTATCAGTCCTTTGTAGCTTGTCTTTTTACCTGCTTTTGCAGAGTAAAGTTTGCCTCATATTTTTAAAGGCATCTTTCTGCAGAATTTAAGTAACTATTATGCTTATTTTTTCTTGTACTAATTAATATTATTGCTGTTTAGAGTACTCTTTGTTTCTCTTTCTGATCTGTAACTATAGAATAGAGATAATTTTTTTTTCCTTCAAGGGAGATTACTGTGGAAATAGTTTTAGAAGAGAATGAGAAATTTCTTTGGGTGAGTGTAATATGCTGTCTCAGCTTTAGCAGAACTAACAATAAAGATTCTTCTAGCACAGAAAAAGAAAATGGACATGATTTCAGCAGAGAAAACATGCTACTGTCTGAGATTCTGGGATGCTGGTAGATGTCTTCTGTATAAAGGGAAGAAAACACATCGTGGAATAATGCCAGTTCAGGTAGAGTGTGCAGGGAGAGAAAAAAATCTGGTCATGGGTAAACAACAGGTAAAGGGCTGGTATCTCAAATCTGAGAACTCCAGGGCCTCAGCCCAAGGCAGCCCTTACTTGGAGAGGAAGATATGTTCCAATGAAGCTGGAAAAGAAGCCAGTCCCTTCTGGAGCACTTAAATTGTTCTGGATTTGGGAGTTTTGTTTGCAGAGTTTAATTAACCTGTTCAAGTGTGGACTTTAATTTCCTGTCTCCTAATTTAGGTTCAAAATTGTTAAAAGATATTTTAAAGGCCAAACAAACAAAAAACAAATTTGTGATACAATCCTTAACATACACTGTATGAAAATGTAACCACATCTATACTTACAAACTGCATGTCTAAATGATTTTAATACCTCTGGGCTGCATTAATAATAGAATTTAGATAAAATATGTGAGGGTTATTCTAATACAACTTTCTCACTATTTAAAAGACTAGACTAGAGCGTGTCTGTCAGCCAGTCATGTGCTGTGATTTTCCATTCTTTCTCAATGTGAAGACTGACCTCTAGTGTTCATTCTTTTAAGAAATAGCAGACTACGTCTGGTTGGGAGCAGATACTGGGATACAAATTGCTTCAGAGATCAGCTGCCCAACATCTGTTACATACCCATTACGTGCTGGTCCCTGATGATGGAGATTTGCCTTATTCTAGAACTGCTTCAAGCAGTGCCAGTTATTTCAAATGACCTCTGTTGGATATACATTATCAAAATAAAAGACAACATTATGGAACTAAGAGTACACAACAAGAGCTGGTATATCACTAAGTCAAATCAAGATTTAAAGGAAAATCTGCACCATCTTGTTCATATATTTTAAATAGTTATTTCCTGAAATGTTCACTCTCATACACAATTCCATTCAGAAATCAGTTCCCAACAAAAAGTTTCAAAGACATAATTTTTGAACGATACCAAACATTTAGTATCACTGATGGCAGTTTTTCAGGAGAATGATCTAAGGAAGTTTTTAAACCTTTTATTAGAGAAGACTTAAAACATTCACAGATGTAGAGAATGGCACATTAAACCTCTGTACGTCCCACCCAGCTCCAGCCATTATCACTATTCTGAAAATCTAATTCCATCTGTACTTCCCTCTCACTTCATTCCAAATTTTATTTTAATCAGTTTAATGACTTGTCATATTTTGAACATCAAAATACATCTTTCGGTGCTTAAAATCTTTAAAACAGTATCCAATATACTGAACTCTATTTAACTTAGGAGAGAAAAGTAAAGTTATAGCAGATTTGAGGCCAGTAAAAGTAAGTTTCTGTAAAGTTGATATAAAAGATAGTCTTTAGCTACTTGTCGCGTCCGGTGGCAAGGGTTGTGGGGAGCGATGACAGCGGCACAGGGTTTAAAAAGACAGTAGTCAAGAATAGAGAGCACGTGGGGCCAAGGGACTCCAGCCTCAAGGACTGAGCCCTGAATGGGGCCTACACATAGCTTTTATTAGTTCGGTGGATAAGTAAAGGAGATAAACTTGTCAATCTCAAGATCTGTGAATCCCATACATTATAACTGGAAACTGATTCAAGCCAATCACCCCTGCCTGCCAATCAGCCCTAAATCTCAGGATGTATGTACTTCCCCAAGGGACAAAATCTATATGCATATGAATAGATGGAGAGCACATCATTGAATCTCTTTTGCAGGTTGTGGGAAGGAATGCAGCCACAGAAGCAGAGGCTCTCCTTAGCCGGGGGAAGGTGAGGGCCTATGCCCACCACTATCAACCCTGTGGGTTCTCTTGTTGGTCCCCACGCGGCTCTGCCTGGCTTAGGTTGCCCCCCACCCCCTGTGGGGAGTGGCACCCATCATTGGCTGACCAGCCATCTTTTGGGGCCAAACAGGGAGACATAAAGTGCAAGCACAAAGGTGAAGCAAAGTCTCTGTAAGGATCCATCTCACAGACTCTCCTTTTTTAGGGGCAGGTACAAGGAGACAGACGGGTAGGCTGCTGCCTGGCAACAACTATTAATTATTACTAAGGCAAAAAAAATGATGTCATCAAAAGAGAAAAAAAAGAGAGAGGGACATATGGAGAGAGGGAAGAAGGGAAAGAGGAAGGAATGAAGGAGGTCTTAAAGAATGAACAGAAAAATAAGTCTTTTTTACAACTACCTCCTTCGAGAAGCCTTCCCTAGTGGTTAGAATTAACCACTTTTCTTCAGCTTGCTTTTTGTTATTCTATTCTGCTTCGTTTAAATAAAATGCTGCAAAGGTCTGTATTCTCCAGTCGTCAAACGTGCTTGTTGAGGGCTAGAATTAGGTCTTTCTCTCTGTATTGGCGTCTCTGCCGCAGGTAAGCCCGACAGCCTTCTGAGAAGCCTCTCTGTGTCTGTTGCTGACGCTTACTGGTTCTCAGACAGCAGCCAGGGTGCCCCGGACTTGGATCACCTCACTCCTTTCTTCAAAGCCCTCTAGAGGCTTCGCATTTCACTCAGAGTGAAGCTTAGTTCTTCTGATGGCCTCAAGCATCCCAGCACCTACGCCTTGCTCCCCTGACCGAACATTCTTCCCCCAAATGGCCACGTGCTAAATTCACTCACCGTTTTCAAGGTTTTGCTCAAATATTTTTTCACTCCCCTAATCCAGCACTTCTCACCCATTCCTTACTCTTTGTTACCTTTCTCCACAGCAAGTATCACCAAATGGTCCTGTCTTCCTCATTGGGATGTAAGCTCCATGTGCAAGATGTGTGTTCACGCCTTGCTCAGAGCTTGTCACATAGCACATGCTCCAGGAGATGGTCCGAGGCATGAATACTGAATGCATTGTGTCTCTCATCGTGTGCTGTATACAGTAGGCACACTTCATTAATGCTTGCTGAATGAACCGATGAATACATTCTAACCCGAACTTTTCTAAATAACCAAAATGCCTGAGAAAGCAGGGGAGAAATGCTCAAAAAGTGAGGCCTGTTGAAAGCAAATTTTAGAACATAGAATAAGGTTGTAGCTCTATCAACTTTGCAAAATTTAGCTGTGAACCTAAAGTATGAGTTGTAAGAAATCCTGTAAAATGTTCTGTCTCGTGGTTTCAGCACCTACTTCTAATCCTGAAAGTTGCATTCTAAGATTTTCCTTAAACATCTGGCTCTGGTACAAACCTTTTGAAAGGAGAAGTTAGCCACCCCAACCTACCCACAAACTGGCATACCCTTATTAGCTGTTTTCTATTTAATTGTTTCTCTTATTTAGTGGCAACATACACCCTTTGCAAAAAGAAAAAAAAATTCATCTCGGTCACCCTGTGGCAATTACCTTGGGAACAAAATAATAAGTGTAGAAATATCAAGGGAAAAGCACAAAGGCCCTTCTAAAGTGGGTGGTCAATAACATTTTAATTCTTCACTGTAATCCTCACAAACCGAAAGCCCTGTGAACTATTAAATTACTGTGGGGATTTCCTCTGGGCTCCTGGTCCCAGCTGGTCTCAGGATGTTCTTGGCAACGGGGCAGCTTGGGTAATGTTCCCTGAACACCTGTCACCTGCTTCACACAGTAATCTAAACAGAATACGAATACAAAGGCCTATTATCAATTATGCAATGATCAGTTTGGCTCATGCGGCACGTCTGTGTGGCCTTTTTCAGAGCATGTTGAACATTCCCTCAGCAGGCACATCAAAACACAGGAGACAAGAAAGGGCATGAAGAGATGGCTGCAAGCTCTGTACTTCCACATACGGTTAAATGAGTTTGGGCATATGGAGGTGATCAGTGGGTGGAGGCGGGTATTTGTGTCATGCCGAAGGCAGGGATCTGGGCGAGGCCCACGACAGCCAAGGTCTGAAAGTACATGCGTGTGCACACAAGTGAGTTTTTCTCCTCTGGTGTTACACTAGGTGATACCCAAACTCGTGGTATTAGAACACTGGCTTCTTGCCTTCCTCACCATCTTTATGTAATACCTGGCATGTCCAGGGTAATCAGCTGTCCCCCTTGCACAGGACTGAGGGGATATAGGACTTACATGGGAAAAGTCCTGGGCACACTGGCAGAAGCGGGCCACCGTGTGTCAGAAGTGTGCAACACTTGTTTGCACGGAGTCCATTTTCAACCCACCAGTAAATATACAATTGACTCGTGATTCCAGAAAGGACTGTGACCAATAGTAAGGACATTCAGAAAGCAAGACAACAGTGGGATAACTGTGAAGCCAGGGCTGTATGAGGAGTGGGCACACTGACAGCAGTTTCCCCGGGAGCAGACATCACTGCAGAGTGCAATGTCTGTAGAGAATTTGAAAACAATAATAAAACTGACTAAAAGGCAGTCTGCTTTGAATTATCAGCCTGCACCAGCAATTCTAAATAAAGGCAGTGATAAAACACTCCTCCTGGCTGGGACAGATATCCCCTCGTTATGCCACTGAGTGGAGCAGAAATAAAATCCATGATCTGGAATTTTTTTTTTTAATTGACAGCACATGCTACCGTGTTTCCCCGAAAATAAGACCTACCCTGAAAATAAGCCCCAGTTTAGATCGTCAGCCAGATGAACACATTTAGTACGTTATGACGATGTTCCAGAAGAAGATGACATGACTGTATTTGAATAAATGTAGATTGTTGTACATGAAAAAATAAGACATCCCCTGAAAATACTCCCTAATGAGGCTTTTGGAGAAAAAGTTAATATAAGACCCAATCTTATTTTGGGGGAAATATGTATATGTATGCTAAACCCTTTCCATGATTTTCTCATTTAATCCTCCCACCAATTCATAAGGAAGGTGCTCATTTTTCCCATTTTATAGATGAGGTATTAAGAATTAAGGAGTCTTTTCATTAAGGCCACAAAGATAATAAGTGGATAATCGGAAGGCCAGGCCTGTTTGAGGTAATTCTTTCAACCCTGGTGCTTTGTCGCCTTTGCACATAGCTTCTGCACAAAGGCCAGGCTGACAGCTGAATCTAGAGCATTCCACACCCCCCAGTGGACAAGGAGGTGGCACTGGTGATTCAGACATAAGAGATGTGCAATAAATATTTGTTCAATAAGAGAGTGAATGAAGGAATGCACTGGGTGGAAATCCTTTAGCTTCTGCCTACTATGTGGTAAAAGGAATTGCTGATCACTTGGAAAGGAGGATGTCAAACTAATGAATTTCATTATGGCTAAGAATTTTGATATATTTTCACGTATGTGGGCAAAATAATTATCATGGCCCAGGTGCACAAACATGTTTTTGTTGCTTCTTTGTGAATGTGTTACAAATTCTTCTTGATGAGGCTCTTTTTCTTGCTTTATTTGTAACTTTTTGCTGTTTGACAATGCTTTGGCTCACTAGCATTGTTTCCATTTGCATGCTTCTAAATTATGATTTTCCTTTAAAGAATTCCATACATACAAATATATTTCACCATTAGCTGAAAAAGAGTGAAAAAAAGCATTGAAATGTAAAGAGGTAGAATTATTTTTAAACGTAAAGGGGATATATTTATTTGATTTGTGTCAGGCTTCTTCTATGTTCTATATTTGAATATTATTTTATAGTTTTCTAAACTATAAACATTTATCAGAAATATTTTTGTGACAGGATTTGCTTTGCCAGGCTTCATAATTATCATCAGCTTTGCTTGCCAATGAAGAAGAATGCTTTCATCTGGATGAATTTATGCATGGATAGGAGTGGGAGATTCTTTTCTGAGGGAGATTTTTATCTACAGCCTAGAGGCTGGGGAAGCTTTTTTATAAAGTAGATAGACGATTTGATTCATAAAATTTCTTATTTCAGTTACAACCACACATGATGCTGGTTCTCCTATAAGTGAAGTGACTGACATTGGTCATATTTTCCATTTTTGATGGCGCTTTAAAATACCTCTGCTTTATTGTTCAGATACATATTTGTCAACCAAATCTCTCACCAGTTTCGGAAGAGTTTTCTTAGGGGGAAAATATACAAAAACCAGGTGTTGACATTAAAATCAGAGAGAAAAATGATTTCTCAATGAAAATATACCCCACTTACCAGTAAATGTTGAGCTGAACAATTTATTTACTCTTTCAATTAACATTTCCCAAATACCCCTGATATGGCCCTCACGGTACTATATGCCCATGCTTATCACGTTTAATGTGCTTATGAATCACCTGGGATATTGTTACAGTACAAATTCTGTCATAGATCTTGGATGGGACCTGAGATTCTGCATTTCTAACACCCAGATGAGACCAATGTTCCTGGTCCAGAAAACACACTTAATAGCAAAGGTCTTGGCATTGGAAATAGAGCCACGGGCTCTGGAACAAAACATAGTCCCTCAGTGGGCTTTTGAACAAATGGAAGAGAGATGAGTAACTGAAGACTTACAAAAAGAGTGGGAGGGTTCCACTTTTGGTAATGTTTGAGCAGTTCTGATTGACTAACATTCGTGGAGATAGCAACTATAAACCCTGGACAAATCAAAGAAAACTGCTTCCAAAGCCATGGGAGAACAGCAAGAGGAAAGCAGATATTGTAGGAAAGTTGACACTTGATAAAAAAGGGAATGGCACTCATTTCTTGATGGCTTTTAGTCTGAGGATGATCTCTAGTCTGCTACTGTGTTCCCCACAAAATAAGACCTAGCTGGATAATCAGCTCTAATGCATCTTTTGGATTAAAAAATTTTAATATATGTGCTGCCGAAGCGACCCCAAGGATTAAAAATTAATATCAGACCCAGTCTTATTTTTCTATAAGACTGGGTATAATATGATATATGATATGATATGATATGATATGATATGATATGACACCAGGTCTTACATTAATTTTTGCTCCAAAAGATGCATTAGAGCTGATTGTCCAGCTAGGTCTTATTTTCAGGGCAACAGGGTATGTGGGTTAACTTAAACTCAGAGAGAAAGCCCTGCAGTGTACTGGCTTGAAAATCAGATGTCAGAGTTCAGGGTAAGTACAGCAGCTGGAAAATGAGGGGAGATATCATAGAAAGGAGAGAGATACAAAGAGGGAGTCCCAAATTTTGTGTATAAATGTCCCAATCTGTGGCTGACCTCCAAGTCACTTATGCATGGGGAAGACTCCCAGCAATCCAGCTAAGGCTAAAATAATTTTTAAAAGATTTCAGCTTCTGCTCATGGCAAGGGACAAAAAGCTTACAGTTTGAATTCAGCAAATTAACTTCCTGCTTACAAAAATAATCAATAGTTTTCAAAGGAACATAACAGAATCCAGAGGCTCTTTAACATATCATTCTCAATATCCAGGATACAATCTGTTGATGTAAGAAACATACAAATGTAGAAAAATTTTATAAGAATTTGAGCCAAATTGATGACAACTGCCCGGAAGCAAGATCTCAAATGCTCAGGAGAAATGACAGTTTTGCAGTTTCTTTTATGCATTTGAAATTAAGGAGGGAACATAAGGAATAGTACATGAAGGTGGGAAGTGCATATGAAGGTATGGAGTGGATTATAGGATAGTTAACAAGATATGTGCTCTCTTGAGGGTGGTTTGTTTATTTCAAAGGTGTGTTAGCCTAGATGCACAAAAACAATGGACAGGGCTTGCTTAAGGCAAATGTAAACCTTTTAATAAAAATGTTACATGCCTGGGGTGTGACTACCCACCATGAACTGTCCAGTTAGGAATTTATGATCAGATCACCCTACGAGGTACTTTCCATAGAACCCCTTTTTTGTCCACAAATCCAAATTTTCTTAAAATGTGAAGAAACAGAAAGTGTGATCCATATTCAAGAGAAAAGTGTATCAGCTAAGGCCAAACCTGAGAAGAACAAGGTAATGGAAATAGCAGACAAGAATTTTAAAGCATCTATTAATAACTATTTTCAAGGGCACAAAGGAAAATATGTTCTTTATGATAAAAAAGATAGGCAAACTCAGCAGCAAAATAAAACTATTAAAAAAGACCTAGAAATTCTAGAACTGAAAAATATCATATCTAGAGACGTCATCAAAATGGCTGCGTGAGGTGAGCCTCTGTAAAGCTCCCCTGGAATTTACAACTAATTGAACAACAATAACTCCACAAAGGACTCCCTGCATAGCAGACAGGCAAGATGAACAGGCCCACTATTGAATTCACCTAAAGGTGGGCGAATCCCACGAGCGGGGTAGGAGGGAAGGGAGAAGTGCAGAGACGGAGCTGCGCAGGCTCAGGACACAGACCTAGCTAAGTGCTCTGAGCTCACTGCATCGCGGAACCACCGCAGCTGCGGGAGAGGGAAAAACTCGGACTGCTAGGGCTCCGCTTATGGCCCACAGGCCTGAGGGGGCAGCATATAACACGGCTAAACTGAACGCTCAAGGCAGAGACCTCGGAGAAAAGACTGAGGGAAGAAGGCTGAAAACGGTGGTTTAAGCCCTCACTGCCGAGCAGAGAACGGAAGCCTTAGGCACTGAGACTAGCCGCCCCCTCCCTACCCTCCCAGAGCTCGCCCCGCCCCCACCTGCCCGGTGCTAGAAGCGGAACAGTAGCAGTGTCAGATCAAAAGAACAGAATATTTGCAATTCTGACAACTGTGATCTACAGACACAGATTTGCAGCCCAACTACTTCTGGCAAAGGAGAACTAGTTGTGGAAACAGGATGGCTGTGGTGCTGGTCCCCGCCATTGCTCAAGGCCACCGCTCACAACTCACCCCGCCCATGTCCCCACCTATCTGGGCAGATCCCTGAAGGAGAAAACAGAATTACTGAAACACATGGTCTCAGAATCTGGTGCAGGAAAGCTTTGGAACTTCAAAAGCTCTCCACATCCGTACAGGGAAGCGGCGCCCTATGACCCAGGCGTACTGTTAACAGAGGAGAAGCCCGTGTGGGGACAAAACCCCAAAAAGCAGTTTCCAGGCTCTCGGCCTCACATAGAAAGGTGCTGGCTCGGGTAGTAAATGGCCATCAACTGTGATCAGATGCCAGCAGCTGTGGCTAGTTGGCCGTCAGCTGTAACCCGTAGGCCATTGGCCACTAATATAACGGCTGTGGCTATGCTAGCAGGAAAGGAATGGGGGCTAGCAAGAAGATGGTGGCTGGCAAGCGCGGACTGCTGTTAGGCAGATTATGTAGATCCTGCTTCCTGTGTCTCCAGCCCAGCCACCAGCGAGAATATATTGGTTTGATTCCCCTACTTATGGCTCCATGGGTGTTCCTGTTTGGCCTTACCGTGTCCTGCGTTCTTGGGCGGGGAGTGGGAGCTGAGACCCTGCACGACAAATGGCGCAGCAAGCAGGGTCCCCCGCGTGACACATGGCGTAGCCGGCAGGATACGGTGCTGGCCAAAGCTTTGCGAAGGGCAGTGGAGCAGTTTGTGCGTATGAAAGCTCAGTCTGAGGAAGACCAGGAGGAGCAGCTGCCGGAGAGCTCGATTCCCGTGGAGGGGTGGAAAGACGTGGATGGTTCCCCAACCAGCAGAGGCCGGAGAATGGACGCTTGACTGTTTGGGAACATACCACCATGTAGTGGGACTGGTTTGATGTTTGCTTTTGTGTCTTGACTGGTCGCCATTGATAATATGTAAGCACCTTGATGTGAGCCGCTGTTGTTCCAGCACAGTACCCCGAGAGGCCCAGAGAGAGTGGCAGTGCCCTGAGAGCCCTGGCTGTGTCCAGGAAGTCTGGCTGTGTCCAGAGAGAGTGGCAGTGCCCTGAGAGGCCCTGGCTGTGTCCAGGAAGTCTGGCTGTGTCCAGAGAGTGGCAGTGTCCTGAGAGGCCCTGGCTGTATCCAGGAAGTCTGGCTGTGTCCAGAGAGAGTGGCAGTGCCCTGAGAGGCCCTGGCTGAGTCCAGGAAGTCTGGCTGTGTCCAGAGAGAGTGGCAGTGCCCTGAGAAACTCTGGCTGTGCCCGGGGAGACAGGTGGTACCCTAAGAAGCCCAGGAAGTCTGGCTGTGCCCAGAAGTACTGTGGTGGTGCCCTGAGAAAACCTGGCTGTGCCCGGGGAGACTGGTGGTACCTTAAGAAGCCCAGGAAGTCTGGCTGTGCCCAGAAGTACTGGTGGTGCCCTGAGAAACCCTGGCTGTGCCCAGAGAGCCTGGCTGTGTTCAGGATAGTGCATTCACCTCCAGGCTCCTTGCACAGGGCCCCTCGCAGAAGACGCTTGTCGCGTAGATTGTGAGGCGAGACCCTGTAGGGGTGGAGTGTGGGGACAAAACCCCAAAAAGCAGTTTCCAGGCTCTCGGCCTCACATAGAAAGGTGCTGGCTCGGGTAGTAAATGGCCATCAACTGTGATCAGATGCCAGCAGCTGTGGCTAGTTGGCCGTCAGCTGTAACCCGTAGGCCATTGGCCACTAATATAACGGCTGTGGCTATGCTAGCAGGAAAGGAATGGGGGCTAGCAAGAAGATGGTGGCTGGCAAGCGCGGACTGCTGTTAGGCAGATTATGTAGATCCTGCTTCCTGTGTCTCCAGCCCAGCCACCAGCGAGAATATATTGGTTTGATTCCCCTACTTATGGCTCCATGGGTGTTCCTGTTTGGCCTTACCGTGTCCTGCGTTCTTGGGCGGGGAGTGGGAGCTGAGACCCTGCACGACAAATGGCGCAGCAAGCAGGGTCCCCCGCGTGACAGCCCGCCTTCCAGGGAATCCCCCCATTGTGTGAGAAGCTGGAATAGTGCAGAGAAAACATAACACTACAGTGTGAGAGAGAAAAAAGGGCTGCAGTCAGAGAGAAAATAAAACATTCTACCAACACGTACTGGAAAACAAAAGAAATACCTCTTCCTATCAACCTGTTGCAGAACCCACTCTTGTAGATGTCTACGAAGAGAAATAATAAATCATTAATTGCCATGAATAACCAAGGCAACAAGACAGCTCAGAAAGAAAGTGAAAAGTCTCCAGGAAATAAAGTTAAAGATGGAAATATGTGACTTAAATGACAGAAAATTTAGGATTGGAGTTCTGAAAAAACTCAACGAGATGCAAGAAAATACAGAAAGGCAGTTTAATGAACTCAGAAACATAATCAAAGAACAACATGAGCATTTTACCAAAGAGATTGAAATTTTAAAAAAGAACCAAATAGAATTCCTGGAGATTAAGAACTCAATAGAAGAAATTAAGAATGAAATAGCCAGCTTAGGAAGTAGCATTGACCAGATGGAGGAAAGAATCAGTCACATCGAAGATAGAAATCTGGAAATGACACGGATGGAAGAAGAAAGAGACTTGAGACTTAAAAGAAATGAAAGAACTCTACAAGAACTTTCTGACCTCATCAGAAAGAGCAACATAAGAATAATGGGCATATCAGAATGAGAAGAAAGAGAGAAGGGAACAGAGAGTATATTCAAACAAATAGTCAATGAGAACTTCCCAAACTTGTGGAAAGAACTGGATCCTCGAATCCAAGAAGCAAATAGAACAGCTAATTAACTGAACCCAAACATGCCTTTTCCAAGGCACATTGTATTGAAGCTGTCTAAAATCAACGACAAAGAAAGAATTCTCAAGGCAGCCAGGAAAAGAAGATGGTAACCTACAAAGGAAAGCCCATTAGATTATCATCAGATTTTTCAGCAGAAACTCTACATGCCAGGAGGGAGTGGAACCAAATATTCAAACTATTGAAAGAGAGAAATTATGAGCCAAGAATAATATAACCAGTAAAGATATCCTTTAGATATGAAGGAGAAATAAAGACTTTTCCAGACATCCAGAAGCTGAGGAAATTTTCTAATACATGACCTGCACTACAAGAATTACTAAAGGAGGCTATTTGACCACCATCAACAGGGACAATTTGTGGCAACCAAAACATAAAAAGGGGGAGAGTAGAAACCTGAAGCGGAATATGGGAATGGAGAATGTAAGCATGCTGAAGAAAATGGAATACTCTAAATATCAAACTTTCTTTTACATAAACTTAATGGTAACCACTCAAAAAAAAAATCCAGAACTGAAATATATACAGTAATAAAATAAGAAACAGAGAGAAACATCATAGAATACCACCACACAGGAATAACAGACAACAACAAAAAGGCAAAGAAACAATGGAGACACAATCTTACCAGAAAACTAAAAATAGAATAATAGGAAATCCTCACAAATCAATAATCACCCTAAATGTAAATAGACTGAACTCACCAAAAAAGGGCACACAGTAGCAGATTGGATCATAAAACTAAACCCAACCATATGCAGTCTCCAAAAGACACATCTCAGCTACAGGACAAGCACAGACTCAAAGTGAAAGGGAGGAAATTGACAATCCAAGCAAATGGTACTCAGAAAAAATCAGGCGTAGCCAAATCAGCTGTAGCCATACTGATATTGGATGAAACAGACTTCAGGGTGAAAAAGAAGAAAAGACAAAGATGGACATTTCATAATGGTAAAGGGGACTGTACAACAAGAAGACATAACAGTCATCAATATTTATGCCCCCAGTCAGTGAGCACCAAAATATACCGAGCAACTACTAACAGAACTAAAGAGAGAAATTGACCAAAACACAATTATACTAGGGGACTTAAATACATCATTGACAGCTATGGATAGATCATCCAAACAGAAAATAAATAACAAAATAGCAGCCCTAAATGGCACATTAGATGAAAGGGACATCATTGACATTTATAGAGCACTTCATCCTAAAACATCAGACTATACATTCTTTTCGAGTGTACATGAAACATTCTCAAGGATAGATCATATATTGGGACATAAAATCAGCCTCAGCAAATTTAAGAAGATTGAAATCATACCAAGTATATTCTCTGATCACAAGGCTTTGAATTTGGATATCAACTGCAAAAAGAAAGCAGGAAAAAACACAAATACATGGAGATTAAGCAACATACTTTTAAAGAATCACTGAGTCAAAGAAGAAATTAGAGGAGAAGTCAAAAGATACATAGAAACAAATGACAATAAAAATACATCCTACCAAAATTTTTGGGATGCAGCAAAAGCAGTTTTAAGAGGGAAATTTATATCATTACAGGTCTATCTTAAAAACCAAGAAAAATTCCAAATAAATAACCTCACATTACACCTGAAAGAACTAGGAAAAGAAGAACAAATGAAACGTAAATCAGCAGAAGAAAGTAAATAATAAAAATCATAGCAGAACTAAATGAAACAGAGAACAAAAAGACAATAGAAAAAATAATCTGACAAAAACGCTGGTTCTTTGAAAAGATTAACAAAATTGACAAACCCTTGGCTAGGCACACTAAGATAAAAAGAGAGAAGACACTAATAAAAAAAATCAGAAATGAAAAAGGGAAAATTATCACTGATGCCACAGAAATACAGAGGATCATCCAAGAATACTATGAAGGACTATATGTCACCAAATTCAATAACCTAGAAGAAATGGACAAGTTCTTAGAAACATATAGCCTTCCTAGGCTGAGCCATGAAGAACTGGAAAATCTAAACAGACCTATCACCAGTAAGGAAATTGAATCAGTCATCCAAAACCTTCCCGAAAGCAAAAGTCCAGGACCAGATGGTTTCACTAGTGAATTCTAACAAACCTTCAAAGAGGATCTAATACCAATCCTGCTCAAACTCTTCCAAAAAATTGAAGAAGAGACAGTACTCTCTAACTCATTTTATGAGGCCAACATTACCCTGATACACAAACCTGGTAAGGACAACACAAAAAAGAGAACTACAGAGCAATATCTCTATGAATACTGATGCAACAATCCTAAACAAAATTCTAGCAAATCGAATGCAACAATGCATTAAAAAAATTATTCATCATGACCAAGTGGGATTCATCCCAGGGGCACAAGGATGGTTCAATATCTGCAAATCCATCAATGTGATACATCACATAAACAAAATAAAGGACAAAAATCATATGATTATATCAATTGATGCAGAAAAAGCATTTGACAAGATTAAAACATCCATTTATGATTAAAACACTGAATAAAATAGGTATAAAAGGAAAATACCTTAACATAATAAAGGCCATGTATGACAAACCCTCAGCTAATCTAATAATTAGCGGTGAAAAACCTTTGCTCTACGTTCAGGAACATGACAGGGCTGTGCCCTATCACCTCTGCTTTTCAACATAGTGTTGGAAGTCCTCGCCAGAGCAATCAGGTAAGAGAAAGAAATAAAAGGCATCCAAATTGGGAATGAAGAAGTTAAATTGTCACTCTTTGCAGATGACATGATGCTGTATATAGAAAACTCTAAAGACTCCACCAAAAAGCAGTTAGAAACAATCAACAAATACAGTAATGTGGCTGGCTACAAAATCAACGTACAAAAGTCCATCGCATTCCTATATACTAACAATGAAATCTCAGAAAAAAAAACAAAAACAATTCCTTTTGCAATTGCAGCAAAAAGAATAAAATACCTAGGAACAAACTTAACCAAGGATGAGAAAGACCTATATGCTGAAAACTACAAGACATTTTTAAAAGAAATTGAAGCAGACACAAAAAAATGGAAAAACATTCTGTGCTCATGGATTAGAAGAATCAACATAGTTAAAATGGCCATATTTTCCAAAGCAACATACAAATTTAATGCAATCCCCATCAAAATCCCAATGGCATTTTTTAAAGAAATAGAACAAAAAAATCATCAGATTTGTTTGGAACTACAAAAGACCCCGAATAACCAAAGCAATCTTAAGATAAAAGCACAATGCTGGAGGTATCACACTCCCTGACTACAGGGCAACAATTATCAAAACAGCATAGTATTGGCAGAAAAACAGACATGTAGACCAATGGAATAGAATTGAGAACCCAGAAATAAACCCCCATAAATATGGACAGATAATTTTAGACAAAGAAGCAAAAAACATACAATGGAGAAAAGACAGCCTCTTCAATAAATGGAGCTGGGAGTTGGAAAGCCATGTGCATAAGAATGAAACTGGACTGCTATCTGTCACCATGTACCAAAATTAATTCAAAATGGATCAAACACTTAAGCATAAGACGTGAAACAATGAACTGCATAGAAGAAAACATAGGTACTAAACTTATGGACCTTGGGTTCAAAGAGCATTTTATGAATTTGACTTCAAAGGCAAGAGAAGTAAAAGCTAAAATAAACGAATGGGACTATATGAAACTTAAAAGCTTCTGCACAGCAAAAAAAAACATCAAGAAAACAAAGAGGCAACCAACTGAATGGGAGAAGATTTTTGCAAACAGTGCCTCTGATAAGGGGCTAATGTCCAAAATATACAAGGAACTCATGCAACTCAACAACAAAAAACCAAACAACCCAATTGAAAAATGGGCAGAGGACCTGAGGAGACATTTCTCCAAAGAGGACATACAAATGGCAAATAGACATATGAAAAAATGCTCAACATCACTAATCATCAGAGAAATGCAAATCAAAACCACAATGAGATATCACGTCACCCCAGTCAGAATGGCTATCATCAACAAGACAAATAGTAACAAGTGTTGGAGAGGCTGTGGAGAAAAAGGAACCCTCATACACTGTTGGTGGGAATGCAGACTGGTGAAGCCGTTATGGAAGGCAGTGTGGAAATTCTTCAAAAAATTAAAAATAGAATTGCCGTATGACCCAGCAATCCCTCTTCTGGGTATCTACCCAAAAAATCTGGAAACATTTATACATAAAGACACGTGTGCTCCAATGTTCATTGCAGCTTTATTTACAGTGGCCAAGACATGGAAACAACCAAAATGTCCTTTAATACATGAATGGATAAAGAAATTGTGGTATATATACACAATGGAATACTATCCAGGGGTAAGAAAAGATGAAATAGGACCATTTGTGACAACATGGATGGATCTTGAGAGTATAATTCTTAGTAAAATAAGTCAGACAGAAAAAGCAGAGAACCATATGATTTCACTGATATGTGGTATATAAACCAAAAACAACAAAAGAACAAGACAAACAAATGAGAAACAAAAACTCATAGACACAGACAATATTTTAGCGGTTACCAGAGGGTAAGGGGGGAGGGGGTTGTAGATGAGGGTAAAGGGGATCAAATATATGATGATGGAAGGAGAACTGACTCTGGGTGGTGAACAAACAATAGGATTTATAGATGATGTAATACAGAATTGTACACCTGAAATCTATGTAATTTTACTAACAATTGTCACCCCAATAAACTTTAATTTTAAAAAAGAGAAAACATTTCCTAAGTTTGGTAAAATACATAAGATACTTATTTATGAAGTCAGTGAGTTCCAAGAAAGATGAATATAAGACAACCATACCTAAGCACATTATAGTCAAATGGCTAATTATAGTGTGAGAGAGTATCCCTAGTGCCTCAAAGCACAGACTCTGAGTCATGAAAGATGCCCTGAAGCCTGCCTCTGCTGCTTAGTGTTCATGTGACCTTGGGCAGATGACTTTAGGTACTCAGTGGATTTTTGGCTCATAGAGCACTTAAAAGGTTAAGAATCAATGATTAGAAGGATGGCATAAAAAGAATGGAACTTTGGCATAATATTAATTTTTAAAAAGGTAGAAATCAGGAAGAGATTGGTTCACCTGTTCTTACTGTTAACTCTGGATTCAAAGACTGATCCAACATAACTTTATTCACCAGTACTGTAAATAGGTTTAAGTTATCCAGTTGCTTCCTTAGCTGAAGATCATCAAAGACAAAGGGAACCATCAAAGTGAGATTATTTCATAATGTATGTTTCCTCACAGCAAGCATGACTTAAAACAATCATGTCTATTTGTAAGGTAGCAAAGCCAGAATGGGATAATAATGCTTCTGAAATTATAATCGATGGTTTTCCCCCAGTCTTTCGTGCTCTACCTTGGTCCTTACCTTCTTTCATCAATAAAGTTGGAGTGATACTATTCTGGGCTCCTTGCTGCAGGGAAGGGACATGTTCCATTGAGGGCAGAGAAAAAGGTGATACTTTCCAGGTTTGGAAATTGAAAAGCTGGGGTCTGAAGGGTAAGGGTAACAATTTAGGGCCTAGTCCACAGATTTAGGAGACTATGTAATGATTTATGAGCATGACTTTTAAAACTTGAATCTATAAAATAATTTTGTGAGCTGAGAAGAAAGAAAAACTTTGAAGGGGAAATAATGGAATCTTGGAAATGGTGAGTCTTAGCACTTCTTACCATCTCCACTTCTGACACCTTAAGTCCAAATGTCTTCCTTGGATTACTGCGATACCTTCCCAACAGGTGTACCTCCTTCTACTCTTGCCCCTCCATGCTCCACCCATCCCAATCTGCTTCCAGCAGAGCAGGCAAAGTGGTTGCGTTGTAACCCATGCCAGATCAGGCCAACTCCTCTGATCAAAACTATGCAAAGTTTCCCCATGGTACTCAGAGATGATGCCAAGAAAATCTCAGCAAGGGTTACAAGATGCTACACGTATCCTGCTCCCTCTCTGATCTGCCTCCTTTCCATTTATACTATCCTCCCTCTTGTTGATTGACTATGCCAGGAATTACTAGTGTTTTCAGTACACTGGAATACGCTTCTCCTACAGGTCCACATGCTCATTCACTCTCCTTCTTCAGGTTTTTATTTAAATATCACATTCTCAGTAAGGCCTGATATGAGACTCTCTATCCCCAACCTATCGCTCTTACTCTTTTATTTGTTCTTCCTCTATTGCACTTTTAGTATATACTTTCAGTATGTGCTTTTGTATGTAGATAATTCACTTACTCATTTTTTATTGTTTATTGTCTGCCTCCCCTTTAAGAATGATGAAAGGGATCTCTGTCCTATTCATTGGTGTAGCTAGAGTGCGTAACACAGTGCCTGCCATTTGGTAGAATCTCAGTAAATAATGAATGCATTCTGAGCCTCTTAACATCCTGTCCAGTGGTGAGTCTGAGGGAAAAGAGGATTGGCACATAGGATTGGGGATGTCTGAGCAGAGGGGACCCAGGTCCCCTTTCTGACCAGGACATTGTACAGGCAGCATATCCCAGAAAACACATGCAATGTCTAGGCAGGGAGTGTTTGATGTAGCTGCATGGGGTTTCTGGAAATACCTGTGGGTCTGAGAAGGACTGAAGAGTCAGAGGGCTTTATCCAAAGAGTTTCCCATTTGTGGAGCAGGAGTAGCAAAATGATTGCCCTCTGTGGGCAGCAAGAGCAGGAAGGACTGCAAGACCCAAAGGAAACTGTATGTCAGCTGGTGTCTGTTATCTAAGCAGAAGGGTAAATATCTCAAAGGTTTAAACATAAAAAGATGACAACCGAAAATCTATGCTACTCCACCCTTGCCTTTACCAACGGTTGGCAAACTTTGCCTGTAAAGGTTCAGATAACAAGTAGTTTAGACTTTGCAGGCCACATTTCATCTCTGTTTCTTTTTAAAACAACCCTTTAAAATATATATAAAAAAACATTCTAACCTTGTAGGACAGAAAAAACAGGCAGCCCATAGGCCAGATTTCCTGATCCTAGGGAAAAGGAAGGATTCTCGGATGACACATGTAAGAGGAATAAAATCTTAAAGCAGAAGTTTCTTGGGAAAAATAAAGAAATTAAAATTTTTTACACATTGAATTTATGGACTGAGGTTCAAATTACATAGAGTAGCTTCAGGCTAAGTAGCATATTATCCTTTGGCTCACGTGACCAGAAGAAATATGGTCGGCAGCTTCTCCGGCTCCAAGTTGGCCCAAGGGGGGAACTGTGTTTTATCTGATGGTCCCTCTAGGCCCACCAGCCCATGGTAAATTCTGGCAGTAGTAAGGGCATTCCAGCTATTAAATGCTATATGACAAATCACTCCAAAACATAGTCTCAAAACAACAACCATTTTATCATAGTCCACAATTTTGTGGGTCAGAAATTTCAGTATGGTTTGACAGGATGGTTCTTCTGCTTCCTATGGCACTGACTGAGGTCACATGGTGGTACTGGTTGACAGACAGGCTGGTCTGGAGTTCTAGGATGGCTTCACTTTGTGGGCCTGGAAACTTGGCTGGAAGGCTGCACTTAGCTGGGACTCTTTCAACACCTGTACATGGCTTCTCCAGCATGGTCAGGGTAGTCAGATTTTGTCATGGTGACTTAGGGCTCCAAGCTGCTCGCCTGTTCAGGCCTGGCCCTCAAACTGGCACAGAAAAACTTTCACGGAATTCTATTGGTCAAAGCAGTCCAAAGCCCACTGAGGTTAAAAAAAGAGGAGATTCCACACTTTACATAAGAGAATTATCAAACATTTTTGGCTATCTTTAATTAACCATTGAGCGAAATTAGCAATAAGATCATGGTGAGTATAATTTCACGGAATGACATTTATCTTCCCTGATGCTTTGAAGGCACAAGAGGAATATCACCCTCACAAAAAACATACATTTTAATTTCTTAGTAAACAAGCCAAATATTTTTTATTCTACATTCTACTGTAATTTTTTGACAACTGCCAGTGGGGTAAAAGTAAGTAGAATTGATTTGGATTCTGATAGAAGTTGGGAAGAAAAAAGGTAAAGAAGAATAAAGAATTGGGGGAAAGGATTAAACAGAAAAGGAGGACAGAACAAAACAATTTATTTCAAAGAAGAGAGAAACTGAGATGTCCTTAGAAAGAGCAGGAAGGCAGCAAACTCATATTAAGGAACAAACAGCTATAGAAAGCAGTAGAGATAGAAAAAAAAGAATTTCAAAGTCAGTTTAACATAGTAAAAGAAGAAATCAGGAAAAATCTGTGCTTGAAATCAAAGAAGAAAAATAAGATTAAATTTCAGTTCTAAAGATTTCAGTAGAATTTAGAATTCTTTCTAAAGAACATGGAGAATATAGGAGAATAAATCACTGCAAATTTATACAACTAAAATTTGAGTAATGTTTATTTCAGTATGACTTAGTAGAAAAAATGTTCAATTCTACATACGTAGTTATTATTATTATTTACGCTTGAGAAGGAACAACACAGAAACACCTATGTTTCCAATCCAATCTTGAAATGAAAAACAAAAGGACCAAATGTAAACACCGCACTTCCCCTGCCAAACATTCCACCAGTATTTTATGCTGCCTCCTACTTTAAAGTCTGTCCTCACAGACTTTCGCCCACTGTGAAAAAATGAGAAAAATCTATTTTCTGTCTGTTCTGTAGCAAGAGAGCTGTAGCCACTGCATTTCCTTGTAGATGGAAGCATTTTGTTCTCTGGTGCCACTGAATATGCATTTGAGCTGTGAAGCCTGAGAAGACTGTGACAAAAGGACTTTCCCTTGGAAATGGTGGCAAACAAAAACAGTAGGCCCAACACAATTAATCTAGTAGCAGCAGGGGCGGAAGCAGCAGCAGCTGGAACAGCCCCAGAGATGATAAACCATAAATAGGCAATGAGAAACAAAATACATTCTGTCTTTAGAACTCTGAAAAGATGGTCCAAGTTGGGAGTATATATTTATTTCACAAACAACAATTCACCACCTGAAATAATCAATGTATTTATTCCATATGTGCCCTTTCTCTCCCCAATTTTCTCCCTTACCCCACCCGAGTCCCCTGATATTTTCCCTCAGATCAATATTCAGAGCTCAGTGTTTAAAAAACCTAAAATAACCTGAGTTTTTCACTTCAGATGTCGAAAGTTTGAGCCTTCGTTTTCAAAGGAGGTTGGAAAGTACAACTGTCTACTGCAATCCAAGCTTTGTAGCATAAAATCTGACATGTCAAAGGCAAGAGAAGAAAGAAGAGGCAGTAAGTACATGTGTGGAGAGAGGGGGAGACTGGATGTCACAGCAGCAGCGTTATGCTTTGGAAACAAAAGGAGGACCAGGAGAAATTTGATGGCCCCAAAATAAATCCACACATAAATAATTTGCTAAGTGGCAACTTGCAGCCCAAGAGGGTTAATATAACTCCTGAAACTCCAGACAGGATACATTTCTCAGTGGTAGTGTACCTTGGTCTCCTGCATTCCAGCTGGAGATTGGACTGTGGTTCAATCCAGATGGAAACTCATCTATTTAGGATAGCAAAAACAGTTCACTTTCAAATGACTGATTTTGGGGTCATGTCCCACGATGTGACAATGGCAGCTTCTTGGAAAGACTCTGTCAGTTGTGAACCAGGTAGATGAGTAAATCAGGCATGGCCCTGTAAATATAACTTATGCACTGACAGGAAAAATTTTTCATTAAAAGTGCTGTATTTTTATAGGCATGAACTGATTTCATGACTCTCTATAAAATATATCCTTGTAGGATTTGCATAGTGTATGTACTTGGATATAAATGAGTTTATCGTTTACAATAATTAAGCAGGATATGGGGAGGGGAGGAGTTTTAGACTAACAGAAGAGAAAACATGATATGGGGCTTGAAATAATTACAGAATACTGGAGTTGAAAAAAAGGATCTTAGAGATTATACAGTTCAATCTAATTTTACTTAAGACTAGAAATAGTTAATGATTTTCCTAATATCACACACCTAGTTAAGTGATGGAGCCAAGATTTGAATCTGGGTCTACTGACTCCAAACTCACTGATCTTAGACTATCTTAATATTTTAGCCTCCCAAACTTCTATGATATTGCTTACTTATGTTATTTTAATTGGGGTAAATAACTGCAAAATTCTATAAAAGACTTACTCTGAAAATTCAAAGGTTCAGCAAATAAAATTCATGTGAAGTCAAGTACAGGTAAGTGAACTAGAGAACAAGACTCTTTTCAACTACCCACCATGTAGCAGGTAGCTTTCAGTCACCATACCAGTGAAAACGAGAATGTGGATTATCACACCAATCCTTAAACACATTTCTTCCTGGAAGCTTTATGTGTTACTTCCACTCACATTTCATGGCTAGAATTAGTTGTAAGATCCCCTCTAAACTAAAGGGGTCTGGGAAGTATAATCCTCCCATGTACTAAGGAAGGAGTTGAGTAATGGACACGGGTGAGCACTTGGACCCTCTTCTACACATGCATATCCAGTTTTCAAGAAGCACACGGTAAAGAAATATTGCTATAAAAAGCATGGAGGGATTCTGGGTGATTAGAAGGTCAGGATAAGACAAACACTCTTCCCACTAAATTCATATTGAAGTATGAAAGCCTGGCAAGAAATACGGATGGCTTTCAGTATGGTCATTTTAAATCCTCATAAGCATTATGATCCAAAATATCAGCCACCTGTTTTGTCTGTGAAATTCTACAGATAACAACCCAAAATAGATCTCTCCTTCCAGGGCACTTGGTAGCTTTTAGTTGGCCCCATGTCAGGGGAAGTTGTGTCTCTGATAAAGTGGATATGAATATTTGTGAAGCTCATCAACACTGCTGCAAAACCAGGCCAGAGCCAAGGCCTGGAGAGCGTGTGCTTTACTGGCACATGGCATGTCTTAGTCACATGGTCCATGGGCCCCTGGAGACTTTCTAGAAAACTGCAAAATTTAGCCATAGGCTGTTATTGCTAGTCGTCTGCTTCTTGTTTTCCTATTTGCAGTTTTTAAGAACACAATACTTGCTGCCTCCTCATCCATTTTGTTCAAAGGAACACTGCAGTTGTGGTTTACCAAATGCTACAATACTAGAATAGTAGGAATTTAAACTTTCTGATAGAAATGCTGTTGAGTTGGTTGTGTTATTGAAGACCTTCGTTTACACACTCATACACACTGAGCTTTTTAAAACAGAGCTCCTCAATCTGTAACGTACAAACACCCATGGTCTTAGTTAATTGCAGATTCTGATCCGGGTCTGAAATGGATCCTGCAATTGTCTTTTCAACAAGCTTGCAGATGATGCCAACGCTGGGATGGTTCCAGTGGATCATCTAGCTGTGACTCACGCAGACCCTTTGGATTCCTTTCACCATGTTCAGTGTATCCCTTCTCCAGTATTTATGTCTGCCTACCCCCATTCTCAGCAATTGGTATCCAGTGACTCACAGGCATGCAGGAACAAAAGCCTAGCTCCCTTGTCAAATGCTGGAACAAACTCTGGGTACAACCTCTGCTTCAGAGCTCCTCAGCAGAATGGGATCAGGCTGAAGCAAGACTTTACCTGAAACCACATCCTTACCCTATCCTGTGTCAATGGAAGAAACGTCCAAACCTGTAGAGAATTTTAATAAGTTTATTTGAGCTAAACTGATGACAACTGCTGGGAAGCAAAATCTCAACAAATTTAGAAAATGCTCTGGAGAATGGCAGTTTTGCAGCATATTTTATACCTTAGAATAAGAGGAGGAGATGTGAGGGGGTTAGATGAAACCCGCTGGCGGTAGATTAAGGGGGTGGGAAAGAGCAAAGCAGGTATATCTCTGGAACTGAATAAAAAGTAAAATGGAGGGATACATACTTCTTTTACTTGGCGGGCACATTTATAGCACATAGAGATGGTATATGGGGAACAAGATAACAATGGGGTTCTGTGGTCTCCTGCTCTGGTGCATGGTTGTGCCCTGAGGGGTCTGGAAAAGGAGATTACTCTGCCATTTCAAAGGTATGTTATCTTAGATGCAAAAAGACAATAGACAGGCTCAGTTAAGGTAAAGATTGACCTTTGTCACGGAAGCTACAAGCCTAGGACATGACAACCCATCATCACCTGCTTTTAGTTAGAGATTTCTATGTTCAGACGATCCTATGTGGTTACTTTCGGTCTCTGAGTTTGTAGGGTCTGCCATGCTGGCCTCCCCTGAGCTTGTCAGGTTTAGTGTGGGGCCCCTTTTTCATCCAACCTGCTCTTCTCCCTTAACTGTTTCTGCGGAGAGCACTGCCTAGCACTTCCACATAAACCCCATCTTGGGCTCTGCTTCCAGGAGACCTACTTGAGACATTTGCAGGCCAAACTTTGAGAAGCAAGTCTAGAATGCTTTAGAATCGTTGAAGCAGGTTGTAGTGGACTTCTGATCAACCACATTGGGTTTTAAAAATTTAACCAACACGTTTTTAGCTCTTACTCTAGGTTATGAACTATTATGTGTTCCTTAGAAAGATTAACTCATTGAATCTTCATGTCAGCTCTTTGGAGCAGAAACTGTAATTAGCTCCATTTTGCAGATGAGGAAACCAAGAGATCAAGTAAAGCACTGGAGGTCATCCACCTGGAAAATGGCAGAGCTGGGAATTGAACGCAGACCCTAGGTGCCATGGTCTGCTGTCTACAGCTAAATGTCCACGTCCCTCTCCTGTAATCGTGGCCTGTGCTTTTCTGGACCTTGCATGCCTCATCTATAAACAGGGATTGTAATGTCTACCTGTGGGATTATGTAAGGATTAAAGGAGATAATTATACAAAGTGACCAGTACCGAGCTGGGTGTATTGTTGTACATTTTAGATGTATTGTTGACCTCATTAAACAAAACTTTTTTGGGACTAGGCTAGAATGTCTAGCTCATCTTGACAACCAAGGCTCACATCAGACTTTAAAGACTATTGGCCAGCCTGGTGTGGTGTATGTGTTCTTTTGGTGAATAGCCTCAGGTTTCAGGCCTGTTTGTGTTTTTAAGGTTGAGTTTTTGAGCATTTTGTCAAAAGCCCTACTCGATGAGGGTTACCATGCTTAGCTGGAAAAAACGAAGCCCAAGTCAAGTTCAGGCATCCTGAGATTTCACTTTTCAGAAAGCTGATGGAAAATACCCCTTATTCCGATTGGGGGAGATGATTTCTGAGCTACAATATGCAGACCCTAGAAACACATCAAGGTCTTCTAGGTGGACCAAAGCCTGATTCGAAATGACATGTGGGAAACTGCGTTGATGAAATGGTGACTTCCAAGTATACTAAGAACCGAGCTCTCCCAGAAGTCCTGGAAAATAGACCTAGTTAAGATGCTGGAATCATCCATTTGAATTACTTTGCCATGTATACCAAGAAGCAAGGAAAAGAGGATGTTAACACACTTAGAATAGGGTGTAAGTGGGATGGAAGGAGCACACCTGGGATACGCAATGTTTGTATATCACATTTCTCTCTGTATTGCATCCACCTTTACCACTGGTAAAGGACCATAAGCGAGGGGTCAGATGGAAAGTGCTCATAGCCAACACACACTTTCTCGACCATTTGCAGGGCCAAATAAATATGGTCACAGATTTGGCTCATGAATTAGCCTAAGCGCTTCTTGGGTAGAGAAGGTGCCAAAATGGGTGTCACCGATAGGTAGCCAATTAAAGACCTTATGCATATCGAGAGCCTCTAGAGCCTCATGTTTATGTATTTAGTGTAGTGTGATTATTTGGTGTTTCATGGATATGTAATGTTTACTTGGCCCTTCCACCCCTTCCTACCTATATTCAGCACATATATGCTCTATTACCTTTTCAATGTCTAACACATCATATGATACTTGTTTCTATACTTAATTTCATCTATCCTTTTCACTTGCTCTTTATTTTATTTTCTATAGCAGAATTGAATATTCTTAAGTAACACAAGCACAATGAAGGGCATCTAACATCAAAATATTAGTTTATAAAACAGATGTCGGGGAAAAAATATATTGGAAGATCTGAAAATGGGACAGTGAGACAACCCAGGGATCAGTTAAAGTGGAAGTATCTACCATCCCTAGGGCAGAAGGGCAAGGTGAAGATGTGCTTGTTACCAGATCCAGGAACCAACCTAGCTAGAGGTGGGACCATGGAGGAGATGATTTCTGAAGAGGGCTGGGGAGTCGGTGGGGGGTAGAGAAAGAGATGCACTCTGGTTTCTCCCTTTTGCCTCTCTTGTTCTCTCTTATTCTCTCTTGTCAGTGCCTATCCTTGTTAGAGGCCAGTTGGAAAGGGGACCTTGAGAATGTAGTGTGCAGAAGCAGGCCCCTGCAATACAAAGCAGAGCAGAGGAGGCGTGCTAAACAGGGACCCGTATGGTACCCCAGCTAAGTTTACTGATAGTGACAGGGGAAAGTTCATTGAACGGGGAACCCATGGAAACTCTGACTTCTCTAGCTTCCAACCTAAGTGTGAGACCCACTAAGCTAAAAAGCCAGATAATGCGTCTACTGATCTGTTATAATAAAATAATTATTTTAAAGTAAACCAAATTCTGTTTTACGTGTCAGACTAGACAAGGACATCTAAGATTTTTATCATCGTGTGATTTATCTCCAAGATTCTATAAGTTGAAGAAAAATTTACCCTTCAAAGACTAAATGAGATTTTAAAAGCCAATTCATATGTTTAACCATGGTGAACAATTTTAAAGCTGAAAAGCAATCACTATTTTGAGAACACATAATTCAAAGGAACTAAATAGTAATAGAAAGAAAAAGCCCTGTTATATTTATTAAGAAAATAATTCCAATATTAGCGACAGGTAATATATTTATTACATTTCATGATTATGTAGCAATTGGTTAAGGAGAGAGAAGAAGAAATTTTCCTTTTTGATGAGAGTGGCTTTACTTAAATCAAGCAAACCAAAATGATAATGGTATTGACTCACTGAGTATTTCCTGTGTGTGAGCAGTGCCAGTTGCTCTAGAGCAGTTTCTTAACTCCCACACCACTGACGCTGTGGGATGGATAATCCCTTGTAATGAGGGCCGTCCTGTGCAGGGTGAAATGTTTAGCCTCTTCCCTGGCCTCAACTCACTTGATGCACCCCTCCCCGAGTTGTGACAATCAAAAATGGCTACAGATATGGCAAAATCTTTCCTCTGGGGGCGAAACTTCCCCTGGTTGAGAACTACTGCTCTAGTGGCATTAATCCATTATTAGGCCCAGGGCATGAATAAGGAAACTGAGGCTTACAGAGGTTAAATTTCTCACCCAGCTCGTGCAGACAGTGAGTGGTGCAGTCAGGTTTCCAACTCAGGTCCACCTCTAAACATGCTACTTAATCTTCTGTTTTACTTCTTTCTTCTGATTTTCTGAGAAGTATTTGTGGATGATTTTTTTTTTTTTTTTAGAAAAATATGAGGAAAAGAGCAGTCAACTTGGGGATTTGAATTTACAGCAGAAAAATTAATTGGATTTTTGATGAGATGGTGGTTTTATGCTGCTTAGATCACAGAAATTCAGAAGTGTAAGAAGCCACAGAGCCTATCTGTTTCAGCAAATGCTATTGTGGGCATGCAAATCCTTAAAAACAATATCTGACAGCACCTGGTTCCCTCCAGGTGAAGAAAGGACGTGCTGAAAAGCTCTCTGTTTTCTGTGTATTACGATTCTCATTGCATCTCCTTTCTTGACAATGTTGTACCACTGCAGTAAATGATCAATTTCAACTTCATGCAGCCAAGGTCAGGTGTGAGGGAATAGCAGGTTCTCTACTAACAACATGTAGGAATGATTTATTGCTTTTCCAGAAGAGGATTCTTGACATTTTGAAAATGTAATGTAGTGCAAGAGTAATTAAGCCAAAGGTAGACTGCTGAACAATTGATTAGCATTGTCAGAGAAACCTGATTAGCTTAGATGCTTCAAGAACTGATTTTGCCAGCTATGAATTAAAGGTTAGTAATTAAATTTATGGGCCATGGCCACTGTCTCCAGGTGGCATTTCACACAGGCGTATTTGTGTTTGTGGGGACAGGGAAATAAAGCAAACGTCAGTTGCCTCTTTACTAACAGCCTTTAGTTAAAATGTCTCTTCAGGGACAGAAGGAAAAAAACATATTGAGTCAAACTTGTCTATAAGTCAAGGTATTGCTTATTATAGTCAATAATGTTTTTAACAAGCAAGTTCTAGCTGCCTTCCAAACGGACTAAATTAAAGAGAGTTAAATACAAGGTATTCATATCCATCATATTTATTTACTAGTGTGCTCTGTTTGAGGGAATATTTAGTTATGAGTCATCTGTTGTTTTCTCCATCGAGCCAGGCAGTTCTTTTTGAAAACTGCCCCTTCCCTGTCCTTCCATCCACATACTTATGGAAGCAGACACGCACATAACATGACTCTTCTGCTTAAAGCTGATGGGTCCAGGGATAGGTACATAGTCCAAACTAAAGCATTCAGAATTCTTCCCTAGGGAATTGTTTTCCATTCATTTTTTTAAAGTACATTCACAGAGTGTACAACCATTGCCATAATCAATTTTAGAACATTTTTATCCCCCCAATTGAAATTCCATACTATTAGCAACCTTTTCCCTTTCTTCCTCCTCCCTGTACCCCCAAGCCTAGGCAATTATTGTTCTACTTTCCATCTCTATTGATTTCCCTATTCTAGACATTTCATAAAAATGTCATCATACAGTATGTAGTCTTTTGTGACTACTTTCTTTCACTTGGCATAATGTTTTTGAGGTTCATTTATGATGTAGCATATATCAATATTTCATTCTTTTTATGGCTGAATAATTTAATATTCCATTATATGGATGTACTGTATCTTGTTTATTCGTTCATCAGTTGGTGGACCTTTGGGTTGTTTCCATTTTTGAGCTATTATGAATAATGTTGCTTGCTATGAACATTTGTATATGTTTTATGTGGATGTATATTTTTATTTGTCTGGATACACACTTAAGAAGTAGAATTGGTGGGACATATATTTGGAGGAACTGCCAAACTCTTTTCCAAAGTGGTTGTACCATTTTACATTCCTATCAGCAGTGGATGAGAGTTCTAATTTCTCCAAATCCTCATAAACACTTGTTATTGTCCATCCTTTTTTATTTTAGCCATCCTAGTAGTTGTGAAGTGGATTCTTATTGTGGTGATTTGCCTTTCTCTAATAACTAATGATGTTGAGTATCTTTTCATGTGCTTGTTGGACATTTTCATATCTTCTTTGGACGTTATTTAAATAATTTGCCATTTTTTTTATTAGGTCATTTTATTATTGAGTTGTAGCAGACATATTCTCTCATTCTTTAGGTTGTCTTATCACTTTCCTTCAGGAGAAAATTTTAAGTTTTGATTTAGTCTAATTTATCTATTTTTTTTTGCCACTTGTGCTTTTTGTGTCTCATGAAGAAACCATTGCCTAAGTGAATGTCATGAAGATATACTCATATTTTCTTCTGAGAGTTTCAAAGTTTTACTGCTTATATTTAGGTCTTTGATTCATAGTGTGTAAGGGTCTAGCTTCATTCTTTTGTATGTGGGTGTCCCAGTGCCATTTGTTGAAAAGACTATTCTTTCCAGCAAGGTATTTGGGCACCTTTGTAGAAAGTCAACTAAGTATAAAAGTAAGGGTTTCTTTCTAGAGTCTCAATTCTACTCAATTGATCTATGCCAATACCACATTGTCTTGACTATTGCAGCTTTGCAGTGAGATTTGACATCAGGAAAGGTAATCCTTGAATTTTCATCTCCTATTTCAAGATTGTATTTGGTTATACTGGGTCAGTTGCATTTCCTTTTGAATTTTAAGATGAGCTTGCTAATTTCTGCAAAGGTAGCATCTGGGATGTTGACAGAGGTTGAATCTGTTGCACCACATGGAGACTACTGCCAGCTTAACAAATATTGTCTCAGATCAATGAAGAGCTGGAGAAAGATAAGGTGTCTTTCCATTTATTTTGATCTTTTAAAATTACTTTAATAATGTTTTGTAGTTTTCAGAGAACAAGTTTGTATATCTTTTGTTAAATTTATTCCTAAGTATTTTTATTCTTGTTGATGCTATTGTACCCTGCATCTTGGAAACTTAAAATAAGCATTGAGCAATCTCAGTCTCAGTTTTTCTAGTCTCTTGAATGGCAGAAATGTAAATCTAGCTAATGTTGGTGGCCATTTTTTGTTTTGCAGTAGAAATATACAAAAAGCCATAATATATTCTGAACACACACAGCAGACACAGAAATAAGAGGGAGAAGACTACCGGCATTTCTTCTGATATTTGAGGCTCTGATGTTAGCTCAATTTTTAGGACAGCTGCATTTCTATCTTTTATGACAATCCCTTGCTTTTGCTTCAACTATCTCTAGTGCATTTCTGCTATACTCAACTAAAATTTCCAAATAGTATATGACTAGCATGCAGAAAACAACCTGCTCTTGTTATTAGAGAAGAAATGGAATACCTCAATGTCACTTTCATCTCTCAGCTCTCAGTTAATCACTCATTTTTATCTCAAGTGAAATAAACAACATAATATTTTAATGGTCGTCATCTATCCTGTGAAATTACCCAGCCACATAAAGCATTTTGGCATTTATCATGTTAAACTACCCAAATTATAACAGAAGTGTCTAAGCTATGAGAGCTGGCACTAGATTTACATAATTGAGCAGAGGTTTAGTGCTTACATCTATTGGGCAGATAGTTTACCAAAATGTGATAGTTGTTGGAAATTAGCAAAATAATGTGAAACAATTTTAGAAGTCTTTTAGCAAAGTCACAAGCCTAAATCCTCTGGTGATATTTGGGCCCTAGGCCAGTAATTCTTAAACCTGGTTTTGATACATGTTTGTCACCACTTATCTCAAGGGATATTATAACATTTTCAGAACACATTTAGGTTCAATTTAATCATTTTAATATACATTTGTAATGTATAGGTAATATTTTGGGGGTATGTCATGTATATCTTTACCCCTGCCATGTGAATCACAGAATGAGAAATATAGCATTCTAGCCAATTTATTTTATAAAATCTCAGAAAGGCCCAGATTCATAGCTAGTAAACTCTTCAAATCTTTGTCTATTAATAAAGCCGTATGAGATAGTATTTAAAATTGTATAGCTCACTCTTTGATATGGTAATCAGACTGCTACAAATTTTTTCTAAGGTAATTATCAGAGATGTACACTGAGGTTGTGCATGTATGTGTTCAATACTGCATTACCAGTAACAGCATGAAAATGCAGAGACAATAAAAGTACAACAGAGATTACATACATTAATTTTAGTCCACTCACATGATGGAATATTAAAGAGCCATGAAGTGACATGTTTTAGAACTTTTAATGACATGGAAAAGTTTTCTCAATACAGTAAGTGGAAAAGATTGTATTATATAATATTCCAATTTGGTAAAATAAATTTTATATATCCATTTATGCACAGAAGAAAAACCTAGAAGACTAACAAATTATCTTAGATAATAGGAAAGTTGTTTTATTGTTGTGTTTTCTACATAGTGTTTGTTGTCATTCTCATAAAAAAAAGTGAATGCTATCCCATAAAATTTATTTTTAAAAGAGTAACAAATAATGTAGATGATAATGATCTCTTCAGGAGATAGAACGCTGTGTTTAATTCTACCTGAATTGAAGGAGACACTATCTCATTATGTGCCAGGTTTTATACTAATAATACCTGTCCTATAAACTTTTCAAGGTTATAAGAAGTAGCTCACTTAAGAAGCTACTTTGAAAAGTATAATAAAAGTTTAAGATTAATAGTCATATTAATGATCATTTATAAAATAACAGGTAGTAACAAAAATGTATTATTGACTATTTAGTAGACACACAGCCTATTATAACTGCATAAGTTAATAATAGAAATTATTTTTTAATAGAAAGTAGATTTTTTTGAGTGTTTTGGCAGAATGACCTCTATTTTCCCAAGATTTTTAAGGTTACAAGAACCAAGAGATGTTGGTATTCATTTGTTCTCTTCACTTCCTTTTAAAAGAGAGAATGTGAAATGTGTACTAATTAATACAATATACAGCCAGAAATTAATTATTTAATTTATTACATAAATATTTTATTAAAATTCTAACCATGATGTGAGAAAGCATATAGGTTTTCTGTTTTCTGTAATATAACCCCAACAGCAGTCTCTACCTTCTAAAGAGGCACAATTTGTCACTTAAACTTCTAAAGCCAGTGTCTACTCCAGCCTCCCAGGATTACTTTGGGCTCCATAAGCCAAACCAAATAGAGAAATTCTTCATCCATTGTTTTGGCTCTGCACCAGTGAGAGAAGAAAGATCAAACAGCCTACCCTTCTTTTTGGTCCCAATGACAGATTAAATCACTTCCAAAGTGGAGGAGATAAATTATTTTCTCTTTTTTTGAAATAATATATCATATCACCTCATAAATCATATCATGATATAACATCAAATCTCTTCCAATGAAACAACAGTCAAGAATGTAGTGTGTGCCAGAGTCTAAACTTAAATCATCACATAATTTAGTTCTCCCACTACATCAAATGTATCAGTGTAATCAAACTACATAAACACAAAATATACAGCTAACATTTAATAATAGTATACTAAGTGCTAGAAACCAGTGTTTTACATTTTGCTGATGAGGAAATTGGGGACCACTTAATCAAGGTCACACAGCTTACAAGTTGCAGAGATTGAACTCAAATAAAGATTACCATCATCTTCATGTGTATATCTTACTAGTCTTTACTCTGATTTGGGGAACCAGACTGTATGATACAGAAGGATATTTATTTGTTATCAGAATTAGATTAGGTTATTAAACCCTCCAGCTTGCCAACAGAGCAAGACCATATACACTTAATACATTATCTGAATGAAAAACTATTTGAATATCAATGTCTAAGTTTCAGTTGGTAAGAATATCAACATTTCATTGGGCTGTTGGGAATTTGGCAGTTATTTTAGGGGATATTATGATGATAAGAGAAATAAAATTAAAGGACATGCCACAACAAGGGGAAAATGTGAACATATATAGATTCTCAACAGAGTGATGAATGAATGCGTAAGAGAAGATAAATTTTAAAAGATGTCAAGAATAGATATACAGAGTCTGATTCTAATGACCAATTAGTTTCTAACAGACTAACCCTTATGCATAAATATAAATATAAAAAGCAAGTATCTGGAGGCAATGGAGAGTGACAAAAGGAGGGTATATATTGGAGGAGAATCACCATTTAGATGAAAGGAATGGTACTGGGTGAATTTCCTGATCTTTTACATCTTTCAGCATAATGGCAAGCTTTAGTCTTTTTCCTAGGTGGTTAAAATTCAGATAGAACATCTGTAGTCTTAATGGCTTGAAGAATCAGAGAACAACATTCAGAGAAACTACAGGTGATGGAAAATGATAAAGAAAATTCCAGAAGGAGAGATTCAGAGAGGGAGAGCACCAATTTCTATGTATAAATTCTCCCCCAATTTTTGACTGACACCTGAACTACACATATGCATATGTGGGGCAGACTCCAAGAAGTCCAAATAAGGCTACAAAAAGAGTTTATTAGGATTTCAGCTGCAACCACTGCAGTGGAGAAAGATGTTACAGATCAAGTTAAGTCAAGTTAATGCTTTCGAAAAATAAAATCAGTAACTATTCAAAGGAACATAGCAGAATGCACAGACTCTCGGGGTATAATCCAGAGAGAATTATAAATATCTAAAAATTACTCAACATTTGAAAAAATGGGAAAACATGATCCATTGAAGAGAAAAAAAATAATCTACAGAGAACAACTTCAAGATGACTCAGATATTAGGTTTAAAAGACAAGGTTTATCAAGAAAATGCTAACAATGAGTAAAATTAAAGGAAATATAGCAGAGAAAAGGAAACCACAAAAATAAACCAAGTATACTTTCAACAATGGATAAGTCATCCATATAGAAAGTCAATAAGAAAGCATTGGTCTTAAACCACATGTTAGATCACATGAACCTAAGGGATTTTTACAGAACATTCCATTCAACAGCAGCAGAATACTACATGATCAAGGTCACACGTGTTCTTCTTACATGCACATGGAACATGCTCCAGACTCATATGCTAAGCCACAAAATAAGTCTTAATTAAGAAGATTGACAACATATCAAGCATTTTTTTTTACCACAATGTTATAAAAATGGAAATCAATTGCAAGAAAAAAACTGAAAAATTCACAAATATATGAAGATTAAACAACATACTCCTGAATAACCAATGGGTCAAAGAAGAAATCAAAATCAAAATAAAAAAAATATCTTGAGAGAAATGAAAATAGAAACACAAAATACCAAAACTTATGGTATGCAACAATGTAGTTCTAAGAGGGAAATTTATAGTGTATAACATCTGTATTAAGAAAAAATAATGATCTCAAATAAACAACCTGACTCTATATCTCAAAGAACTAGAAAAAAGAACAAATTAAGCCCAAGTTAGTGGAAGAAAGGAAATAACAATTCAACAGTACATTAGAAGGATCACATACCACGATCAAGTAGGATTCACCTCTGAGATGCAAGGATGGTTCAACATCCACGACTCAATGTAATACACCACATTAACAAAATGAAGGATAAAAATAATCTGACCTTTTCAATAGGTGCATTAACATCTTTAAAATATTATTTTTCTTTATACTTTCTTCAAAACTCATAAATTTATTTATTGGAAAATTAAAATTTACAATTGAGGTTATAATGCATGTATATGTAATACATATAACAGTTAAAACATAAATGATGAGAATATGGAGATAAATATTGCATAATTCTTACCTTACATTTTATATGGAATGATACAATATTAAGTCTAAATAGATTAAATATTGAAAAGTTATGGATAAATACTGTAATCCCTAAAGCAACTCTAAAGAATGCAGACACATTTATGTAGTTCTGGTCAAGATGATGGAGTAGGTGAACTCTGTGCTTGCCTCCTTCTGTGACCACATTAAAATTGTAAGTAAATTATAGAACAATCAACCTGGAGAACCATTTGAAGACTAGCTGAACAGAAGTACTATAACTAATGTTATAAAGAAGAGATAGTAAGCACAAAAAAAGGACATAGAAACCATAAAAAAAGAACCAGTCAGAAATGAAGAATACAATAACTGAAATGAAGAATACACTAAAAGGAATCAACAGCTGATTAGATGGAGCACAGGATTGAATCAGTGATTTAGAAGACAAGGTAGCAGAAAACCAATCAGAACAGCAAAAAAAAAAAAAAAAGAGTGATTTAAGGGACCTCTGGGAAAACATCGTGCATAGCAATATTCACATCATGAGGGTACCAGAAGGAGAAGAGAGAGAACAGGGAATGAGAATGATCAAAAGAAATAACGACTGAAAACTTTCCTAACCTGGCAAAGGAAATAGACACATAAATCCAGGAAGCACATAAAGTCCCAAACAACATGAACCCAAAGAGGCCCACACCACAACACATCACAATTAAAATGCCAAAGGTTAAAGACAAAGAGAGAATTCTAAAAACAGCAAGAGAAAGTTAGTTAGATACCTACCAGCAAGAGAAAGTTAGTTAGATACCTACCAGGGAGCTCCCATAAGACTATCAGCTTTGCAGATCAGAATGGATTGGCAGAAGATATTCAAAGTGATAAAAAGCAAGGAACTACAACCAAGACTACCCTACTTAGCAAAGCTACCACTTAAAATTGAAGTACAGATAAGACAAGAAAAAGCTAAAGGAGGTCCTCACGACCAAATCAGTATTACTAGGAATGTTAGAGGGACTTCTTTAAGAGAAGTGAGGGTGGGGGGAAGAACATAATCATGAATAATAAAATGACAATAACAACCTATCAATTATCATGTTAAATGTAAAATGGATTAAATGCTTCAATCAAAGATATAGAGTATCTAAATGGATAAGAAAACAAAACCTATACATGTGCTGTCTACAAGAGATATACTTCAGATTGAAAGACAAATACAGACTGAAAGTAAAGGTATGGAAAAAGATATTTCATAAAAATGGAAACAAAAACAAAAAAGCTGGAAGGGATCAGGACAAAAAAAAGAAAGCTGGAGTAATAATACTTAGACAAAACATTAAAAAACAAGGCTATAATAGGAGACAAAGAATGATATTTCATAATTATAAAGGAATCAATGCATCAAGAGAATATAACTCAGACTAAAAAGCTTCTGCACAGCAAAAGAAACCATCGACAAAATAAAAAGGCAACCAACTGAATGGGAGAATATATTTGCAAACAATGCCTCCGATAAGGGGCTAATATTCAAAATATATAAGGAACTTATACAACTCAACAACAAAAAAACCCAAACAATCCAATTAAAACATGGGCAGAGGACCTGAATAAATACTTCTCCATGAGGACATACAGATGGCCAATAGACATATGAAAAGATGCTCAACATTAGTAATCATCAGAAAAATGCAAATACAAATAATAATGAGATATCACCTCACACCTGTCAGAATGGTTATCAGCAACAAGACAAATAATAACAAGTGTTGGAGAGGCTGTGGAGAAAGAGGAACCCTCATAACAGTTGGTGGGAATGCTTATTGGTGCAGCCGCTATGGAAGGCAGTGTGGAGGTTTCTCAAACAATTAAGAATAAAATTACCATATGACCCAGCAATCCCTCTCCTAGGTAGATATCCAAAAACTCTGAAAACATTTATCCATAAAGATATATGTTCTCCATTGTTCATTGCAGCTTTATTTTCGGTGGCCAAGACATGGAAACAACCAAAGATGATTGGATAAAGAAGTTGTGGTATATATACACAATGGAATACTACTATGCCATAAGAAAAGATGAAATAGTACCATTTGCAACAACATGGATGGATCTTGAGATTATTATGATAAGCAAAATACTAAGTCAGACAGAAAAGGTGGAGAACCATATGACTTCACATAAGGAATATAAAACTGAAAACAACAAAGAACAAGACTAACAAATAAACAAAAACTCATAGACACAAATAATAGTTTAGTGGTTACCAGAGGGTAAAGGGGCAGAGATAGAAGAAGAGGGTAAAGGGAGTCAAATATATGATGGAAGGAAAACTGACTCTGGGTGGTGAACACTCAATGTAATATATAGATGATATATTATAGGATTGTACACTTGAAATTTATGTAATTTTACTAACCATTGTTACCTCAATAAATTTTAAGTAAAAAAAAGAAACAATTAGGCAAAATTTGTAAAAAACAAAACAAAACAAAAAGATATAACTCTTGTAAACATTTATGCACCAAACATAGGAGCACCTAAATATAAAAAGCAAACATTATACAACATAATGTGAGAGACTGACAGTAATACAATCTTAGTAGGGGACTTTAACAACCCACTGACATCAATGGATTGATCTTCCAGGCAAAAAATCAACACAGAGACAGCAGTCTTAAATGACACACTAGACCAGATGGATTTAATTGATATTTTAGAGCATTTCACCCCCAAAGCAGTAGAATTTAATTATTTTCAAGTGCACATGTAACATTTTCCAAAAGAGACCACCTGTTAGGCCACAAAACAAGTCTCAATACATTTAAGAAGACTGAAATCATACTTAGCATCTTCTTCTACTACAATGGTATAAAACTAGAAATCAATAATAAGAAAAAACTGAAAAACATGCAACCACATACAGGCTAAATAATATGCTACTCAACAATGAATGGGTTAACAAAATGAGATCAAGGAAGAAATCAA
Source organism: Rhinolophus hipposideros (assembly GCF_964194185.1). Taxonomy (NCBI): domain Eukaryota; kingdom Metazoa; phylum Chordata; class Mammalia; order Chiroptera; family Rhinolophidae; genus Rhinolophus; species Rhinolophus hipposideros. Next base: position 7,522,555 of record NC_138060.1, on the reverse strand, counting down.
AAGATATTTTGAGACAAATAAAAATGAAAACACAATGACCCAAAATCTGAGACGCAGCAAAACAGTCATAAGAGGGAAATTGATACCAATGCAGGCTTACCTCAAGAAATAAGAAAAATCTAAAATAAACAATCTAACCATACACCTAAAATAAAGGAAAAAGAACAGCAAACAAAGCCCAAAGTAGAAAGAAGGAAATAATAAGGATCAGAGTGGAAATAAATGAAATAGAATCCATAAAAATATTACAAAAAGATCAGTCAACTCAGAGCTGATTCTTTCAAAAAATGATCAAAATTGATAAATGTTTAATGTGACTCATCAAGCAAAACAGAGAAGACCCAAATAAATATCAGAAATGAAAGACAAGTGACAACTGACACCACAGAAATACAAAGGACTATTAAAAAATTTCATGAACAATTATATGCCAATAAATACATCAATCTGGAAGAAATGGAGAAATTCCTACAAACATACAATGTTCCATGACAGAATGAAGAAGAAAGAGAAAATCTGACCAGACTGATAACTACTAACAAAATCAAATCAGTAATTAAAAAACTCCCCATAAACAAAAGTCTTGGACCAGATGGCTTCACAGGTAAATTTTACCAAACAGTCAGAAGAATTAATGCCTATTTTTCTCAAGTTATTTCAAAAAATTCAAGAGGATGGAAGGCTCCCAACCTTTTATGAGGCCCCCTTACTCTGATTCCAAAGCCAGACAAAGACTTTACAAAAAAGGAAATTATAGGCCAATATCTCTGATGAACACAGATGCAAAAATCCTCAACAAAATATTAGCAAACTGAATTCAGCAATACATTAAAAAGATCGCACATGATGATCAAATGGGATTTATTCCAGGGATGCAAGTTTGGTTCAATATCCACAAATCAATTAACATGGTACACTACATAAACAAAATGAAGGATAAACATCATATGATTACATCAATAGATGCAGAAAAAGGGTTTGAGAAAATCCAGCATCCATTTATGATAAAAGCTCTCAGTAAAGTGGGAACAGAGGGAAGATACCTTAACATATATGACAAACCTGCAGCTACCATCATAATGAAAAGCTAAAAGCACTTTCCTTAAAATCAAGAACACAACAAGACTCTCACCACTTTTATTCTACAATAGTGTTGGAAGTCCAAGCCACAGCAATCAGATAATAATAATAATAATAATAATAATAATAATAATAATAATAATAAAATTAAAAAAGGAAAGAAAGAAAGAGCATCCAAATTGGAGAGCAAGAAGAAAAACTGTCATTATTTGCGGATAACTTGATACTACATATAAAGAACACCAAAAATTTCACAAAAAAACTACTAGAACTGATAAATGCATTCAGTAAAGTAGCAAGACACAAAATTAATATTTAGAAATCAGTTGCATTTTATATACACTAATAACAAATTATCAGAAAGAGAAATTAAGAAAACAATCCCATTTACAATGGCATAAAAAAATAACATACCTAGGAATAAATTTAACTGAAGAGGTAAAAAGCTCAGAAAAGTACAAGTCATTGGAGAAGACACAAATAAATGGAAGCATATACCATGCTCATAGATAGGAAGAATTAACATAATTAAAATGTCCATATTACTCAAAGCAATCTATAGATTCAATGAAATTGATATAAAAATACCAATGGGATTTTTTCCACAGAACTAGAACAAATAATCCTAAAATATTTATGGAACTGCAAAAGACACTGAATAGCCACAGCAATCTTGAGAAAAAACAAAGTTGGTGGCATCACACTACCTGATTTCAAACTATACCACAAGGCTATAATAATTTTTTTTTTAAATGCATGCTAGTACCGACATAAAATGGACATATAGATGAACGGAACAGAATAGAGAGCCCAGAAATAATCCCATGCCTATATGGTCATTTAACCTATGACAAAGAAGGCAAGAACATACAATAGGGTAAAGACCGTCTATTCAATAAATGATGTTGGAAAACTAGAGAGATACGTGCAAAAAACAAAACTAGACCACTTTCTTATGATATATACAAGAATAAACTCAAAATTGATTTAAGAATTAAATGTAAGACCCAAAACTGTAAAAATCCTAGAAGAAAGCATAGGCAATAAACACTCTGATACTGCTCTTAGTAATATTTTTTTCTGATATGTCACCTCAGGCAAAGGAAACAAAAGAAAAAATAAACAAGTCAGACTACATCAAACTAAAACGTTTTTGCACAGCAAAGAAAACCATCAAATAAAATAGAAAGATAACCTATTGAATAGGAGAAGATATTTGCCAGTGATACATTCAATAAAGTGTTAATGTCCAAAATTTATAAAGAACTTATGCAACTTAACACCAAAAAACTAGCAATCCAATTAAAAAAATGGGCAGAGAATCTGAATAGAATTTCTCCCCAAAGGACATACAGATGGCCAATAGACATATGAAAAGATGCTCAATGTCACTAATCATCAGAGAAATTAAAATTAAAGCCACAATAAGATGTCATCTCACACCTGGCAGAATGGCCATCATCAATAAATCAACAAACAACAAGTGTTGGTGAGGATGTGGATAAAGGAGATTTGTGCACTGTTGGTGGGATTGCAGAATGGTGCAGCCAATATAGAAAATGGTGTGTGTGTGTGTGTGTGTGTGTGTGTGTGTGTGTGTGTGTGTGAGAGAGAGAGAGAGAGAGAGAGAGAGAGAGAGAGAGAGAGAGAGAGAGAGAGAGAGAGAGAGAGAGATCTTAGGCATTAAAAGGTTGGTTATAGAATATTATAAACAACTGAAATTTATAAAAGTCAACAACTCAAGTAAATAGACAAGTTTATTGAAAGATACAACTTACCAGAAGTAATACCCAATGAAATAGAAAAGTTGAACATCTCTATTTCTACTAAAGACATTGAATTTGTTGTCCAAAAATTCCAAGTCCAGATAATTTTATTGGTAATTTTTATCAACTGTTAAGGAAGAAGTAGTACTAATCATAAACATATTATTTTAGAAAATAGGATACAGAGAGTACTCCCCAACACATATTATAATGCGAGCATGATCCTGTTATTAAAATCTGACAAGAAATAAGCTAGAGCATCACCCAGTCACCTCTCAGGATGATACCCTCAAGGGGTAATTTGGTCAGGCATCAGAGTCCTGCTGAGGCAGATCTTGCTCTGTAGGGTCAACACCCGCACCACACCTCCTCCACTGTAGTTGAAGCCAGTCCTCACAACCAATGAGCATAAGGGTCAATTCCTCCCATTGACATGCAAACAGTAACCAAGGCTTAACTACAACACACACAAGGGACGCACCTGGAATGCATGGTTCAGGTGACAAGAAAGACTGCACCAAGACTGTGCCACTAAGCCCTACATCACACCTACTAGATAAGGCCACTATACTAAGACTGGGAGACATAGCAGCCCTATCTAATACATAGAAACAAACACAGGAAGACAGCCCAAATGGGGAGACAAAGAAACATGTCCCAAATAAAAGAACAGAACAAAGCTCCAGTAGAAGAACTAAACAAAATGGAGACAAACAATCTACCAGATGCAGAGTTCCAAACACTGGTTATAAGGATCAATGATCTCAGGGAGAACTTTAACAAAGTGATAGAAAACATAAAAATGGAGACAGAAAACATAAAAAAGAACCAGTCAGAAATAAAGAACACAAAACTGAAATGAAGAATATATTAGAGGGAATCACAGTAGATTAGATGAAACAGAGGACTGAATCAGCAATTTAGAAGATAAGGTAGAAGAAAATACCCAATCAGAACAGCAAAAAGAATCAAAAAAAAAAAAAAAACACGAGAAGAGTTTAAAGAGCCTCTGGAACAACATCAAGCACACTGACGTTTGCATTATAGGGGTACCAAAAGGAAAAGACAGGGAGCAAGGAATTGAAAACCTATTTGAAGAAATAATGACTGAAAATTTCCATAACCTGGTGAAGGACGATATACAAGCCCAGGAAGTTCAAGGAGTCCCAAATGAGACGAATCCAAACAAGCCTTCACTAAGACACATCATAATTAAAATGTCTAAGGTTAAACACAAAAAGAGAATATTAAGGGCAACAACAGAAAAGCAATTAGTTACCTACAAGCGAGCTCCCATAAGATCATCAGTGAATTTCTCAACAGAAACTTTGCAGGCCAGATGGGATTGGCAGTTCCTTGCTTTGCATACTAAAATGATGCAAAGCAAGGAACTACAACCAAGGTTACTCTACCCAGCAAAGTTATCATTTAGAATCGAAGGACAGATAAAGAGCTTCACACACACACACACACACACACACACACACACACACACACACAAACTAAAGGAGTTCATCACCCCCAAACCAGTATGACAAGGAATCTTAAAAGAACTTCTTTAAGGTGAAAAAAAAAAAAAAAAAAAAAAAAAAAATATATATATATATATATATATATATATAGTGTGTGTGTGTGTATACACACACACACACACATATATAAATAATAAAATGGCAATAATTACATACTTATCAAATATTACTTTCAATGTAAATGGATTAAATGCTCCAATCAAAAAACAGGGGGGCTGAATGGATAAGAAAAGAAGACCCTTACATATGCTGCCTACAACAGACTTACTTCAGATTCAGACACACACACAGACTGAAAGTAAAGGAATGGAAAGAAATATTTCATGAAATGAAAACCAACCAACCAACCAACCACGAGCTAGAGTAGCAATACTTATACCAGATAAAATAGACTTTAAATCAAAGACTACAACAAGAGAAAAACAAGGACCTAGTAATTCTACTCTTAGTGTTTTTCTGAAGAAACCCAAATGCTACTTCAGGGGAACATGCTCATCCATATGTTCATTGCAGCATTATTTACAATAGCCAAAGTATGAAGGCAATCTTGGTGTCTCCGAATGGATAAATGGATAAAGAAGAGGTGGTACATATATACAATGGAGTATTATTCAGCTGTAAAAAACAAAGAAATCTCGCTGTGACAACAGGAATGGACATAGAGGGTATTATGCTGAGTGTAGTAAGTCAGACAGTGACAGAAAAATGTCACATGATTTCACTGATAAGTGGAATCTAAAGAACAAAATACATAAATAAACAAAACAAAAACAAACTCATAGATACAGAGAACATTTTGATGGTTCCCAGATGGGAGGGGGGTTGAAGAGGTGGGTAAAAAAAAGGGAAGGGATTAAGAAGTACAAATTGATTGTTACACAGTAGTCATGTAAGGAATATAGTCAATAATATTGTAATAACTATGTATGGTGTCAGATGGGTACTAGATCTATAGGGGTGATAGATGGAAGGGGGGTTGGGGGCAGGTTGAAAAATGTGAAGGGATTAAGAAGTACAAATGGGTAGTTATAAAAAAGTGAAGGAGATGTAAAGCAAAGCATAGGGAATATAGTCAATGATATGGTAATAACTATGTATAGTGCCAGGTGGGTACTAGACTAGTCAGGGGGATCACTTCTTAAATTACATAAATGTCTAACTACTATCCTGTACATCTGAAATTAATATAAAATAATATTGAATGTCAACTGTAATTGAAAAATTAAAAAGGGGAGAACATAAAGGGGAGTAAGAAGTTCAAAGTTCCAGGTATAAAACAAATAATTCTTGGGGATGTAATATACAGCATAGGAAATATAGTCAATAATATTGTGATAGCATGGTACAGTGTCAGATGGTTGCTGGACTTATCATAGTGATCACTTCTTGAGCATAGGGAATATAATCAATAATATGGTAATAACTATGTATAGTGCCTGGTGGGTACTGTTGAATAACTATGATGTACACCTGAAACTAATATAATATTGTATGTTAGCTTTATTTTTTAAAAAATCTTTAGAAACAAAAAACAAATAAAAATAAATTTTAAAAAACTGTCAAAGACATTACAAAGAAAAAATTACAGAGAAATATACATTATCTACATAGATTTAAAATCCTTAATAATCCTAGCAAATTGAATTCAGCAGCATATAAAAAGAATGCTAGAGCATGAACTAGTGGGGTTTATCCCAGGAAGGCAAGGTTCATTTAACATCAAAAAACTAATTATTGTAATTCACCAGAGTTAGATGAGCTGGCTTATCTATATGATAAAACATTACATAGTCATTAAAAAGATTGAATTTGATCTGTGATTTCAGAAAACATGGTGGCATGAGAGTTCCCCTTCCGGTTACAACAAGTTGAACAGCTATAATTCAACAAATGATTCCCTATGCAACAAACAAACATGTCTGAGAGATCCACACATCAAAAGTGAATTGGGGTGAACAGGCAAGGAGTGAAGGGATAAGTGAAGAGATGGGGGAGCCAATGCATCTCAAAGCTTACTCTGGTCCAGAAATAAAGGAGGATTGAGACTGTAGGTGCAATCCTGCCTGAGTGATCTGGATAGAATACAGCTGAACCCAGTGATCAGAGCAGAGACCTAAGGGCAAAGATAGAATACAGAAGTATGACAACTGTGGTCTAACAGCCCTCACTGCTAAGCAGAAAATGAAGCCATGGAACCTGGCTACCTTCCCTCATCCTCCCAGGGTCAACAGCAGACCCCAGAAAAATAAAACTGTAGCAGCGTCAGATTAAAGAGCAGAACATCTATAGCCCTGAGAACCGGAGAGATAGTTCCTGAGTAGCAGACACACACTGAGGCTAATTCTAGTGACAAGGGGCAAGGCAGCTGTGGTCTGGCAGTCACCATTACTTGGAGGAGAACAAAGACAAAAACATACCAGATGCCCTTGTCAGCCTACCCTGCCTCTACTTTTCATGCTTGATCCCAGTGGGGGCACCCAGAGCTACTGAAGTGTGTCAGGCTGCAGGGGCAGCACTGGGATTTCAGGGGCTCAGAACCCCATTACCTACTACATTTTCCCATGGGGGTGGGGGTGGTGTCCTGAAACCAAGGCAACCTGATGACAGAGGACATGTCCACCTCCCCAGAAAATCTTCCCTGTGAGTAGCCGGAACAGGGCAAAAGATAATAAAATGCTCCAGTGCTACCTACTGGAAAATAAAAGAAGAACCTCTTCATATCAAACTGCTGCAGAATTCATTTCCATAAATGCCCAGGAAGAGAAATAATTCATCAACTATCATGAATAACCAAGATAACAAGGCAGCTCAGAAAGAAAATGAAAAATCTCCAGAAAATAAACTTAAAGACATGGGAAATGTGTGACTTAAATGACAGAGAATTCAAGATTGCCATTCTGAAAAAAACTCAACAAGATGCAAGAAAACTCAGATAGGCAGTTTAATGGACTTAGAAATAAAATCAATGAACAAAATGAATACTTTACCAAAGTGACTGAAATTTTTAAAAAAGAACCAAATAGAAATTCTGGAGCTGAAGAACTCAATAAAAGAGATGAAGAATGAAATAGCAAGCTTAGGAAATAGAGCTGACCAGATGGACGAAAGAATTAGTGATATCAAAGATAGAACTCTGGAAAGGATGCAGATGGAAGAAGAACGAGACTTGAGAGTTCAAAGAAATGAAAGAACTCTACAAGAACTATCTGACTCCATCAGAAAGAGCAATATAAGAATAATGGGTATACCAGAAGGAGAAGAGAGGGAGAAGGGCACAGAGAGATTATTCAAACAAATAGTAGATGAGAATTTTCCAAGCCTATGGAAAGAACTATATCCTCAAATCCAAGAAAGAAACAGGGCACCTCATTACCTCAATGCTAAAAGGCCTTCTCCAAAGTACATTATACTGAAGCTATCAAAAATTAATGACAAAGAGAATTCTCAAGGCAGTCAGGGAAAATAAGACAGTAACCTACAAAGGAAAGCCCATTAGATTATCATCAGATTTTTCAGCAGAAACTACAAGCCAGAAGGGAGTGGAAACAAATATTCAAACTATTGAAAGACAGAAATTACCAGCCAAGAATAATATATCTAGCAAAATTATCTTTTAGATATGAAGGAGGAACAAAGACACTTCCAGATATACAGAAGCTCAGGGAATTTTCCACCACAAGGTCTGCATTATACGGAATAATGAAGGAGGTTATTCTGCCCAAAACAAAAAGACAAAAGGATATAAAACTATGAGTAAGATCACTAACAGACAGACAGAAGCAGGAAATGGCAACACCTACACAGAATAGGGCACTATACACTTAAACATAACATAAAGGGTAAAGGAGATGAAAACATAAAAAAAGAAAAAGAGAAGAAGACAGTTTGCTACTGCAATTCAGAAATGAACTCACAGCATAAATATGGATAATTTGTGACAACAGAAACATAAAAGGGGAGGAGGTAAATGCCTGAATTTGCAAAGGGAAGTAGAGCTAAGTTCCATGCAGAAGAAAAAGGACTACTGTATACAAGGTGCGATCAAAATATATGGTGAATGTTTAAATAAAAAAAAATTATTTTAGTAAAAGACACATTGCCCTTAATCCCACTCAAAATACTCCCCCATCGCTTTGAACAAACTTGTCCCATCGTTCTTGCCACTTTCTTAAGCAGTTGGATGTCCCCTTTCATGAGTGTCTTTTGTTGCACTGTCATGGCTGCCTCGATGTCCTGAATCAATTCAAAACGTTTTCCTTTCATGGCCATTTTGACTTTGGGGAAGAGCCAGAAGTAGCACAGTGGCAGATCCGGTGAATAAGGTGGATGAGGACACACTGTAATGTTTTTATTTGACAGAAATTGCCATACCAGAAACGATGTGTGACATGGAGTCTTTCTATTGTGATCACAAAATACGGTGAATGCTGCTGTTGAGTGCCATCCAATGGAAAGGCAGGGATCTTCAATATGGGAAGCAGTGTGTCAAACCTTAGTAACAGTGTGTGACAAGTTTCAACTTGTTCAGTGTAGTCAGTTGGGGGTGAGCTACAGTTGAGAAAAGGTGTGTTTTAATGTGTCCCATAAATCATCCTCTGTCATGACAATGCTCTGTGTCACACGTCACTTCCAGTATGGCAATTTCTGTCAAATAAAAACATTACAGTGTATCCTCATCTACCTTATTCACCACAGATGGCACTGTGTGATTTTTGGCTCTTCCCTAAAGTCAAAATGATTCATGACATCGAGGCAGCCACAGAAGCACAACTAAAGACACTCACGAAAGAGGACTTCCAGAACTGCTTCAGAAAGTGGCAAGAATGATGAGATAAGTGTGTTTGAAGAGAGAGGGAGTATTTTTAAGGGGATTAATGACAATTTTTTATCATAATAAATTTTTAAAATTTAAACATTCACCATATTGTTTGATCACACCTTGTATATGAAAGTTTCTTTTACATAAACGTAATGGTAACCACTCAAAACAAACAAACAAAAAAACCCAGAACTGAGACACATGATATAAAATGAGAGGAAACAGAGGGGGAAAAAAATCATAGAATGCCACCAAACTAATATAACAGACAGAAACACAAAGGCAAAGAAACAATGGAGACACTGAGCTACCAGAAAATAAAAGATAAAATGACTATAGGAAATCCTCATATATCAATAATCGCTGTCAGTGTAAATCGACTGAACTCACCAATAAAAAAACACAGAGTAGCAGACCAGATCAAAAAATAAAACCCAACCATATGCTGCTTTCAAAAGACACATCCCAGCTACAAGGACAAATATAGACTCACAGTGAAAAGGTGGAAAATGATACTCCAAGCAAATGGCATCCACAAAAAAAGTGGGTGTATCCATAGTTATATCAAAGAAAACATGCTTCAGAATAAAAAAGGTAACAAGATACAAAAATAGACTTTCATAATGATAAAGGGGACAATATGACAAGAAGACATAACACTTATCAATATATATGATTCTAATTAGGGAGCACCAAAGTATATAAAGCAACTATAAACAGAACTAAAGGGAGAAACTGACAAAAGCACAATTATAGTAGGGGACCTAAATATACCACGACAGCTATGGATACATCATCCAAACAGAAAATCAATAAGGAAATATCAGCCTCAAGTGACACATTAGACCAAATGGATATTTACAGAGCCTTTCATCCTAGAACAACAGACTATACATTCTTTTCTAGTGCACATGGAATACTCTCAAGGATAGACCATATGGTTGGACAGAAAACTATCCTAAGCAAATTTAAGAAGATTGACATCATACCAAGCATATTCTCTGACCACAATGTTTTGAAATTGGAGATCAACTGTAAAAAGAAAGCAGGAAAACCCAGAAATACATGGAGATTAAACAGCATGCTACTAAAGAACAACTTTATCTCTGATGATCACAGACATAAAAATCCTGAAGAAAATACCAGCAAATCGAATACAAGAATACATCAAAAAATTATGCATCTCAAACAAGTCAGATTCATTCCAGGGCACAAAGATGGTTCAATATATGCAAATCCATCAATGTGATACATCACATAAACAAAATAAAGGATAAAAATCATATGATCATATCAATAGATGCAGAAAAAGCATTTGACAAGATACAACACCCATTTATGATTAAAACACTCAATAAAATGAGTGTAGATGGAAATACCTCAACATAATAAAGGCTGTATATGACAAACCTTCAGCTAATATCATGCTTAATGGGGAAAGACTGCAAGCTCTTCTTCAAAGATCAGGAAGAAGACAGGGATGCCCCCTGCTACACTGTTATCAACATAGATTTAGAAGTCCTCGCCAGAGCCATCAGGCAAGAAAGACAAATAAAAGGCATCCAAATTGGGAATGAAGAAGTTAAATTGTCACTTTCTGCAAATGACCTGATTCTTTATAGAGAAAATCCTAACGATGCCACCAGAAAACCATTAGAAACAATAAACAAATACAGTAAATTTGTAGGATACAAAAATCAATGTACAAAAATCTACTGTGTTCCTATATCTTAACAATGGAATTTCAGAAAGAGAAATGAAAAAACAAAACAATTCCTTTTGCAATTGCAATAAAAAGAATAAAATGCTTGGAAATAAACTTAACAAAGAATGTGACTGACCAGTACACTGAAGGCTGTAAGACATTGTTAAAAGAAATTGAAGACACACAGAAATAGGAAGATATAAATAGAAAAATCAATATAGTGAAAATGGCCATATTACACAAAGCAATATGCAGATTTAATGCAATCCTCATCAAAAATCCCAATGGAATTTTTTAAGGAAATAGAACAAAAACTCATCAGGTTTGTATGGAATCATGAAAAACCTGAATAGCCAAAGGAATCCTAAGGAAAAAAAAAAATACGACTGGAGGTATCACACTCCCTGACTTCAATTTATACTACAAAACAAAAATAATCAAAACAGCATGGTACTCGCAGACTACACAAAACAGACACACAGACTAATAGAATAGAACTGAGAACCCAGAAATGAACCCACATATATATGGATAGATAATTTTCGACAAAGGAGCTAAACACATACAACGGAGAAAAGCAAAACTCTTCAGTAAATGGTGCTGGGAGAATTGGAAAGTCACGTACAAAAGAGTGAAACTAGACTGCTAACTGTCACCATATAACAAAATTCTTATAACTCAAAATGCATCAAAGATCTAAACAGAAGACCTGAAATAATAAATTGCATAGAAAAAAGCATAGGTACTAAACATATGGGACCCGGGTTCAGAGAGGATTTTTTGAATTTGGCCTTAGTGGCAAGGGAACTAAAAGCAAAAATAAATGAATGGGACTATATCAAACCAAAAAGCTTCTGCATAGCAAAAGAAACCATCAACAAAACAAAGAGACAACCAACCAAATGGGAGAAGATATTTGCAAACAATGTCTCTGATAAAGGGCTCCAAAATATATAAAGAATGCACTCAACTTAGCAAGAAAAAAACAAACAATCCAATTAAAAAATGAACAGAAGACCAGAACAGACGCTTCTCCCAAGAAGACACATGATGTCTCATAATTAAGTCCGCAAACTTGCCACCTGCACTTACATTGGAAGCACTGTACAAACAGCTCAGAAAGGTTTCATAACCTTGGTATATCAGTGTCTCACAGCTGTGTTCATGTCAACGTGTGGCAGTGTCTTGCTGAGTGGCATTCATTACTGTTGTTGCGTGTTTTTGTGTGCTGTCACGAGAATGTTTGAGCTTGAATTAGAGCAACAAACACTCAATTTTTTGTTAAACTTGGCAAGAGTGGAAGTGAAATCAGGAGCATGTTAGTCCTACTTTATGGGGATAATGGCATGAAGAAAACGGAAGTGTGCAAACGGATTAAACGTTTTTCTGAGGGTAGAGAATATGTCACTGATGAAGAGAAGTAAGGGCGGCCAGTAACCAGCAGAACTGATGAAAACATTACAAAAATTCATCGAATTGTGTGTCAAAATCATCCACTGACTGTGAGAAGCATAGCAGACCAAGTAAACATCGATAGAGAAACAGGAAAATCTTAACTGAAAATCTTGGCATGAGAAAGGTATGTACAAAAATGGTCCGAAAGGAGCTCACCAATGAACAAAAGCAAAGGAGAGTCGAAGTTTGCCAAGACATTTTAAAGAGACAAGACAATGTTTTGGGCCGCATTATCACTGGTGATGAAACATGTGTGTACCTATACGACCCTGAAACAGAGCGTCAAAGTGTACAATGAAGTCAGCCAATTCTCCACAGCCAAAAAAGTTCTGTCAGTCTAAATCAAGAGTCAAAACGATGTTGCTAAACTTTTTTGATATCAGAGAGGTTATTCATTATGAAGTTGTTATACCAAGTGGACAAACAGTTAACCAAGTTTATTATTTGGAAGTGCTTTTTTCAGCTGGGTGAAAAAGTTAGACAATCTGAACTTATCGCCAACAATACATGTCTCTTGCATCACGACAATGCACCAGCTCACACAGCACTGTCTGTGAGGGAGTTTTTAGCCAGTAAACAAATAACTGTATTGGAACACCCTCCCTACTCACCTGATCTGGCCCCCAATGACTTCTTTCTTTACCTGAAGATAAAGGAAATATTGAAAGGAAGACATTTTGATGACATTCAGGATATCAAAGCTAATACGATGAGAGCTCTGATGGCCATTCCAGAAAAAGAGTTGCAAAATTGCTTTGAAGGGTGGACTAGGCGCTGGAATTGGTGCATAGCTTCCCAAGGGGAGTACTTCAAAGGTGACCATAGTGATATTCAGCAATGAGATATGTAGCACTTTTTCTAGGTTGAGTTCGCGAACTTAATTGCCATACCTTGTACAAATGGCCAACAGATCTATGAAAAGATGCTCAACTTTATTAGTTATTAAGTAAATATGAATCAAAACCACAATGAGATACCACCTCACACCTGTTAGAATGGCTATTATCAATAAGGCAAGTGATAATAAGTGTTGGAGAGGCTATGGAAGAAAAGGAACCCTCATACACTACTGCTGATGGGAATGTAAATTGGTATAGCCCCTATAGAAAACAGTATGGGGGCATTCTCAAAAAATTAAGAATAGAATTTCCATATGACCCATCAATGCCTCTTCTTGATATCTATTCAAAAAAGTCTGAAAACGTGTATTTGTAAAGATATATGTACCCCTATGTTCATTGCAGCATTATTTATGGTGGCCAAGACATGGAAATCACCAAAGTGTCCTTTGATAGATGATTGGATAAAGAAATAGTACAATAAATGCAATGGAATATTACTCAGCCATAAGAAAAGATAAAATACTGCCATTTGTGGCAAGATGGATGTATCTTGAAATTATCATGCTAAGCGAAATAAGTCAGACCAAAAAAGTTGAGAACAATATGACTTCACCTAAGGGATATAAACCTGAAAGCAACAAATGAACAAGACAAACAAACAAAGAAACAAATCTCATAGACAATAGACAACAGCTCAGTGGTTACCAGAGGGTAAGGGGAGAGGGGGAAAGTAGAAGAGGGTAAAGAGGGTCAAATATATGGTGAAGAAAGGAGAACTGACTTTGGGTGGTGAACACACAATGCGATATATAGATGATGTATTATAGAATGTACACTGGAAACCTATATAATTTTACTAATGAATGTCACCACAATAAATTTAATAAATATTTTTAAAAAGAATACTTTTTCCTAAAAAATTTGAAGGTATTTTTCTTCTGTCTTTGAGCTTGCAACGTTGTTTTGTAAGGTATATATACATCTAATCATTATACTGTACACCTGAAACTAATATAATATTGAATGTCAACTATAATTGAAAAAAATACATTTTTATAAAGCAAAAATATAAAAAGATCAAATTTGATCTCTATATATTATCCTGAAGAGACGTTTGTCATATATTGTTAGTGGGGGGTGGGGATAAAGGGAAAAAACCAATATAGTAAAATATATACAGAATCAAGGCTTATGCGTTTTGTTATCATTGGTATTAAGTTTTCAAAGTATATACATAGAGGAGCTGCCTCTTCTTCAGAGTCCATATGCATTTTTGGCAAATCTAAGAACAATAATTTTTGAAGAATCTGAAATGATCTGAACATGAATCATTGTGTATATGGCATGACTAAAATTTAGTCTTCTAAAAATATTTTAAATTGATCTTCATTGGTATTCACAAAGAAGAATTCAAATTTTTTGAAATTTAAGGGCTAATGTTAGTATAGAGAAAGATTGCAACATTTTATTAGTATGTATAAACAAATGTGATTCACTTCTCAGGGGATTTCATCCTGTCTTATGAAGTACCAACCTCTAGTAAGTAGACCAGAAAAAAATGGCAGCAGCTAACTTATTGAGGGCTGACCCTTTCCCCAAAAACTAACACCAGCACTTTACATGCATTACCTCATTTCATTTTGCTTTATTCTCACAACAACACTAATGATATTATGCCCATTGTACAGATGCAAAAAGTAAAGCTCAGAGAAGTTTAGTAACTTGTCTAAGGTCAACATAGCAAATAAAACGTCATAGCCAGGAGCTGAATCCAGGCAACTGGCTCCAGAGCCTGTGGTGAAAACAAAACTAATGTTTAGATGTGATTCTGTAAAAAAACATTTTACCTCTGATATTCATATGGCTTTGGTACATGTGAAAACATGTTTCACCTCAAATTGTGAAGTGCTTTATTTTATAACTACAATAGCCTATAAAACAAGTATGTAGTTTAAACACATTCATCCAGATATTTGCTTGAGAAAGAAATTAACACACTCCTCAAAGGGAGTGGTTAAAAGAATAATAAATGTTAGGTAAAACACATGAAGGAGGCAGATATTAAACAAGACAGCTTCCTTGGGAAGAAACGCCATGTGGGGCATGAGCACATTACCGCAGATCATCAATTTTCGTAAGGGGTAGGAACCTAAATCTCCCAAACACCTCCATGGAATGCCACCACAGTTTATCATGCAGTCAAGGTGATCGGCATTTAAGGGCTCCTTCAGACATTGAAGGAGCATTGTCAGATTCCTGGTAACTGGGCCAGTGTTGAGGAAGGACTGGGAATACAGAGAAAAAAAATCAGGGTTTCATTCAGCTCATGAACAATTAATTCCCTGTCAAAGCTGTTCCATTCCTTCCCAAGGCATCTGTGAAACATTTATTCAGAGTCTTTTAGGCATCAGGAATTTAATATCTGGAATAAAAGCATTAGATGAATTCCAGTTTTCAGAACCACGGGGTGTGAGTCAAAATTAAACATTGATAATACATTGTGCTTGTGTCCAAATTAAATATTGAGATTACATCATCAGATAGGAGTTATTTTTCACCTAGATTTCTGCTCATCCTGCAGGTTTCAACTTTCCATTATTTCCCTTCATAATCTTTATTAAAGTTTGCAAATGCAATATTGTTTATCTGTCTTATTAATTATCTGTTTACTTATTTACAGTTTGTGTCCTCCATACCAGAAGCCAGGAAACTTGCTAGGGTTATCTACCACTGAATTCTCATAATAGTGTCAAAATCCTAGAACATTGCCTGGTAAAAGAAAGAACTTAGTAAATGACTAAATGGATGAGTGAACAAAGGAAGGAAGGAGGGAGGGAGGGAAAGATGGAGGAAAGAAGGAAAGAGAGTTTAAATGTCAATGTGGGGAGATCTGTAAGCCTCAGTCACTAGGAAATTGACTCATACCCAAATACTAGTTTTGTGACCTGCAGTGTAATTCCACTAAGTGGCTCAGTAAAATTATAAGTAATTATATCATATGCCTGCTGCAGTCTTTTGTATTTTTGAAACTGGAAAAACCAAGAGTTTAAATTTTGAGAATCTTGTGTGCAGCATGTCAAACTCCAGTGCATATAAGAATTTCATGGAGAGATTTTTAAGTGTCCATTCCCAATTCCCACTCTGACAGTGATGCTCTCAACGACAATGAACACCAGGCAGAGAATCAGGGGACTTAGAATCAAATCCTGACTCTGGAAAGATGAAGTGAACCTGGCCAAGATATTTCTCTCTTTGTGTGCCTCTCCCCGTGGGCAATGTGAGAGGACTGGATTAAAAAAGTTTGTTTTCTTTCTCTCTGCACCATTATGTAATTCTGTGGGTCCAGATGTATTTGAGCACTATGTTAGGAGTATAAAGAAATATAACTTATAATCCTTCTTCTTAAACAGGAAGAAAATAATTTAAGCAATATAAAAGATTAATAACAATGTCAAACAATTTATGGTTACCACATTTCTTGTGCTATAAAATGCAAATCTCTCCTTCCACATTTAATATTTTAGAAATTAAGATGTATATTACAATTAATGTTAAAAGAAACCTACAAGGAAAAAGAATACATTATGACATAGTTCTCTTCCCTTGTGTATTAAGTGAACTGATCCATTTCTAGAAGGTACACCTCAGTTAGGATGATCATTTGAATCTTACCTGAAATTTGGACACCTAACAGTTGCCTAAAATGTCTTCTCAAATGGCAATACTGTGCTACAATAGTGAAACAAACATTTATTGGGTAAGTATAAAATGAGCACTGTTGTCAACATAGCAAGGAACACAAAGGATGACAGTAAAATCTGTAGAATTTGACAGGATAACTCATAGGAGTTTAAAGTGAGGAAAGGTTGGCAGGTTTGACTTCTTGATCTTAAAGGTTATTATGCAGAACACATTCCCATAAAAAACTTCTCCAACTTTTAAGGAAAGCTCAACATGTAATTAAATTTAAAGGGAGAGCAAGATGATATGCTCAGTTATGTAGAAAATGCAGAGAAACCCCAGTATGTTTCATTATACCTAAAGATTATTCTGTGAGGAAGCAGAACAGTGGTTGCCTGGGGAGAACCATTGGTGGGGAGATGGTGTAAGGGGTACAAGGGAACTCTGGGGCATGACAGATATGTTCATTATCTTGATTGCGGTGATAGTTTCATGGGTATGTAAAAATTCATCAAATTATTCACTTTAAATATGTACATTTCGGTATACTTCAATTATACCTCCAAACACTGAAAAGAGGCTTTTTGGGTCAGTAATAAAGATACTACAGAGGTCATGGTCACAGGGATGGATTATCAAAGGCAGCATGACATGAGATGTCATGCCAAAGTGATTCAGGAGAATCTTCAGACTCTGAATAACATGTGAATATCACCATCACCTTCACTACCACCATCAGCGTTTATTAATTGCTCACTCTGCATGGAGCGGTAAGTCCACAAAAGTTTACTTGCATTATTTCCTATAATCCTCCCTACTACCACAGAGGGTTTATCTTACTACTATCCTCATTTTAGCAATATGGGGGGAAGGGAGCCATAAAAAGATTAAAACTTATCCTGGATCACAGAACTAGTAAGAAGCAAGCGCAAAAATTGTAATAGTCCGCATCTGTGTTCTTAAATCATTAGTCTAGGGGGTCCTCAGCACTGGGAATCTGATCTGATACTTGATGGTTGCTATCGGGCAGGAGTTTTCATACTGGACAGAACAAGTAACAGTGATATTTCTTAAAAAGCTCTCTCCCTGGCAGAGCCTGCACGAATATGTCAAGTCTGTGGCATGTTAGAGGGTAACCACAGCTGAGATGGGTCTTGACAACAGCACTCGGGGACTTTAATGGGTCTGTGGTTTGAGCAGCATGCAGTGAAGTTTTCCAATAGTGGTGAACAAGGGGCAGGGTTGCCTAAATCTTGGTTTGGTTATTTCATTACTTTCAGAAAGAGGAATGGTGAATAAAAGTTTAGAGGGACTTGGAAAAATCAAATATTTCCAAACATCTTATTCTATGTGTGGTATGGATTCATGGGTTTTTGCCCTGTTTTATTTTTACTGTGGAAAAATATATTTAACATAAAATTTACCACTTTAACCATTTTTAAGTGTACAATTTAGTGGCATTGAATACATTTGTTGCCTGAGTTTTAAGGGTAGTGTTTCATTCTGGGAAGAGCATGCATTGCGGTTAGGGTCTGGGTGCTAGAGTCAGAGAGTTCAGCACTTGGTTTCCACTTCTGCCTCTTACTATAGTGTAAGACTTTGGACAATTTAATAACCTCTGTATCTTTCGGTCTCCTCATCAGTAAAATGGTGATGATAAAGATTTACCACACAGCCCTTTTGCAAAGAGGAAGCAATAATATGTATGTAAATTAGTCAGTATAGTTCCCGGCATATCTAGCATTTTTGTGAGTCAGAGGTTCTTCACCTGCGGGACGGACACCTTAGGGCATCATGGACTGGGCCTGAGCGGAGCTGTGATTCTCCTAAGTGATGTGCAGATTCATGTGTCTTCCCTGTGCGAGTGTTTGGGAACCAGGGACATAGCTTTCATCCAATTCTCAAAGTGAGAAATTCAGGGCACAACCAGAAAACCCATCAGAGAAATACTTATAATCAGATCAACCTTATTCACCTGCTACTCAGAAGCCTTTGATCATTGACCTAAGTTTCCCCCTTCTCACTATAGAGATTATGGGTGAATAGCAGAGAAAAATGCTTATTCTTTGTCTCCGGGCCATGGTGTTGTACCTACGGGGGTACAATTCACATCCCCTAGAGTTGTGGCCTACAGTCTGTATAACTCCACCTCCTTTGTCCCACACTCTTAGCACAGTGTAACTGAAAACTGAGTGTCCTAGGGGACACAATGCTCACTGGTCAGCAGAGTTGCTCTGGGAGTGTGAAGAGCAAGGCAAGGGGCTCATGGTGGTCAAAGGCTGTGCCACCCTTTGCCCTCACGTGCCCCTCTGTACCCTAAGGGTACATTGCACATGTCTCTGACAGCATTTTAATGTGCATGCAGATTACCCGGGGATCTTATAAAAATGTTGACTGTCACTTAGGTCCAGGGTGGGACTGAGATCCTATGTTGGTAACAAGTTCCCAGGCGCCCACACTTGGACTACAGAGGCCATAACCTCTTTAGTTTACTTGCCTGTCTCTGGGCAAACTGAGGGCAGGAACAGGACATTCTTTTATTCTGTTTCCCAGGGGCTTCGTATAGCGAGGACTCATTGAGGCTGAAAGTAAATGCTTAGTGAGTGAGTGAAAGAAAGAAAAAAGAAAACAGCAAGGAGCTTTTCTCTGAAAGCATGAAGGTGTTTTTCCAGGTACCTTTTCTAGGAACCTTTCTCAGATACTTTCCAGGTACTTTTCTGCCTCCAAAAATGAAAATTTCCTTCTTTTCTGGGGCGCAAGGAAAGATCCCTCTCCTGAGCCAGAAAAAAAGAGGGAAAACAGAAGTCATCATGTTGACCACTGATAAAGAGACTTACATTTGTCAAACACCAATTCTGAGAGAACAAGAACATTTCCTGTGTAATGAAATGCGTTGTGCAAACGCTGACCTATACATAAAAATCTACAGGACATAGACAGAGACACACAAAGCCATTTTAGACAGCTTATCTTAAAGTAGACTGTTCTTTGACATGGAATACAAGGTTTAACTAAGGCAGTTATTTTAGCCTTTACCGCTAATGCATGAAAGGTAAAGTCTCAAGGAAAGAAGGAGGAAGGTCTTGGGAAGATTCTTCGCTGAGACAGACGCAAAATGGGGTTGTAAAGCACAATCAACTTCTGTCACTTAGATTATGCCAGGTGGAGACAGCTGTAACCCCAGGTATGACCACGTATATTACCTTTCCTGCTCAGTCACTACTGCGTTTACTTGTGAATGGATCATTTCACAGACAAGCAGAGAAAGTGAGTACCATCAGTCATATGCTATGCCTGGATGTCACACTATTTCGTGGCAATGATGAATCACCCTGGGGTTCTCACATCTACTTTCCCATGACCTCAGAGCAACAAGGGAGAGCTGGAGAACAATTGCAGGCTTTCAGTTTCCCTAACAAAGCAACAGAAGGCCCAGATTAAACTGGCCTCTTTGAAACTTAAAAGGAACCACCATTTGTCACTTTTTAAGGAGGCAAACTGATTAATGTGCAGTGAATACTCACAGGACAATTGCCCGATTAAATGTGTAGCCATTGTAAGTGCAGATTCAAACCCTTAGAAAGAAATAAATACAGACTCTTCTTGAGTTCGGCTGAGTCTGCTTGTAAGTTTCATATTTTTTAAAGAAAGTGAAAATTGCAAAGGCCATTTTTGAGAAAGCGCTTAAGAGACAAGGGGAAAAGCAGATCTTTCGCACAAGTTCTGAATGAAGTTGCCTACTGAACATGGACATGATTGTTACAGTCCACCTCTGGCCACCATCCCAACAAACGCCACAGAAGCTGGGAAAAGCCACCCATTTTCACCAAAATTTCAATGCTGTCTGAAAGTTTCTGTGATGATGACAATAATGGTGATGATAACAAGTAAGTTGACACCAACTGGGCATTCTAAACATTCTTCAGATATTGTTTACTCCTCATGACAAAATTGATAATTATCTAACCTTCATTTTCACAGCTGAGGAATCTGAGGCATACAGAGTTGGAATAACTTGCCTAAGTTACACAGCTGGTTAGTGGAGCAACTGCACACACTTGGGTAATACAGCTCAAACGGGGCTTTCCCCACCCCCAGCTCCACTGAGATATAACTGACGAATAACATCGCATACGTTAAAGGTGTATGTGTACTGATGCGATACATCTATCGATTGCAATATGATTAGCATTGGCTAATGCCACTATCGCATCACATAATTACCATTTCTTTTTTATGGTGAGAACATTTAAGATCTACTCTTAGAAACTTTCAACAATATAATACAGTATTAACTATAATCACCATCCTGAGAACTTATTCATTTCTAACTGGAATATTGTACTTTTTAATCAACATCTTCCCACCCCCAATCCCCTGGAAACCACCATTCTATTCTCTCTTTATATAAGTCTAGCTTTTTTAGAGTCCACATATACATGAGATCATATAGTATTTGTCTTTCTCTGTCTGACTTATTTCACTTAGTATAGTATCCTCTAGATACATCCATGTTATTATAAATGGCAGGAATTCCTTCTTTCTCATGACTGAATAATATTCGTGTATGTGTGTGTGTTTGTGTGTGTGTGTTTATATATCATACCTTTATCCATTCATCCATTGACACTTAGGTTGTTTTCATAGCTTGGCTGTTGTGAATACTGCTGTAATGAACACGGGAGGAGCACCTGTGCTTTTAATTCCTCCCAGCATTGATAATAATGATACAATAAATGCTATGCTTACATGATATTGCAGAGTCTACAGTACTTACTGCAAACACCTATGAAGTAGCTCTCCCAGTTCTAATATTCCATAAGACTATGAGCCAACCATTGCTGGTGAGTTTAGTTGAAGTGGTTCAGTCCAAGTCAATTCAATAATGAGTGCCTAGTGATTCCTTGTTGTGGCACCGAAGAGAACAGGTGGTGATGCGGAAGGACACGGAAGCCACACAGAATGTGGTCCTTGTCCTCATGCCATATCTTCTAAAAGATATGTGTGAACTAAATGTGCTTGAGCCTTGAGAGGCTTCAGCAGGAGGGTGGCATGGCCACACAGGGAAGCTGAGGGTGGTGCTGGTTTCTGTGGCCCAGCAGCCTAGCCCTTCCATTGTTAACACCATCCTGAACTTCATTGCAAGCCTCTAATCTCCCGTTCTCTCAAGATACACTTTCTTGTTTTGATGTCATGGGGCAGACAAGTGGCTGGAGCTATGCCACTTGGACTCATCCTCTCGGGAATTCAAATCTGAGCAGAGTAACACAAGGAAAAAACAAAACAATTAAGAACAAAAAACAACAAACAAGAAAAAAGATTAACATCAACACAAACTGTTCATCACTTGGAGAAGCTGTTGATTCAATTCCACTACCTGGATCTCCAGATCCTAGAGCAACCCTGGTGTGGCTCCTTCTGGGTCTTGTTCTTCACTGTTGCTTAGATTCTGTGTCTCAACACGTTCACTTTGGGCCTAAGTTGCCCAGTTTCTGCTGTTTGTAAAGGTAGCTGGTACACCAAAATTATGTATTCAGTTATTCTGTGGAAAAGTTAATACTGAACTACACACATCTCAAGTCACTTTACAGAAGCTCTATGTTGATCACAAAGGGGAGTAATTAGGAAGGCTTCAAGTAAACCTACTGATGAAAGTCAACATGGATATATTTTTAAAGAAACATAGCACATTAGAAATGTCCCACAAATTCTCTATACAGTCATTTCATTAACTGAACTAGGCGCTGAATCAGGAATCAAAAGACCTCACTGCTAAGTCCAGCTCAACCACAATAAGACCATGTGTCCTTGGGCAGGTTACTTCCTTTCTCGCAGCTTATTTCATATCTGTAAAATTAAGGAAGGGCAGGTCCTTGAGCATTCTATGCATAAGTCAGAGTTTCTAAGGTTATAAATGAAAAGGATACTGAGGAATTAAGTAGATGCACCTTTAGTCCTCTTTTTTCTGAAAACAGACATTTTTCTCATATGAATTGGTAACATGGAGTTGAGTTCCAATTTGACTCCTTGAAGCAGAAATCTATGGTATGCATGTTACAGAGGATCCGGTATTTTTCTTGGGCCTGTAATGATCTTACCATTCAAGAGAAGAAATCCAAAGGTCAGGATTATTAAATAGCTCTTCTGTCATTTAACTGAAATCTAGTTACAGACCAACCCATAGGAGGTCAGCGACAAATGTAATTTAATTCTTAGTTATTAATAAATGAGTTTTAGATTAATTTAAATCTTCAAGGGAACTTTATGTTGAAGCAAAAATTCATCATAAAACTTATTGGATTATGTTGTTGGCAACTATTCAAATTTTATAGTTTCCAGTTTCAGGCTATCACTATAGAGGAACAAAAATTATATCTCTCATTTGAAATAAACAGTTTGAGTCCTGAAATGTATTTATCTTTTCATCATATTTCCTTATACTCCTCTGACCTCCAAAAGCCACCCAAACCACAAGTTTCCTACAGCTACTCCTGACCTATTTGTTTGTTCTAGAGTTCTCTCCTTTTGCAATTTCATGACATCATTTCCCAGCTCTGAGGTCAGTGGCCTTGAACTGAGCAAAACGGTCAGTTCTCATGGTGAAAGTCTAAATATCAAAGGATTTAGATCAATTCCATCTAGATCTAACTTTATCAGACAGGTTGAAAAAACCTGATTCATAGGAAAAGTTTACTTTTTCCAAGTATCGTGAAAACAGACACACAAAACACAAAAACTATTGATATATATTCTTATATCAATGTAGTTTTTCTTTCAAAAATACTTTCAGAAGACATACTTTCCCCAATTGTCATTTTTTTCCTGATTTCATCCATGGGCATCAAGATTAAGATTAAAAGAGATAATATGTGGAAATCCATTGGCACAGCTTTGGGGCTTTTACACTAGCTGTCACATCTTGAACTCTCATATTGAACCAGGCACTGTCATGAATTATACTTAAATCCCATCATTTGATTCTTACCGCCCTTTAAAACAGATGCTATAGTATTGCATTTCTCTGATAAGGAAACAAGATCAGAGCAGTAGAATGCATGCCCAAGGTCACACAGTGAGGGGGTGGCAGAAATAAGTTTCATGTGTAAGACTCTTAAGGGCCATTATTTTAATTACGCTGCATGTTAACAAGTTCAAGGAGAATCTGAAGGAAAAAGAAAGCAGACTGTGGATTTTTGAAAACTTTGACAAATTAAGTGAATATTATGCCAAAGGGAAAGAAGCATTTCCCCGTTTGAAATGGCGTAGTTAACAATACCGACGCATGTAGGTATGACACCTGATGTCCAAATGCACACCTCCTGGTTTTGCATTTGACGAGGTAATCTAGGATCTTTCTGGTGGTATGGTTTACAGGGGAAGGAAGGGAGATGGCCCTCAAGGATGTTGGCTCCTTTTTATTGAGAGGTCAGAGCTGGAGGTGTTGTGACTTAAGCAGAGATCCTTTGAAACAGCAACCAGTTGTCTTTCACTAGAAGTTGCATTTGTAAGAGGAACCATCTGTGCAGGCCCTCAGGAGGGGCCACATATTTCTCTCCAGAGAATTTGACACAAGCCATTTGTCAGCCACGGTCACACGTGCTTGATGTTGCCACGCTTTATCCTTTTAGTCAAAGCAATAATTCGTCGTTGTGAGAGAGCAACTGTGGGATGCCAGGTGTTGATATTTTAGAAACACACAGTGGTAGGGACAGCTGTGGTGGCAGATTTCAATTTTTTCCGCCAAGCTGGTAAAAGCATAATGTGCCAGATGAAATTAAAGAGTTTCAGATACGAAGCCTTTGCATCTCCACAATAACGTATGATTTGTGATGGCCTTTCTCTGAAGGATTCTCCACGGAATTTACCTTCATGCTGAGGCAGGGCACACCAGAGAGCGACTGCACCCAGGCTCACACTCCTCCTGAATGCTGCCAGAGATCTCTCTCAGGTTTGCCTGTGCCAGGCTCCCCACCACTGTGCCTGTTCTCATCATCATCAGTTGTCAATATGCCCACTTTCCTGTCAATTCCAATTCAACATGACATTCGCTTTCGCTTTCCTTTGTGGGTCATTGTCCTGCGAGCTTCAAAGGGCTGGCCATGGCATAATTCTTACTGCTTTAGGTCATAATCATTTGTATGTCCTGATTTCATTAAGACAGAAACAATAAAGAGATTGTATTTTGGAATCCTTTGTTTCTCACATAAAAGCAGGGCAGTGACAACAAGAATCAGTCCTACAGATTTTTTGATAGGCAGTAAAATCAGGCCCTCAAATAAAATGAACATTCAGTTCCATTCAGGACTAGCAGGACGTGACTTTGATGTTTTAATAGTCCAGTTTAGTGTTTTTAGAAAATGCTGTGCTAACCCTGGTATACTTAACATGTTTGAGAATCTTACGAAAGCCATGCCCCTCCTCCCCAAAAAAGATGCAAATAGGCCCAAAGTTTTGTATACACTTTCAGATTTTCATGGGTTCAGTGAGAGCTTTATATCGTAGGCTCTACACCAGTGTTGACTAAAAGAACTTTCTGTAATGAACATGTTCTGTATCTGCAGTGTTCAACATGGTAGCCACGAGCCACGCGTGGCTACTGAGCAGTTGAAATATGACAGGTACAAATGAGGAACTGAATTTGTATTTTGTTTATTTAAATTTAAAGAGTTACATGTGGCTACTGCACAGGACAATTAGCTCTAAACTAGAGTTCACAGACATCAAATTAAAAACCTGTTTCATATAGATTCATTTTTTAAAACAGCTTTATTGAGATATAATTATACCATATAATTTACTCATTGAAAGTATATATTTCAGTGGTGTTTAGTATATCACAGTTATGCAACCATCACCATAATCAATCTTAAAACATTTTTGGCATCCCCCAAAAACCCAAAACCCCATCAGGAGGCATTCCTCATTTCTCCTCAGTCTCAGTCTCCCCTAGATCTAGGTAACCATTAGTTTACCTTTTTTCCTCCATAGATTTGTCTATTCCGGACATTACATATAAATGGAATCATAGAGGATGTGGTCTTTTGCAACTGGCTTCTTTATGTTATTTACAAATGTTCTTTACAATGTTTTTAAGGTTCATTCTGATTTAGTATCAATGATACTGATCAAGATGCATCAGTGATTCTGGTGTATCAGTACTTCATTCCTTTATACTGTTGAATAACATTCCATTGCATGGATAGACTACATTGTAAGGAGAGACTATATTTTGTTTATCTATTCATTAACTGATCAACATTTTAATAGTTCCCACTCCTTGGCTATTATGAATAATGCTGTTATCAACATTTATGTACAAGTGTTTGTGTGCATGCATATTTTAAATCTCTTGGGTATATACATAGGAGTATAATTGTTGGGTTATATGGCAACTCCACCTATAACATTTTGAGGGACTGTCAAACTATTTTGCTAATCAGCTGTACCATTTTATTTTTCCCAAAGCAAATTATGAGGGCTCCAATTTCTCCACATCCTTACCAACTCTAGTTATTATCTACCTCTTTTATTTTAGCTATCCTAGAGGGAGTGAAATAATATCTTATTGTGGTTTTGGTTTGTATTTCTCTAGTAGCTAATAATACTGAGTATCTTTTCATGCACTCATTAGCTATTTGCATATTTTCTTTGGAAAACAAATCCTTTGTCCAAATCCTTTGTTCATTTTTGATTGGACTGTCTTTCTACTGTTGAGTTGCAAGAGTTCTTTATATATTATGGACAATATATATGTAAATAAATATATTCTCTCATTCTCTGGATTGCCTTTTCACTTTTTAATGGTGCCCTATGAAGCATAAAGGCTTTTAATTTTAATGAAGTATAGTTTATCTTTTTGTTGTTTTTATTGTTCAATTGTGCTTTTGATGTCATATCAAAGAAACCATTGTCTGATCCAAAGGTCATGAAGATTTACTCCTATGTTTTCTTATAACAGTCTAATCAATACAGCTCTTATAGTTTGTCTAGGATCCATATTGAGTTCATTTATACATATGGTGTGAGGAAAGGATCCAATTTCATTGTTTTGCATGTGGATATCCAATTGTCTCATAACCTTTCTTGAAAAAACTATCTTTTTCCTGTTGAATTATTTTAGCACACTTGTCAAAAATCAATTGACCATAAATACAATGCTTTCTTTCTGGACTTGGAATTCTATTCTACTAATGTGTCTACCCTTAAGCCAGTACCACACTAGTGTAACTTTGTAGTGAGTTTTGAAATTGGAAAGTGTGACTTCTACAGCTTTGTTCTTCTTTTTCAAGATTGTTTGGACTATTCTGAGTCCCTTTCATTTTCATATGAATTTTAGAATGAGTTTGCCAACTTCTGTTAAAAAAAAATTCAGTGAGGATTCTGATAGAAATTCTGTTGAATCTGAAGACCAATTTGGGGAGTACTGCCATCTTAACGATATTAAATCTTAGAATGAGTTTGCCAATTTCTGTTAAAAAAAAAATTCAGTGAGGATTCTGATAGAAATTCTGTTGAATCTGAAGACCAATTTGGGGAGTACTGCCATCTTAACGATATTAAATCTTGTACCCATAAACAAGGATCTACATTACTGAATATATTCATTTGAAATTCTTCTCTAACAATCCTGTTTCACAGTATTTTTCTTTCATTTACTTCAAACTTTTTCATATTCATTTGCTAACAGAATCATTTTCAAACTTTTATATTATAATGACAATCATAATAATATTTTTTGTGATAACTTCAATTATTCTTCATTCATTTACTCAAAAACTTTTTGTGTGCTTACCATGCTCCCTGCACTTTTCTCAGCATTCTGATTTTGCTAATTTGAATCGTTTCTCTTTTGCTCATCAGTCTAGCTAAAGCTTGTCAATTTTGCTGATATTTTCAAAGAACCAACTTTTAGTTTTATTATTTTTTGTGTGTTTTTATTCTTTATTTTATTAATTTCTGCTCTAATCTTTATTT
This sequence comes from Rhinolophus hipposideros, assembly GCF_964194185.1. Classification (NCBI taxonomy): domain Eukaryota; kingdom Metazoa; phylum Chordata; class Mammalia; order Chiroptera; family Rhinolophidae; genus Rhinolophus; species Rhinolophus hipposideros. Next base: position 7,494,701 of record NC_138060.1, on the reverse strand, counting down.
CCTTCTTTTTGCTTGCTCTAGATTTAGTTAACTCTTCTTTTTTGCAGTGTCTTAATATGGAAAGTTATGTTATTAACTTGAGACCTTACTTCTTTTTTAATCTAGGCATTTATAGGTACAAATTTTCCTCTAAGAACTCCTTTAGCTACATCTTGTAAGTTTGGTATATATGTTTCATTTTTATTAATCTGAAAATATTTTCTAATTTCCTTTGCAACGTCTTCTTTGATCCTTCGGTTAGTTATTCATATATGAGGTTGGACAACTAAGTTTGTGAAGTCATCCTAGAAAAAGTGCTACATACCTCATTGTGGAATATCACTTCAGTTCGAAGGACTCTGCTTGGGAAGTTATGCACTGATGCCAGCACCTAGTCCACCCTTCACAGCAACTTTGGAACTCTTTTTCTGGAATGGCCACCAGAGCTGTTGTCATATTACCCTTGATGTCCTGAATGTCATCAAAATGTCTTCCTTTCAATATTTCCTTTATCTTCGGGTAAAGAAAGAAGTCACTGAGGGCCAGATTGGGTGAGTAGGGAGGGTGTTCCAATACAGTTATTTGTTCACTGGCTAAAAACTCCCTCACAGACAGTGCCGTGTGAGCTGGTGCGTTGTCGTGATGCAAGAGCCATGAATTGTTGGCTAAAAGTTCAGGTCGTCTAACCTTTTCACACAATCTTTTCAGCACTTCGAAAAAGTAAACTTGGTTAACTGTCCAGTGGTACAAAATCATAATGAATAATCCCTCTGATGTCAAAAAAGGTTAGCAACATTGCTGCAACAAGTTCGCGAACTTAATTGTCAAACCTCGTAGGTTCATTTTAAAGTGTAATTTGGTTCAATAAGTTAATTATGGAAGAGAAAAATACCAATTTCCTACCTGTCATGTTTTGATTTTCAAAAATTAATCATTTGGATTCAAGAAATAAACACATTCTGTACTCAATACGTTAATTTTCACTATATCTTTGTACTGCTTCTCAAGCTTTCACACAAGTCATCTGGGAACTTTGCTAAAATGCAGCTTCTGTAAGTCTGGTGTGGGGTCCAAATTCTGCATTTCTAACAAGTTCCCTGCTGGTTTCGAGCACACTTGGAATGGGAAGGCTCTGTGCAACTGCTTGGAATGCCCTTTCTATTTATTCTTTGTGATTAGATGCAAACGGCCCTTTTTCTGAAAACCCTTGCCCTTGCCCTTGTCTTCAGGGTGAATAACATCCTTTCCTGTAACCTCCACAGCACTTTCCTCATATCCTTTATTTGCACTTGCCCCGTTCTTGTAGTTATTTCTTTCTTTATTTATTGCTTTCTCCCAAAGGACTATGACTATGGAAAACAGGGTCTCTGTTCTCTTCATGATTTGATCTCTATTGTCTGGCTTAGTGTTTGACGGCTCAGGCTAGATGTTTATTAACTACCCATTGAACTAATAACAACAACTAACACTTTTTTTAGTATATGTGCTGCCGAAGCGAGTACAACAACTTACACTTACATGTGTCTGCTATGGCTAGTGCAGTGTACAATCCTTTGCAGACATCATCCTTTTTAATCATCAGACCAGCCCTATGAGAAATGTACTGTTATCCCCACTTATACATGAGAACTAAGAACCTTGTTGGTGCTCATGATCAATTGAGTTTGATTCTGGTTCCCTTAGAAAATTAACTCAGTCTAATTTCACTATACTGAGCAAATCTCTAAGGAATCTAATGCATGCTATAGTTTATTTGTGTATATTATGGCAGCCAGTTTAAAAAAACAAAAAAACCAAAACAGGAAAACACCTTTTTATCGTATGCCTTCCGAGGACAGAGAAAAAGGTCGGCAGTAACATTGATATTGCCCTCACCTTTTCTGGCTTGGTCAGTGTATTCACCTCCCATCTTGGACTCCTGCCTCCAGACCCCTCTCTTCCATGTTTCCTCTAAAATGTGGATTTGATCATGTCACTGGATGCAGTTTTCAATGACTCATAACTGCCCTATATGATAATGTCCAAATTCCTTAAGTTAGCTTACAGTCTTCCTATAAGCAACTTGTCTAGCATCCCCCACCTGCTGAAAGAGGATACTTCTTGAATCCAGAATTATTCATGACCCAAAGTAGACACACTCTACTCCTTTGTGTCTTTTCACATTCTCTTCTCACTGCCCTCAATGTCTTTTTTGACCTGTCCCTTGCCATCTCATCTTTCAGGATCCAATTCCTACCAACTCTGTTAAAAAAGTAACCTCAGCTCCACCCTGGGCTACAGGTTCCTTCCTTTGTGCTTCTTTAGAATTATACCCATAATTCTGAGGTTGTAGTTGCCACATTTTAGGATCGTAATCTATTTGTGTTTTCATCACTAGTCTGTGAGCTCCTCACAGGCAGGAAATGTCTCATCTTCCTACTTCCAGCACCCAGCAGAGGATGTGGCATTCAACAGATATTGCTGAGTAAACAAATTTGGTCAAAATATAAGTGGTTTGGGACTAAGATACCAACTATGAACCTTATCTACAAGCAGAGTTCTTTCATTCATTCCCAGAGCTCTCCATGTATACTAATTCTATAGTAAATATCACATCTGCTTTGAATTAGAGTTATATTTGTGCATGGAATTGTGAGTTCCTCAGAAGGGCTGTAGTTGTAGCACATTCATATTTGTATCTCTCGGTTCACATAGGACAGTCTCTTGAACATAGAAACCATTTGTAAAGGTCTGCAGAACTGAAATGAGCTCAACTAACTTCTTGGGTTTTAGCCAAGTTATTATAAAGCCTCCCAATACTCTGGGGAAATGATTATCGCTTAACACAGGTTGGAGGGTCTACTGTAAAGCTGTTTGAGGTGTTACGCTTTCACATTCCTATGGCTGGAGATATGCTCAAAAGAGGTGGGCATCCTGTCTACTCTTGATTACATCAGCCAATACCTGACCAAGATAACATCAATATAGTGAGTGTGAAAAGAGAGGAGTCATTTTAGAAGGCAGAGTCAATGGAAGAAGGAGTAACGATTCACAGAGGAAAATATAGTTCAATTTGAAACATGTTCATAGTTCCACTCTCTTTTTCTTTTGTTGTATCAGAAATGAATTTGTAGGTAAATATCAGATCATGTCTCTTAATGACTTCTTCACAGAGTAGCCTCTGGCAACCTCAAACTTTTTATCACTCGCCATTCTACAAATGTTTACTGAGCATTAGCTAAGCATGAAGTGCTATGCTAGGCCCCACTAGGACAGAAGATTGGGTGAAGAAAATATAGAATCAGAAAACTATTGTTTTTTTAAATAATATTTTCAATATCATTTGCAAGAAACATCATATCAAACTACAAAATAACACTAGAAAATACTTTAGGCCATATGAGTTTTTAAATCCAGACTTGTTGGATATTGCAAAATCAACAGCTGAGATAATGATTCTAATGGTTATATATTATCAACATTTGCCTCTCTAAGACAGTGGTAATTAAAATTAATGTAACTGCTCTTAGGATGAAGACAAATATTAATAAGGCGGCAACTTTTTTCACCAACCTCATCGCCTACTACACTCCTTCCTGCTGCCATGTATGAGTACTTCAGCTATACTGGACTTTGTTCAGAGTCGTGAACACTTTCTGCTCGTATGCCAAAGTTGCAAATACTGTTCTCTTTTCCTGTAACATTCTTATCTCCCTTCCCCCATTCACATGGAAAACTCTGTTTATCTTTCATGCTTCAGCTCAGTCAAATGTCACTTCCCTCACTTTCCTAATCAGGTTATATCCTCCTTGCATATACCCTCCCAGCCCAGACACTTCTCCTTCAGGGTATTTTTGGCAGTTAAAATTTTTAAAAAATCATATTCTAATGTACCTATATGGAACTCTAGACTATGAGGATTCTAGACTATGAGTTGCATAAAAGTAGGAACACAGTTTCTTTTTGTTCACTACCTGCTCCCCAGTGCTCAGCAAAGCACAAGGATTGTAGTGGCACTTAATTAAAAGCTGTTGAATAAATGAATGAAAAATAAGTTGAAGTATCATCAAAAATAATAGTACTATAGTGATTATTATTATACTAGTTTAAAAATGATTTTATGTTAGTAGATAAATATAAAAAAGTATGAAGTGAATAAAAGAAAAAAGCCATGGAACAGGACTGTTGGAGAAGAATTTTAAATGAATATATTCAAACAGATTAGATTCAAATGAATATATTCAAATAGATTAGAATACATTCAAATGAATAGATTCAATGTGGATTCTGAAAACATGAATAATGACAGACAAGATATGTTATAAACAAAGGGAATTAATGGATGAATTATGAAAACCTTCCCTAAAAGCTGTGACAGTAAGAAAAATATGAGCCAAAGACTTTTCAAACTATAAGGAAAAGGAAGCAGTGACACCGGTAACACGTCTTCACATTTATGGTAGAAATGTAGACGCCTTTTGGACTGAGTCTGAAAGGTGCATGAGAATATAAGTACTTTGGAGATTAGTCAATCAAAACTCTAACTGAATCCACCCTAGAGGTTTAACCAATGTGAACTACAAACTAAGACCATGAATAATGTATGCAAGAGTGAAGTGAGGGTGTGGGTATGTGAAAAGGAAAACTTGTGATTAATACATCTGTCAGAAATTAGAATGTTGTGCCAGTTGGTGATTTGCCTTAAGCTTTTCTCCCTGAGAACTCACGTTGCAAAAGGTGCCAGTTGTTCAGTTTGACACCACCATTTGTTTTCGGTGGACCACCTAGAACGGGGTGTTAGACTCAGTTCTATATTGAAAGAATAAAGAAAATGGCTTATTTCTTAGCCTCAAAGAAGCCTGTGGGCTTCCATATGACATGTTCGGCCAGGAACACTTAGGTCAATAACCAAACTCTCCGTTAGGAAAGCATCTTATAGAAAAACTTGTGGCTAAGGGTGGCGTGGGTATTTTCCAAAGGAGACTTCCAAAGTCTGCAGGGACTTGGCACAAAGGGATTTGGTTCCCTCAGCAATTACAGAGCTCCTTAAGAGAACAGGCTTGTATTCTGGTGATTTAAATGCTCAGACAGGAAGCAGTTCAGGGAATTGTCATGATGTGAAGTCACTAGACCCACGGGAACAGACTTGCTCTGAAATGACATTCTGACCCGTTTTCTTCATCTCTGCTCATTCTGAACCTCCATCCTTTCCTAATTCCTGACACCATGTGCCTTCCTGGCGCTGTAAGCGGTGGGCTTATCTGCAACATGACTCTTGTAAAGAGCCTATGATTAATTATAGAAGAGACTGAGGCTTGGATAATCAATTGTGCGATGCACCTCTTCATAACTGATTTCATGCTTGCTCTCACTCTTTTAATGGCACATGACCAATTTCTCGAAGGCCTGGGGTGAATTTGCACATGTGGGGGCTGCAGAAAATCCTCTGGGCATAATGTTAATGGTAACAAAGAGTTACTTGGCTACATAGTACTTAATGGAAGGACAGATAAACTCTTGGAAGGAAATTTGGCAATATTCACCAAGAATCAGGAAATATTTATAGCCTTCGACAGAGCATTAACACTTTGCTTTTTAAAAACTACTCTAAGGAAATAATCCATATACTGAGAAAAACTATATACACAGAGACATTTTTGCTGCATTTTTATCCTAGCAAAGAAATGGAAATAAATCAAATGGCAAGTAGAGGAACTGCTAAGTGTAGTATATCCACTTGTGGAAATTAAGTGGTTTTCATTGATGGTAGTTAGCAAGACCAGCAAGAAAATGAAAAACACCACTTAGAACTAATGTAAAGTGACAAAAAATCAGAATAAAAAGTTAAATGTATATGAAAATTATAAATAATATATACACATTAAAAAATGCAAGCAGGAGACGCGTTAAGTTGTCCCCAGAAGACAATTTATAAATTGTGGGATGGTTGCCTGTTTTCAATCTTCATCTTTATTTTCTAAACGTATAGTTTGTGAGTGTGATGTTTTAAAGAAAGTTTTATGGAAATATAATTCCCATACCATAAAATTCATTCGTTTAAACTGTACAATTCAGTGCTTTTCAGCATATTCACAGAATTGTGCAATCATCATCACTATCTAATTCCAGAACATTTTCATCATCCCTAAAAGAAATTTGGTACCCTTCAGTGGTCACTCCCCATTTTACCCCTCCCCCAGCCCCTGAAAAAAAACTCATCTACTTTCAGTCTGTATGGATTTGCCTATTCCAGAGAGTCTATATAAATGGACTCACACAACACGGCCATTGGTGTTTGGCTTCTTTCATTTAGCATTAGATTTTCAAGGTTCATCCATGTTGTAGCACATATAAATACTTAATTCCTTCATGGTCATATAATATTTCATTGCATGACTATTTTACATTTTATTTATCCATTTATCAGTTGAACATTTGAGTTGTTTCTTTTTGGCTATTATAAATAATGCTGCTATGAACATTCAGCTACAAGTGATTGTTTTCATTCATTGTGGGTATATATCTAGAAATGAAAATGCTGGGTCATATGGAAACTCTATGCTTAACATTTTTGATGAGCTGCCAAACTCTTTTCCAAAGTGATGGCACCATTTTACAACCCTGCCAGCAATGTGAGGGGTTCCAATTTCTCCACATCCTCGCCAAAACTTGTTATTGTTTGTCTTTTTTATTTTAGACATTCATCTGTGTGTGAGGTGATATCTCACTGTGGTTTTGTTTGCATTTCCCTAATGATTAACAACATTGAGCATTTTTTTTTCTCATGTGCTTATTGTCCATTTATATGCCTTCTTTAGAGAAATGTCTATTCAAATCCTTTACTCACTGGGTTATTTTCAGTTTTATTATTGAGTTATAAGAGCTTTTTTTGTATTCTTGATAAAAACCTCTTATCAGATATATGATTTTTAAATATTTTTCCATTCCATGGATTATATGGATAGTGTCCTTTGAAGCTCAAATCTTTTAATTTTGATGAAGTTGTTTATTTTTTCTTTTGTTACTTGTGTTTTTGATGTCATGTCTAAGAAACCACTGCCTGATCCAAAGTCATGTAGGTATACTCCTATGCTATTTTTTCTAAAGTTTTTATAATTTTAGCTCTTAAATTTAGGCATATCATATATTTTTATTTAATTTTTATATATGGTGTGAGGAATGACAGCTTCATTCTATTGTAAGTGGGTATCCAATTGGCCCAGGACAATTTTTTGAAAAGATTATCTTTTCCCATTGAATTTTCTTGGCCCTGGTCAAAATCATGACTATAAATGAAAGGGTTTATTTCTGGACTTTCAATTCTTTTCCACTGATTCATATTTCTATCCTTAAGAAATAGCACATTGTCTTGAATACTGTAGCTTTATAGAAAGTTTTGAAATTGGGAAATATGAGTTCTCTAGCTTTGATCTCTTTAAAGATTGTTTTGGCTCTTCTGGGTCCTTGCATTTTAGATGAATTTTAGAATGAGCTTGGCAGTTTCTGCAAAAATGGCAGCTAAATTTTGATAGGGATTCTACTTAATCAGTAGATCAGTTTGAGGGAGTTAATTAGCATCTTAATAATGTTAAGTTTTTTGACCCATGAAACTAGAATTTCCATTTCTTTAGATCTTTCTTAATTTCTCTGAATGATGTCTTATAGCTTTCAGTGTGTGAGTTTTATACTCCTTTTGGTAAGTATATTCCTAGGCACTTTATTCTTTTTGATGCTATTGTACATGGAACTGTTTTCTTAATTTCATTTTTGGATTGCTCATTTTTAATAGACATATAATTAATTTGATCTTGTATTTTATAACTTTGCTGAATTTCTTGAATGGGATTATAAAATAAGAATGAACCATCTGAGGAGAAGAAAGATTACAGTCGCCCCTCAATTTTGCACAAAGGACATGGATACTCTGGGAATCTTTAGTTAGACCCAAAGACACTCATCTACAAACATGCTGCCCACTGGCATGAGAAGAAAAAAGTGAGAATCCAGAAGGTTAATGTTCTGGCAAGATGGTGCACTCAGCAAGGGTATCTAGGAAAAGTAGATAAAATAGGATATAATTTATGCTATATTTGTGTTTTCCCCCACCGCTAATCTATATATTGAAGCCCTAATACAAAATGTGATATTTGCTTGTGGTCCTTTGGTAGGTAATTAGGTTCTAATGAGCTCATGAGGGCAGAGACCCCCATGATGGATTTAATGTCCTTATAATAATAAGAAGAGACCAAAGTTCTCTCCACCATGTCAGGACACAGTGAGAAAGTGGCTGTCTGTAAACCCTTACCAGACACCAAATCTGGCAGCACCTGGACCTTGGACTTCCCAGCCTCTAGAACTTTGAAAAATAAATGTTTGTTATTTAAGCCACCAAGTCTATTGTATTTTGTTGTAGCAGCCCAAACTGACTATTTATTGGTGTATGGTTGAGATTGTAGGAAATGCAAATCTCCAAATACAGACTAAACAACAACACAGATTATAGAGAATAAAAGCGCTAGGCAAGTGAGTTGACCTGAACCCATACTGAGAGATTTCTGAACTGCTGACAGCTCTCAGTTTGGTTCTTAATGCCATAAAACAAAAAGTAAGTCATAGGGCTTGCTAAGCTGGGCAGTGAGCACAAAGACCGTTCATGAAGCTGGGCCCTCAAAGAGCGTAACTCCAGTGTAAAGAGAACAACCAACGAATCTCGACCCACTAGCTCAGGGAAGTGATAGGAAGCTTAATTCTGTGTCTTGGCTTTGAGTGGGAAAAAGATACATTAAAATTTCTGTGGTAAATCAAAACTCTAAACTTGCCCATGGATCTAATATACAGCATGATGATTACAGTTATCAATACCGCATTGTATACTTGAAAGTTGCTCTGAGAGTAGAGCTCTCACCATAACAAAAACAACAACAACAAAATGGTAATTATTTGAAGTGAAAGATACGATAACTTGTATTTTGATAAACACTTTACAACATATACATTTGTCAAACTTATAAATGTTATATGTCAATTATATCTCAAAAAAGCTGGAAAGAACCTAACTCTGAACTTACACCCCTCGTGGATTTAGAGTCAAACTCTATGCTACTCAAGTGGAACAGGTATTACCCCTACTGAGAAAGTAGCAGCAACTTGTATGGCCCAGTGTTACCTCTGGATTATCCAAGAAGGGACCGTAAAACCCACCCTGAAAGGGCACTTCAATTACAAGGGATTTACATACACATATACAAAACAAGGTCTATTGAAACTGAATACACAGCCATACATAATAAAACATAAAGGAAAATGAGCAACCATGAGTAAAACTCAGCAAAAAAAAAAAAATAAAATAACAAAAACAAAATGGAAGAGTTAGCACCACAGAGACTTCTGATAAAGCTATGATATGATAGTGGCAGTTATCAAACATACCTAAAATAAATAAAATGATAAAACAAGAAGGAGAAATAAAAAAGGAAATCTACAAATAAACAATAAGAATATTTGTAAAATAACCCAAAGATAAGAGAGCATGTTTCAAGCAATCTGGAGAGAATGGTAGGTAAAAGGGGAAAGAAAACCATCTGGGCTCATAAAAATGTGTCTCTCTTTCTCAGCAGTCATGTTTTAATTTCAAGGTATTAGGAAACACAATACACTTTGGTAAATGGCATTTCACTTAAATTCTGACACTCTTATTCCAAATAACTCAAACAGCTGTATTTCTTCAACCTTTAGCAATGAGTTCTATAATTAGAGTACCATAATAGATTCTGCATCAGAAGTCAGAAAAGGATAACCAGGTGTCACAGCCATTTAGTTCCTCGTGCTTCAGGCATTATATAGTACTGATTCCACCTCCTCACCCCCTATAATGGCCCACTTTACTTCAGTTCTGAATACGATCAGCAGAATAAAATCTATTCCTTCCTTGCTACTTTCTATTTAAAAAAATAAATAAGGCATAGATGGTGCTCTATTTTTAATGCTTTCCTTTTTTAGAAACTGGTACAAAGTCTCCCAACTTGGAAAAACATTCAGGTTGTTATTTCAGATAGTTTCATATTTCTACAATCAATGGAATTCTTCAGTGACCGTGATCTGTATACAGTGATTTATAACCCTTTTTGGCTATTTAAGTCTTTGTCACACATTTCAATAAATCTGACTATTTTACTTTTTTTGTACTGTGAATGCCATCACTTTGTTTCTTACTTCCTCTCTCCTCTCAAAGTCATTCAGGTCATTTACTTTCTGCCCCACCTGAAAGAGACAAAAATTTCCGACTATTCTTTAAGAAACTTGTGGCTGCTTATGAATAAAATTTATTCATAAAATTTATTTTTTCTTCAGAGGAAACCTAAATGTCCCAATGTTAATTATTAGACAAACTTTAAAATTGATCCATAAATAGGTTTCTTAGTATTCACTTTTTTACTTCATTTTCTTTAAAAATATCCCCATAACAATTCAAATTAATAGTTCCTCACTTTCTTTACACTTTAGATGAGGACAAAATATATTATTTCTCTTTCAAATATGCCAAATTCTCTAAGAGTTACAATATACACCTCTCCACCCTTTCCCCACCCTACCCCTTTGCACACCAGATCGCTGATGATTTTCTTATTAGAAACCCAGGTACAGAAACTAATCATATGCCAATGATTGTACACTTGGGTGTTGAAAATCTTGCTATCTGAAGTTAGATTTGCTGAACAACATTTTTGCCCATGGCAGCAGCAGGATGATCAGGCATTAAGAAGCATTTAGCAACTTCTCCCTGCTGTAAAATCATTAAAAGTCACTAATCTTTCTACTCACAACTAAGTCCTTTCTTAACCCAACAAGAAGTGGTCCTGTTCTGTCAGGGAAGAGCCTCGGACTTCATGAATCACTTTCTTTGTTGGGACTGTGAATGCATCTGTTGTGCCAACTGGATTGATACTATAAAATAGGGGCACCTACATAATTATGCTTAAAATAAAATGTAGTTGTTTCAATTCTCTATTTCAAAATAAAGTATAAAGAACTTTCAGAATGACAGAAAGTAAGGGCCTCAGACAATCTGCTCATCTATAAAAGCAATGAGGACACTGGCAAAAATTGTCAAAATCAACTTTTTCAGAACTCTGAAAAATAACCAAAGGTTTGCAAAAATCCAATGAATATTATGCAGAAAGAATGGTGGATGCTGAGTAAGAACAGGGAGCTTTCTGGCATTTTATCTTGCCCTGATCCCACCTCCAGTTTCAGGGTAGCCTTGGAAATCAATAGCCTTACAACGAGAGTAACTGTGAAAAGCAGTAGCCTAGCAGTCACTGGAGGGGATAAAATGGGCTTAGAATTACCCCAAAAGCCTCATTTTTAGAGAATTTTCCACAGTTGTCCTCTCTGGCAGCTCCCTGGGGAGCCCCAATTGCAAGGCTTGTATTTATTTAACCTGAATCAGAGCTTGCTCAGTGCGAACAACTTTTTCTCTGGAGCAGTTTTTGAAAATAATCAGTGGTAATTACTTAACATCACAGCTGTCTGAGGTGAGATACCAGTTGATACAACAGAAGATGGACGCGAGAAAAGGAAAAGCAGAGAAATGAGATGTCCATAGTGCATTCTGAAAATCTTCAATATAATTCCAGGGGTTACAGAAGATCACATGTATGTGTAGGGCTGTGGACATGCCTAGAAAAGACCTGAGAAGACCCTAATCTGTCACCTCTAGATGAACATGAGGTTCTGCTCAAGTGGGAAGTAAGGCTAATGCAGGGTTGTACACTGCCTGCTAGAGCATTGAAAACATGCCCCAACAAACACAAAGAGTCCTAAGCAAAGGCTGAGAGACTTATTTGTTGAAAGAATTTAAGAAAGTTTCTATCCAATCATTAACTGACTAGTAAGCTAACCAAGCTGGGATTTCAGTGGCTACACATGACAAAGAATACAAATGTTTCAGAATTAGTTCAAGAAAGGCACTAAACAAACAAACAGCAAGACCTACAACAAATAGCAACAACAATAGACCCTGAGAAGGGGGAATCGTATTATAAGTGTTGCAATATTACATTATTTAAAATATCTAGTTTTCAACAAAATTATGAGACATAAATAAAAAATAGAAAAGTATGGGCTATACACTGGGAAAGAAGCAGTTACTAGAAACTGTCCATGAGGAACTATATTGGATATAATTGACAAAAACTTTAAGTCAACCAATTCAAAGAACTAAATAATATAGTATCTAAAGATCTAAAAGAAAGCATGTGTATAAATTGATAATCTACCAAATATAGATTATCAATAAGGAGAAATTACAGAAAAGAAACAAATAGAAATTCTGGAGTTGGAAAGTACAATAACAATGAAAAAAATTCAATAGAGGGATTCAACAACAGATGTGAATTGTTAGAATAGAGAATTAGCAAACTTAAAGTTAGTCGATTGAGCCAAGGAAGAGAAGTAAAACATAATTAAGAAAACATTAACAGAATCTCCAAGACCTGTAGCACATGTACCAATATAAGCATAATGGGAATCCCTGAAAAAGATAGAAAAAAAGAGGCAGAAAGAATATTTGAAGAAATAATGGTTGAAAACATTCCATATTTGATGAAGAATATTAAGCTATAAATTCTAGAAGCTCAATGAACTCTCAGTAAAATAAACTCAAAGCATTTGAAACATCATAATCAGACTGTCAGAGCCAATGATAAAGAATCTTGAAAGTAACAAGAAAAAGATTCATTATGTACAAGATTCTCAATAAGATTATCAACCGATTTGTTATCAGAAACCATGGGGGCCAGAAGACATTCTCAAAGTGCTGAAAGAAAAAGACTGTCAACCAAGAATTCTATATCTAACAAAATTATCCTTTGAAAACAAAGAATTTAAGACATTATCAGATTAAAAAAAAATCAGAATTCCTTATTAGCAGGCCTGATTTACAATAAACTAAAGGGAGTACCTCAGCCTGAAATAAAAGTACACCAGACAGAAATGTGAAACCACATAAAGACATAGAGAGCTAGGAGAGGTAACTATATAGGTAAATATGAAAAACAGCATGATGATTTTTTTTGGTAACACTTTTCTTCTCCTGACTTAAAAGACAACTGCATAAAGCAATAACTATAAAACTGTGTTGAAAAGCTTATAATGTATAAAGATGTAATTTGTACTACAATAATAGCACAAAGGAGTAGGGAGGAAATAAAGCTATACAGGAGCCAAATTTTGTATGCTATTGAAATTAACTTGCTATTAATCCAAACTAGATTTTTATAAGGTGTTCATTGTAATTCTCAGGAAAACCACTAAAAAAATAACAAAATACGTAATAAAAAAACAAAAATAGAATTAAAATTGTATACTAAAAATAGCTTTTTAACACAAAAGAAGTCAGTAATGAAGGAACAGTATAAAAGGATATAAAAGGATAAAAGGATATAAGTATAAAAGGATATAAGATGTGTGGAAAGTAAATAATAAAATGGTAGGTATAAATTCTACCATATCAGAAATTATATTAAGTATAAATGGATTAAGCACTCCAATCAAAAGGAAGAAACTGGAAAAATGGAGGGAAAAAAACTATGGTCCAACTATATGCTGTCCATGATAGACATACTTTAAATTCAAAGGTTTGAATAGGTTGGAAGAACAAGGATGGGAAGAGATATACCAAGCCAACAATAACCAAAAGAATACTGTTGTGGCTATAGTTTTAAACAAAATACCAGTGGTTGATATCAGTAAAAAATATACTTTATGACAAAAAAATGTTACTGAGACAAAGAAGGACAGTTTATAATAATAAAATGATCAATTCATCAGGAATACATAACAATTATAAACATACATACATCTGACAACTGCACTTCAAAATACATGAAGCAAAAACTGACAGAAGTAAAGGGAGTAATAGACAATTCCACAATAATAATGGGAGATTCAAAATTTCATTTTCAATAATGAACAGAACAAGTAGGCAGAGAATAGACAAGGCAAATGAAGACTTGAACAACATTATAAACCAAAGTAGAACTAATGGACACCCACAAAATACTTCACCCAAGAATAAAACATACATTCTTCTGAAATGCAAGACATTTTCCAGGATTAATCAAGTTAGGCCATAAAATAAAACTTAATAAATAAAAAGGATTAAAAGTATGTTTTCTAGCTACCATGCAATGGAATTAGAAATCAATAACAGGAGGACATTCTGGAAATTCATAAAAATGTGGAAATTAAACAACAAACTCATAAAATAGAAAATACTTTGAAAAGAATAAAAATGAAAACACAACATACTAAAATTTATGAGATGCAGCTAAAGAAATGCTTAGAAAGAAATTTATAAGTGTAAATGCCCTCATTAGTAAGGAAGAATCAATAATCTAACTTTGCACCTTTTAAAAAAAAAACTAGGGGAAAAATACCTCAACCCAAGCAGAGGGAAGTAAATTAATAAAGATTATAGGGGCAATTTATGAAATAGAGGATAGAAAGACAATAGAGAAAATCATTAAAACCAAAAGTTGGCTTTTTGAAAAGATTAATAATAAATGACAAGACTTTAGCTAAACTGACCAAGGGAAAAGAGAGAAGATTCAAATTACTATACCAGAAATGCAAGAGGTACATCACTAATGTTCTTAGAGATGTAGTAGGGATTATAAAGGAATAGTGTGAATAAGTGTACAGCAACAAATTCGATAACTTAGATAAAATTCCTAGGGAGACACAAACTACTGAAACTGACTCAAGAAACAAAGTATGAGCAGATAAAGAACAAGACATTAAATTAGTAATCAAAAATTTCCACAAGATAAGCCCAGGCTCAAATGGCTTCCCTGATAAAATCTACCAAATGTTTAAGAAAGAATTATTATTAATATTCCACAAACTTTTCCAAGATCTAAAACAGAAAGGACTACTTCCCAACTCATTTTACGTGGCCAGTAGTTCTGTTATACCAAAACCAGACAAAGACATAAGAAAAGAAAACAATAGACCAATATCCCTTATGATTTATACATGTGAAAATCCTCAACAAAATACTACCAAACCAAATCCGGTAGGCTATAAAGTATTTTACAAAAGCTGACAAAACTCTACAACTACTGCCATTTATCCCCAAGGGATGGAAGAGTAATTTAACATATGAAAAAAAATCAGTGTAATATACCATATTAATAAAATAACTAACAAAAACCACGTGATCACCTCAAGAAATCTAGGAAAGCATTTGACAAAAAATCCAACACTTTTTCATGATAAAACTTTCAACAAATTAGGAATAAACAGGAATTTCCCCAACATGATAAATGTTATCTATGAAAAACCCACAGCTAACATCATGGTAAAGGGCAGAACGATTTCCTCCTAAGATCAGGAGCCAGACAGATGTCCACTTCTGATGCCTTTATTCAGCCTTGTACTGGAGGTTTCAGTCAGGGCAATTAGGCAATTAGGCATTCAGATTAGAAAGAAAAAAGTAAAATGATCACATGTGATCTTGCAGATCACATGATCTGTATATAGAAAACCCAAGGAATCCACTAATAAATATTAGATATAATAAGTGAGTTCAGAAAGGGTGCACGATACAAAGTCAATTTTAAAATGAATTGTATTTCTATACTCTAGTAATGAATAATTATAAAATAAAAATAGAAAACAAATACATTTACAATAGTATCAAAAATAATAAAATACCTAGGAATAAGTGCAATAAAAGAAGTATAAAACTTGTCACCAAAAACTATAAAATATTTTTGAGGGTTGGCTAGATGGCTCAGTTGGTTAGAGTGCGAGCTCTCAGTAACAAGGTTGCTGGTTCAATTCCATGCATGGAATGGTGGGGTGCGCCCCC
This sequence comes from Rhinolophus hipposideros, assembly GCF_964194185.1. NCBI lineage: Eukaryota > Metazoa > Chordata > Mammalia > Chiroptera > Rhinolophidae > Rhinolophus > Rhinolophus hipposideros. The sequence goes on along the minus strand of NC_138060.1, from coordinate 7,478,869 downwards.
TGCAACTAAAGATTGAAAACGGACTTGGAGCTGATAGGCCCTGGAGAAACACTATTCCTCAATATTCCCCAATAAAAATTTAAAATACATTTATATATTTTTGAAAGAAATTAAAAAACCCCTAAATAAATGGAAAGACATCCCATATCCATGGATCAGAAGACTTAACATTGTTGATATGGCAATACTGTACAAATTGATCTACAGACTCTACCTATTTCCTATCAAAATACCACCTGCTACTTTTTCAGAAATGGAAAAGGTGATCCTAAAATTCATATTAAAATACAAGGGACCCAAAATAGCTGAAATAATCTTGAAAATAACGTGATATTTTGAGGTGATGATAATGTTCTGGAATTAAATAGTGCTCATAGTTGTACAACTCTATGAACATACTAAAAACCCACTAAATTGTATACTTTAAAAAGGTGAATTTTTTTGGCATGTGAATTAGATCTCAATATAGCTGTTTTTAGGAAAACTTGTGGCAGACATGTCAGGCCAAATGTACTGATGATATAGAGTTTGCTTTCCTCCTACCATGTTTCCCCGAAATAAGACCTAGCTGGACAATCAGCTCTAATGCATTTTTTGGAGCAAAAATTAATGTAAGAACCCGGTCTTATTTTACTATAAGACAGAGTATAATATAATATAATATAATATAATATAATATAATATAATATAATATAACATAATATAATATAACATAACATAATACAGAGCTTTATATAATATAATACAAGACTGGGTCTTATATTAATTTTTGCTCCAAAAGACGCATTAGAGCTGATTGTCCCACTAGGTCTTATTTTTGGGGAAACATGGTATTTCCTTCACACTAAGAGATATTGGTATATTTATTCTTTATTTAGCAATTAATTCAGAATTATTTTCTAGAAAGTAATATAATTTAATGTCTTGAGTTCAGCATAATTAGTCATTGCAGAAATTGATGTTCCTAAGAATCTTTAAGTATGCCCATAATAAGCAACATTCCCAGGTGTGGTCAGTTCTGGCCCTGTAAATGTTCTTCAGTGGAATAACAATTTTAAGGCCCTTTATGAAAAATTATAAGAAGTCTTATTTTGCAAAGTGTTCAATTTGTAATATAAGATCATCAATAGGTCAGAATTGTGGGTAGCAGACGAGATGTCATGTTTTTCACCCTTTTGGTTAGAATCAAAGAAGCACATTTAAGCGTCTCCCCTATTCCTCTGTGCCAGATGTTGGTCTTCGTAAGATTAGCTCATCTGGACTCCTAAATTATGGATTGCTTACTTTCAAAACACTAGGCTAACAAGCTTCCAAGGATAAGTAATGAAATAAATATTTCATGAATGGAGAGCGGCAAGGCCTAGGTCACTAACTCTAATTTCAGATTCCATTTCCCTGCTTGCTTCTTTTTTGACTTCTTAGATTAAGTAGACACAGAGAAGAAAGAAAAAAGCCTCAGGCTATTTGAAGAAACCCGTTATCACACACTGAAAGATTCTTTCACGCCATCTTATGTCTTTTGGAGGGACTATTAAAGAAAAAAGAACGGGTTTGCATAGCAAAGCTTATAGTAGAAACAAACCAATAATCAGGAGCTAGATATTTATTTCAACTTTTGATTTTTAGAAAATACTTTTATTTTTATCTTGACTTTGAGATAATCCATTTAAGCCCCTTCTTATGGACAACTGCCACCAGTTCAGTCTCTTCACAGGGAGAAGTCACCTCATAAGACAAAATTGTTTATCAGGCATACCGTCTATATACAGATTAGTGCTATGGTACATACCACAAGGAAGAGGACCAATAAGCCAACTGAAAGAACACTCTCTTGTGTTAACATGGATGGATAGATACAGCAAATGCACATATCTAAAGGTATGACCCAGAAGACGGTGGAGCCAAGAATGGGAATTTTGTGGACAAGTCACCTGGGATCATTCATAAAACTGAAAAACTATGTAGCTGCCACTTACCACACTTCTACACCCCAGCTCTTTATATATATTATCTTATGTGATAGATGCCATTATCTCTAGTTTAAAGAGAAAGAAACGTAAGTTTAGGGAGGTTTATTGACTAAATGCAAGGTGACCAAGTTGGTAATTTTTATCTGGAATTTGCACCAACATGTGAAAGTCTAAAGCCCATGCTGGTCACCATAATACTATATTGCTTTCCCAACTGAAAATAAGTCTCATCCAGTGAAGACCTCTGTGACAAAGACAAAAGCAGAACATTCTTCATTCATTTGCCTTTTCCAAATAACTGCTAACACTGTGTACAATATTCTTTCATTCCACCAATATTTATTAACTGCCGGCCATGTGCCTGAAACACAGTCTTTACAACACTCTGCATACTTAGAATGGAAAACTGAGTCAGTGAGAAGTCAGGGGAAATTGCACTATATCATTTTAACTATTTTGAGTTAGCAGTGTAGTTGGATTTCATGTTAAGGATTTCTGTACAAATAGGATTACGACCAACTATCAGACAAATACTATGAATGATACGAAAATAGTCATATTTCTGTACCACAGTGATTTTACTTATAAATATTTTCATGTTCATTTGGATTGTTATGTAACACACAGATCATTTTTAGTTAACACTTAAAAACAGCTACTAGTCTTCTGATAGCATTTTAAAGGGGAAACTAAACAGGAATTGATACGTTTATAAATAATTCTCCTATAGAATAACTACCAAAGGCAGATTAAATGCCTGATAATGTTTATGTTACCATTTTTGCTTTTCTCCATCCCAACCCCTAATATGTCTAAGATGAAAAATTATGAACCCAAATTCAGGCCTGAAAATATGGAAAGTACTTTGTGTTGAAGCGCAGAACAAAAATACTTTGTCCTCCTTAAAAATTATCTGCAGCTTGTAAAACTTCCCACGTGCACAGCGGAAGGAATCCAGCTTTTATCTGACAAGGCTGTTTAAGAAGCTTGACCTCTGGCTTCCTTTGCATTGCTGGAACTTAACTTTTCATGTAGTGTGTCCAGCATACTTTTTTTTTTCATGCAAATTTCCGTGTCAAAACTACAAAGGGACATTTGATCAAAGGTCAGCCCTCCTTCATATTCCTGTTTGGTACAGAAACTTCTATTTCATCTTTGGCTTTCAGGCCAGTTTGAGAAAGTGTTACCTGACAGAGAAATTACTGATGCATTTCTTCCTGGACCTCTTCAAAGTTTTTCCACCTCCCTCCTTTTTCTTGAAATCTCGTGGGTGTTTTAATTTGATTATGTTTTCACTTTTTAATGGGTTATTTAAGTTAGCTGAAGGAATCTGAACTTTGCTTGTTAACTGAGGTTGAATTGCTGGTAGATAATACCCAGCAACTGATAGACTAATCATCAACCTTTTTTATGAGCAGTTTTGTATTATGCTTAACTTGTAGAATATGCCTAAAGCAGGAAAGTTGTTACCTAGGGCCAAACAAAAGTCTTTTTATCTCTTTGAATACTCTTTTGTCTTTCTTGCTGAGAAGAATAAGGAAAAGAAGAACAAAGAAAATCATAAATTACTTTGTATATATACCATTATTCTGCAGTCAGCTGCCTCCCACTGCAAACCCAAGTTGAGTTTAAACAAAGATATTCATTCATTTAGTGCATTTTCAGTTACTGAAGGGAAGCTTAACTATGAGATGTTACAGGACAGGCAAAGTTCCACTTGAATTTTCATCAGGATTGTCTCAGCTAGTTGTAAATGGTACAAAGCCTTGAAAAACTCAATGTGATATTAAAAAACATAGCTATTGAAAGATTATATTGCAAAAGCAACTCACAATTATGTTGAGAGAAACAACACTGCTGATTATAACACAAATCTTCAATCAGACAAAGAAAAAATTGTCAAGAGAAAATTTGGTGATCTAAATAACACTACCATGTATAATAAATACTTCATTTTTAATGAAAGGGACCGTGATCACTGGAAGAGACACTTTGAAAGGAGACAAACTGGGCTTAAATCTTAGTCTTGCCACTTCCTAGGTGTTTGTTTGACTTTGTATAGTTTTCTGAGACCTACCTTGCTCCCCTCTAAAATGATAAAGTTCCTTACTCAGGTGCACTCAATAGATGCTACTATTTCTTCCTTTTCTTTTTATATATATTTATATATAGTGAATTCACATAAGAAATAAATTAAATATAGTAATTATGTCGCCCCCCCAAAATGGGTTCTTGGTGAACTTCACATGAAGAATTCAAGGACATACTGAATAAGCCAAGCAAGCAGCAGATTTATTAAAAGAAAGGAAAAGAGTACACTCTCAAAATACTGGGAGGGCAACTGCACTGAAGAACAAAGAGGTTTAGGATTGTATTAGAATGAGGGTGCGAAATATTCAAGATTTAGGGGTGGTGTCTCAGGTATTCCCAGGTGGGTCCTCGCTGACCATTCCTTCCCATAGGGAGGTGGGATTCCCTGGTCCTCATTGGGCCCTTGTCAGAACTGTCATGGCAACACAGGGGGTGGAGACTTTTCCCTGCAGGCAATGCTAATGGTATTATAATCCATTACAATTAACTAAAGTTCACCTTGAGGGCAAGATGGTGTTCTGAGTCACCAAAATCTAGTTCTGGCCGGTCTGGTAGCTGCATCTTTTCTTAAGAATGATCTCATCTCCACCTTCCTTTTTCTCCCTTCACATTGTCCTTTCTGAGCTCTCCCCTCTCCCCACGGCCCCATTCTTTCTCCCTATGGTAACAATAATGTAGGAATGGCTGATGAAATAGTTTTCTTCATTACCCATTTACAAAACAGGGACAATTGGAGAGGTCACCTGTCCTGCCTAGAGTCCCGTAGCTAAGAAGTGGGTCAAGGATTTGTTCTCAGACTTTCTCTCCCCAGGGTCAAAGCTCTTTCCTACATTTTTTAAAAAATAGAAAATAAAATTGAAGGACTTTTACAATTCCTATGTAATGAGGAATCTGAAATTCCTCTAACAAAATACCTTTCACTACTTATCCCGCATCCATTCTAAAAGTTTTATCAATTTAGTTAGCATTTTATAAAGCAAACTGTTAACTGTAGTAATCCTGTCCAATCTTACTGATTTAGAAAATCAGATTCTGGTGCACCAACGAGAAAGTCTGCTTCCCTTTAGGTAGGTGCAATGTCCTTATACTTTGTCCCCAGGGTTCTAAAACAGCTTACTGTCTAAATGCACCACCAATTGCTTTTTAAAACAAATCTAAGGGGTCCCCTCCATGGGCACATCCTGGGAGAATCTTTGACTCTTATGGTCAGTCTCAGGGCAGTGTATCAGGCAAAGACATGAGAGGCTCATGATCCGAAGAATTGTTGAGAGCTCAAATCCCTCTTTCAAAGCTCAGGAATATACCGTATTTTCCCGAAAACAAGACCAGGTCTTATATTAAGTTTTTCTCCAAAAGATGCATTAAAGCTTAAGTTCAGGGGATGTCATTCTGAAAAATCATGCTAGGGCTTATTTTCAGATTAGGTCTTATTTTCGGGGAAACATGGTAGGAGGGGCATCTGTAGTACTACACACCCTCCCTGCCTTTCTTATCTACGTCCCTGCCTTGCTCCTCCTTCACCCAGCACAGGCCGCCCCCTCCCCACCCCCCCCACCCCCACCCCCGAGTAGCCATCTTTTACTGCCTCAATCTTCCCTTTATGCCTTTCTCTGGTCTTTCATCATGTAGAAGTACAAGGCATTTTTTCCAACCCAGAGAAGTTTCCTCTTTAGGACTAGGCAGTAGGGAGAAAACAACCTCCAATTCTGGGATTCTCTTCCTGGAGCTGGGGAGGTAGTGAGGGGGAAGCTGAGAAAAAGTTATTTCACACAAGATGATACCAGGCCTTCTGTGCTGCTATATCCATCAGCTCTAGTTTTGTGAGTAAGAAGGAAAATTGTGGGGGCTAAGGGTGGTTTAGGACCGAGAGGCAACTCTGAGCAATCTTTAGTTATAAGATCACAGGTGGAGATGAGGAAATTCGCCACTGCTACCCTGTTTAGGGAGAAATTCATCAAGATACGGAAGTAATTGGGCCAGTCTAAGTCGATAGTTAACAGTGCTGCCAAGCCAGTTGTCTTGCGCGCACGATGCCCCTCCCTTGGGTGAACAGAGGCTCATTTTGAGTTCAAATTTTCAAAGCTAAAAGCCACCCTTCACACCGTGCGGCTCCATTAAAAGTCAACATCCAGTGGAAGGGAATGAACAGCACTCAGGTGGTGGAACTGAATTGCCCTTCGCTTTTTCTTTTCCCTTTTGTTTTTGGGAGTTAGGACAATAACCACGTATTGGGAGGCAGTGTGGTCATCAAAATTGATGAAACATCTGGATGTAGTCCCCTAACTAAGGCCATTAGCAGCACTGGCAGGATTCAAATAACCTGGTGCTGCTTTCTTTCAGGGCCTGATTATCTTTCTTCCCTTTTGTTTTTATTTTTATTTTTTTTAAGAAACGGAAGAGTCTGGTTGTTTCCAGAGCTGCTTGCAAGGCTTCCTGGCTAATGGGTCTCAGTAATTCTGTGCCTGCTCAGCAATGATCTAAAAGGGAACACCTTTTGGAACCCCCAAATCCTGCACCCCATAAGTGTTTGCAAGTGTAAACCAAGCACCACTTTATGAAGATTACTGGTTGTGAATTTGATAAATAACAGTGGCATTATCTACATTGCATACATATGTTGTATTGGCTGTCAGATAAGTAAGCTAAATACCTCTAGTGGGATTTTTTTTTCAATCACAGCTTTATTAAGATATAATCCCCCGGCCTACAAATCACCCATTTAAAGTGTAAATTCAAGGGTTTTTAGCATATTCATAGAATTGTGCAATAATCACCATAATCAATTTTACAAGATTTTCATCATCCCAAATGAAACCCAGTCACTATCCATTTCCCCTTAACACTTGAGCTCTAAGCAACCTCTAATTTACTCTCTGTTGCTATATAACGGGATCCTTTTAACTCCTGCCTTTTAAACCAAGGAAAGAAAATCTCTATCTCACAGTGCTGAGGAGTAGTGTTAGGACTGGATTAAACACACAGGTTCAGACGGTCTCGATCTCAGTGAACTGAGTAAGAACCGAGCATCTAGGAAGATGACCTGAATTTAAGTCCTGGCTCTGCTCAGGCTAGCTGTGTGTTGTCAGACAAGTTAACCTCAGGGGATCTATTTTCTCAACTGCAAAATGGTAGTAATAATTTCTACTTCATGGGCTTGTTTTGAGTATTAAATGAGAATGCTTATTAAGCATTTAGCAGCATTCCTGGAATATTGTAAGCACTCATTATATGTTAATATTATCATATTTGTTCTTATTTTTCTTGGAACTCTGCAGAATGGATTCCAGTTTACATAATAACTCATCCTTCCACAGCTTAATAATTTCACTTTACTTCTGAGGTAACTGGAGTCATCACTTAACAGGTCAATTTAGAGAGTGGCTTTAGAGTGGTACAAGAGATGGATTCCAGGTCACAGTAGGTCGAGGAGTGAAGGAGAGTGACGCAAATGAAGGTAGCAAAAGCAGACTCCTCTGTCAAGAAATTGGGCAATGGCTTGAGTCGGGGAAGATCTCTGCAGGATGTAGAGAATTTGCTCATGTTTCTAAACCACTGAAAAGGAACCAAACAAAGAAGTATGATTGGAGATGCCAGAGATGAGGGTCAAGGTCATAAGGACCTGAGGCAAGGCCATCATGGAAATGGACATATCAGATGAATAACTGGATAAGCATTCTTCAAAGAAAGAGAAAAAATAGTAGTGTCTTATCCTGGGTCACCCTGAAATCAGAGTGTGAGACAAAGGCTCAAGTGCATGTAGTTTATTCGGGAATATGATTCTAGAGAGCAGGAGTGCAAGAGAGCAGGAGGGAAACAGGTAGGAAGAGAAGTTTAAACAAGGGGGTCCCCTTCTGTACAGGCACCTGGTACTTAATTCCACTGAACCTCCTGAAAATCTCATAAAACACATTTCAGAACTGCCTACCTAGGGACAAAAAGGGGGGGAAATCTTCTGTTTCCCTTTCTCCTAGGTCAAAGGTGGTCCACTGGATTAACTCCTTTGCATTTCTGGGATGAGAAACTGTGATGGTAAAGCAGGTCCCACAGATGTCCCATGCTGTGGCTTCCAAAAAGCCCCAGGACTGAAAGCAAAGGGACAGGGCTGTGGCCCAGTGTAGGACTCTGCCACTGTATCTGTCAAAACCTGCACAGAACTGTCACCAAGTAGTGGTTGAGAGGACTTTTATAGTGACAGATAAGAGATGTCCCACACAGATGGCTCTCATCATTAGACACTGATTATATACATCAGGCACTGTTTTAAGCACTGGACATTGACTAATTTAATCCTCATGACTGCCTTGCATTGTGAATGAGAAAACTGAGGCACAAAAACTTGAGTATCCCACTCGAGGTCACATAGCTACTAAGCAGCAAAACCAGGAGTCAGGATCCAGCACATGAGCTCCTAACCGCTGCTCTGCACATCCTCTGATAGCACTGGGCTGGGTGAAGCTGAGACAGGGGAGTGTGAGTGTGTGTGTGTGTGTGTATGGGGACAAGGGTCTTCTCCCCTTAACAGTCCATAAAGAACCGCTTAAATTGGTATTGAATCCTCTGTCACTGCCATTTCTATTACAGTGGAATAAATGGACAGATGGGTGAAATGGGTTTTCCTGTTTTCTCGTAACCAACTTTTTGGATAATGTCCAATTTTTAAAAGAAACTTTGCCCACCTAGACGGAGTGTCTCATCTCTCAGGTTTGATATGTCAAATCTGACTGAGCTCCCACCACATTTGTACCACATCTGTCAGTAAGGTTGAAGGATCAGCTTCAACCTGAGGAAAACAACCCTGGGGTTGTTTTCCTCAGAAGGAATTTTGACTTGTCTGGCCTTCCAGTGAGGAGGGATTCCCTTCCTCTCGCATTCACAGGGAAGTTATTTCTCTCCGTGTCATCGGCTGTAAGTGACGATAGAGGGCAGCAGAGTCCTTTCCATGGGGAGCAAAGACCAAGGAAGATGTCAGGCTGTGCCTAAAGTCCAGCCCCTTTCAGAGAGAAATTGCTAAGGAGTCCTGTTATGTCTAGGATGGGACTTACTGGCATGGGCAAATTTTATCTCATCTCCAATTATACAAATGATTCAAACTCCTGAAGAAGTGGAATTTGCCTATTTGGAAGTTAGGGTATTCTAACAACCTTCTCTGAAAAAAAGCCGTATAGTCTTATTTCTGTTCCTCAACCTCTTTATTAAACACTTATTTTATCTGAATTTTTATTTCCTTCTTTTCACTTTATTTATAGTTTAAGAATTGGCTAAGGGGCTGTAAAACTGGAGTAACTTGTTATTGGTGGATTCATGTTTACGCGGGCTCCATCTCATCCTGGACTTTCAGAAATGAAAGTTGGTTTCTGGTGGCACATAATTCCTATATTCACCTGTATTGATCATCTAAAGGGCAGATGGTTTTAACTCAAACTTTCCCCATGATACAGAAATAAATGTCTTCACTAATCCCTTACCATTGCAGCATTGATCATTTTCAATAAAGAACAGATATGTGTGTAGGACAAGTGATTACTAACTCGCTAGAAGTGAGATAGATAAGATGCTTGTAGATCTTTCAACTATGCTACTTAGTCACACAAATATGCTTCCTAAGAACATAAGAAGAAAGATCCAATTGGTAGTGAAGTGCTTATAAGGATTACAAAGTGCCTTGGTCAATTAGTGATTTTAGAATTAAGTATTAGCTAGAAACTTCAGTAAACCAGCAGCTTAAGGGTATTTAACCTGCTCAATTTATTTTTGTTTTTTAACTTTCATTACATTTACCCAAGTCACAATTAATTCTTCATCTCTGTATTTCATGGACACACAAAAAAATGGTTTAGAAAAGATCACTTGACCTTAGCATGTTGGTGATGAAAGTTGGCAGCCAGAAGTGACTAGAAGCTTCCTCCACTAGTTGTACTCCCTAGGAGTCTACCCAGATGCTACTTTTCTGTGTCTCAGCAACAGAATTTTTATTTATAACCGAATTTACTCTCAAATTATGGCTCACTGTTTTGATACCTAGTACTTACATGGATCTCTGTTATCATGTTCTGGTTGCTTGTATTGTGAGTGCTACATTCTCTAAAAATTCTGTGGAGGATAAACAGCCCACACATGCTCAGGGCCAGAAGATAGAGACTCGACTTTGCTCGGCCATCATCATAGTAATTATATCAATAGCCACTGAAAGACTTGGTTGCTCTTTACGGCCACACCAATCAGTCTCAGCCTGGATTGTGTGGGCTTTGTTGGAATCTTATACTTAACTTTGAACTCTAGGTTTTGAAAATTTCCACTCAGTCTCAGGAACATAACCTTAGGAAATTGGATTCTTAAGAGAAGGCAGTAGATAGTATTCAGCATGCCTTTTAGATAAAAAAATCGGATTAAAGAGCCTCATCCTGTTGAAATTATTTACTATTGGAGCCTCTGAATATAAATGGACTCCTGAAGGCAGTGAAGCTTAAGGCAGTCGTATGAAGGAGAATAAGATTTCTATTATTACTCATACGAGATGCTGAGAAAGAGATGAGAAAAAACTACAAGGTAAACATGAAATGGTTGTGGGATAGACATTCCGTTGGAATAGATGAAGATAGTGTCAGGAAAAAAAAATCTTTTCAGTTATAATAATTCTATGCAACGTGCATAAACCAACTCTTATTTACAAACCTAATCCTGGTTTAAGAAGTGGGAAAAAGATCTATGTATTCTGAATCCATCCATGTAGTGACAAAGAACGGAATTGTGACATAAACTCAGGACGTTTGAAGAATATATTCTAAAAAAAACATGTAATAAACCTTCCTTTGTCCCAGGTGTGGTACTGGATATTGTGGACGTGAACATGAGCACAAATGACAAAGACAGTCTCTGGCCTGGCAGAGTTCACTTCCAGTCAGGGAGAGTGGACAAATAATTTCACACATTTATTTAACCAATAATCATAGTGCAACAGCCAAAATATGGGCAAACTGTTGCAGGAGCAGGAACAAACAAAAGACTTCTGCAAAAAATGCATACCTACTCATTTGATACAATTTTATCTGAAAATAAATCAGCATATCAATACACAAACACAAAAGTTAGGCACTTGCTTTGTAACTTCGGATCAGTTTTGAGTACAATTATTTCTTTTTAATGATAGTGCCAATAATTTAGTTTTTATGGCTACTTGGGATTCCAGTTTTGTGAAGTCAGTATATGAATTTCACTCAGAAAACACAGTTCTCGCTTTACTTATTTTGGGGCTCTTGCTCCTCCAGCACCTAACACTGGGCCAGCAGTCAACAAAAATTTTGGAGCTAAATTAAATCGGAATATGTTCTTATAGGGCAGATGAAGTATCAAAAAGAAAGGTTACTCGTTGACAATATTTGAAGCAAAAACAACATAAGGCAGTACAAAAAAGAAAATTGTATACACCCTCTTCATATGGTCATGTGCCAAAACTCTACATTAAGTACACTATTTAGGAATAAAAAGATAACCTTACAACTTCCATCATTTGATACAGATTTATTGTACTTTTGGCAGAAAAAAATATATATCAAATTACTAAAAAGTAGAAAACTCTGACACAAGAGATGAATTTGTGGTTTGTTCAAGATATTTTTTTCTTTATATAAATGGTATTAGATTACAGCACATGGATTTATCTAGGATGATCTGGTCTCAGACAGACCCATTGCCTTAAAAGCCTTCAGTAATGAATTTTTTATCCCCTTGGAATATATGTATAACTTTTCATAGTTGAATTTTTAAGCTTTCTGTAGTTATGATTAAAAAAAAAGCCCTATCTAAACTATTAGTAAGCAGATGGGGAATTTATTTTGGGTGGTAGTAGTGGCTCTCCTTGAAACCCTTCTCCCAAATGCCATTTCATCAATACATGCCAACTAAATCCAACTGAGATTTGGGCTTTCCAAATGGTCCTTTATTTTTCTAAAACAGCATCTCTTAGACCAAAAGTTTCCCATGTAAGGAGCTGCCTAAACCACCATGTAACCACTGGCTTCACTTTACTCCAAGTCACGTGTAACTGTCCATGGTAATCACAGCACTTTGTACTCTCACCATACATGATCTCACTTGACTTGAGTAACATTGCAGCCGACGTGGTAAATCTCCACTCTTCAGGTACAGAACCACCTTACAGACATTATAAGAGACGAAAAACATACATGACAACACAAACTTAGATCCTCCATTAACTAGTGATGTTGGTCTCACCATGTAATTTTTCTGCTCTAGTCAGGGTGTTTTCCAAAGCTGGGGAAGATGCTGTTTATTTCATGAACACATCCTTTGTGGGTACTTTAAGTTGCTAACTATGGTGGAAATCATCACCCATTCAGAATGGGAACCACCAACAATGATTTCCTGTGAGTATATTACTAGCAGGATTCGAGAATGCTTCTGTTCCTGAATTCTGAAACAAACATTTAATGAGCATTTACTGCTCTGAGGATAAACTAGTCAAAGCATAGGGTACAAAAAATAAAATAAAATATATAAGTTATATCTACACTCTTTAAAAAAAATTGCAGAGACAAATGATATACACAAAAACTTAACCAGCATTTGAGGGAACATTTAACCAGTACTGATGACAGACTTCAACATCAGCTCTAGGAGTACGGGTGTTTTGTCACTGCAGTATCCTCAGCTCATATATGTAACAAGCACATACTTAGTGTTCAATATTCTTTTCCCCTTTTTCTGAATGAATGAGCAGCACAGGCAAGAGGGGATGATGGGATTCAGGGGGAGAGACCTGTGTGGATGGAGAGGCCCTCAGACACACCACGGAGGAAGGAAGAGTTGAGCTGAGCCTTGAAGTACATAGTTTAGGTCGGCTTATTAAATGTAGTTCCTTATTTATGAGGGCAGAGCAAAAACCAAATCTCTAGGATCATCCAAAGAATGTAACTTACAGTCTAAAAGCAGCTCTGTTTGCTAAATATTTCCTATAATTCAAAACATGTACGGGAAGGCAAAACTAGAGTGAAATAATCACTAGTCTGAAAATAGATTGCGTAGCGACAGAAAAGGAGAACATACTAAGTCCCTTTCTTGCCTGCCCTTTCCTTTCATTCTTTCCAAACATGGTTCAGAAGTCCTGGGAAGTAGTACAAAGTCAGGACAGGAATGCTGCCGTCTTTGTCGCTGCCCATGGAAGGGATCCCTTGGCCTTTGTCTTCCAGCCGGTAGGCTGGTCTCATGTTAGACACGGCTGTCTGGACTTTGTTGTCAGCCAGCGCCCAGCCTCCCTACCCCATTCCCAGCCCCCACCACTAAGTCAATGAAGGATGACACCCATGCCTGGATGGGCTGTACATCTGAGTTTCTGGAAAACCTACTTCTGTTTGTTCTTAATCATTTCTCTTGCAAATCTAAAAATTACCCAGGTAGCTATGGGCTTTGGTGGGTTAGGAGGTAACCCAAGGCCAGAAACATACAGCTACTGAGAGGACGTCTGAAATCTCTCCACCAGCAGCTTTCTAAGTATAAAGCCAGACGCAAGATTTTTGATGGTAGGAATCTCTCACCATTCTTACTGTTCTAAGCAGCTAACAGTGTTATCTGACATCTTGATGGTGGCAATTCATTGCGGATTGTTTTTTTCATGTGGTGAGACCCATGCTTTGAGAAAAATATCAAAAATAGAAAGATATAAATATGTATGTGTGTATGTATATGTAGCTTTTGCTTGCACTACCTCTGTTGTGTGGCTTTCCTTGGAAACGAGGTGAATTTCGGAGGTCCATGTGGCAGGCTGTTAAGGCCCTGAGCCTCATAGCCCAGCAGATCTTGGCTTAACCCAACTTCCTCCGTGTACGGCAAATGACTAGACCATCTATCTTCCCACCTGTTCTGGGGACTATCAAAGCATCCTCCATAGCACTGTTGTGACAATTAGATGGGATCATCAATCCCTGAAGTAGTGAGCATAGTAATAAAAGTTAGCTATTATTAAGTATAGCTATTATGATTGTTCTGTTTTGTTTCCCAGTCTTGAGGCTGACGTCAAATTAATCACTTTAGTCTGGTTTTCTTTGTTGTTTATCCTAGTTAGTTAGGCCCAGCACCTTAGCAGGATTTCTCAGCCTAGGCACTAGTGACAGTTTGGAACAGATAATTCTGTGCTGTGGGGCTGCCTGCCCCCGGCCTCGTGTAGTATCTTTAGCAGCATCTCTGGTTTCACCCACTAGATGTCAGTAGCAAACCACAGCCCCATCCCCAACTGTGACCTATATCTCCAGATATTGACATATGTCCCTGGGGGTTAAAATCACCCCTGGTTGCAAACCACTGAGTTAGAGTCATTCTTGACTTCTCTCTTTTTTGCACACTCTTTAACCTAATCCATCAACCTTCTTAGCTATACTTTGAAAATGACCCTTTCCTCTCCTTCTCTCCATCTGGTTAATCCAAGCCACCAATACCTCTTTGGCATTACTGCCTTAGTCCTTGCTGGTCTCCTTATCCCCTAACCTCCCCTCCACCCACACTCAGTGTCTGCCATATTGGCCTCCTGGCTGCGCCTTCAACACAGACAGGCTCCCCACTCGCAGTGGCAATTCCTTCTGCGTGAACCGTTGTTCCTCCCCTTATCTCCAAGCCTCACTCTCTCACTGTCAGGCTCCTGCTCCCATGTTATCTATGAGGTGAGGTCTTCCCAATTAACCCAAATTCTGGCAGCACTGAAACTTTCTGCTTCATTTTTCTCCAGGGCACTTTTCTCCATCTAATATAGTATATTTTAAAATTTTGCTTGTCTTCTTTCACAAGACTGCCAACTCCATGAGGGTAAGGTCTTTTGTATGCTGTGTTATTGACTGTGTTCCCCAACATGAGAACAGTGCTGGCCCTTAGTGGGTTCTCAAAAACTTGTCAAAGGAATAAGTACGTGTGTTACCATAATTTACATTTTTAAAAACTTGTGGTAAAATAGACACAACATAAAATGCACCACCTTAGCCATTTTTAACTGTACACTTTAGTAATATTAAGTACATTCACATTGTTGTGCAACCAGTTCCGGGAACTCATTTGATCTTGCCAAACTGAAACTCTATACCCATTAAACAATGACTCCCATTACAACGACTCCCCCAGCTTTTGGAAACCACCATTCTACTTTCTGTCTCTATGAATGTGACTATTCTAGGGACCCCATATAAGTGGAATCACAACAGTATTTGTATTTTTGTGACTGGCATATTTCACTTACCATAAGGTCCTCAAGTTTCATTTATGTTTAAGAATGTCCTTCATATCTAAGGATGAATAATATTCCATTATATGTATACACCACATTTTTAAATCCATTCATCGCCAGTGGACAGAAGTGGAATTCCTGGGTCATATGTTCATTCTATTTTTAATCTTTTGAGGAACGCCCACTTTGTTTCCACATTGGCTGCACCATTTTACATTCTCACCAACTGTGCACAAGGGGTCCGATTTCTCCACACCCTTACCAACTCTTGTCATTTTCTATTATTTTTTACATTTAATTTATTATTTTTTTATAGTAGCCATCCTAGTGGGTATGAACTGGTATCTCATTGTGGGTCTGACTGGCATTTCTCTATTGATTAGGGATACTGAACATCTTTTCATGTGTTTCCCCATTGTTTTTAACATCCAGGCCCCTCTTCTTTGTAAGGGTTTGTGGCTTACCCAGGCAGTAGCATAGGAATCTCTGTCTCTCACACCCACTGCCTCCTCTAGTCTATGTACCTTGAGACTTTGCATCTCTGTCTCAGTCTTTACTCAGCAGGCTTTGCTAGTTTGTCAGGAGGGAGGCTACACTTTCTCATTTGAGAAATGTCCATTTTTGTCCTTCTCTCAATGACATCAATCTTTATGCTCCTACAGACAATTATCTCACAGCAAAGTTACAAGAGTAAACAATTAAATGTTTAAATTAGGACATTTATTGGTAAGTATTTCAGAAGCTCTCTGAGTAGATGACTCACTCAGTTGACTCACTTATATAATTCTAATGTAATACTTGTCAATCAGATGTTTAATCTGAGGACATGATTTCTTTCCCTTCTAGTTCCATGTTTTTCTCTTTTTGATCTTGCAACATCTCAAAATTGAAGAGTTATTTGCAGTCACTGACTTACTTTAACTATATCTTGTACATATTATCTATATTAATAAGTAAAGTCCTCTTCACTAAAATCTGGAACATGTTCACATGTGCTCACTAGACACCTAGCACAAGTAAAGAATTAATAAATGAATCTCATATCTTCTTATTCATTTTTTTCCATTTAACATTGATGACTTCCTCTGAGAAACTCCAAAATGTTTCCTCCAAGAAATATGAATTTGTGCACATAAAATCCTAGGCTAATCTGTCATTGAGAGCTCACTCCAGTCAACACTCGCTCTTTCTTCACTATGGCCTGAAGATTGTGTCACAACAATGCCCCAAGGGTGATCATACTGTCATGTGACAATCTGAATTTGCACATATGCTCAGCCTCCAGACACCAGATAACTGACTGCCCAGAAAGTAGATGGGATAGTCACCTTTCCGTTTTTTACTGTCTTCCTTTTGCCCCTCACTTCTCTTTGAATTCCTCCTTTGTTTGCTCTACATGTTGCTGTTTCCTCTTCTACCTCTCGGAGAGCTCTTTCTCAATCTTTCATGTGTTCCTCTCCTTTCTGCCTTCAAACATAGGTGCTCAAGTCTCTTTGCTCAGTTTCCCGCTTTTTCTCTTTGCCAGCTCTGTTCATTTCAAATTTCCTTTTACACCTCTCTGTATGCGACCCAAATCCACTGGCAAGGCCTTTCCTGAGCTCTGGGTAGGAATCTTCAGTGCTGGCCAGGCATCTTGTCAAAGCTACCACCTCACCATAAACTCAGTCCTCTCCCAGCACCTCTTGTTTGCTTCATGATGTAAGCATCCTATAAATCTCAGTTTACAAAATTTAAATGTCTTTTCTACTTTCATTTCCACTGTCAACAACAAGTAGATAGTGTTTAAAGCATTTAAAGGAGAGAAAGATTGTTGTGGTTGGGGGACTCAGAGAAGTCTCCAAGGAAGAAATGCTGTTGAGGTGGTTTTTAAAGGATGTGGAGATTGTTAGGTAGAGATGAAGGGTGGAAGAGTGTTTTCAGACAAAAGATGAAAGAGGCCATATTTCGGGAGGAGGAGAGTTAGCTGAGTTGGCTAGAACACACTGCAGAGTGGAAGAGGAAATTGAGGTAGAAATCACGGAGAACCATGAGTTTAGTAGGAATAGCATTATTTAAATTTATAACCTATTCTACTGTACCCGTTTTACTTTCCCTGGGAAACTTTAAGTCCTTGGGTAATCTCTCTCTCTCTCTCTCTCTCTCTCTCTCTCTCTCTCTCTCTCTCTCGCTCGCTCTCGCTCTCGCTCTCGCTCTCGCTCTCTCTTTCCCTTCCACTTTCTCCCTCTGTCTCGGTTCTTTTCTGTATCCTCCAGCTTGTTACCCAGCATATTGGAAATCAAAATGTTTGATAAATGGATAAATGAGTACGTACTACAAATATAAAGGTACAATGAGCACAAACTACCACAAAAATCAATGTTTCACTTAGTACTTGAACTTTTTAAGCCTTTAGGCTTTTCCTCTAATTATCCATCCCCTCACGTATTTGTTCTCCTTCCTTTCACTTGGCCAACCAGTCCTGTTTACTTGTAGTGTGACAAATAGGATGGATATAAAAGAGCAAGACCTCAAAAAGTGACGTGGGGAAGTCAGAATGGCATGTAAACAAACTAAAATATGTTGCACAGAGAACTTTGAGAGAAAAATGCTTAAACTTATATAGAAACACACAGAAAGAACAACTAGCTACCTGGAATGGCATCTGAGCCACAAAGACCATTCATTCAAAAAATGTAATCTCCTGTATGCTTGTGACATAGCTGGAGGTATCCTGTATGGGAGGTACATGGAGTCAGGACTCCTGTTCCCAACACCTCTTAGTCTAATTAATCACAAAATACTCTTATTTATTGAGCAACTCCCATTAAACCACGGGCTCTCACATAAAGCCTTTATACAGACAATGAAACTAGGATTCAGAGAGGATAAGGAACTTGCCCAGTTGGAGTGGGGGATTGATTCCAAAGCTCATGCTCTGTTTACTACATAATGCCTCTCACAAACAGTAAATAGAAGGATCTGCAAAGTGCAGGGAGAACTTAGAGGAGGGGAAAACTAGGGGAGAGTTAGGGAAATCTTCCTGGAAGAATGGGCCTTTGTAGTAACAGGATGGATGGCTGTTACCTGTTATTTGCCCTAATGAAAAAAAAATTAATATCCAGATTTACTGACAGAATATTTTTCACCAATCCTATTACATACTCGAAGGAGCACAGAGGTGCAACCGTACTGTTTTGTTCCATTTGGGTACCTGAGGTTGTATGTTGACGTGATTTAGGAGAGACATTTCCAGAAGAATTTATTTACCCCCACAAAAGTCTGTTACATGAGGCCTCTTCTCTCCTATCCTAACATAGTAACACAAATGCTTGGGGCTCAAAGTTCACTACCTATTGTTACAGAAAACAAAACCAGGGCACTAAGGAAGATAGGCTCATCTTTTCTCCTTGCCAAACATTGCTCAACTGATATAAATCAATTTATTTGCACTGGGTTTGAGATCGGACATTTGAGCCTTAGTCACAAAAGCCAAGTCACAATATCCCTAACTTGAATAATTCATATTGTTTGTAACAGCTCTTTTAAGCCTTTCTGTTAAACTTGAAGATTAACGTTTTCTTTTCTTCTTCCTGAACCAAAGCTTATTTTAACTTTGAGCAATTCCTCAAACTGAACTGTTCTACTCTTTGATTCAGTATTTGGGGGCCTTGGAGGCTAGTTCTTAGGTCTACTATATTATTCAGCGCCTTCATAAATGATGAATAGGTTGAAAGCCTAGAAGGCTATTTTCTAATTTCTCAAGGGTCTCTTCACCACCTAATTTTCTTTCCACCAAATGTTATTTACTGAGTAACTCCAATCAACCGCGTAGGTATTGTAGCTTGCTGTGATTCTACAGATAATAAATGTCAGCGTGGGGAGGCTAAGAGATCGAAGCTGCAAATTTAATAATTTTGTTTGTTTGAAATTGGCTTCACTTTCATCACACTGAGTGTCACAGAGGGCAGGACCTTTACTCAGCCATCTTGATAAGATCCCTGGGGTCCCTGCTGGTACCTCTAGGATTTGCCACGTGGCAAGAGAAGATCTAAGAAACGAAGCGATCTATTATTTGTCTTGCAGACCATATTCTGTTCTGTGTTTTACAGGCACAGTAGGTAAATTAATGTGAAGTCTATCAAAGACATAGGAACAAAGATGTTAAATTAATATCTTATAGAGAACCTAGCGAGAAAGAGTCATTTCTACTTGGAAGGTAGGAAGATGAAAGTGGAAAGTCCCAGAGGGGGAATGTGGAAGTCAAGTCACAGCAGCCCCTTCTGCACGGTAACCATTATATATCACACCAAGCCGTCTTTCCTGCTGAGCTCAGACGCAGCTGCTCAACACAGTCCACCAGGAAGCCACGGCCAACCTTGAGCTGTCATGCCCAAGGAAATGTTGACCCCTTCCTGGTCACTTAGGTAAGTTATCCCCAAATGCAGGCACGGTTGTAGGCCAATCCAAGATATTAGGGATATCCCTTATTAAATATCATGCTAAAGTAATCTAACAAAATGGGGATGGTTTCCAAATCATTATTTCAGTGTTGGTAGTATCAAAACTCTGTAAGTATAATAACCTCACACCCTGGTTTGCCTGAGTCAGATTAGACTTTTAACTGCTGTCCTGCATTAGCTGTCAACAATAACCACTTCACTCAAAGTGTCCTGGTTTGGACAATAAGGATAAGGACAGGGTTGCCAGATCAAATATAAGAGACCAGATATTGCATGGGATATACCAATCCAAAACTTTTTTCATTGTTTATCTGAAATTTAAGTTTACTAGTTTCCTATATTTTTATTTGCTGAATCTGGCAACCCTATCAAGTCTGTGCCACGGCCATAAGGGTTACACCCCTGTCTCCCACTGTGTTGTCTCCAGTCCTCCCTCCTCTGCTCCAGCCCCTCTGGTCCTTATGTGCCTTGAACATCCGTGTTCATTCCCTTCTCTGGATCCTGCACCTGCTCTTTGATCTCCCTGTATCGCTCACCTTCTTATCTTCACTCAGCTGACTCCTTCTGATCAACCAAGTTCCAGCAGATGTTAGTTCAGAAAAATGTTCTGTCACCCCAGTGAAAGAAGCCCTGTACCTTCCCTTCTCTATCAGTACAGAAAATAACAGCACTTGTTTTCATGGCTGTCTTTCTCTCCCCATTAGGATAGCTCCTCTATGAGATCAGGGGACATTGTCTTTCTAGATCACTGCTGGGGTGGCACATGCATGCCGAGACTAATGTTTGGAACACAGCAGATACTCAATAACCGTTGAATATTAAATGGTCACATACATATATATCAAAATGCAGTGTCTTTGAGTGTGTTGGCATAGGAGCACACACACAATTTTTCCCTACAAGAGGGTCCTATTTATTTAGAAAGATCTAAGACTGGAATCTGAGCTATTTCCAAATGGTAGTGCATATGGTAATGGTTTCATAAAGTATGTTAATCAAGGAACCATAAAAATCATTTAATCTAGGAGGTTTCCTCACCACCATCAAATACTGATTATATTTACATAGAAATTGACTCATTATCATGCAGCCGATAAACATTGCTGAAGGGAGAGCCTGCAGAAGTGTATTTGCCAGAATCTCCAATTCTAACTGCTGACAGGAAATCATCATTTTAAAGATTGCCACACAAAAAAGGGACATTTCTGCATCATCACATTTCCTTTCCCTATAGTAGAAACAAAGATTACGTTAATAAAAAAACAAAGCTACCATATTAAAAACTAAAATGTTAAGGGTATAGAAATGTAAGGTTATAGATGTGTGATAATATCTAAAATAAGGACCTAAAATCACTGTGTAAAGTTCTAAAACTCTATTTAGGGCATTAAGCTATGGGGGAAAAAAATTTTAAAGATGAGGAATAATTAAATGATTCCATGCCTCCTTTAGATAGATATGTATGTATGAAACTATTCTCTAATTGTATATGTAAATAAACACAGCAGATCCACACACTTGAAGTAAAATTCTGCTTCCACTTAAATTTAAATAAAAGTATGAAATGTATATTTAAAAATTCAAGTACCATATTCTCATCTGATTTACATTCTTCCATGTATTTTATTTTAAAATAAGCTTGCTCCTCGTTGATGCTGTAGATAATTTTAATGAGCACAAACAGTCCCAAGTGAATCTGGGCTCCGCATTGACCTGCAGTTGAAACTAGTACTAAGCTGTCACCCCAGTACCCTGCCTCACAGGTGCTTTCCCTGCCCTGTTCCACACTGAGGATTCACACCTTTTGGTTAAAGAGCTGCAGTGTGGCACACAGGTAAGGTCAGCTCTGCACTGATCTTAAAGTGGAGCTGATTTTCTAGCTCTCTCTAGCTCTAGAGAATATTTTGTGTTCAGCAGCTAAACTAATTTCCATAATGCAAAAATTTAAGTGTTACCCAGTAAGCTACTGAATGTGTCTGAATCTCAGCCTCCTTGTCGGTTATGTGGGTGAAATGAGCTATATACCAAACTCTGCATACAGTGAGTGACACATAGACGCTCATTCATTTTAGTTTCTTTGTTACTTGGGTGTTCAGGGAGGCTCAGTAGCTCCATGAAGTTGGAATACAGACAGTTACTGGTGAGGAAGGACAGTGAGTGGGAAAGGTAAAGCAAGAAAGAGAGGCTGGATGGAGGCAAGACCGTGAAGAACCTTCTGTTTCATACTTCTGATTTATCTTAAAGTCAACATAAGTTAATGAAGTAGCAGAAGAGTGATGTGATCAGATCCACTGTTAGAACCATCTGGAATCCACCGAGAATCCATTTTGGTAGTCTAGGCCAGAAATGGTGAGAAACAGATTTCTGCTACTGGGAAGAGGAGGAAGGCTGCCACAATCTGCACACTGTGGGTGCCTGAGGCAGAGCATCCCAGGAGGAGTGGTACTTGGAAAGAGTAGCTGTGGGATGGTCTCTGGACCCCAGGAGCCCCATCAAGCTTCCATTGGCTGAGTTAGGATGCCTACCTCCAAGAGGACCATATACTCTGAGGAAGGAACAGCTACTTTAGTAACGTCCAAAGACCAGAATTCAGGGTTTTGCCCATTCTTCTGGACCTTGCAAGCCCAGAGAGCTACTCCTAACCTCGGCAAGTAAAGTTAGAGCCAGAGGTCATTGTGAGAATTTTTTAAAATATGGCTTTAGGTTTTTTCACTCTAAGTAACACAGTCTGATGCACACATGTTCTAACAGACGGAAAGAACAAAGAGATGACCTCAATCTGTTCCTTCCTCTACTCACACCTACCACTGCCTCTCCCTTTACAGCCAAGTTCCCTGAAAGGGCATTCTACATTCACACTCTGCATCGGCAAGGGTCCCGGCAAGAAACAGGTGGCACCCTAGAATTGGGTCATAAGAAGGAATAGTGCAGTCCCCTGAGGCTGTTACCACTTTAAGAGTCATCAGAAACTTGACCTGGTATATTTCATAGTTATAAACAATTTTACTTAAAATTTCTTGCAGGTTATTACTTTTATGATATGAGATATGAAGGACCAACTTCAGATGTATTTTAAAAACTGATATATCTGTTTTTCCATAAGCTGAGTGATGTAGGTGATGTTGGATCTGCTAGCAGTTTCTGGGTGTGGGCCGGGATCGTATCTCGTGAAGCCGAAGAATGGAAACAGGGATCAGGGAGAGGCAAAGAGTTTTGAAAAATGGATAGTTTATTAGAGGCAGGAGAAGAGGTTGCAGCATCTGAGTGGGAGGGGTTCCCAAACGGGGGTGCCCCATGATTGAGGCAAAAGCTCTCACTTTTATACCTTCCCTTGCCTGCTTGGGGAAGGGGAGCTGTTTGAAGAAGGGAACTTGTTTGAAGAAGGCAACTGGCGCTTTCTAATGAAATTCGTCTACCAGGTTTGTTCTGCTTGCCCATTCTAATGGAATTAGCAGAGTAACCCACTCTTTATCTATCAGATCTGCTCCATTTGTCAGGCCAAAAGGAATTTTATGATTAATCTCAAGGTCTTGTTACGTTATGTCCTGGAGCAAAGGAGTGATTTCAAAACCTGAAGTTTTAGGATATGGCTGTCTTTGTTTATTCCACCAGGGACCTCCCTGTCTACCTAGGGACATGCTAACGCTCCTGTATCATGAGGACCATGACAATTTAGTTCAATTTATCAAATGGTTGTTTTACTGCCATGAAAGTTTTCCCTTGTGAGGATATATCTTCTTTTATTCCTACATTAATTTTTTTCTCTACTTAGTTAAGACGAGCATATGATGAACAATAAGATAATGGTTAATCAATGCAATCTAAATATAACTGCTCAGTTTGAGATTTAAGATTTAGTAGGAAATAACTTGACACATTGATGAAATGTTTAAGGGAGAGGAAAAGAAGCCAGTGCTTTTGCTTCTTCCTCCTTCCCTGTATTTCTAAGTTTTTCTTATCCCAAATCCTATTTAAGAAATTTATATACCTCCTAAACCCTACAATTTTTCTGTTGCATCTCCTGTACTCCAGTGGCCTTTTCTCTCAATTCTGAAAAGGTAATTTGCCCTTTTGAACCACTTTTACCTCATTTTGTGTTGTTTTGGTTTTTTATCGTCTTCCCTGGGTGGTTTCACCTTTAAGGTCCTGTTTTCAGATTTATCTTTATTGATCTTCCTCTTTCTTATCGATCTTGTCTTTCATTACATGTGATATATTTGGAAATGATAAAGATAATTAAGTGCTAAAAACAAAGTCATTGATTTAGTGCTGGAAGACAAATAGAACAGGAACAAAAAATTTAACTTGATTTCAACTCCAGGGCCCCATTTGCGTCAGTGAGTAAACAGAACGTCATGGAATTTGGAGAGGTCTATGGATGTCAGCACCGCAGTGCCAGGTCGAGCTGCAAGCAACTAAGAAGACAGCAAGAGGTCACCCCCGGAGCTGGGATTTTGCTTCTGTGGTCTTTACTGCTGCGTGGAGCCCTGTCTGGACTCTTGGGTGCTAGGACTGACTTTGTCAATACAATTGCTTTGTTCTTTCCCATTGAACTTCCTTCATCTCTTATAAAAAGAGATTTATGCAGAATGTGGTGTGTGGACAAAATGATCTTATTAGGCCCTTTTAACCTTACATTCTATGGCACAGAATGAATTCACAGTTAAGATAGGATACAATGCCTTTTAGCAGCCTGCATTTCACTTAAACTATTTGATTTTAAGACTAAGTAGGCTTTTAAGAATTGAAAATGTGAATAGACACATAGCCAAAGATATTTCCACATGGATATACAGTGCAGTGTTGTTCATAAGAAGAAAGGTTCTGATACAGCTAGCATGTCCATCAGTAGAAGACTGATATCCATTCATAATTCAAACAGAAAAATATTATGCAAGTATTAAAATAAATGTGCTGTGCTGCCATATAAATATCTCCAGGATATATTTAATGAGAAAAAAGGATAAATCTGTTAATATAGTATGATTTCATTTGTGTGTAAAAAAGTGAAGACGTGTGCTTGCATATGTTTGTATATGCACACAAGTGGAACTAGTGTGGGGTGAGAACTCTGAGGTCCTCAGAACTGCCTGAATTTCCATTAGTTGCATGTGCTCCCTTGTTGTTTTACAAGTGTGTAACAAAGGCTTCCTTGCTATTTCCTTGATTCCAAATGAAATTCTAATTAAAAAAATTTTTAAGGACCTAGTGGCTCTTCCTTTTTCCTTGCTTACTGTTTCCTCTCTTCCCTAACAATCTAGGCTGCAGGCAATTTGGTAGGTCAGAACAAGTTAGGCCTTACATAGAGGACTGGCTTGGTGTGGGCTCTTGGAGAGGCCATCAGATGGGTGTGGGCAGGCCTGGGCTGTGTGAGGATGGCATCCGTGGAGTTGGAAGGCCTGGCACAGGGTGTGAAGCTCAAATGGGGTGAGGAGGGATCCTTGCAAAGAGTCGGCCTGATGTCAGAGCCCATGCAGAAGAGGATGTGGTTCCCATGAGGAGGGGAATGGCTTTTTCACATGGGGTGAAGAAGGCATCCACCCTTAGGGTGGTCTAGCATGGGCTGTCAAAGCCCAAGCTGAGTGAAAGAATCAGCTAAGAGTAAGAGTGTGACCCAACAAGGAAAGTCAGAGCCCAAGTGGGTTGAGGAGGGAGGGCATAAATGTAGTGAGAGTGGGGTGGTGAGGGGAAATTAGTGATGTGGAGGGGAATTGACAAAATGAGTATTATGGGAGCCTGGTTTCTCACTCTCTGAGATGAAAAACACCAATAAGGAAATGGAGAAGACTAAAATGAATCCTGTGATGCTGGAGTGAAATTAAATTTATTGGTATGAATTCATAGGTTTCAATATATAGGTAGATATACTAATCAATATACAGTCTATATAGAGATCCATCAATGTAGATAGATACAAAATACATACATTTATATATAGATAGATGTAAATATGTGTGTATATATGTATACACACACTTATATTGATACATATACTAATTTTTGTATGTATGAGTACAGAAATATGTGGTGTGTGTGTGTGTGTGTGTGTGTGTTCCCTAGCTCTGTCCACTTAGAAGTCTGGTAGGCAACAACACCCCAATAGCAGTGAACACAACCAGTGCCCAAGTCTTGGCTTCTAATTATTTTCTCCACTAAAATGAATCAAAGCTTCTTACAGAAATGGCTGCTTCTAAGGCTGGGGCAGGCAAAATAGGAGGTGAACCCAGAATATCTTGTTATGCCAGAAAACAAAGAAGTGCTCAAAGAATGATGAAGGCATGCCAACTCAAAGGTGCCCTTATTGGCCAAATCTGGGATAAAGTGAATGTCAAAATAAACAAGGAGAGTGAAAAATTATAACCCGTTGAATAAAACTGGAAACCCAGTATCACACTGATATAAGTTAATGGATGACTAAATTGAAAGTTTGATGAAGAATCAGATATTTACATGGTTTCAAAGCACCTCCTCCACATACATATAAATTACAAAGGGAAAAAGCAACTTTACAGTTGAGAAATCTAGCAGAAGATACCTTATCCAAGTGATCAAAGTGAGTATCGTTAGTAATGGGATGAATAGAATCATGTGACATCTGATTGGATGCAATGAAAACAATGTAACATCCCTCCTGCCAAAGATATATATAAGCTGAATCTAATCATGAGGAAACATCAGATAAACACCACTTGAGGAAGAGTCAACAAAATCACTGCTGTGTGACGTTTAAAGGTGTCAAAGTTGAGAAAGGTTTTTAAAATGCACAGGAACTGTTCCTGACTGCAGGAAACCAAACAGACATTACAACTAGATGCAACATTTCAGTCTTAACTGGATCTTTTTTGCTATAATGGTCATTATTAGGTAATGAGGAATTTGAATGGGGTTTGAGGATTAGATCATAGTAACGTGTCAATATTAATTTCCCAATTTTGCATATGTATTATTATCATATAGGAGAATGTCCTTGTTTGTGGGAAATACACTCTGGGGCCATGGGTGTCGGGCAAGACATTTATTCTCAAATGGCTCAAGGGGAAAAAAAGGTCCTTATACTGTACTTGCAACTCTTGTAAATTTGAGATAGTTTCAAGATAAAAATGAAAAATAAAAATGTATAATGTGTAATATTTGATCAAATGTATTTCTTAGACAAATGCTGTATGATATCACTTATATGTGGAATTTTTAAAAAAGCCAATTTCATGGAAATAGAGACTAAAATGGTGGTTACTAGGGGCTGGGGGGTTGGGGGATATGGGAAGACATTGGTCAAAGGGTACAAACTTCCATTTATGAGTAAGTTTTAGGGATCTAAGGTACAGTATGGTGATTATAATCAATGCTGTAGAATATGCTATATGTTGCTAAAAAAGTAGATCTTGAATGTTTTCAGCAGAAAAAAGAAATGCTAGTTATGTGACATGCTAGAGGTGTTAGCTAATTCTCTGATGGTCCTCATTGTACAGTACATAAGTTACATGTGGCAATTATATCTCAATAAAGCAGGAAAAAATGGATTTCTTATTTTTGTAAGCTTTGGAATTGTTCATTAAATTGGAGTGTGTATAAATTTGTATCAGGAAAAACACAGACAAAGAGAAATATTTCTACTAATTAAGTGTCTTTTGTTATTTAAATTATAGTAATGATTGAAGCCTGGAAAAATACGTGAATGCTAAATTTTGAGATCACATACAAAAATTGCTAAAGGCTGTTATTTGGTATTAAAACAAGATTGTAATATACTTAGTCATTTTGGAAAAATGTTCCTGATATATAGTTTACTTTTATGCCCAGTACTGCATTCTTTCATACAACAACTTCTTATATAAATAAATATCCTAGGATCAAATACATCTACAGACATGAGGTTATAAAATTTCAAAGTAGCTTCTTTCCTGATTATATGTGCCAGGTCCCCTACTTAGTCTTTTCCCATCTCTACCTAACACTCTCTCTCTACCTTGTGCCCAATCCCTAGCCAGACTGAATCGAGTTAAGATGAATGATGACAGAGGTGATTCTGCTACATGTGAGAACAAGCAGAATATTTCTCTTGTATTGAATTTAACTACATTATTGAGTAGCTTTAGAATAAAAATGAATAGGACACAATCTCTGTGCCCAGTCTTTGCAGACAATGTCAGCTAGAGGTTTGCCTTGAACAGAAAGTAAAGAAAAATATTTTCCACTATTCATAGTCAAACAAAGGCCACCCAAAATCCTCAGGTATTAATTGTAGCCTGTATTCAATTTAGGGGGTCTTCTCAAATTAACAAGTGATTATCCCAAAGTGGAAATTGAAATAGAAGAGCAATGCATTAAACTGCAGAATGTTCTTCCAGGCTAGCTTCTGAACAACTTTTAATTCATCTTCAGCACATTTTGCTGAACCTTTTATCATTGCAGTTTTTGATGTAACTGAAAGCAAACTCTTTTTATAGAATCATGAACTAATTACTTATAATTAGTAAATCACTTGCTAGGATTTTCATTTTAGCTAGTAATTTCACATGTATCTGAGTGTAATTGAGAGGTAAATCAGAAGAAAGAAAAATTAATCACTATATTTATCACACTTAAATCTTAAAATCTTTCCAGGTTACACTTAAATTTTTGCATTACAGAAGTTTAGCTGCTGAACACAAAATATTCTCTAGAGCTAGAGAGGGCTAGAAAATCAGCTCCACTCTAAGATCAGTACAGAGTTGACCTTACCTGTGTGCCACACTGCAGCTGTTTAACCAAAGGGCATGAATCCTCAGTGTGGAACAGGGCAAGGAAAGTGCCTATGAGGTTTGAGAGCCAATAAGTAGTGGAGAAATTGCTGCATGGAGCTCAGACTTTCAGATATGGTGCGACCTCCAAGGTTCACAGCTACCGCTGGTGAAGCTGTCCCAATCACAGTGTTCTTTCCCACCTTCTCCACCTGGTAAAACCCTCTACTTCCTTAGTGCCAAGCCTGATTTTCATCTCTCCTGAACTCTTCTATGGTCCCTTCTCTCCCTTGGACCCTGCAGCACGTTTAATGCCTTCCTCTCACAGTTCTTTTCACATGGCATCATTACCTGCATTTGTGTCAGTCTGTAATTACTAACTGCAGAGGGTTTGGGGGAACCAAGACTGAAAGTGTATTATTCATCCTTGATCCTCAGTTCTTGCACAGGGCCTGACAAGTATAAGATGTTCTATCAATATTTGATAAGGAAAGAAAGAAAGGAATGGAAATAACATATGTGTTGCCTGGTAGGAAAGTTTCTAACCACATACTATTCAATCATGCCAAATAATGACATGTGCCTTATGTCGATGATACTGGGAATAAAAGATTTGCTAAAATACCAGTGAAAAATTACATTTAATGGAAATATTATTTAAAATAGTGACAAAAGTACATCATGCCATACAGTTCTGAGATATAAACTCTATTTCCCAAAATTGATCCATAACATAGAATTTCCTGGATTCAGGTAAAAAAGCTTAGCAGTAAAGATGAATTATCTTATATAGCGAAAAATATATGGAAAAACAGAGGATAGACTTGTAAAAACAGAAGAATAAAAGAAAGGTTAACCATTTAAGATCAAAGGTGACTTCTCTAAGATTCTAAAGCTCAAATAAGATTTTTAAAAGTGAATCATGGTGGCAATATATCATTTTTATGATAATTGAAAATGATAAAAATTAGCAGAAAGCAACACAATTAGGGTCAGAAATTATTATTTTCAGTCTTCTAATGTAAAATTAAAAGGAAAAATGAAATAAAATATTTTAACAGCTGTGTATTAGAAATTCAAAATGTATAGTATTAGAAAAATCTAACTCAACAGATGTGAGATAAAATGATTTTTTTCTGAGGGGTGGAGTAAAATCCGTTTACTCCCCTCAACCCAATGTGAGTCACATTTTAAACAAAATTCCTTCAGTTTTCTCTGTGTACATATTTATGAAAAACTACAGCACTCAGAAGCTAATTAATATCAAATCAAAACATTAAAATGGCAATTATTACAAAGACACACTATTCAAAATTCAGTACTCTGTCTTTCCACTGACTGTATTAAGCATGAAATAAAAATCAACAATTCTCAGAAAAAGCAGAATTGTCAATTTCAGAAGTTTATGAACTTCTGAGGATGCTGTTGACCTCAAAACAAGATTTATGGAAGAACTTTAATGCGATCATTTGTAAAGTTATTTTGTACTCAATTAAAGAGTAAGAGAATCCAGAGGACCATTTTAATCTTGCATATATTTAATCAGTTGATTTCAAGAATCTTCTTAAAAACAGACATATTTTTACTGAGACACTAAGTCCCAGAGCTAATTACCATAAAGTGAATGAACTTGGAATATATGAAAGAAGATGTGAAAGTGTTTTATCCAAAGAGAGTTCAAAAACCTTTGTATACGGAACACAGCTTTTGACTCTAAGGCATTTACATATGTGCCACGATTATAAAATAAGTACATTCAGGATGGTAAGTAACCTCCAGTTACTGATTTCATTCACTAAGACAAAGAAAGACACTTGGTTTTAGGGGTAACATCAACAAGAGTATTACTATGTAATTAATGCTCCATTTTGGGAAGACATTCTGCTGCAAATTATTAAGAGTTAAATTGATGAGATCTAACCAGAACAGATGGGTTCAACAGTTCTTATTTGTAAACCTTTTTAATAAGGGATGTTGTAACATACTTTCCTATTTTGTTTTAAAATCCAGGACCTAAAAGGAAGATAATTATTTTAAATATTAGTGATATAGGGAACCCAAATTTTTGTTTTTTGTTTTGTTTCTTTTTTTGAGTCTTTTTTTTGAGTCCAGCCTGCAGGCACTGGCTCAAATAAATGCATGAACAGGAGTTTGCAGTATAGAAAGAAAAATAGTTTAATATTGAATTGGCCAATGTGGAACTGGGGAGTATATGTCTAAAGAACCTACTCCCCGATGGCATGTAGGTTACAAATTATCTAGGGCAATATCACAAGACACCGTGTGTTAGGGGGTTTGGGGTTGTGTTGGGTGCTAGTTGGTCAGGGGTGAGGTAAGGGTAATAAATCATTTCTTTACGTCTTGAGGACAGTTCTGAGGTCTGTTCTGTTGTCCCTCTGTCTGGTCTGATGGGAACGTGGCGGGGGGCCGTTCCACCTTAGGGCTGAGGAGCTGAAACATAACTTAGGGCAAGATGTTACTGCCGGAGGTCGGGACCGTGTCACCATTAGTTAGGTTTGGGCTACGGTCTTCTGCTGCCTGGGGGAGGGGGGGTGCTGATTATCTGGGGGGAAAAGTTAGGGCTCTGAGGGGTGTATATATAGAGAGAAAGATATGATTTCTAGAGCTAGATCTAAAACTAAAATTAATCGAAGTATAGGGACCCTCAGTTTCACTAGTCAGTCACACATTCCTTTCAATATAGTCACTAAAATCAGCCTTGAATTTAATACCAAACTTCTACAGCCATCTTTAGTAAAGAAAGATTAGTAGCCTAAAAGCATGTGTTTTGAAATATAAAAAATTGAAATAAGTTTGTATATTATTTATGTTTCTAGTTCATTGTTTCTCTAGTTTATCAAATTCCTATTTCTGAAGCATTTCACTGAGGATTCAGGAAGTATGCTAGGACAGAATAGGACAGTGAACATAGCATCTTTCATCTCTTCTCGTGGAAGACAGATAGGAAATGGCATTTGCACAAAAATATATTGCTTCCATGGAGGATGGTGAAATAGAAAGCTCTCAACCTTTGGAATCAGGTATACCAGAAATAAGACGCTGCCTAGTGGTGAGCTTGTGGTCACATGTTAACCTCCTTGTTTGGGGCAAAATAGAGACAGTGACACCCAGCACAGAGAATTCTTCTGAAAATGAACCAGGTTAAAGGCCTGGGAAAGGCCTGACAATTAACAGGTATTCAAATCATTCCCTTTTCCTCCCTTATTTGCATTCCCTATCCCTAATTTTCCATTCACATAATGCTGAATAACAAAAACTTGATGGTTAAAACCCTTTTGCTTTATTAAAGTTAAGAAGTTATTTAATAAAAATAATTCACTTCAAAACAAAAGTTAAAATAATTTTCTTAGTTAATGAAGAAGTTATCTATTTTGAGAATAAGGTCTATTGAATTTTATTATCAAGTTCCTTATCTATTCTCAGTGTTCATCCAATTTCCTTACAATTGAAAACATAAAAAAATAGTATTTTCATTGCCGTAGGGAAAACTCGATTTTATATGCAAAACAATAAAGCTCACAGAAAGCAAAGAATAAAGTACATAATTCTGCACTATTTTCTCTTAGGTATAAGAAAACCAAGTTTATGGAATTAAAACTATTTGGGTCTATGCAATGAATATAAATTTGAACAAAGCTAATACAAGTAAGGCAATTATCAGTAGTTTATAAAAATTGCAAATTTTTTCCTTAAGGGTTGTTGGCTAAAATAAAATATTAATCTTTATTAGAAGTGTTCACATATATTAAAAATTCTGTAGAGTTTTCTTTTAGCTATATTTTTAAGACATTAAGTAGAAGACAATCTCGCAGGTTGTGTTGAAAGAATGACAATCATCTTCATTCTTACATCTTTTCAGGTACTGATGGTGCTTTTCTAAACCCTTAGAGTTAACTCTGAGCATTTGAATTTATTATAGTTCATTTAAATATAACCTTCCTTGGAAGAAGGTTTAGCATTTTGCTCATAATCTGAAATTCCAACGAGGAAAAGAATCCTGCTGCCTTATCTTCTTGAAATGTAAAGAAAACAGGTGTCATAACTTCAGAACAGCACTTTGTTATAGAAAGGAAACTTTAAAGTGGTAACTTAGACCAATTTCCTTATCATATTGATGAGAAAATTCGGGAGGTTTAAAGTGCTTTTTAAGTTGGTATCAGAGTCAGGACTGGAGCCCAATCTGTGATCCAGATGTGGGAATGGCTTTGACAGTGTGGCAGTGCGTGTGTATATATGTTTGTGTGTGTGTGTGCACATACTCATGGGACGGTCCACCCGTGTGTGTGCACTCTTATGTTTACCTATTCTGTGTATTGAGTGCAAACTAGACACTTCAAAAGGTCTGCTGTACGAAAAGGTGAAAAAGAGAATTTTACTATTTATCTCAAAGTAGCTTTGAATCCAAGTTTCAGGGTTCACGCCAAGTGCTTCTGGCATTCCACAAACACTTTAAAATTTCTTATATCTTTTTAGCTATTTTAAAACAAAAGTTAAAGGAACAATTCACAGGAAAAATTAACTGTATTATATACCAAATTTTAACAAATTAGAAACTCCCAATAAATATTTGCTGCTCAGTTAACTGGCTTTTCTGTAGGCCTAGAATGAAGCAGGGGTCCCAAAGCAAATGACATCAGGGACCAAGGCGGTAATGTTAAGAGACTGCAGGTGGTGAGATGGCCGTGAGAAAGAGTGCGCTGCCCAGTCCAACCCAGTCAGCTGGATGTTGCCTGAGGAAATACAGAGCCAATGCTGCCACATCGTAATTCTCTCACGTAAAGAATAGAACTCCTATCTTTAGGAAATTATGAAACAGAAAAAAACAATAAGTAGTTCAGGATCCAACTAGTGACTGTCTTCATTAGCACCTGCTCTAATTAACTGAGTTACTCTAACCATAAGTGAACGGCAAGTCACATGAGAGAGGAATAGCACATTGCTGGGAACCAGAAAGTCCTGAGTCAGAATGCATCTCCATCATTTGGGAGTTTCACGACCACCTTCAAGTACTTTAGTCGAAGAAGATTTAATCTGCATTTTTCAAGTAGAGAATAACAGTACCTACCACCTCATGGGATTAAGTGCAAATTAAATGAGATAATACACACAGATTTCGTGGCATAGTGGCATGCATCTATGGCATGTCAACTTCTCTTGTTATCATCATTATTTATTTTGGGATTGTTTATTTAGGGCTATACTAAATTGAGTCAATGCACTATAGCAAACACATGAACATACTGAAAAACAAAAATATCCCAAATCAATTCATTTATTGGTCATCTAATACAAATGTATTGAATAGTTTTATAGTCATTCACTTCCTTCAATGTACTTAGAAGTTAAAAAATATTGTTTTAATGAACACAATATGCACATGATATATAATGACAATATATCTACAGGAAGAGAAATTATAAAATGAGATTCTCTGACATAAAAGTTGAATATCATTTCCAGCTGTAGTCATTTATATAGTAATTAACATAACCTGCCTGATTTCTTGAAACTACAACTGCTGTCAGTCCTTTTAGAATCTGCAAAGCTATCATTTTTCAATTAATTTCCTGGAGATATTTGCATGTGATTTAAAAATTTTCTTCAGCATCAAATTTTAATAAATCAGGAAGCATTTCTTAACCCCACCAACCTACAAATAACCGTGTTTCAACAAAGTTGCTCAATAAAATTGTTCCCACTTGTAAGAAGTGACATTTGCCAGCATTAGAAGACCCAGTCTGCTCTCGTTTTGTTTCAAGCACAGTCACACCCGGGCCACGGCCACTGTGCCTGAAGGGGTAATCAGAACAGGCACCACCATTTCTTAAGGAGTGTACAGTCAACATAGGAAAATGAATTAAAAGTTCCAAAGGTGAGTTCTTTTCAAAGTTACTATAAAATTAAAGTTGTGCATAAAATAGTTATAATAGTAAGTTAATTGTATCAATTTAAAATGACTGAAAAAATAGATTCAAAGGATAAGGATTTATATGGTGCTTTTGCTCTTTAGATTCCAACACATTTGTAACTTTTTGGGCATGCTTCCTAAATAAATGTAAACATACATGTATAACAGTAGCCATCACAGTAGTTATACAGAGACAAACTCTTTCCTTTGCAAAGTTCAGAAGTCAGGGAAACAAGCCTCTAGAGGTTTGAATGGCACAAAATACTCAAAAGTTCAAGGAGACTCCAGTAAGACGAAATGGGGAGGGGCTTTTCTGTATCTGTAAACCGGAACAATGGCTACATTCTCATTATTTTCCCCCAGGAAGTTATAAAGTACAGAGCATCATCTTTTCCCTTAAAATGTTCACTAAACCTGGGTATCTACGCCGGAGGCTGAAGTTCAAAAATTGCCCTGGAGGTTTCCGACTTCATTTTTGTTCAACCTAAACTTAAATTGTATCAAAGGACCAATTTCTGAGAAGCCAGACGACAGGACCACAGGTGAGATTCTACTAAAGGAGCCTGCATTGCATTGTCAAATAGCTGACTCTGAAATTAAAATTGATTCCCAGAAGTGCATGTTCATACAAAGACATATATCTGAAATCCACCTCCGTTCAGTTTTATTTCTCGATGCATTGGAGTATCAAACTCATTTTGCAAAAGAGCAAGACGTTGCCAAATTTCAAACGACGTGCAAAACACTCGGAGATGACTAACCTGTAATACAGCACAAGAATAAACCTTGCAACAGTCCTCTAGATTTCTAGTGCACAGAACTGTTGAGCATCAAAAAGAGCGCGACCTTGAAAGCGCACGGCGCTAGGTGGCAGAAGAGAGTCGGTTAGGCGTCCAGGCTCCGCGGACCGCTCCGCCCGGAGCTGTGTGTGGCGTGCTGCTCTCACCCGCACCCTCCCTTCCGTATCAAAGAGAAGCCTTTAGCTACTCAGGCTGACCTGAGTTCCAACAGCGGTCTCTTCATTAAGGGGAAACTGCTGCGAGCTAAATACAACTCTTTGAAACCTTTCATTGCTGCCTACTTGACCGGGGGTATGAAGCCCGCATTGAAGGGCCGGCTGGACAGCCCTGTTCTCAGGCTAGCAGCTCACGGGTCACAATTCAGGCCAACTTCAATAAGAGAAACACGCCCAGACGCGGTTGGGGAACCCTTACCCCTCAGCACCCCCGCAAAAATGGCCGAATTACGTACCAATGCGGAATCGCAGCAGGAAGCGCTGAGACGGCGTCTGTTTTCCCGCGTGCTGTGGGCGGGAACTGGTTTCCGCTAAAAGTGCCCTACGCTTGATTGGAAGGGCCAGGTGGCGGAGACACACAGGAAGAGGTGTGCGTTTGGGGGCGGTAGCCATCATCATATGTCGGGGGTGTTCACAAACCTGGCTGTCGTGCGGGGGACCCTGCTCGCTGCGCCATTTGTCATGCAGGGTCTCTGCTCCCACTCCCCGCCCAAGAACGCAGGACACGGTGAGGCCAAAAAAGGAACACCCACGGAGCCATAAGTAGGGGAGTCAAACCAATATATTCTCTCTGGTGGCTGGGCTGGAGACACAGGAAGCAGGATCTACATAATCTGCCTAACAGCAGTCCGCGCTTGCCAGCCACCATCTTCTTGCTAGCCCCCATTCCTTTTCTGCTAGCATAGCCACAGCCGTTATATTAGTGGCCAATGGCTTACGGGTTACAGCTGACGGCCAACTAGCCACAGCTGCTGGCATCTGATCACAGTTGATGCCCATTTACTACCTGAGCCAGCACCTTTCTATTGTGAGGCCGAGAGCCTGGAAACTGTTTTTTGGGGCTTTGTCCCCACACTGGCAGAAGAGGTTCTTTTAGGAATCAAGCTTTAGTAGCCACCTTATCCATATAAGCATCATTTCCTTGTCTCGAAAATGAGGATAATAATAGTACCTGCCTAAAGGGTTGTTGTGAGGAGTGAATGAAATAGTGATCCATGAAGTGCTTTCTATGGTGCTTTGTCAATAAAGTAATAAATGTTAGCTGTCTATATTACCACCATCAAATGACACAGGGAATGGGAATGGTTTCAAAAACAAAGAACATCCATCATTACCATCATCATAATTATTGCCGCTTTCCTTGCCCTTTGTGCTTCATCCAGACCAGCTGAATTGGCGTTTGCTCAGGCACTCTCTGTAATTTCTCCTATCACTTTAGTATCTAGAGCATAATGTTCACAACTTTTGCTGTGGATCATATAAAGGTGAGACTGACTCTGCCATTTACCAGCTATGCAACTTTGAGAAACTGGTTTCATCTCTCCAAGCCTCAGTTTCCCCACCTGAAAAAGGACAGTAATAGGACTTTTCTCCATAGGTTATTTATGAGAATGAGATGGCAAAATGTCTGGTGCAGATAAGAATTCACTAGATGTTAGCCCTTCTTAGTAGTGTTAGTATTACTATTCGTATCTTTCCCATCTAAAACCTACTTTCTATTGGGCTCAGTTTTAAAACCTCCTCCATTCGTCCACATATCCATTCTCTGATGTAACACGTCTTCTCATGTTTCCTTCATATTCTAGGGGATTGAAAAATAAATTGGACATGGCTCCTGGTATCAAGGAGCTCCTAGATGGGAACAGAAGCAAATCAGGTGCACAATATTCTTAGTGCAGTGCAGACTATTAAGTAGCCAAAGAAGCATTCATTTTAAAGATGGTGTTATTTTACCTAGGAAGAATTTAAGAATGGGAACGATGTGTACCCACCATGACTAGCAGCGGGGAGTTTTGTGTTACAGAGATCTGGAGTTAAATCTCAGCTTTGCCATTTGTTAGCTAGATAACTTTGGATAGGTCGTAATATTTTCTCTAAGCCTCAGCTTACTCATCTGTAAAATAGGGATAATTGTAGAACCTACATGATTAAGGGTCAACTGAAGATGTTATGTGGAAATCCACGTAAAATGCTTCAGAAGTTTCAATAAAGATAAGCTATCAGTGGTAGAAACGGTATTAATACAGGTGATAATCACTATCAAGCGTCGGTGATGTGGACAGTGAACCAAGATGAATATGGTTCTTGAATTACGAGTAGGATTTCAATACACAGCTGGAGGAGAAGCAAGAAGAAAAACTCAGAAATGAGAAGGAAGGGGATGTTTGCAGGAACCAGGGAATAACTCAGTTTGGCCTCATGAAACACTAAATTTCTAGTTAGCGTGACCACCGGCCCTGGTTTGCCTGGGACCGAAGGGTTCTCCAGAAGCAAGACTTTCAGTGCTAAAACAGGGCAAGTCTTGGGCAAACCAGGATGAGCTGACTCCCTACACTTACAGGATTGTGACCCAGCAAAAAAAAAAGGTCTTAGAGGCCATGTCAAGGGGTTTAGGCTGTATTTATAGGCAATAGGGAGTTCTTGAAAGTTTTTGACCAGGAGAGTAAATGTTCAGAAACATTTCAGGCAATCAGTCCACAAAATGAAGGCTTTGTCTCTCATCCCAGCCAATCATTGTCCCTCCTACAGTACTTTTTATCTGTCCTTTAGAATTTATCATATGATATCAGGGTTAAAGATTTGTGTGTGGGGGGTGGGGGATGGCCGGATGGTGCAATTGGTTAGAGCACGAGCTCTTAACAACAAGGTTGCTGGTTCGATTCCCACATGGGCCAGTGAGCTGCACCCTCCACAACTAGATTGAAAACAGTGACTTGAGTTGGAGTTGAGTTGCGCCCCCTACAACTAGATTGAAAAAACAATGACTTGACATCCTGGAAAAACACACTATTCCCCAATAAAAAAAAAAGAAATCCAAAAAATGATTTGTGTGTGTGCCACCATAATTTTACAATATCAATATTGAGTCTTTGTCATTTTATCTTAATGTTGTCTTATACATAATATTAGCTCAATATGTATTGAATTAAATTGATTAAAACCTATGATTCTATGCAATACAATATTAATTGACATTTACAATTTATCTCAATTCAAAATTGAACACCAAGTTTATTTGTGATTAGTAATTATTCTTCTGGTGACACATAAAGTAAATTCCTAAAATACTGATTAGTAAATCTACACATAAAATAATCCTCTGTAACATGTAAGGGAGTATCCTTCCCTTCTCCATTAAATTTTTAAATTGAAGACATTTTTCTCATTCATTCATTCATTCATTCTACCAGCAGATGTAGCTTAGTCATATTATGTGCTGTTTCCTGCCCTGCAGCCTGAGATGTAGCTAAGGCATTGAGGTTCCCCACCTTAATAGGTGACCCGTCAAATCCCCATAAAGCAGATCAGTGGGTAAAGAGGGGCTTCCTTGCAGCCAGCTCATTCATTCATTCATCTACATATTTTATAATCACTTGGCTGACCTAGCTTTGAAATTAGGTGATTCCTGACAAATTTTGGGTTCCTTGGTTGGGTTAGGTTCCCGGGAGGCAGTTCCTGGGAGATGAGCATTTGAGAGGTTTATTAAGGAATGGTGTCAGGAACAATACGTACAGGAGAAGGAAAGGATAGAGTCAAAATAAAGGATGTTCTGAAGTTGAGATGGCTCTTCTAGGACAGCCAAAACAGGTTAGGGTTTTCCCAACCTGTTTTGACGAGTCATTGGCTAGTGTCTGGAGCAAACACCTGTCTGAGGCCTGTCAGCCTACCTCCTTGCCAGCAACTGGGTGAGTAGGTTCTGATGGGGAGTGTTGCACCCCAACCATTACAGGAATGATTGTCACGATTTCAGATGTTGTACATAAACCGAAAGTTTATATTTTAAGTGACATAAAAGTTTCAAATTTGTATACATTGCTACCTTACTGTGTATGTTCCCTATTACTACTATTATGCCACCTTTAGCCAATTCTTATTTTCTAACAATTATTTAATGATGCCTATCTTCTAGCAGTTTTAAAGATTTTTATTAAAATATAGCTACATACATTATATTAGTTTCAGGTGTATTCAATGTTGAATACACAAGTTATTCAACATTTATACACCTAAAGAAGTGATCACCATGACAAGTCCAGCCACCATCTGACACTGTACCATGCTATCGCACTATTATTGACTATATGCATTCCCTATGTTGTACATACTCATATCTTGTAGCATGTTGAGGCAGATTAAAAATCATGTAATGCGTGTAAGGTACTGTACAAAATTCCCAGCACACAGCAAATGTCTGGTCTGTGTTAGCTGTTTTTAGTAAGAGAAGGTGTAGAAATACAGAAGGACTCAGTAATAAATGACGAAAAGGAAACTATGTTAGGATTGTGAAACTTACAGACTGACTGAAAGCCCTGAGCCTGTCACTGGCAACGCTTACATCATGGTATCTGACTAGTGTGTGTCTCAGTCTAGTTTTATGTAAACATTAAATCAAGGTTTGGGTTTGGGCACCTTGTAGGAAGTCTCAGCCAGACTGTGAACATTCTTCTCTCCTTCCTATACGAAGGAAATTTGAGAAGGTTAGAATTACACTCTGTCCATTGGTCAAACGTAAACAATGGCAACAAGAACGGAATAGAACCAAGATATAATAAAAGATCTAAATTCAAGATAAAAGGTATTTATCTCCCAACTAAGTCATCATATCAATGAATTTTTTAATATTCATTATCTTGCCTGAATCCTTAGAACCTGAGTTTTTCTTAGGCAGAGACTAAATTTCTGTCACTGCTTTTTAATTTACTGAACATAATATCAGCACCAATGGACAGAATGATAATGTTCCTTTTGACTGTCTTAGTAAAAGGAAGGGTTATTTTTTTAAAAATTTATTTCAAGCACCTATTTATAAAGATAGATTAAAAACAAAGGCTTCTTACTGTTGCCTGGCTCCTCTCGTCCACCCCCAAAATAGGGTTCAAGTGCTTATGTGAGACAAGGACTCCTGTCCTATTCTGATTTTGTTTTTAGTCTGTTTTATTTTTACCTCTACAAGAACTTAGAGCAGTACCTGGAATGTAGTGGTTGCTCAATAAAAATCTGTTGAATGAATGAATTTCAGAGCTGGAAAGGACACGAGATAATATAGTCCTCATTTTAGAATAATGTTCACAGAGACTGAGGCATATGCAGTTGGTTGCAGAGCTGTGTGAGTCAGATCAAGGACCAGGTCTCAGAATTCCCCAGCGAGGCTGTTTCCACTACAACAACATACATTTCCTACAATAAGGACCCAAGTAAATCTGCTCACAGCATTGCTTGTCAGTCATTCCTACCCTAGGCATTCATTTTCTTAGAGATACTGGCTTCTCCAAACATAGAAGGAAAAACATTTAGAGCCCATAAAATAACATTAACACATCTGAGTTACCTTCACACTTTCTGTCTTTCATATCTTTGTGAAACTTCCTTTTATTTGTAGGACGTGTCAGATGCCTTCTTTAATCATTCCTCATAGTTCTGAGGTTACTCTTAATTATCTAATTAATTCCACACATTTGGAATAGGTCTAGATCATACATTAGATAGAGAAATGAGAATAAGTTTGAAAGATGTAAGTCTTTTTAAAAATTTTATTATAAAAAAAACTACACATTCATCATCAAAAAAGGATATTTTTTGAAAATCATCTATGATCTCATCACGCTAACATAGCAATGATAATAGAGTTGTGGTGAACTTCTTTATAGTCTTTTTTCTTAGACATATTTTCCCATGGTTATAATCAGAGTGCACTGATATCTGCAAATCCTACTTTTTCACTCAATTTTATATAATAAGGATTTTCATGTTTCAACATAGCCTTCATAGCTATGATAGTCATTGGTTGTACAATATTCCACCAAATGCATACATCACAATTGACTTAACTGTTTCCCTAAAAATGGACCTGAATGCCTTTCAAATCATTTGATATAAATCAAGGAGGGATGAGTATTTTGAGTCACATAACTTTTTTTATGTTTTGACTTGTTTTCTTAGGACAAATTCCCAAAGTAGAATTACTGAGTCAAAATGAATCAACATTTTTCTGGCTTTCAAGCACATAGCTCCAAATTCCTGAGTGGGGGAAAGAATTCTGAGTTAAACTAAGTGAGGACAGCAATGGAGATTTCCTGTGATCAGTATCGCCAGGCAAGCAATTGAGGCTAATAGTGTGAACAGAGAGAGTTGTTCTGAGCAAGGGGCCACCTTGCACCCTAGCCTATGGAGACTTATTAGAATGCTACAGGATCAGAAAGTTACTTCTTAGAAATCTGCATTAAAAACTCTAGCTAAACTGCATTGTTGACTTTTCTTAGTCCTGTTTTTGATCTGTGACAGTTATCTAATAAGCAAGGAGGAAAAATGTGCACACATTTCCATGTCTTTTTCTAATGAGGTTAAACAGGTAGGTTCTGAAGCTGAGACTTAAAGAGCTTTGAACGCTCTTTTTTTTTTGGAAAGAAAAGCAGGTTTATTCAGAATGCCAGCATTCTGGGAAGATGGCAGACTCCTGTCCAAAGGCCATCTCCTGAACATTTCTTTAACATTAAATCACACTGTCAGAAGCCACTGAAGCTTAGAAAGAGGTCCCTAATCAAATGGGGTCCTCAGGGGCCCGGGTTTACCACTCAGTGCACATAGAGGTGGGATTGAGTCTTCCTTCTCTGCACCAAAGTGGTCATGCTGAGGTGGGACAATTGGGAAAACCTCTGAATCAGTCAGGCAAACACATCTAGATGATTCAATAGCTTCTTCATTATATACCTAATTATTGGGTAAATAGGTACTTTCTCTCCTGCATGTTTACTCCTCAAAGCACAGTAGACATTAGTATGTTCCAGAGAGCAGCTGCAACTGGATGAATAATTAATTATACCTCCTCGCATTTGCACAGGCCTCACAGTTTTACAAGTGTTTTCACATACATTACCTTCACAAAAGCCTTGAGAGTTAAGTACTATTTCTATCCCCATTTTACAGATAAAATAGTAAAGGCTCAGAAGTATCAAATAGTTTTTCTTCAGTCAAGAAGTTGAATCATGACTAAAATTCCTGTCTGTGATCCCAACTCGTCTGCGCATGTTCCCTCCATGATCACAAAGCACCAATTACAGAAATATATTAGGTGGCCGTTAAAAATCCCAGAGCCATTTCAATGAAAACCTTTCACCATGCAAATTAAAGTTGATGGCAGATGCAAGTAAATGAGAAAAACTTGGGTCAGAACTGTCACAGAACCCAAGGCAACAGGGAAAACTCAGGGACGTTCCAAACCACAGGTGCAGCTACAACTGAGGCCTGGGAAGACACTGCCTGGGAGAGCTGAGACTCATGGCCTAAAATACCCGTTCCTGTTCCTTTCAAACAGCCTTTCCCCATGCCCCACTTACAATCATTCAGAAGACTGACCTCACCACTGAGACTTCGTAAGTGCATACATTTCGCGCTGTCTTTAAATCATCAGCATATCCTTTAGAATGTTCTTAAAATTTTAAGAGATCTTGACAGATTATCTGAGCCAGCCCTCAGCCTTCTGGCAATTCTGGATTATTATCCACAAGAGGGAACTGAGGTCTGGAAGGTTGTGACTTCTACATTCAATAAAGGTAGAAGACACAGGAAAAACAGTGGGCCTCCTAAAGGTGAGGTGCTTTTTCTATCACCATTGAGGGAGAACCAATCTTTTCCTCTTTCCATAGTCTTTCCAGCCGATAAAATAGAAATTCCACTCTTTTGGAAACAATGGAACTACCACCTCTTTAACATTTCTCACAGAAAGAGAAGTATCTGACTGCTGAAATGACAAAAACTCTGACATCCATGGTCTGTATTTGTCTGGTAGGAGACATTGATGAGTTAAACATTGCTCTTCCTGTGGCTTTACTCTCTCCACTTCCCTGGACTCCTCTTGTGCTGGGCAGACATAATTCTTTCTACCCTCAGATTTGAGGAGAAGCATTCAGAATTCCCCTTTGGCTGTTTGTCCATGTTATGTTCTCCAAACAGGCTTGGCCAGATATATAGCTGGTACACTAATCCCTGTTTACTTTCTGTGCCAAATTCTCAGTTGGTTTAGGATTCAGAGGGGCTGAAGGCATGAATTAATTGGCTTCCTTAGGCACTTCAACAATTTCCAAGACTTGACTTCCTTTAAAGTTTGACCTAACATAATTCTTATATATACATACATATATATATATATATATATATATATATATATATATATATATATATATATGTATAATGATAGAAGCTCTCTGAAACCTCCTCTTAGCAATTTGCCAGATTAACTAATGCTTTCTAATCTGGGGTTTCTCAATCTCAGCACTATCGACATCGGGGGCCGGACCATTCTCTGTTGTGGGGCTGTGCTGAGCATGGCAGGGAATTTAGCAGCATCCTCGGCTTCCACCTCCTAGAGATCAGCAGCACTCCCTGGGTTGTAAAAACCAAACATGT
This sequence comes from Rhinolophus hipposideros, assembly GCF_964194185.1. Classification (NCBI taxonomy): domain Eukaryota; kingdom Metazoa; phylum Chordata; class Mammalia; order Chiroptera; family Rhinolophidae; genus Rhinolophus; species Rhinolophus hipposideros. The sequence continues at coordinate 7,435,078 of NC_138060.1, read as the reverse complement.
TTCCAGACATTGCCAAATGCCCCCTGAAGGGCAAAACTGCCCCCAGAGGGGAACCACTGCTCTAATCCGTCAGGAATACGGATTATCAGAATACCTGATAACCACGGCCTGCTGAGCCGTCCAGGTTAGAAGATTCCCCTCCAAGATACACATGTCCTCTCTTGATCCCATTACTTGAGCTGTGAACTTATCAAGTGCCAGTTGTATATTTCAAAGATAGTTCTATCAGTTGCATTTGTTGTAATTATGTGGTTTACATAAATATTACATAATCCAATGAAATATGAGAGCAAAATAAGAGCATTTTTATTTCTGTTTCAAGTTGAATGAATAGAAAAGACTCCATATGGCAGAAGCAAAAGACATTTTTTCCCCATCTCTCTTTTCTGGAATACACAACGAAATAATTCTCAGCCTCCACTGCAGTTAGAGGGAATCTATGTGATTGAGTTTTGGCCAAAAAATGTGGGCAAAAAAGGTGAATACCATTTCTAGGTCTAGTACTTAAAACTCCCCTTGTTCGCTCTTGTTGCACCTGCGAAGAATCCAGAGAGGTTTGTAATGGCTGAAGGCAGAGGCTGTCACGCATTTGCTGCAAGTGGACACGCCCAGGGGAAAACATTTTTAGCTTTGCATATTCTCCTCCTTCTTCTTCTTTTTAGTTCTTTAAAAATGTAGAAAGTGTGCTTTGCTTGTAGACTGTACAAAACACCCACAGGCTGGATTTTCCCCAGGACTAGTAGTCTGCCAGCTACTGCCTGGGGCCTGATAGGGCAACACTGTCTTTCATAAAGACACTTAAACAAATCCTGTCAAGTTAGGGATAGGCGAAACAACTGTGAATATTAAGGTGACATGAAAGACTAGAATGATGGTTCTGCATGTAGATGGTTTCAGATCTCTTTAAATTCTCATTCTACTTTAAAGAAATTTAAAGTGGAAATCATGGACTCTTTATTCCAGATATTGTGTTTAAAAAAATGTACAGATTTTAATCGGCAGACTGGTGAAAATCAATGTTTCTGTTTTGAATTAAAATTAAAAATTTAAACTCTACGATGCTTGTATGATTCTCTATTTTAATAGATTTTTACTCAAGTATGAGGGCTTCTATTTTACCTCGCTTTCTGTGAAAACAGACTGAAAGGAGATGGCAGGTAAGCCTAAAAAGACATGGGAAGCGAGACTGACTCCTCCGTGCTGGGTCTTTGCTTGGACATCCACTCTCCTAGAAATTGATAGTAATACCATTGTGGCAACATTCGAGATGCAGAAAAGTTAGACTCTCTTAATGCTTGCCATACAAAGGTATAGAAAAACAGCAGTTAATACAGTGTATTTAATATAAATGCAAGTGAGCATAAGCTAAGGAACGTCAAAATATGACGTCGGTCCTCAGTTCACATTTGAGTCTACCTATTCTATACATCTTTTTAAATTGAAATAGCAGTATGCACCACGTGGAAACGCTACACGGACTAGCTTTAGTATTTATAAAGAATTAACTGCATGGCTTACAGCATCCTCTCTCTCCCTTGTAATTCCTATCAGCTCTTATAACATAAGTTTGCAATTGTCTTCATCAGCTCTGGATTCCACAGTATACCATGGACTGGGGGGCTAAAGCAACAAAAATGTATTTTCTCACAGTTCTGGAGGCTGTAAGTCCAAGATCAAGGTGCCAGCATGGTTGGTTTCTGGTGAGAGTTGTCTTCCTGTCTTACAGGTAAAGAAACTATCCACGATGGGATAGCAGAAATATAAGAAGGAAAAAGCAGCAAAGTATATGATAAATATATCTAAATATAAATAAACCTTGACTGTATAAAGCAATAATGATATTGTGGGGCTTAAATTATGTCAAATAAAATTCCTACAATCATGAAATCTATATCAGTAAGGAGACAAGTGGATTTGAATGTTTTTAAGGACCTTACATTTTTCTGGAGGAAGAAAAAATAAGATTAGCAGTAGACCTTTATAAGTCAACAATGTATCTTACATGTGTTATAATGACTAAGATTACTACTAAAAGAAAAGTGCTTATAACTTCCAAACAATAAGAAAAGAAAATCAAACAATAAAAAAGGAATACTTTATCAATTAAAAAGAATAGAACATATAGGTTGAGACAATATAATGCACATATTGATACTATATTTATATTAAATATACAGTAATTACATCAGATCTAGAATTAATTGTTCCAATTAAAGATAAAGTTTTTCAGACTTGCTTTAAAAATTTGTGCTATTTATGTTAAAATACATGCCAACTTAAATGTAAGAATACAGTAAGGTTGAAAGTAAAAGGGGAAAAATGTTAAACCATGTAAATATTAATTTAAAAAAATGACAACTGTGTAGCCATATTACTAATAGACAAAACAGACTTTAAGATAAAAACATTACTAAAATAAGACATGTCACTTTGTAATGATAAAGGTTGAATTTTTCTAGAAAGATAAAATAATTTTCAATTAGTATGTACCCAAATATATGGCCAAAAGACATATCAATCAAATTTATTTAAAATGTACTTATTATAAATCTATTCAGCTTTCATAATATATATATATATATAATTGATGTGTATATTTCACTTGGGCAAAACTTGGGGCTTGTTTGGTGAGTAAGTATGCTAAAGTAGGAGAGAAGACTTCGATTTGGTGTTTAATCTCCTTGTTTTAATCCATGCCTTAGCCCACTGAATCCATTTGTTTAGTTTGTGTGGCAAATGAAACTGCAACAAAATTTTATATCTTACTTTATTTCTTAATCTACTCATCCATTTTCGACCATTATTCACTAGGTAAATGCAGGACCAACCTCAACGGCAGCTTCAGAGATGAAGGAAAGGTTGAAATTGGGTTGAAAGATATAATGATAAGTTGCATTGTTTAGTGTGATATAAAAACATAAGAAAAACATTTCAATCATAAATTGAAAATTTTTTAGTAATTGAGATAATTTTCTTAAGAAATCATGTAGATTTTCCTCAGTTATTTTTTAGAGATATTTATTGCTATTTCCTTTAATTCTCTTTTCCCCCCTAAGACTAGAAATAGCACACACTTGCCAATTCTTAAAATATGGAGATATCGAGTCTTGTAAAATTTGCCATATAATGTTATTGCTTCTATGTAGTCTAAAATAAAACTGTTAAAATATACTGTAGTTTGACTTTAGTTTATATGGTAATTTTACTTATAACCAGTCTTCTCAGTAATATGGCAAGAGATTCAAAAGATGAAACTGTTTCTATGTTTCTGTACAAATTTACATACATATGTATACATATGTAATATTTTATGCAATTCCCCAATCCCCCAGTTAATATGATAGGTTTAACTTTCGGAAGTCTGTAGAACATTATTTCACATTAGCAACATATTATATTTTAAATAATTATAATTTTATGTTGTCATTTATACATTCTTTCACATTTATTTGCGTTCTCACCATGTCCTCACATGGTGGAGAGAGAGAACTATTTGTCTGGTGTCTCTTCTAATAAGGTCACCAATCTCATCATGAGGGGCCCACCCTCATGACCTCACCTAAACCTAACTATCTTGCAAAAGGCCCCATTTCCAAATACCATCACATCGGGGTGACAGTGCTAATACGAATTTTGAGGAGATGCAGTTCAGTCCATAGCATCAATTAACAAGGAGATCTCCACGGTATAATCCACTACAATGAATTGTCAGTTCTCATAAGCACCGTGTGCTAATTAAGCACTTTTTTCTCAACAAAAGTCTGTGGCTATCTAGCGAAGCAGCTTACAATCCAGTGCTGATGAATCAAAGCCAACTGAAAATCATCACAAAAAAGCATACCTTTATTTTCACTTCTGTGAATATGCCCTTTTTTTTTTTTTTGATAAGGAGAGAAACCAGTTGACATCCGATGGCTCAATCTAGAATCATCCATCATCACTGTTGGAAAAATACTCTGGGGAGAGAAGCATCATCAACTTCATTTAATAAAGACTTGAACAGTGTGTTCCGTCATACCCAAATACTCTTTTACTTCTGCCACATTTCCTTTTAAGAAAAAAACTAAAACGGTTTTCATTGCCATCTCATTTCAAGATTTCAAGATTAGATAGAACTTCCTTCTTTCTACTACTTCACAGATCTGGGTGGTTTGTCTGTTTATATGTTTTTTTGCATTTTATTAAAAAAAGTTTAAATCTGTAGGAGTAGTACAATGAATTCTGTAAACTCTTCACTTCAGTTTACCAAAAGGTTACTTTTTTTTTTTTGGCTTGTTTTGCTTTATTTCTGTATGTGTATATACTTTTACACTTATTATTTGTGCGGAACCATTTGACAATAAGTTTCAGGAAATGACCCTTCATTCCTAAAGACTTGAGCCTGTATTCGCTTAGAACAAAGATATTTACTTAATAAACAGAACCCAGAAAATGAAAGGAAGAAAGGGCTAGTATTCACCAAGGACAGGTGTGAAAGAGGCCAATTGTGTGTGTATGTGAATAATTTGCATAGCAATTAAATTTAGCCTGTGACTGCAGGAACTTAATAAATGAAAGAATTGCAAACTGGGTATAAGCTTGCTCCTTTGACCTGTTGTAGCCAGAGTAATCAACAAAATGTTTGGATTGCATTTGCACTACAAACTTCGACCCCGGAGAAATCAGTAGGCTAACACAGGTGGGAAAAGTAGCAATTTATAGATTTAGTACATTCCAAACATAATTGAAGCTTCCTTAAACAGTGTCTGAGACCCTGAGCTGAGTGCATTCTTGGGTATGATTGTTATTGACTCACTCACAGACAACAGTATCAACAGAGTGCCTTCTGAGTCACAGGTTGTTAACCTTTTGCCAGGCGCCTCATCTTCTCTCCTGGAGCCAGTCATTCTGCCAGCCTCAGGTTTGAGGCTCAGACTAGGAAGCAAAACTTGTTTGTCAGATAACTAACTTTAAACCCAAATTGATGCTGAAGGTCAAAATGTCCTCACTATAGCTTACTTATAGCTCCTAACCTTTAAGTATAAAAAATTGCTTCTACATGCCTTTCTTGCCTCTGCATTCATTTGTGTTTGACAAAGCTCTTCTCGAAAACTCAATTAGCACCGCTGAGCTTTACCACATCCACTTTCCCTGGCCACTGACACACCTTATAGCCTAGACTGTTCTTAGAGAGGGGTGCTCCTGTCAAGAAGGGCTCACAACAGCCCTCTTATAAAGTTTATCCATGGTTCAGCATCTAATTATGTTGTCACGCAGGGTGTCAGGAGGGGTCTTCTGCGGGGTCTCAGCTCCTGCTCCCCACATAAGAACGCAGAACATGGTGAGGCCAAAAACGAACACCCACGGAGCCATAGGTAGGGGAGTCATACCACTATATTCTTGCTGGCAGCCGGGTTGGAGAAACAGGAGCAACATGATCCGTAACCCTCACTCCACCTCTTGGTAGCTCAGCCACCATCTTCTCGCTAGCCCCCATTTCCTGCTAGAGTAGCCACGGCAGTTATATTAGTGACCAATGGCTCACTAGTTACAGTTGATGGCCAACTAGCCACAGCTGATGGGCATCCAATCACAGTTGATGGCCATTTACTACCTGAGCCAGCACCTTTCCCCGTGAGGCCGAGAGCCTGGAAACTGCACTCCTGGCTCTGTCCCCACACCATCCTATTTGCAGTTAGGAGTGGCTATAGGATCTTTTTTGGACAATAAAATGTGAATGGAAGCCATTCATATCTCTGCAGACAGTGTACAATTTAGCACATGCTTGCTCTCCTGATATGGTAACCAAGAACATTCAAGATGGTGATAGCTCCCTCGGAGTTTCTGAGCGATTTTGATAAGCAGAGCCGCCTGCTGGCCTGGGTTAGACATTAAGCATCAGTAAAAAATATAGGTGATTTAAGCTACTGGAATTATGGAATTGTTTGTTATCACAACATATTTTTGTCTAATCTAACACATACATGCTAATTTTTAGTGTCATAGATATTTGGCTCAGAGCACCTATGAAGGTGGATGGGTTCCTCTTAACCTTAGCAAAGCTAGAGATCACTGATGATGAGCCTATGCCACCATATTGAGCTGCGAAGATAGTTGCATCTCAGGTTCCTACTCAGGTTCAGCTTTGATTAATGCAAACTGGTTAATATGCCATGAAGAATAAAAGATTAATTGTAGTAATTATCTGGAAAATTGAACTGAATTTCACTTTAATATCAGAGTATAATACTACCAATAACTAATATTCACTGAGTATTCTTTCTGCGCCAGTCACTGAACTAAGTACTTTGCATAAATCTGCATAAATTATCTCCTTTATTCCTTATAAAAGCTCTCTGAGGTAAATGCTTTTATTAGCCCAATTTTCGAGCTGAGGAAACAAGGGCAGGAAGAAGTTATCCACTTGCTCTAGGCCATAGCTAAAAAGTGCTATGACAGAATTTAAACTGAGGTAGTCTGATTTCAGAGCTTATGTCTCTTGACAACTATGATAATCTACCTCCAGTGATTCTCACTCTGACTCCCCAGAAAATCAGGTCTGTATGCACATGCAGACATAGAACAAGTTAGGGCTATGTCTCCCCTAAATAGCTGACCTTGAGAAATGTCGGAAAAGATAGCCATATATTTGAAATGATGCAGAATCAGTTAAAAGCTGGCACTTGTCCATGGATTACGATAAACTGAGTTGATCAAATTTACTGTATTTAAGTGAATACATTTCTTAGGGATTGAACTGGGTATGCAAGAGAGACCCATGGAAGATATATGTGTCTTACATCTAATGTGCTGCATTTTATAATTTTGGTTCCAGACCCACAGAAAGCATTCTGCCACAATTATGAGGCTTAAGTCTATCATATTAATGTGCTTATCTTTAAGACTTAAACCTAGTAAAGTACTTAATCTCCCAAGCCCCCAAGGACCTGTACCTCCTGGGTATTCATGCCCTTGTGCTGGTCCCTCCCACATCAAATCTCACTTTCCTCACAAAATGACCCAGTGAGCCCCCACTGCGATCAAATTAACTATACAGTTAATGGATGGAGTTGGGGTGACTGTTTACCTCACAATTTTCTGTTTACAAGTCTTCCCTTTAAAGTATTACACATTTGAGTTCCTTTATATTTTTATATTCTCTCAATTTTTATTAATATGGAACACCTGATGGAGAGACAAGAAGGAAAGAGGAGAGAAAAGTTCAACTGTCGGAAAGCTTTGCAAACTCATTCATGTATTCGTCTGCTGTGTTTCTTTCCTGTTGCTGCTATAACGAATTACCACAAGCTGAGTGGTTTAAAACAACTCAAATTATCTTAGAGTACTGGATGTCAGAAATCCCAAGACCAAAAGTGTAGGCAGGATCTATTGCCTCACCTTTTCTAACTTCTGGAGGCCATCTGCATTCCTTGCCTCCTGACCCTTTACTCTATCTTCAAAGCATATCACTCACCCTCTGCTTCCGTCATCACCTCTCCTTTTTCTGACTTTTTTCTCCTTTTATAAGAAGAACCCTTGTGATTACATTGGGTCCACCTAGATAATCCCGGATAACCTTCCCGTCTCAAAATTCCTAATTAAATTACATCTGCAGTCTCTTTTGCTTTATAAGGTAAGACATTCATAGGTTCTGGGGATTAGGACACGAACATCTTTGGGGACCCGCTATTCTGTCTACTACATCCATTCACAATTTGATATATTCATTTATGCAATCAATATGTAAACATTTATTCAGCACCTAACATATATCAGACAGTAAGCTACGTGAAGGGAAAGAGGAAGAACTAACCAAACATACACAAAGCAACATGCACAGTACTTAAAAATAGTACTTAGTGAAAAAGTAAAAAACAGCATGAAATCCATAGTGCAATACCATTATATAAATTACAAGGGCACATAATACATTAAACTGAATGTCAACTGTAATTGAAAAAAATTTTAAAAATTAACAATACGTGTTATATTTTATTTGGATCCATATCAAACCCATTATAATAGCTGTGTATGAAGTGGAAGAGGATGGGAGTAGAGATGGGACTTATGGACCAAAGGTAATATTCTGTTATGAGCACAATAAATGATTAACTCAACTTTGTGCAATGGATAGTTAAAAGGAAGATAAACAAAACTATTTTAAATAATAAACATAACATGTTGATGTAAACTGTAACGGAGGCATTAACAAAGTGGGAGAAGCCACAGCACAGAGGAGCACGTCACAGACAGGAACATGCTGTACAACAGTCGTTCTCAACTGGGGGTGATTTTCCCCTAAGGGACGTTTGACAATCTCTGGGGACATTTTCGCTTGTCACATCTCAGTGAGGCATGCCGTTGGCATCTAGTGGATTGAGACTAGGCATGCTAAGTATCTGATAATGCAGAGGCAGACCCCACCATGACACAGAGTTACCTGGCTGCAAATGGGAAATGAACAATGTTGAGATTAAGAAAACTTGTGGGAGAACAACCAGAAATAAAATTAAATATCCCTGAAATTACTGTTGTAGGTCAATAGATTTGCTTTATAAACATATGATTATTTGGGGGATTAAAGTATGGTCACCTCCTTATCCTTATATTCTCTCTGTTGTGGTTAATGTACTCCTTTCCTAACACCTGATGCCTATTCTCCGTGAATTTCAGTTCCTGTGTCTGCATGCTGAAGATTACTGCCCACTGGTATTCTTTCTTCCCTTTAGCATTTTTCATGTTCCACGAGCTCAAACAAATTTAGATCATGATTGAGATTAGAAAAAAATCAACGATCATTGTTTCATTCCATTCCATTTGGATATAAACTAATCTACAAACAGGGAAGGGCATTGATGTCTCTCTCACATTTTGATGGTGGTTTTGCCTCTGCCAGTCATTCTAAGCTTGAATATGATTGAATAACTTAAGGGTCCAGTAATTCTATTCAGGTTCTCCTTTCAGTCTTATACAATAATTCAATCTTGTAGTAGAATAGTGAAGCATAGTCAACCTCATGAATATTAATAATATATGTATATAATATACAAGGTCGGACAATTAAGTTCACCAACTCATCCTAGAAAAAGTACTACATACCTCATTGTTGTAGTACTACATACCTCATTGGTCACCTTTAAAGTCCTCCCCTTGGGAAGCTATGTACCGATGCCAGCACCTAGTCCAGCTTTCAAAGCAGTTTTGGAACTCTTTTTCTGGAATGGCCATCAGAGCAGTCAGCGTATTACCCTTGATATTCTGAATGTCATCAAAATGTCTTCCTTTCAATATTTCCTTTATCTTTGGGTAATGAAAGAAGTCATTGGGGGCCAGATCAGGTGAGTGGGGAGGGTGTTCCAATACAGTTATTTGTTTACTGGCTAAAAATTCCCTCACAGACAGTGCTGTGTGAGCTGGTGCATTGTCGTGATGCAAGAGCCATGAATTGTTGGCAAAAAATTCAGGTCGTCTAGCTTTTTCACACCTTTTCTGTACTTCAACAATTAAGTTCGTGAACTTATTGCAAAAAACAAGTTCAGAGGGATTATTTATATATATATATATATATATATATATATATATATATATATATATATATATATATCAGAGGGATTATTCATTATGAATTTGTACCAACTAAACAAACAGTTAACCAAGTTTACTACTTGGAGGTGCCGAAAAGGCTGTGTGAAAAAGACGAAAACGACCTGAACTATGCTAAATTTCAAACACTCAAAGGACAAATTAATGTGTTTTAATATCTCCCAGTATGATCAAATTCAGTTATTCACAAAATGCTATCTTCTGCTTATTTCCATGTTGAATCCTCACATCACCTCAAAGGGCATAAAAATTAAAATACAACAAAGGTCAGTAATATCTAGTCAACAAGCCTGATATTAGTATCTATTTAGAGTTTTGTATTTAAAAGAAACTAAATCATATGCAATATATAAGTTTCTAGACATTAAAACAAAAAAGTTTTTAAATATGTGATATTATATGAAAATTGTATTCAAGTAATCACTTTTGTTGCTTCATTTCAGGCATTAGACAATACAAAAGTCTTCTGCAAGGAAAAAATGTCATATTTTGTTGTAGCTATAGCCTAAGAAAGATAAATATATAAGGATGTGACTTGCTAAAAGCTAAGAGTCACAGGTATTCTCTCTTTACTTTCATTTTATATAGCTCTAGTCAATTTCACAGCCTCCATCAGTACTGAACAGGGAAATTGGAAAACGGCAAAATCAATTTGCAGAAGTGAAGTCCTATTTTCTTTTACACCTTCTTCATCAGAGCTGCTATTATTCTTGTGTTGTATGGTATTGTAGACAATAAATTGGGCACAATTGATAATTGCTAAAAGCCACTGTGCAATTCTCTCATTTTCCAAATTTGCTGCTTTCGTAAGCTTTCATTTTTGCTAGAATTTAAATGTAAATACTTTTCTGCTGTCAAACAACCATTATTATAGTAACTTTCTTTGCTTTTGATTCCTAGATAATAAATGTTAAAATAATAAAGCTCTAAATGTCTAATTTGATCTAAATATAGGTTCGTCAAATATTCTAGCTTGTTATTTCAATTTTCATCCTTCCGAAATTTGACTTTAAACTGTACATATATGAGAAAATTACTTCAGAGGACAATACAGTATTTTATACCTTAAGAAGAAAACTAGTTTACTTTTGCTGCTGCCTTGCTTGATCGGTAGTAAGTTTTTTATTAAGTTTCAAATTAGAGCTATTTGAAAACAAAGCTGTGGACTTTGCCTATTTAGCATCAGCCCTGAAACAAAATCTTCTTTGTATTCTTAAAGATAAATGAGAATAAATAGTGTGGGACTGTTGGCTCATTTTTTAAATCATCCTATTATTCTGTTTTATTTAATGCATTTCTTATAATGATGAAATCTTTACGATGTAATACCCACTGCCCAGTAGAATGGAGTTTACTTACAGTGTCATATAAATGGCAACCTTACGAGGTCAGACAATTAAGTTTGTGAACTCATCCTAGAAAAAGTGCTACATACCTCATTGCTGAATATCACTACAGTCACCTTCAAAGTACTCCCCTTGGGAAGCTATGCACCAATGCCAGCGCCTAGTCCAACCTTCAAAGCAATTTTGCAACTCTTCCTTGAATGGCAATCAGAGCTGTCATTGTATTACCCATGATGTCCTGAATGTCATCAAAATGTCTTCCTTTCAATATTTCCTTTACCTTCGGGTAAAGAAAGAAGTCACTGGGGGTCAGATCAGGTGAGTAGGGAGCGTGTTCCAATACAGTTATTTGTTTACTGGCTAAAAACTTCCTCACAGACAGTGCTATGTGAGCTGGTGCCTTGTCGTGATGCAAGAGCCATGAATTATTGGTGAAAATTCAAGTCATCTAACTTTTTCATGTAGCCTTTTCAGCACTTCCAAATAGTAAACTTGGTTAACGTCCAGTTGAAACAAATTCATAATGAATAATCCCTCAGATATCAAAAAAGTTTAGCAACTTCTTTGCAACAAATTTGCGAACTTAATTGTCAGATCTGTGTATAATTACAAATCTTCACTTTTTTCAATTTATATTTAGATTTGCCTTTGTCCTTTGTATTCTGCCCAACCCCTAATTCAGAAATTTTTGTGAGTCAAAGAATCACAAAACTTTCTTTTAGATAAACAATATTGCCAAGTCTGTTTGTTAATTAAGGGATAATTAAATAAAAAATAAATCGCCAAGTTTCTTAAGGCTTAGATAAGTGGCTACAACAAAAACAAAACACAAACAAGAAAACCTCTATTTTAACAGGTTTGAAAAGGTTGCCGGATGAAATACAGAACACCCAATTAAATTTGAATTTCAGATGACAAATGGCATTTTACTTTAAGCATATCCCAAATATTGCATGTCCTGTATTTTTATTTGCTAAATCTGGCAACTCTAAGGATTGATGCCGTTTTTAATTTAATACCATTGATACTGTGAGGGAAACCCCTACTATTTTCATAAGGCAGAAAGCAACAGCATTGACTCATTAAAAAAAATGAAATTTGAAGTATGAGTAACAAAAGTTAAATCAACTTATCATTTTCATACACGCAGAACTGTGCAGACAGGGTTCATAAAAAGGAGTTATAAGTGCATATGAAGGTCCATACATCCCAGCGTCCAGGGAACACCAATTCTTTTTAACTTGCATGTAATTATAGTACTTTGAGCTCCAAATTTTCCCACAGACGTAAGCAACAAAATTGGATTGTTTTTCATCATTCTCTCTCTTTCTTAATTACAACTTAAAGTTCTAAGATACTTCCTCAAGAGTTCATCTGTTTAATCTTTTCAGTGTTAGAAAAGCTGTGCATGGACTAACTAAATTTCTACTAGAAATTCCTTCCCAATTCACCGATAGGACTTCCTTACATTTCCAAGGTCTAGAAATAGCATCTCCAATGTTAGCTCATCTGTGTCTTACATTTATTTTTAAAATATTAAGTATCTATAATGTGCCAGGCACTTTGTTAGATACCAGCAACACGAGAGAAGTAAATGAAAACATGTTAACAGTAAAATTTCTGCTTTCTTTCGTAAGGCTTGCAGCCTATGAGACATTAAAAATAGGAATTACTATTGACATGGTACAGGTAAAGGAGCCAGGTGCTCAGGAATTAAAGGGTCTTATGTAAGGTCCCGCGTTTGGTAAGTAAAGAGCCAGGGATTCAGTAATCGTCCCTGGCTCCAGGCTCAAGGCACTCTCCCAAATTTCTCCAAAGGAAACCCCAGACTTGTATTTACTCTCTTAACTCCTCCATTGCACAGGAGCGTGAAGGAAAGCATCTTGAATCCCTCTGTGAGGTTCCCGTGCTCTTACAAGTGAAACAGGTGTTCTCTGAGTGCTTGAGAAAAGCAAGGCATGACTGGGGGTTAAGATCCCAAGCAGCCCTTGCAACCAGACCAAGTCAATCCGTGGAAACCGAAGCACTCGGCCAAGGCGATGCTATTTCAATTCGGTGTCACAGGTGATTCATCAAAGATGGGTTGCTTTTGGGCCTCCTGATATTTTTCTTCAGGGTGGGGTGTCAGATTTCCTTCGCAGTTTTGGACAACAGCCCTCTTCTCCATTTCCAAGTTTTTTTGTTTTTTTGTTTCATAGCCTGCTTTCATACCGGAAACTAGTCATTGGCAGGAGGTTTAGGGAATTACAAGCAAGATTCAAAAAATAAATAAATAAATAAGCCGGGGGCCTGAGGAAGGCCTAAAATGGGGAAATTTGCACTTCAGGAGCTTTCCCTACCCTAGCCTCTCAGAATGACAGCTCTCTTTCGCCAGAAGACTACCTCTCCCGACAGGCACTGCGCGCTCCATGGACACAGGCTGGCAGGCTCCCCACTCTCCACCTCCGCCAGAACCAGCCAATAGGAATACCAGACTTGAGCCTCCGCCCGACCCGGACCACGCGGGAGAGAAGGCAATAAAACTACATTTCCCGAGGTGCCTTGCGCACGTTGTGACCAATCAGCGCCAGGAATACGGAAGGCTAGGGGTGGAGCCGGATGCCTAGGCCACCCCATTGGCTAAGGGAAGCTTAGAAGAGCCGGAACCCGGGAGAGAGAGAAGCGAAATGACATTTCCTCTTTAAATAGCTGGAGCCGGGGCCCCGTGGAGAAATGGCCGCGTCGGCAGGTGGGTCGTATCGTGGCTAGGGAGGTGTGTTGCGGGGGAGGTGGGCCGGGGGACAGGCTCAGGCTGGGAGCTGTGGAGGTGGAGATGCGGAGCCGGAAGAAAGGATGGAGAGGTGAAGAGGGATAAGGGGAGGGAGGATGGATGGCGTGGAAGGCGGTGGGCGGTCCGGCCGGACAGGGATGGGGAGGCCGGGTACCCGCCGCCGTTCCGACCCTTTCGGGTTGAATGGGTACTGGCGGCCGCCATCCATTGAGCGTCCCTCGTGAGGCTCCTGCCCTCCGCTCGGCTGGGATGTTCCGGCTCTCGGCACAGTCGCCACAGACACCTCGCCTGTTCTGTGCGCACGGTCCCTCCGCGAGCACGGGGCATCGGGCTCGCCTGGCTCCGGGAGCAGCAGCCGGCTGGTGTTTGAACTTGCAACGCAGCTCGCTTTCTCCCAGGTCCTACCTCTCGGTCCCATTGGGTGGTGTATGCACACACACGTATTTTTGTACGGGGGGGGACAAACTACAAGCCAAGCAAACAAAGCAAAAAAAAAAAAAAAAAAAAAAAAAGCCCGCGACGCCGTAACTGGTTCCGAACTTATTGTGGTTGTACGATTTTCTCCTCCTAGATTTAAATAAGTCTTCCCCAACACCGGATGGGATTCCATCTTCAGACACAGCCAACGATGCCATGGACCCCTTCCATGCTTGCAGTATTCTTAAGCAACTCAAAACAATGTACGACGAAGGACAGTTGACAGATATTGTAGTGGAAGTGGACCACGGGCAGACATTCTCCTGTCATAGAAACGTTCTTGCTGCAATCAGCCCTTATTTCAGGTATGATAATGGTAGAAACTTCTGTTGATAACCGCATCAAGTTCCCTTTCTCCTTCAGCATTGGCCATTTCATTACCACACTGAGGTGCTACAATGAAATGAAACCAATGAGTTTGTTTCCTAAAATAGGTCACAGGCCCTGTTTTTTAAACTCTTGTTTTTGACTTGTTGGATTCTTTTAGAATTCAGGTGGTGGTTTTTTAAGTTAGTGAATATTGTTTTGCTTCTTTGTTTCCGTAAATGACCAGAAAATCTAGAATTGCATTGCCCAATATAGCAGCCACTAGCCACATGCGGCCTTTTAAACTTTATTTACAATTAAACAAAATTAAAAATTCAGTTCCTCAGGCACACTGACCACATTTAATGTGCTCAGGAGCCATATAAACAGCCCAGATATAGAGCATTTCTATCACTGAATGTTTTATTGGACAGTGCTGGTCTAGAATTTGTTACAAAATTTTATCCATGGTGCATATTTCTGTAGTGCGTGTAACTCCTTTAGAGTTTAAAACATGATAGCCTGTTCTTTTGAAAACAAATCATCTTAATAGGTTGTTTTAATACCATGGGTGTGTGTGTGTCGGGGGGTGAGAATGGGGGTAAAAGCAGTGACATATAAATATAGTTTCTATGTATTTTATACCCCAGGCTAGTGATTTTTTCCAAGATTTCCAGAAGTATTTTTAAGCTAATTTTTCATTTTCATTTATACACGTCTTTGTATATCACAAAACTTTGAAAAGTAAATTTTCAAAACTTGAGTCTAAAAAATAATTTCATACTCTAAGAAAAGATCAGTGATAAACGCAGTTTCCTGCTTGAGCCTAAATTCTTTTGTTTCAAGTGCTCACTTTGTAAAGCCTTTCAATGTTCAATAATGGTGCATGCATGACAAGAAATAATTTTCTCAATCACACTCTAAGTGTGCTTTTTCCTTTTGAAGGTGCTTACCTTTATAGGGCATATAGCAGTATAGTATTCCAAACAGTAGTTTCTAGTTCCTCTTTCTCAGAATACTGGGTTAAATATAGTCACTTCAGTCAGATACTTGTGATTTAACCGTTTAGACTTGCCTAGGGTAGGTCATTAGACTATTAAGTATTAACCATCACAAGAGAGTGAGCTGGAAAGAAAAAAGAAGAAACTCATACAGTACACAGAAGGTATAAAGTTTGACCTGGTAATGGAAACTGCTGGTGAGATTCACTTATCCAGACTGTCCATTAGATATGGTTAGGTCATTTATGCATTTAAATATATGTTATAATTAACTACTTATCAAGCTGTTGGATAAGTTTACTTTATATATATTGCTTTATATAACCTTTACAATTCTGTCTCTGCACAGTTATTGCCATTTTTCATATGAAAAAAATCCTGAGGCTCAGAGAGGTTAAGTGGCCTATCTAAATCACCTATTAGTAAGGGGCAGAGGCTGGATTTGATTCCAGTGCCAGGCTTCTTTGTCACTATATGACTTTTAAGGAATGAGAGTGGGTCCTCTTTAAATTTGCCTTTCAGAAGTTTTTATTACATTAGATTTGAATAGTAAACAAACAAAAAAACCATACAGAAAACATTTAGACTTTGAAGTAAGAATGTCTGTATATTACTGAAATGTTATGCTCTTATATCATTTTGGTGTCATACTTAATTAAAATTAGTTTTGAAGACCTAGACCATCACAAGACACTTTAAAAGAAAATATGCTATAAAAGATTTTAATTTCCAAGAAGTTAAGGAAATGCTTAGGAAAGTTTCTAAGCATCGGATACATGAATTCAAATGAAGATATTTGGCTAGAAACGTAAGGACTGGTTTGTATGTCTTACTAGAGGTTTTTGTACAGAAGCTTTTTGGCCCAGTGCTGCTCCCCATGTGAGATCTAGAAAGGTATAACAATATTTTCTAAGTCTTGCATCACTGGTGGAAGGATTAGAATAGCTTGGAATCTGGCATGATTGTCTCATGATGCCAGTGACTTGTCAGATTAAAATTTGTGTGATTACAAACTTTTCTCTGCTCAGATTTTTGTGTGAGGATGTGCTCCCACTTTATATAGAGTTTACGTAAAGAACCTACTAGAACAGAGGAGAACTCATCAAATGTCACACTGCAGTGTGTGAGACCAACCTATTCAAGTCAGTAGTAGTTCCCATGATAAAGGGATGTGTGGTAATCTCCTTTGGGAGTTAATCTCTGCCTAATGAAGGGCTTTATTTTCCTTTTCGTTGGTAACTGTATAGCTGAGATTTACAGTACGTGAATTAAAAACCAGCTCATACATTGGAACATCTAGTTTTCAGTCATCAAAAGCAGCCTATGTGATATTAAACTTAAAATTTACATTGTAGAAGTAAAAATAGGACTCAAAGATGGTTAACCCAGGTAGCAAGCTGGGTCCTTGTGATACCTTGTATACCTCCATTATTTCTCATATTGCATTTTTAAATTCATGTAATTGATGGAAATCGTCCCATATAAAGATATTTTCATAACATAACACTTAAAAATAAAATAGAGGTCTGGATCTGTATAACCAACTTTATCACCAATGTTAGAACAATTTCTTCAACAAACATCTAATAAGCATCCCACCACACACAGCTCTTTTCTCAAAAAGATTTTTAAAGACCTTTTGATTTGATTTTGATATTTTTAAGAGCAGCTTTCGAAGAAACCTTAAGGGAGGGAAAAGAAAGGCAAATAATGTTTGTAAATGACTAATACTTAAATAAAGAGCTAGGTTTTTGGCTATTTAATGTTTTGGCTAAGTAAGACCCGTAAATGCACAGGTATTCAACAACAACAACAAAAAAGCTTGGCCCCAAAGGCAAAAGTTTGGGATTTGTAATAAAAACCATTATCTCCAAAGAATCAGTTCAGTTCCTAAACTGGTTTTAGAAGTAGGCATTATATTCTGCCTAGCATAATCTTTATTCATAGAGATATAAATAGTAAAACTTGGTAACTTTGAGAAAATTAAGTATATTTCTTTCAGCAAAGGTTTTCAAAATGTCCAAGGATAAGTGAAATGATGTTCTTTATATTCTTCATAATGATTAAAGAAACATTGAAGAGATAGTTTTAGAAAGGAGTAGGTAGAGAATAAGAACTTATGAAGAACATTTTGTTTTTCTAAGATGAAAATTTCAAAGATATATTTTGGGCATGAGTTGCCTTGTAAATTTCCACTGGGACATGAAAAGTTTTATTAGACAGTCTCTGTATGCTAATGTATCACATTAACACCCTATATTTTTAAAACATTATCTTTGTGGTAAATTTATACCTTTAAGAACTTACCACCGTATTTTTATTTGTAGTGCACAAATTGTATTGACCACTCTTTTTTTCCTAGATCCATGTTCACTAGTGGCCTTACAGAAAGTACTCAAAAAGAAGTTCGAATAGTCGGTGTTGAGGCTGAATCGATGGATTTAGTGCTGAACTATGCTTACACCTCCAGAGTTGTTCTGACAGAGGCCAACGTTCAAGCCTTGTTCACGGCTGCTAGCATCTTCCAGATTCCTTCCATCCAAGACCAATGCGCTAAGTACATGATTAGTCATTTGGACCCACAGAATTCTATTGGTGTCTTCATCTTTGCTGATCATTATGGTCATCAGGAACTCGGAGATCGATCGAAAGAATACATTCGTAAAAAGTTTCTGTGTGTCACCAAAGAACAAGAGTTTCTCCAGTTGACAAAAGACCAACTGATAAGTATACTAGACAGTGATGATTTAAATGTAGACCGAGAAGAGCATGTTTATGAAAGCATCATAAGGTGGTTTGAACATGAACAGAATGAAAGAGAAGTGCACCTTCCAGAAATTTTTGCCAAATGCATACGTTTTCCTCTGATGGAAGATACCTTTATAGAGAAAATCCCCCCTCAGTTTGCACAGGCTATAGCCAAAAGCTATGTAGAGAAGGGACCACCCAACACTAATGGCTGTACACAGAGACTTGGAATGACTGCATCTGAAATGATCATATGTTTCGATGCTGCCCACAAACACTCAGGAAAGAAGCAAACAGTGCCTTGTCTAGATATAGTTACAGGAAGAGTGTTTAAGTTATGTAAACCACCAAATGATCTAAGAGAAGTAGGTATTCTTATATCGCCAGATAATGACATTTACATTGCAGGAGGGTACAGGCCCAGCAGCAGTGAGGTGTCCATCGACCATAAGGCTGAAAATGATTTCTGGATGTATGATCATTCCACCAACAGGTGGCTATCTAAACCATCCTTGCTTCGAGCCAGAATAGGCTGCAAATTAGTGTATTGCTGTGGAAAGATGTATGCAATTGGAGGTCGTGTTTATGAGGGTGATGGGAGAAACTCCCTAAAATCTGTGGAGTGCTATGACAGCAGAGAAAACTGTTGGACGACTGTTTGCGCAATGCCTGTTGCAATGGAGTTCCATAATGCTGTGGAGTACAAGGAGAAGATCTATGTTTTACAGGGTAGGTGCCAGGTTCTTCATGAGGGTAGCAGGTCCAATTGTGGTCTACTTATACTGAAATGTATCTGTACCTGTAAATTGAGGCAAACCTCTGGCTCTCTTATAAATTTTGTTGGAATAGTCTGTTCTTTAAAGGGCCTATAAAGAAAATACACTTTTGAATCAAAAAAGGCAGGTATTTTTAAGTTACTAAAATGATCCTGTAAGTTTATGTTCTTACTGTGTTTTGACATGTGGAATAAGGATTTTTGAAAGCATTCTTTAATAAGTAATAGTTTGGCATTTTCGAAGAACTATTTCAGAGCTGGTTTTAAGACTTTAAACAAGAAAGCAAGGTTGATATATGACTTTTTTTGATGTAACAACTAATTTTTTATGGAATTTAAGGAGTAGTTTAAATGAAAAAAAAGAACAAAGAGTTAACTTATACTAATCAATTACCAAAGTGTTTTGTATAAGCCTTATGATTGTGAAGGTTACAAAACTTAATTAAAAGAGTTTGAAATTCATCTTCAGATTTTAATTTTACTGCAGTTTATGTTGCCTTCCATAATACTTGTTTTCAATTTTTTTCGCTGAAAAACTGAGATGTCACCTTTTTCTTACTTTTATAAGATAAGAGGGACTATTAATATACTTAGCTTTTTAAAAGATTTTTGAAAAGTTATTGAAGACCAGTACTCTGGCAAAGATGATACAATAGAAGTAGAAAAAGTGACTGGGTGAGAGTAAGTAACACATTTGTTCCAAGGTTCTTTATGTGAGATAACTAATGTTTTCCTTTGTTTGGCTTTTTATACATTTTAGTTGTTTGAATGTTGAATGCAGTGATGATAAATCAACATCCTCATTCCTCTTTTGTGTTTCTTAATTGCTTATTTATTAATGTTTTCCTCACCTATTATTTTAATAAAACAAGAAGAAAGGGGCAACTTCTATGTAGACACACGAGTTTTTAGCTCTTATCCATTGTTTTCTCTATGTTTTTTGCTCTAGTATTTTTTTCATTTAAAATTTTCTAGAAAAGCCTGAACCCATATGTTTAAAGTTCAGTATAAAGTCAATTCTCTAGAAGTAGTACTCTCTAGTGCCTTATTTTACTTGTACAGAAGCATGAGCATAATTTAGGTTTGTTGGTCTTGCCAACCAATGGACTGTAAGAATGGAGGTATGATCTATCGAGTATGGTTGGATAGGTTGTATCATCCAATATGAGGAAGCCCTCTTACATATATTTTGGTCTTACTGGCTAATCAATTAGTTGATAGACATAGAATTAATTATAAGGCTTCCAATTAGAAGGTATGTAAAACTTGTGTATTAATATAATACTAAAGCAAAGTAGCACTGAATTAATAGAATTTCAGGGCTGGAATGAACATTGTTTAATCCAAGATTGTATTTTATATAAGAGGAATCCGAGGTTCTGAGGGTTTTCTTTTTTTTCTTTTTCTTTTGGCATATGAACAACTGAAATTTATTTCTCACAGTTCTGGAGGCTGGAAAGTTAAAGATGCCAGCATGGTCCAGCATGGTTAGGAGAGGGCCCCTCTTCCTGGTTCCTAGCCTTCTTGCTGTGTCCTCACATGGTAGAAGGGCACTCTGAGGGCTTTTTTTTTTTTCAGTTTCAGGCGTACAAAACTATATAACAGTTAGACATTTACACCCCTCACAAAGTGATAACACTCCTTCCCCCAACCTACTACCTCTCTGACATCGCATACGGCCATTACAATTCCATTGGCTCTATTCCCTACGCTGTACTCCACATCCTGTGACTATATATAAAATTATAGTTGACATTCATTGTTATTCAGCTTCAGCCTCAGGTGTACAGTGCAGTGGTCAGGCATCTACACCGTTCCTGAAGTGGACTCCCTAATAAGACAAGTGTCCATCAGGTACCCTACAAAATCTTTACAACGTTATTGATTATATTCTCCGGGGGCTTTTAATTTATTAAAGAGGATTTTAGATTTAAAAAACCAACTTTTGTTTTTAATGTGTCATCTTTCTATAAGAAATTTGTCGAGAGATAGTACACATTAGAAAGTTTTTAACTTCTATCTTCTTTACTAAGGATCCTGTTACAGGTTAGTCAGTTAATGGCAGGTGTTGTACAAGCAAAAGCTGGGAGTTTAACAAGCTCTTTTAAGAAAAATTGAAATTACAGTATCACAAGTAGGCAGTTAAATTTGTAGATAAGAGTAGACGTAGTTCAAAACAGTTTTCAAGGAGAAGCTCAATTTAGAAGTAGGTATTTCTAATCTAAACAAAGCTTTGTTATATAAATAAACTTGACATGAAGAGTCAGAAGCTTATGTTGTACTCTCTGTGGCTATTGGAGGATCATTTAATCTGTTCAAAAAGTCTTCAGAGTTTTATATCAAGGATTTTATACAAATGTTATAATTAGTCAAACCTTTGTAAATCTTCACTAATTCTTTCAGACATTTTTATATCGGTAGTCTGACTCAGCACACCCTTTTATTTTCAAAATAGAATTGAAACTCATTCAAAGTCAACTCTGTAAACCATGCGTGTTTCCTATCTTATTAAAGTGATGTTTTCACCTCTTGAATATTTGTCTTTGCATTATGGCAACACTAAAGTAAACATATATGTGGCCTATAGACACAAATCTGAACTATTCCATGTACTATCTTCTAATTAAATAATTAGCACATAAATGTATAGTGGCTTATTCATGATGAAGCTATATACATATTTTGATCTCACTGGCTAACCATTAGTAATAATGCTTTTTTAGTAATAATGCTGGGTAAAATAAATTTTCTGAAATACACAATTGGATAGAATAAATGGAACCAAGCTCTTCACTGTTATTCTGCCATCAAGCCAGAGTAGCCCCCCTCACCCCTCCCCAGTATGAACACCCCCGGTCTGCTCGATTGTAATCTTAGGTGTTATGTAGTGCCATGGAATAAAGAACTTTTAAGCTATTTTATAATTAATGTATCTTTGGAGATTATAAAAGAAATATTTTAGAAAGTGAAATATTTGGAAAATTATGTTGTTTAGTCTTCAACATACAACTGAATAGTCATGTAAATGTACATACTCATTTTTTTTCTTTTCTTTTTTTTTAGGAGAATTTTTCCTCTTCTATGAGCCTCAAAAAGACTACTGGGGTTTTTTAACCCCTATGACTGTGCCTAGAATCCAGGGCTTAGCAGCTGTATACAAAGACTCTATCTACTACATAGCTGGAACCTGTGGAAATCATCAGCGTATGTTTACTGTAGAAGCCTATGACATTGAGCTAAATAAATGGACTCGTAAGAAGGACTTTCCATGTGATGAGTCCATAAATCCGTACCTTAAACTGGTACTTTTCCAGAATAAACTCCATTTATTTGTTCGAGCTACTCAAGTGACTGTTGAAGAACATGTCTTCAGAACCAGCAGAAAAAATTCCCTTTACCAATATGATGACATCGCTGACCAGTGGATGAAAGTGTATGAGACCCCAGATCGCCTCTGGGACCTCG
The DNA here is from genome assembly GCF_964194185.1 of Rhinolophus hipposideros. Classification (NCBI taxonomy): domain Eukaryota; kingdom Metazoa; phylum Chordata; class Mammalia; order Chiroptera; family Rhinolophidae; genus Rhinolophus; species Rhinolophus hipposideros. Next base: position 7,412,608 of record NC_138060.1, on the reverse strand, counting down.
GCCGGCATTTTGAATGTGCTGTTGCTAAACTCTATCCTCAGTGTCTTCAGAAAGTACTTTAATGAGTAGCAGGCCTTAGTGAGCTCACTGACATCTTGTGCTTGGGGAAACCTAGTCTTTCAGTGACAAAAGAAGTACTGTCAGTATTTAGGAAAGCTGAGGGAGTTTGTACATGCCAGTGGGTGCTCTTAAAGATTACAGTGTAGGGAGGGATTTCTTTTCATATTTGTGATATTTTCATTTCAGTAAGCTAAAGGTAACAAAGTGCAATTGTCAGCATTGTTTTCTGGTATAAAAGCAATCATTTTCATTCTAGAATTTTGTGATAAATAGTCGCTGAGATACCAGATGAATTAATAACTATGCAGTCTTATAAGAGCAGTTAGGGTATTATTGGTTAGAGACTTCCAAACTAGTTTGATGTGACTTTTTATTTTAAATACGGGTAAAAATCTGAGGCAATATCACTAGGACTTTAGCTGTGACCTCTCAAACAGAGAAGCACTAACTTAGATCCTCGTTCTTAATATATATGTATATTTATGTACCGTTTTTCAGTGTATTGAGATTTAAATGTTTTAATAGAGTAGATTGAAGGAAAAACAAATCATCTCAGAAAGAACTTTAAGTCTGATTATTTTGTATTTCCCATGTAACTAAATTAAGCTAAGTTGTAAAGTAGCAGTTTTCTGTTGCTGACTTTTTCAAGTGCTAACACTGTTTCATTTTAAAAAAATCCTGAAAAGGGCTCAAATTCACAGGTGGCTGGTGCTAGTATAATTCATGTGTCTATCTAGATAGATGTAAATTGTCTGAGCCTATGCTTACCTTTGAAATTGGTATGTTGGTTTTGTGGCCATAGTACTATACCTGTTGAACTCTTGTGATTTCACAAGATTCTCTCCTTACATGATAGCAAGATATGGCCAGTTATTGGTCTAACTGGAGTCAGTCTTAGAATAGTGAGAACATGATACTCAGTTTGCACTAACACGGGCCATTTTGTTGCCTGACCTCCTTTTCCGTCCTCTACCTATCAAGTCTTTTATCGGTACAATGAAAGGTAACTTATTTCTCTTCTGCACAGAGCATAATGTGAAGTTTTACACCTACTTTTAAGATTCTGTTTTTCAGAAACATAAAACTCCTGCAGTGGTTGAATTTAATGGCTTTTAAGTTACATACGACGATTAAAACCTCATTTTTTTTTTTTTTTCATTTTTGCACTTAACAGTGATGAATAATTTTACATTGAAAATCTTGTTCTAGCTGAAGGTGACTGAGAAAGAAAAGAGTAAGTAAGTAGAATCATAGCATTCTAGGTACTAAATCATGTTTCAGATTTAACTGATGAATTTCTAACAATCAGTTAAGAATATTCACATAAAGGACAAACCAACTTTTATAATACCTAAGGTAGATATTTGGTAACTTATTTTTTATCATACTTAGAATAATTAATAAAGGATATAAGTGTAGCCCAGAGTCTGTTCTCAACTAGAATATTTTGATTTTCTTAAGCAAACTGGCATGGTTTGTATTAGAAATTCTTGTACAAATTTTAATGTGATACTGTGAAACAAATTTAAAACATTGCATCTTTGCATCACATACCTCATTTTTCAGAAACTTTCCAAACTGCTTGTCTTAGACCTCTACAAGTAGGGAATATTTTCTGAAGAAGAATTCAAAGTAGACAGAATTTATAGAATTAATGTTTTAAAATCTAGTCTTGGGAAGCTAGATACGTTTTCTTATTGGCCTTGAGAGTGTGTCTATAATCTCTTTATAAACTTTGTCCAACTAAAACCAGTTTTTCTTTATCTTCTCTTTTCTTCATTTCCATGCTGTTTGGGAGCTATTTCTGTGTGTTTTTTGAAGCATCTTTACAGTGTTGCATTGTAGAGGGGAGGGGAAAACAAAAATAACTAATGTTTGCAAGAGATGTTCATGTAATTTATTTTTGAAAGTTTTGTTGAATATCTAAGATTTCCTGCCGCTTTTTGACAATCTTCTGTATTTATTTAGAAAAAAAATGTGTTACTTGAAAACATGACATAGAACATTGAATTAGTAATTTACATGTGCCGTATGATATATAGGAGTACAACATACTGTGGTTAATTCTACAGTAGATTTATTCTGTTGCTCTGCACAACAGTTGGTCCTTTTGCTACAACAATTTATGTTGAGGGTGTGATTTAAGTATAGTGTGTCAAAGCCAAGGTTTAGAATTTTCTATGGGAGTAGAATATATATTGAATTTTGTATGAAAAACTATTTGTTTAAATTATATAGCTGGGATATTTTGCCACTTTTAAAATGATTTCAGAAGTCCTAGAAAATTAAGATTAGTAATATGTGTGGGTATATGTTTAATATTTAAGGTACATTTGCATAATATGTTGAGAAAATATAAGTAAAAGGCACAATGGGTACCACAGAACTAAAATAAAGGTCTAAAATATGCCAGTTCCACTTTAACTTTTTTATTGCATTTGAAGAATGTATGTAGCACTTTCCTATATATTTTTTTACATGTTGAAAACTGGACTTGGTATAACTATATTATAGGAAAGTTTGAGTTGTATTCTTTATTTTCCTTCTTTATTTTCTGTTTTCCTACAAAGTTGATGCTTAAGCGTTAAGCTGATCTCACTGGTGCATGAGAAAAAGTAGATGTGATCTGCACAGAATCAGATTCCCAATGTGAAGCAGTTTAAAATGTCATTTAATGTTCAGTACTCAGGTATGTAGTACGTACTGTAGTCCTTTGGGGGCACATGTGTAGATATTTTTAAACAATTTGCCATAATTGCACAATTCTTTGCATTTTTACCTGATGGCATTGTTTCTTATAATAAAACCTTTTCTGATTGAAAATTCCATTGTTGTAAACTGACCTTTGACTAGTGAGTTTTGCGGAATTAATATTTAGTGAAAATCATGAAATACCTTATGTTATGGTGAAATGGAATGAGATTTTAATACGTCATATATTTGGCATCAGGTACCAAATGAACTAGTTAATAGCACCTTATATAATGCTCTTTAAATTCTAAAGCAAACTCATTTACATCGTAACTACTTTGTTTCATTTATTCTGGCCTTCACTCTTTATTCCACTCCTCTCTCTCACATTTCATATCTAATCCATCAGAAAATCCTATTCCCTCTTACTTCAAAATATGTGCAGACTCTGACCAGTTACTGCTTGCACCCCATCACCCCAGTCTAAACTAACCTACCTTGTCTGCCTGAGTGCATTGCCTAGTCTCCCTTTTATCACGTATCCTATTCACGCAGTAGCCAGAGTGATCCTATTAAAACAAGTCGGATTATGTCCCTTCTGCTCAAACCCTTCAAAGGCTTCCCCGATCTGCCTTTAATGAGAGCCAAACTCCTTTTTTATGTGATCTTTGCTTCCCAACCCCACCTCTGGACCTCGTTGCCATTCCCCCAGCTCACTATGCCAGCCACACTGCTGTTCCTCAAACATGCAAGGTCTCTTCAACATCAGGGCCTTGGCCTCTGCCAAGTCTTTAGCCAAGAAAGCCCTGACAGCTCACTTTATTCAAGTCTTTGTTATAAACCCAGAGAACCCTTCCCTGACCACCTTATGTAAAATAGAACATCTTCCTTCCAGCTCAACCCCCACCCCTACCCATGGTTTTTCTTGCTTTGTTTTTCATATACCTTCCATCATTGAGATGTATGCTCTGGGAAGGCTAGGGATTCGTTTTATTCATTATGCACCTCAGGTCAATGTCTAGGACATACTAGGCACTCACTAAACGTCTGTAAAAAGAAATGGATTTTCAATTGTCTTAAAGCACCCTGAGAAGTGGTAGGATCGGTACTATCATCTCTATTTTATCAGACAGGAAACACAAAGACCAAGGGAATTGTCAAACATCTAACTAATGAGGTGCTCACCTGGGATGAGAACAAAGAGTTCCAGTTTTACCTCAACCTAGTTCCTACATGCCACATGAGTGCCAAACAAAACTGATAGAAAAGGTAAACACTCTATCTTGTGTTTAGTGATTGCCTTTCTGAGCCAACCTTTTCCCCAACACTATTATTCAAAATACCTACTGTAGTTTGTAACTGTGATTGATTCTCAATGAGGGAGTAGAGAGGTAAGAAAATACTTTGTCAACCCACTTGCACCCCACCATCATTGTGCTAATGTACTACTGTCTTGAGTTCTGTTCCTCACATAAGTTGAAGAAAAAGGCTGGAGAAATACTGATTTAGACTATTGTCATGCACCATATAATGACGTTTTGGTCAACAATAGATTGCATGTACAGTGGTGGTCCCATAAGATTATAGTGAAGCTAAAAAATCCCTATTGCCTGGTGATGTCATAACCATCATAACGTCACAGCATAACACATTACACGATTGTGGTGATGTTGGTGTAAACAAACCTGTGGTGCCAGTCGTATAAAAAAAAGTATAGCACATACAATTATGTACAGTATATCATACTTGGTAGTGCTTAACGATTATGTTACTGGTTTATGTATTTGCTATACTATGTGTCATTATTTTAGAGTGTACTCTTTCTACTATAAAACAAGTGTGCTGTAAAACAGTGTGCCAATACACTGGCAGCAGCCTCATTCAGCTCAGTTTTCCCATGTCTGTTGATTATATAATTTTGTGCCTGACAATCTCATGTTCTGTACAGTAACATGCTGTGCAGGCTTGGAGCTGAGGAGACACAGGCTACACAATAGAGCCTGGGTGTGTAGCAGGCTGTACCATCAAGGCTTGTGTCAGTGCCTTCCATGATGTTCCCACAACCGCACATTTTTCAGAAAGTATCCCTATTACTAAGCGGTGCATGACGGGGCAGTTATTTTGAGTTTGAGTGAACTGACAATGACTTGCCATTTTAAAATCTTGGTTGTATGCCTGTGTTTGTTATTGAAAAATTATTTGCAAATACAAAAATTAAAAAGTGGTCTACGATCTCTAACTCTTCAGAGGAAAGCTGTAAATGACACCTGCTAGTTATTCGAAGTGAAATTTGGAATTTTATGTAATGGATTTGAGTGGGAGAAAATATTTTCCATTCATTTTATGCTTCTAGAGTGTCTACTACAGTTTCTTTACTTGGAACTTTGGTGGACAGAATTTAAATGATTTTCAGTAAACATGAACAGGTAGCATTAACTCCTACCAGTTCCAGTAAGTATCAGGTTGATGTTTCCTTAATTCTCATTCCCCACACATCATTTTGACTCTGTGTGTGTGTGTGTGTGTGTGTGTGTGGTAGGAAATCACAGAACCTAAAAAGTTGGTCATCTGGCTCATGATTTTCTTTCCTCTTTGGTAACCTGCTTTAGCCCAGTTTACTTGTGTATATATGTAAGGAGGCAGCAAAATTTTAATCTATGAAATTGTAAAGCATTTTATGATTACTAAGCAGGCACAGCCTATTATGATTTCCTTCCGCTTTTCAATGATGTATTTTAAAACTTTAAAATGATACAACTAGGCATCACTCTATAGTATAAACTCACTTGCTCAAGAACCCTGCTATTACGTTTTGGGTCTCAGTGACCTGCCAAACCATTGATTCCCCACTACTTTTCCCACTATCCATCAGTTCCTACTGGGGACCGTTTTGGACGTACCCAACTTAAATTCCATGATTCAAAATAATGTAATTTTACATTTCCTCAGTTCTGTTGCCTCTTCACTATTGCCATACTTGCCAGACAAATCCCTAACACTGAATAATTTCAGCTACGGACGTTCTCTGTGCCTGGCGCTGAGTACTGGAATATCACTGGAAAATCCCACTGTCATACTAACTCACTTTAAAAGTGATGTACGTCTCACAGATTTTCAACATAGTGTAGCAATTTTCACCTTTTCTCAAACTGATAATGTCTTTTATCCCTTCTGATTATTAGCTCTCTGCCTTTCTTCGTGATTTATTGAGAAGATAGAAGCCATTATATAGGTTCCCACGTCTCCACATCATCTACCATAATCTTCTCTGCTCTTCCTGTGCAAAGGAGGAAGTGTGCTTTTTTCACCCAAGGTTCCTTTGTGTTCCAGTTTCTTTATAATTTCCTGTGTTAAATCATCCAACATTCCCTCTTGCTTGGATCATTCTATTAGGACAATAAAATGCACTTTTCTCCCACTTAGCAAAACAACAACAACAAAAAACAATAACAACAAAATGTCCTTTGTTCCAGCACCTTCCTCCAGTTAGTGTCCCTTTTCTTGGCTTCCATGAATTCCAAACTTTTCTAATGGGTTGTTTCTATAAGCTGATTTTATTTTCTCACTTTCGTTCACTTTCTACCCACTCTATTCCATACATTTTCCTCATGAGCTAAACTGCTTTTATCAATGACATCTATGCTGTAAGTACACTTCCCTTTCCTGTCCTCTTACGTGACCTCACAGAAGTATCTGGCATAGTTGATCACTGTCTATTCTGAAGTCCTTTCCTTATTGGGCTTCTGGAATGTCACATTCTGATGACTCTCCTTTTACTGGCCTCTCCTTTACCTCTTTTACTGCTTCTACTCACCCTGGGCCTGCTTTTTTTCTCTCTCTTCTTGTGTCTTCTCTTCTCATCTGACCTCATCTATTCCTATGGCATTAAATGTCATTTGCATACTTATGACTTCCAAATTTATATTTTTCAAACTATACCTCTACTCTTGGCTCCAGACTCATACCCAAACTCTTGTTTTGTTGGCGGAGACATTTCAAATTTAATCTTGAATTCTCCTTTTCCTGAATGCTCTACCTGCAAAAGGCAAATTGTATTTGTCCAATCCTCTCCATTTCCACTACCTCCATCTACAGTAGTTCCTCCTTATAGTTTTTTCTTTCTCTATTTTCAGTTATCTGCACTCAACTGTAGTTCAAAAATATTAAATGGAAAATTCCAGAAGTAGGAGGAATAGATAAACACTGTGTCTGCTTCCTTCCATGAACATTAGAATTACAACTGAATTATAGAACAATCAATCTGGAGAACCATCTGAAATCTGGATGAACAGAAATGTTATAACTTAGGATATAAAGAAGAAGCCACACCAGGACTGGTAGGAGGGGAGGAGATGCAAAATGTGTTGGTACCAAACCTCTGTGTGGCAGATGGAAATTGGGAGGCACACCTCAACCATGGAGGTTTCCCCTGAGGAGTGAAGGACCCAATCCCCACTCCTGTCTTCCCAGCCCACAGTCCTGGTGTCGGGAAGAGGACCCCCACAACATCTGTCTGTGAAAAACAGTGGGAATTCGGCCATCCAGATGGGACGGAAGGCTGTGGGAAACCAGAGCATACTTTTAAAGGGCCCGCACATAGACTCTATCACTCGCAGGCACTCACCTTAGGCTCTGGAGGAGACAACGGTGACTTAGAGGGCATCAGAGGCACACATGACATGTCAGAGGCATAAGGGAGCAGACTGAGGTGTGAGGCTTCAAGGCCAGAGCGGGAGGACAGTCCCATTTTCCCAGTAAAGAGCCCTCCTCCCATGCAGCCAGCAGGTGGCCGCCGTCTTTAATGTGTTGAGACCTCACCTGATGCTTTCAGCCAAATCTGAATCTGATTGGTCTGGTGAGCTCCAGGGTCTGCCCTGCTGATTCACTAGGACCCTGCCCTTCCTAACTCCCCCAAAGTCAGAGGCTCTTTCTCCATGAGCAGCCAGAACTTACTGCATTGCTCTCTTTTTTGGAAAACTATCAGACACCATGGGCCCCAGGCAGGTGATGACTACCGTGGGTGAGCTCTGAGACTTTTAGTGAGTAGCTCCAGGCTCAGCACCGGCACCAAATCAGAGTCTACATTAACTTGGTGACTATAGTGCTTCCCAATGCAGTGACTCCCTGAGAACCTGTCTCACCCAACTTGCATCCCTCATGAGGCTTATCAGTGGCTGAACCTTCAGGGAGCTGGCAGGTGGCAGCAGGCCTCACAGTTCCGTGGCTCTTTGTAGAACTACCTCAGGCCCATTACTGGTGGCAGCCATCCTCGGTTCACAGTGTGGCCTCTCCCACGTACCTCCAGGCTTAGCACAGGCAGCAAGAAACTGCAGATCATTTTGTACCTCTTATCAGGCAGTTGCCAGCTGGTCACAGGCAGTGGGTGACTTGGGCCTGTGCCGGAAATCCTCCCAAGAGGCCCCAGAACCAATATACCTAGAGGTTGGCTTCAGAGCACAGCAGAGCACTGCCCAATTAGCCCCATAAGAAGCACACCCAAAGGGAAATCTCAACAGATACCAGAGCTTACTGGAGTGAATCCCACTCAGTTGGGTAAGCCCCCCACATAGCAGTCTATAAGCTGTGGATGTGGCCAAACCCCTCAGCCAATCACCTAAGGGTCAATTCCACCCACTTATGTGCCAATGACAATAACAATCAAGGCTCAACTTTAACAGGAGGGTACCACAACCCACACAAGGGACACTCCTGGAGCACCCAGAACTGGTGACCAGGGAGATAGTGTCAGGGCCCCACAGGGCACCTACTACATAAGGCCACCTGACCAAGACTGGGAGACATAGCATATCTCCCTGATATACAGAAAAAAATGCAGAGAGGCAGTCAAAATGAGTAAACAAAGAAACATGTCCCAAATAAAAGAACAGGAGAAAACTCCAGAAAAAGAACTAAATGAAATGGAGGCAAGCAACCTACCAGAGACACAGTTCAAAACAATGGTTATAATGATGCTCAAGGAACTTAGTGAGGACTTCAAAAAAGAGACAGCAAGCATACAAAGGACATAGAAACCATAAAAACGAACCAGTCAGAAGTGAAGAATACATTAACTGAAATAAGGAATGTACTCGATGGAATCACCAGCTGAATAGTTGAAACAGAGTCTCGAATCAGCAATTTCGAAGACAATGTAGCAGAAAACACCCAGTCAGAACAGTAAAAAGAAAAAAGAATCCCAAAAAATAATGATAGTTTAAGAGACCTCTGGGACAACATCTAGCATAACAACATTTGTATCATAGGGATGCCAGAAAAAGAGGAGAGAAAGCAAGGGATTGAGAACCTATTTGAAGAAATAATGACTGTAAACATTCCTAACCTGGTGAAGGAATTAGATATACAAGCCCAGGAAGTGCAGAGAGTCCCAAACAAGATGTCCCAAAATAGGCCCACACAAAGACACATTACAATTAGACAGGCAAAGGTTATAGGGCAAGAGAAAATCCCAAATGCAGCAACAGAAAGGCAACTAGTAACTTATAAGGGAGCTCCCATAAGATTGTCAGCTGATTTCTCAACAGAAACTTTGCAGGCCTGAATTGATCAGCACAAAATATTCAATGTCATGAAAAGCAAGGATCTACAATCAAAGGTCCTCTACCCAGCAAGGCTATCATTTAAAATGGAAGGACAGATAAAGAGCTTCCCAGACAAGAAAAAGCTAAAAGAGTTCATCACCACCAAACCAGTATTGTTAGGTTGGTGCAAAGTAATTGCGGTTTTTACAATTATTTTTAACTTTTTAAACTGCAATTACATTTACACCAACCTGAGAAAAAGAATGTTACAGGGACTTCTTTTACATGGGGGAGGGGGAACATCAAAATTATGAATGATAAAATGGCAATAGCTACATATCTATCAACAATTACTTTCAATGTAAATGTATTAAGTGCTCCACTCAAAATACATAGGAAGGACGACTGGATAAGAAAAAAAAAATTCTTACATATGCTGCCTACAAGAGAATCACTTCAGATTGAAAGACATACACACAGATGGAAAGTAAAGAGATGGAAAAAGATATTTTATGAAAATGAAAAGAAACAAACAAACAAAAGGCTGGGGTCGCCATACTTATACCAGACAAAATAGACTTTAAAACAAAGGTTATAACAAGAGACAAAGGAGGACTCAGTAATCCCACTTCTGGGTATTAATCTGTAGAAACCCAAAATGCTACTTGGAGGGGATATGTACATCCGTATATTCATTGCAGCATTGTTTACAATGGCCAAGATGTGGAGGCAGCTTGGGTGTCTGTAGATGGAAGACTGGATACAGAGGAGGTGGTACCTACATACAATGGGATATTGCTCGGCCATAATGGGTCCTTGCCATCTTGGCAGCATGGATGGACCTGGAGAGTACTGTACTGAGTGGAGTATGTCAGACAGAGAAAGACAGATGCAATGTGATTTCACTTATCTCTGTAATGTAAAGAACAAAATAAATAAACAAATCAGAAACAAACTCATAGATACAGAGAAGATTTTGATGGTTGCCAGATGGAAGGGGGTTTGGGAGTATGGGTGAAAAAAGGAAAAGGTATTAAGAAGTACAAATTGGTTGTTACACAATAGTCATGGGGATATAGGGTATATCATAAGGAATATAGTCAATAGTATTGTAATAACTATGTATTGTGTCAGATGGCTACTAGATTTGTGGGGATGATAGATGGGAGAGTTTGGGGGCAGGGTGAAAACGGTGAAGGGATCAGGAAGTACAAATTAGTAGTTCCAAAATAGTCATGTGGATACAAAGTAAAGCACAGGGAATAGAGTCAATAATATAGTAATAACTCTGCATGGTGCCAGGTGGGTACTAGACTAGATCAGGGGACCATTTGTTTCTTAAATTATATAAATGTCTAACCACTATACTGTACTCCTGTAATATAAAATAATATTGGATGTCAACTGTAATTGAAAAACTTAAAAAGGGAGGGAAAGGTGAAAAGGAATAAGAAATTCAAATTTCCAGGTATAAAACAAATAAGTCATGGGGATGTAATGTACAGCATAGGGAATATAGTCAACAATATTGTGATAGCATGGTATGGTGTCAGATGGTTGCTGGGCTTATCGTGGTGATCACTTCTTTATAATGTATGTGAATGTTGAACAACTATGGTGTACCCCTGAAACTCATATAATATTGTATGTAGGTATATTTTTAATAAAAAATCTTAAAAACAACAAAAAAGAAAATTCCAGAAATAAATAATTCATAAGTTTTAAATTGTGTGCTATTCTGAATAGTGTAATGAATGTCTTGCCATGCTACTCCATCCCACTTGGAACAAGAATCATTCCTTTGTCCAGCGTCTCCCTGCTGTATATGCTACCAGTCTTCAAAGATCCTATGTTACAATTTTTGTTCATGGTGTTTCCTGTATGTGGAAACTCCTTTCCTTCACCTCTGTTCGTTGTGTGACCATTTCATTCTCATCTTTTAGGTTTCAAAGAGATCTTCTCTAACAATCCTTGTTTAAAGTACATGCTGGATCTCACCACCTAGTGTTTCCTCCCCACCACCATTTTTTGCTGTCTCCCCACTTAACAATAGGTTTCCTGAAAGCAGGGCCTACGTGTATTTGCTATTCAATATGTCCCCCTTACCTGGAAAAGTGCCTAAATATGTTTTATTTTTATTAACATTTTTATTTCAAAATAATTTTAATTTACAGAACAGTTGCAAAGATAGTACAGAGTTCCTATATACTTGTATCCCACACCCAGTTTTTCCCATTATTAACATCTTATATTAATAAGCCAATATTGGTTCATTATTATTAACTAAATTCTATACTTTATTATGAAAGCTTTTGGGGATTCATATGCAAAGATTTGTCTTTTCTCTCTCATTTTATTTATTCAAATTATGTACTTAGTGTGGACCCATTTTATACTTTGGGTTATTTTATAAGCCACTACTACTTTATTTTGTAGCTGAAATTGTTTTAGCTTTGTCACTGTGAGCTCTTTCAGTCGGTTTCTGTGACCTTTTGACATACTCCCACCAATGTGAATGTTTTTACGTTTTTTTTTTGTTTTGTTTTTTTTTTTTTGAGCTATTACTAATTTCTAGCCCTACAAGATGCTGTAGGGTCAACTTGTGTATTTCTTTCCCCAGCCATTTCTCTGAAGATGTGTAGTTCTTTCCGTTGGAGATATGGGCACTAGATGTGCTCATTGCTGCTTGTTGTCATGGTTTCTAGACACTCTCAGCTAACTGAAGAAGGAAGTATGTGTGTATCCTCTAACTCCTTTATATACACATATCTAAAAAAAAATTTCTATATGTAACTATATCAATATGTGACTAAATTTTAGTTCATATTGATGTTTCCTACTCTAATCCATTGCTGCCTGTAATGCTCTAGCCTCTCCTCGCTCATTTGTAACCTCCCACTCCAACAGTGAGAAACCTCCCACCATCCCTCTATTTACTTAGGTGTTCACTTCTAGTATAAACATATAGTGGTCAGAATTGTTAACCCATCCCCCCATGGGAAACAGCTTTATCAACGAATGCAGTGCTGTGTACAGTTCTTTGCTTTCCCTTTTACAGGCTCCCCTCATTTCCAGCGTTACCTAGATGAGCACTTTTATCTCTTCCCTTTCAGTGAGGTTGTTTCATACATTTTAAATAATTTATATGATGATATACTTTTTCTTTTTTAGCCTGCAATATGGTGGGTTACACTGATTGACTTTCAAATGTTAACCCAGCCTTACATACTTAGAAAAAACCCACCTGGTTATGATGTATAATTTTTTTATATATTGTTGGATTTCATTTGCTAATATTTTGTTGCGGATTTTTATATCTAGCTAATGAGAAATATTGGTCAATAGTTTTCCTTTCTCATAATGTCTTTATCTGGGTTTGGTACTAGGGTAAATCTGGTTTCATAAAAAAAAAAAAAGTTAGGAAATTTCCCTTCTGATTGTATTTACTGAACAGCATCATGGAAAACTGACATAATTTCTACCTTTAAGTGTATGGTAGAATTTACAGGTAAAACCATGTGGACCTGATGCTTTATATTTTGAAGGTTATTCATTATTAATTCCATTTCTTTAATAGATATTGGGTTACAAAGGTTAGATATTTCTCCTTGAGTGAATTTTGTTTGTGTCTTTCAAGACATTGGTCCATTTCATCTACATTATCAAATTTGTGGGCATAGAGTTGTTCATAGTGTTCTTTTATTATTCTTCTTATGTCCATGGAATCAGTAGTTATTTATCTTCTTTCATTTTTCATGTTGGTAACTTGTGTCTTCTCTTTGTTTTCTTGGCTAACCCAGCTAGAAGATTATCCATTTTATTGGTCTTTTCAAAGAAACAGATATGAGTTTTAATGAGTTTTCTATATTATTTTGTTTTCAGTGTCATTGATTTCTGCTCTAATTTTTATTATTTCTCTTCTTCTGCTTGCTTTTATTGTTTCTCTTCTTCTGCTTCTTCTGCTTGCCTTAAATGTTCTTCTTTCTTTAATTATTTAAGGTGGAAGCTGAGGTTACTGATTTTAGAAAAAAAAAGTTAGGAAATTTCCCCTCTGATTGTACTTATTGAACAGCATCATGGACCACTGATGCTGTTTTTTCTGATATTTGCATTTAATGCTATAAAATTTCCTCTAAGCACTGCTTTTGTAGTATCCCACACATTTTTATACGATGTATTTTCACTTTTTTAAATACAAAATATTTTTATCATGTCTTCATGGAGAATTGACCCTTTCATAACTATGTAATGCCCTTCTTTATACCCAATAATCTTCCTTGTTCTGAAGTCTTCATGTCTGAAATTAATAGAGCCACTCATTTTTTTAACTAGTCCTAACTTGATATATCTTTCTTCATCCCTTTTCTTTTAACTATCAGAATTTTTGTATACTTAAAATAAATTTCTTGTAGACAATTTATGCTTTGGATTTGTTTTTATATCTATTGTGAGAAACTCTGCCTTTTAATCAGTATATTTAGACTTAATGTGATTATTGATATAATTGGAATAATATCTACTATGTTTGTCACTCTTTTCTATTTGTTGTCTTTATTCTTTTTTCCTTTCTATTTTCCTGTCTTTTCTGATTTTAATTGAGCATTGTACACGATTCTATTTTATTTACTATCTTAGTATGTTAATTATATGTCTTTAAATTTTTTCCAGTTACTGCCGTAGATTTACAATATATCTTTTTTAAAAAAGAAAACTAAGTTCGCCTTTAAATAACACTGTACTGCTTCAGGTGTAGTGCAGTTATCTTACAACAGAGTTCCCAATTCTTCCTTTCTATATCTTATGACATTGCCATTCTTTTCACTTACGTTATAACCACTCAATATATTTTTACTATTTTTTCCTTTAAATAGTTATCCTTTTAGATCAATTAATATAAGATAAATAAAATATTTCATTTTACCTTCATCTATTCCTTCTCTGACACTGTTCATTTCTTTATGTAGATCTAAGTTTCTGACCTATATCATTTTACTAGTTTCTGAAGAACTTCTTTTTAGCATTGCTTGCAAGGCAGCTCTGTAGGTGATGAATTCCTTCAGATTTAGTCAGTCTGAGAAAGTCTTTATTTCTCCTTCCTTTTTAAGGGTAATTTTACTGAACCTAGAGTTTTAGTTTGGTGGGGTTTTCATTTCAACGTTTTAAATATTTCATTCTACTCTCATTGTTTGCATAGCTTCCAAAGAGAAGTATGATGTAATACTTATTCTTGATTCTCTATAAGCAAGGTGTATTTTTTTATCTGGCTTTTTCATGATTTTCTCCTTCTCTTTGGTTTTCTTCAGTTTGAATATGATGCCTGTTTTTTGTTATTTGTACTGCTTGGTGTTCTCTGAGCTTCCTAGATCTGTGGTTTGGTATCTATCATTAATTTTGAAAACTTCTCAGCCATTATTACTTAAAATATTTCTTCTCCTTCTTCTTCTTTTTTTCTCCTTCTGGTGTTCCAATTATGCATATGTTATGCGTTTTGTAATTTCCCACAGTTCTTTCATATTTTGTTGCATTGCTTTCATTCTTTCTTCTCTATTCATGCCAGTTTGCAAAGTTTCTACTGATATATATTTAAATTCATGGATTCTTTCCTCAGCCATGCCCAGACTATTATGAGTCCATTAAAAGACATTTTCATTATTTTACAGTGTTTTTTACTTCTAGTATTATTTTGATTCTTTCTTAGAGTTTCCATCTCTCTGATTAATTACCCATCTGTTCTTGCGTGTTGTCTGCTCTTTCCATTAGAGCCCTTACATTTTAATCAGAAATATTTTAAATTCTCACTCAGACAATTCCAAACTACCTGACATATCTGAGTCTTGTTCTAATGCTTGATTTTTCTCTTCAGACTGTGTTTTTCTTGCCCTTTAGAATGTTATAATTTTTGTTGAAAACCAGCCATGCTGTATCAGGGAATGAGAACTGAGGTAAATAGACCTTTAATGTGAGGATTTATGTTGCTAGGAGTTTGTGCTGTGTTTAATGATTATTGTACTTGTGGATACCAGAGGCATCAAATTCCTCTAGCACCCTTGTTTTGTCTCCCCTCCTTCCTTTGGCCTTCTCTAAGCACTTCTCAGAGATAGTCTGTATCTTATAGCTTTTTCAGCTATAATAACCTTGTATGCAGCCCTGCTGGTGTGGTGGTAAGAGTAAGGGAGAGCATTGTAAAGTTTTCTGATTACATCTCAGTGTTTTAGGAGGGCTGTGTCTGGGAACTGTGACTGTCACAGACATATCTCCAGTGGTACAGCTTTTTACTTTCCTTTGTGCCATCTTCCCTTCTCTGCCAAAGCATTCCTAACCCATTTCTTTGAAACCCTGCCCCCTGTTGACTGTGTTTATTCTTTTCCCTCTTAGGTGAGGTAGGAAGGCTAGCTCTTCTTCCAGCATTTATCGAGCTCTGTCAAAGTGTATTTTCCTGGAGAGTAGACCTTTGTTATGCAAAAGCCTCTGGGTATATTTCATAATTATTATCCATCCTCTCCTGACAGAGACACTAGGGATCTTTCTCAGATCTTCCCCATGCGAACCTGGTGGTGTTCCTATAGATAAACCCACAAAAGTGTATGAGCCCCACTAATACTGTTGTTCCCAGGAGTCTCATACTCTCATGTTTAGCCTCCAGCAATTCACCAGAAGTATCATTTAAGTGTTCTTATTAGTTATGGCTCTTAGGATTTCTGCTCCATGTAAGCAAATCTTTGACTGGAAGTCTCCAGATTTCAGAGTAATGGCCCTGCAAACTAATTTCTTTGATGGCTCCAAGAAAAGTCATTGATTCTCAGTTTGAGCAAATTTTTCTTGTTGTAAGGTATGAAATGACAAATTCCAAGCTTTTTACATTTAGGTGCTGAATCTGGAAGTCTATAAGCTTCTAATACACATACACACAAACACACATAAATAATACACATAAATAAGCTTCTAATACCCATACACACAAACACACACATGAGGTCAGACAATTAAGTTGTAAACTCATCCTAGAAAAAGTGCTACATACCTCATTGCTGAATATCACTACGGTCACCTTTGAAGTCCTCCCCTTGGGAAGCTATGCACTGGCGCCAGTGCCTAGTCCACCCTTCAAAGCAATTTTGGAACTCTTTCTGGAATGATCATCAGAGTTATTGTTGTATTATTCTTGATGTCCTGAATGTCATCAAAATGTCTTTCTTTCAATATTTTCTTTATCTTTGGGTAAAGAAAGAAGTCACTGGGGCCAGATCAGGTGAATAGGGAGGGTGTTCCAATACAATTATTTGTTTACTGGCTAAAAACTCCCTCACAGACAGTGCCGTGTGAGCTGGTGCATTGTCGTGATGCAAGAGCCATGAATATTTGGCGAAAAATTCAGGTCATGTAACTTTTTCACACAGCCTTTTCAGCACTTCCAAATGGTAAAGTTGGTTAACTGTTTGTCTAGTTGGTATAAATTCATAATGAATAATCCTTCTGATATCAAAAAAGGTTAGCAACATTTTTGCAACAAGTGCAAAAACTTAATTGTCAGATCTTATATATATGTTTATTAAGTGAATGAGTTATTCTTTACTTCATCAGTAAATATTTTATGTCCTTTTTATATGTATGATATATTTCACAATAAAATAATTTAAAAAGTTAGTCTCACTTTGTAAAACATGTTCAAACCTTAATCATATTTAGGCATCTTTTGTTTTTAATTTATATGGTCATGGAATTATTTAACATATAATTCACTGGTTGTTGATTCTCAAATACCTACTAATCCAGCTTTCCAGGACTAAATTAGAATTATATGACATATTTTAATTAAAATCAATTATTTTGAGGCATATTTTTATCTTACTATGAAAATTAAATTGAACATTAATTTTAAATTATCCTTATCGTGTATATACAGAATTTTTTCTATTGGTTAGTTTGTTAGCAAGAAATGGGATTTAATAGATACTTTCCTTCCTTTCTTTCCTCTTCTACAAATATATGTATGAGTTGGTGAAAAAAGAAGACATATTTATTAACAAATAGAAAATGTGTAATATATTTTCTAAGTATTTAATATTCGTCTTATGAACAGGAATTACAGTGTTTTTGGTAACTATGAGCAGATTACATAAATTCTCAGAGTTTCAGTATTGTCATATATAAAACAAGGCTAATAATATAATCCACCTTAGAGAGTTTTTGTGAGGATCAAATAAGCATGAAAAACTCTTATTATTGCGCCTGGCACATAATAAACACTCCTCTATAAATGTTCATTGTTGTTAGTATCACTGATAACTATACTGCTGTCTTAGATATACTTAAAACATAGCCTTAGTAGAATAGTTTCCTTAATAGCTGATATAAGGTATATGCTAAAGAGAAGGGTAACCATTTGGACTTTCATTAAGGAGATTGTGCCCATAATCCACGCATGAAAACAATTTTCACAGTTTTGCAGTCACACAGTTCTCACTTTCATTTCTACATTGTGCATTTCTAGATGATTGAAATTAAACAAATATTACTTAAAGAAATTTATATAAGGCTTGTAACAAAAATAAGGGATTTTTTTTGCTTGTTTTTAAGCACTGAAAAAAGTGTGCCCTTAGAGTTTATGTTACCCTCTGTTCTCATTTAGAGATAAGGATCTAACAGAGTTCAAGTCACACAGTTTAATTCTTGAAACACGTGATTACAAAGATCCTTTAAGAATGAAAAAACAAGGTCAAAACACCTTATGCCAACACTTCGATTAGGATGGCTCATACCTGTCCAGTAAGCAGGCAGCCAAAGTGCAGTTTTGAAGACCAAGTGCCAAGGGCAACATACACATCGCAGTGGGGCGTTTCCTTGTAATCAGTGAGCATCTGAGACCGCAGGAAGTCCGCAGTTCTCTCCGACAAGAGTTAAGTCCAAGTTAGTGATGGCACTCAGGAGTCTGGCATAGATAACGCCAGTTGAATTAGAGTGAATGGATACCTGAGCTCAAACATACCGTGTAAAACGAGAAGAAAAAATAGCTAAAAACAAAATCTTAGAAATTCAGTTGAAGGGTGAGAAGAAAAGCAACTTGACCAGTTATCAGGGAAGCAGGGGAGCCTTGAAGAAGTAGGAGGGCAGGAGAACATTTCGAGAATGAGATCCATAGAGGATAGGTGACATGAAGACTAAAAAGAGGCTCCTGGATCTGAGAGTTTAGAGATAGGAAACGATGCAGCAGTTTCAGCAGAGTGCTAGATAAATAAATCACAATGCTGTGAATTAAGGTGCAGGTTGAAGGTGAGTGGGTGGGGGTGCAGGTGATTGGTCCAGGAAGTCTGGAGGAAGGAAACTCCAAGACATGTAGGTGCTGAAGACATGGAGTTAAAAAAACATCAGAGCACTCAAGACTTTTTCAATAAAAATAGGAAATGAGAAATATCCATGCAAAAAGTCACAACCTATTCCATTTCTAGACTATTCCCAGTTGAGAGTTCTGCAGTACCGCCATCCCCCCATACCCCCCCCCCCAAAGTAATGAAAGCCACAAAAATATGAACACACAAAAATCTACAGTCAGTGTCTGGACTGATGAAAAATAAATCCCTAGAAATAGGAGCAGAGTAAAAAAAAAAACAATACTGACCCAGAGAGAAATAGACACTTTTTGTGGTCTCTCACATTTTTTGCAACAGTGGAAATGTTAACAGTTTCTGCAACTTGCTACTTTGCCCCACAGGACGGATGAAATTCAGTTGAAAACCAAATCTGATTCCCGCTCCTGACCCAAAGCATCTGATTTGTGATAAGGACTGGAATATCCTGTGTTTTCTAAAGCATTTGGTGGGTGTGGTGGTGGCAGGAGTCACAGACAGAAGAATGGACAAATGAGCTGATTAATCAGAGCATACATGAAGGTGGTGAGGACCCGGGTACTTTCACGTATCATTTGGGTAGCTGGAGAGGCCAGGGAGATGGTGCCCATCACCTAGGCCTGGTCCCCACTTATTCATAGATTCATGGATTTCATTCATGGTCTCTGGATTTCAACCCCAAGGTGTACACTATGTGCCTGGGGCATTTACCCTGAGACAACTGCAGTCTACAGTTCATAAAACCACAGTAGAACTATAGCTGAGAGTAGGAGAACGAGGGAGGTAATTCTGGTATGCGGATACACACTGTTATAGCTATACATAAATGTGATATATAGCCAAATACATGCATCAATATATGTGTGTATGTCTTGAAGATTTCTGAGAGTTGGTTATAATTTTCTCTTAAACCTACATTTTACTATTCCAAAAATAAAATACTATCCACACTTTACTGGGTACTGAGTTGTACAAATTTGATTTGACATTCAGCATGAAAAAAGTCCCATTTATCGTACTTGTACATATGACAATAACCTCCCATATGAAAACTATTTTAATGTGTATGAGCCACTGGCTAACATTCTTACATGACACTCGACTTTTCAAAATGCTTTTGTGTATGTTTTACTTTTGGATCCTACTCCTGGTCCTACAGCTACTTGTCCCTGTCTCCATTTTTACTGTCGAGGAAACAAAGAAAGGGAATTGTTAAATTTGTGGGATCTAATGTAGCTGTAAATGAAAGTGGACATATGAAGTTCTTCCCAGTCCTGAGTGAGCGGGGACCCAGGAGAATGGCCTGAACGTTTATTCAAAAACAGAACATGTTGGTGCTAGGACTACAGACAGCTGGAAAGGAAGCCAGTGTGGGATGTAAAGAGAGTGAGCTCACTTTTGGAAGAGCCAAGTTTCAAGTGACAGTGGGATAACTAGGTATGGATTGCTGTGCAGAGAAGCAGCCAGGATGGGCGTGGAGGCAGGAAACTGGATGAAGGTGATAGGTCAGGCGTAGATGTGGATTTGGCAATCCTCCAGATGCTGATCAGAGCTCCAAGCCGGGAGCCATGTGTGCTCACGGAGGGAGTGTGCAGAGAAGGGCGCCGGTCAAAGCCAAGCCTTGGAGGGCCCACGTGAGGCGCAGGAAAGGGAAGAGGGCCTTTCTAAAGAGCCAAGGACAAAGAGGTCCTGAGAGAACCAGGAACATAGTACTGAGAAAGGAAAGAGGCCGCGATGTCAAGTGAAAACTGGTGTTCAGAACGACGGTGCTCCTGAGAACTCAGTAAAATCTTTTAAGTTTTACATTCTGATTAAAAATTGTTTATGCATATAAAATAACCGGATAATTAAATGAATTGGAACAGCTCATTCCCTAACCAATATGGCTCAAAAGAGCTCACTCTTTTTAAAAAATAAATGTTACTTAATTGTCTTATATCTGTGCACCTTCACTCAGCACACGGTCCTCCTCTGTCGCCATTCGGATTTTAAGCTCCCGAGAGCAGGGGCTGAGTGAGTGCACTGTGCATTTAATTTCAAGTGTATACTGAGCACAGAGTGGGCTGCCTGGCAGACGGGAGTCCGTTAACTGTGAACGAAAGAATGAATGTCCCTCTTCTCCTTACCACGGGTTTATTTTTCCTCTCTGGGACTTTCTGACTCCACATTTTCCCATTGTTTGGAAAGATATATTTTCAGGCTTAGCAGTGATTGGCAAACATGTTTATATGGGGCTTGGCATGTAACATGCAAAAAAGTTGTGAAATCAATTTGCTGCAGATAAAGATGGACAGATGGAAATATCTGGTGCTTTTCTACACATGTGCAGTGTACATAATGAGATCATTGCTTATCGTGCTACATACACTTGAACTCTGTTTTACCAGATTTTAGGAAGAGGATCATGTTAGGGTAGAAATATTCCCTCCTGACTGGAAAGAGAATGGGGGGTGGAACATTTATCTGTCTTGAGCTTTTATATACTTTTCCCTAAATACTTACCAAATCTCTTTGGAGAATTTAGATTTCTGTTTCACTCAAACAATGGTATAGTTGCACCAATTCTCTCTATTTTACCATGTTCTATGTGGTGAAGGAGAGTAAAGAAAAAATAAAATTAATAGAGATGGAGAAGCAGAAGGAAACTAATGTTTTTTAAATCAACGTGGGAGCCCATCTTGGAAACTAAAGGATCTGCATGCAGCATTAAGCAGGTTGCAAAACTAATACCGACTTAAATATACGGGGCATATTAATTTTATTACTTTGAACATATCCAATCATGCCATCCGTCTGGGTCTCCACTGACTTGGGAGTGGGAGGAAATTAATAAAATAGCCACATTCATTTAAAGCTAAGTTTGATTCAATAAGTTCAACAATTCCTTATCAGGAACCCTTAATTTCTTGGATAACAATGCACAGTTTTATCTCTGCTTGACCAGGCTGTCCTAGGAAATCAATGTCTCCTATCCCAGGTTGGTGCAGGGAACCAAAGTTCTCAACAAGGTGAAGGAAGAAGGCCTGCTTTTGATGCTGCTGCCATGTCTCTAACACGTGCTCTCTTCTCTCTGAGAGGGAAATAATGACACAGTCTTCTTGACCACTCAGCTCTTTTCCTGTCGGTGGACCTCCCACCACTATCTCTCTCCTCCTGGACACCTGTCTTACAAAAACCTCTATATTCAGGGTGAATAAGCCTGGCCCTTGGAGACAGTGAACAGTGTGTGAATGGAGGACTTGCCCTCAAGAGAGAAACGGGCTTGCAAGGTTATTTTCTTGCTGCGTAATCCTATTTCACATGCCAGAAGCTAAGTATCGCTCTGTTCCTTTGCTCTGCAATCTTTCTCTAAAAATTCTAATGATCTGTAGGAGATAGTTAAGTCCTAGAGTTCAGGAAAAATTTCTTGAATGGAAAAAGAAAAAATATGACCTCAGTTTAAATACACATTCTTAAGTTTTTCCTAAATGCCCATCAGATGATCTCTTTCTCTGCTGAGTGTATCTCTTTTCCTGGAGACCTCAACCGTGCATCCCAGAGTTTTCCACACTTCTACCCCAAAGTGCACTACATAGTGTCATTTTAGAATTCTTTTCTTACTCTACTATGTTGGATTTACTATTTCTTCTTTCTTGACCTGTGCCTAATTTTACATAAGCACATTCTTTAGGAGTTTTCTAAGAAAGAACACTTAGAGGTAAATTTTATTAAATTCTTGTTTCTTTGCAGATGTCCTCATTTTACCTTGACATTTGATTGTCAATTTCATTGAGTACAGAATTCTGGGTTGAAAATAATTTCCCCCGACATATTGAAGTCATTCCTAGAGTCATTGATAAGGCATAGGTCGGATGTCCCTATGGTCTCTATCCCATTTTCTTTATTCTTGTGTATTTATGGCACATATACCAGGGATGCCAAAAAATGTATACACATTTTTAAGAGATGTTATCTATGCTCAAGCAGTAGTTCACCGTCATCAGAAGTGTCTGGACGCTGATGGGAACCACTGTGAGCACCTCTTGTCATTGCAGAAGTCAAACATGACTTGTATTCGTCTTTTGTTATCGGTATATATCACATATTACAATTTTAATAGTTTTTTCCTTTCTTAATATGTGTATACATTTTTTGGCACCCTCTGTATATAGTATGTTTGCATGTATAGATAACATTTTTTTTTTTTAACAATCATTTAGTGGAGGCTGAGGATGGTGAGGAGAAATGTATGCATGGTCTATATACCATTTTCTTCAGAAAGCTGAGCTTCTCTTCTTTTTTTTCTATTAGGTTGATGGACATGAAGAGACATTTTTCTAAAAAGGACATACAGATGGCAAACAGATATATGAAGAAATGCTCAACCTCACTAACCATCAGAGAAATGCAAATAAAAACCACAGTGAGATACCACCTCACCCTAGTCAGATTGGCTATCATCAATAAATCAACAAACAACAAGTGCTGGTGCGGATGTGGAGAAAAGGGAACACTTGTGCACTGTTGGTGGGATTGCAGATTGGTGCAGCCTCTATGGAAAACAGTATGGACGTATCTCAAAAATCTGAAAATGGAACTACCCTATGATCCAGCAATTCCACTCCTAAGCATCTATCTGGAGAAATTCAAAACTCCAATTCAAAAATCTGTATGCACTCTTATGTTTATTGCAGCACTATACACAATTGCCAAGACACAGAAACAACTGAAATGCCCATCGGTAGATGACTGGATTAAGAAACTGTGGTACATTTATACAATGGAGTATTACGCAACCATAAAGAAAAAAGAAATCTTACCATTTGCAACAACATGGATGGATCTAGAGAACATTATGTTAAGCAAAATAAGTCAGAAAGAGAAAGACAAGTACCATATGATCTCACTTATATGTGGAATCTAAAGAAAAGAATAAGTGAATGAACTAATCAGAAACAGTTTTGGGGACAAAGAGGAAAAACTGAGGGTTATTAGATGGGTGGGGGGGTGGGGATAAGGGGAAAGGTGAGGGGATTAGAAAACAGTCGGTAACCACAAAATGGCCTCAGGGTTTCTGAAAAATAATTTGGGGAACATAATCAGTAATGTTGTAAAGATTCTGTAGGGTATCCGATGGACACGTGTCCCATTTGGGAGACCACCTCAGGGATGATGTAGATGCCTGATCAATGTACTGTACACCTGAAGCTGAACATTAATGAATGCCAACTATAATTTTATATATATAATGTGATGGCTCGGTGTGATGTCGGAGGGATAGTGGATGGGGGGATGGGGGAGGGATCCACAGTGTGAGGGATATAAATGACGAACGTCTAAGTATTACCTTGTCTTGTGCACCTGAAACTAATAAAAAAAAAAGAAAAAAAAAGTGATTGCGGTTTTGCAATTGTTTTTAACCTTTTAAACCACAATTACTTTTGCAACAACCTAATATGTTGTTTTTTGTTATATCACAGTATCTTCAAGTGATGTTCATGGGCAGTATACTTCCTGAATCCTCATGAAGCAGAACCGTGTTTGTTATTTTTACCCTTGAGTGTGAAAATTCATAATCCTTTACTCTTAGAACTTCGTAGGCATTTCTTCATTATCTTCTAACACTTAGTGTCATGGATAAGAAGACTGATGCCAATTTAATTCTAATTCCTTTGTAAATAACCAGTTTTTGCTTCATTCTAAAACATGTAGAATTTTCACTTTATTTTGGAAGTTAGAAACATCAGGAAAGGATACCGTGAGGCTGGTGGCTATGGGAAAGATGCTAGGCTCTTATTCCATCCACATGAATCAGAAGTAGCATTGGGACTGGAGAAAATGTGCTGTCACCCCGCCTTCACGGGCACTCTGAGTTTTAGTCATACCGAACAGCTTGCTTTTCTGTGAACCCACCAGTCTCTTTCATGCCTTCATACCTGAGTATTGGTGCATGTTCCTTCCTCTCCTCTACCTGGGTACTTTGCTTTTTTTTTTTTTAATTTTAATTTATTAGTTTCAGGTGTACAAGACAAGGTAATACTTAGACGTTCATCATTTATATCCCTCACACTGTGAACCCCCCTCCCCCCATTCACTATCCCTCCGACCTCACACTGAGCCATCACATTATATATATAAAATTATAGTTGGCATTCATTAATGTTTAGCTTCTGGTGTACAATGCCACGATCAGGCATCCACAGTATCCCTGAGGTGGTCTCCCAAATAGGACGCATGTCCATAGGATACCCAACAAAATCTTTACAACATTATTGAATACATTCCCCAAATTAATTTTCAAAAAAACCCTGAGGCCATCTTGTGGTTACCAGCTGCTTCCTAATCCCTTCACCTTTCCCCTTATCCCCCCCCCCCCCCCGCCCATCTAACAACTCTCGGTTTTTTCCTTTTTGTACTTTGCTCGTCACTGAAGGAAAACCTCAAGTGTCACTGTATTTAGGAAGCCGTCCCACCCCATCCCCAGTCTGAGCTACGTGCCGCCCTACTGTGCTCCCGCACAGCATCCCAGGATGCAGCCACTTCCCACTCGTCAGTTATGTGTTCACTCTGTGACCTCTTTGAGGACAATGAGGAGATCTTTTTGTGGGCAGTGACTATGACCTATTCATATCACTCCTCCAAACCCCCAGGGCTTGGTCACACAATTGGGTGTTTAAAAATATTCATGAAAGGGAATTAGAATTTTAAAATGCATTACTACTGTTCAGAGCATTGCAATCTATACAAATGTGATGTCATTTACAAATTACACATCCTGAGTTCCTTCATTCAGTTGATCCAGAAATATATAAGAAATACTATCTAAGATTCATTGAACACTATGTGCCACTAAGACCTTAAAGCAATAATTCATCTAAACTTTACAATAACCCAGTGGGGTATGTACTTTTATTATTCTCATTGCAGATAAGGAAACAGACCTGTAGGAAGATGAAGATTCTTTTTAAAGATCACTTAGTGGGTCAGTATGTGAAGCCGGAAGGTCTGAACCCTGACAGTCTATCTCCACCTTGACAGTCTCCACAGTACTCCACCTTGTACCACACTGCATTTCCTATGTTGCCGGGTCATTTGATAATACAGTTTAATTCAGTTCAGTTCTATTATTAGTATCTTTTGAACGATGTGCTGCTAGTCATGTGCCAGGCACTCAGACACCTAGTGATTCCTGCCTGAGGGAATCAATAATCTTGAGAGGAAGATGATAGTATAAATAACGAAAATACTGTGTGATAAGTGAAAAATTGATGTACATAGTCTAGGCATAATAGGAGCTTACCTATTGCCAAAAGGAGTTATCTCTTGCTATATAACAAATTATCCCCAACCTTAGCAGCTTAGAACAATAAATATTCATTATCTCACAGTTTCTGTGGGTCAGGAATCTGGGTGTGACTTATTTGAGTGGCTCTCTTTCAGGCTGTCTCCCAGAGCTATGATCAAGGTGTTGTTGACAGGGCTGCATTCTCATCTCAAAGCTCAGTTGGAGGGCCATGTGGTTGTAGTTGGAATTCTGTTGTGTGTGAGCTCCAGAAATTTTTTGTCTGCACTCTTAGCTTTCACTCTACACAAACTTAAATTAGTGTTCAGCCAAAGACTCCAAGAGACCCCTGTGCAGATTTCTGTAGTCCCCATCTTTGCAGACTTTAATGTCTATATTGTTATTCCTTAGAATCTTCTGATTTCTCAGTTCCTTCATTTTTCCAGATCTACCATGTTTCCCTGAAAATAAGACCTTACCAGAAAATAAGCCCTAGCATGATTTTTCAGGATGACATCCCCTGAACATAAGCCCTAATGTGTCTTTTGGCGCAAAAATTAATTTAAAACCTGATCTTGTTTTCGGGGAAACATGGTAGCAATCACTTCCTCTACTCAGCTTCTGTTGGTTAAAAGAGATCCTTTCATCCTTGCTTCTTATCTGGTCTCTTGTACTTTCTTCAAAACCCTGTAATAAACTCAATAATGGTCCTCCAACATGTCTATGTTCTAATCCCCAGAACCTGTAATGTGGTAACTTATATGGTAAAGGGGGCTTTGTATATGTGATTAAGTTAAGGATATTGAAATGGGGAGATTGTCCAGGATTATTCAGGTGGGCCCAAAGTAATAAGAGACTCAAAATGAGCAAGAGAAGATGGAAGCGGAGATCAGAGAGGACAGACATTGCAACTCTGCTAGTTTTGAGGATGGAGGAAGGGGCCACAAGCCAAGGAATGTGGGCATTCTCCTGAAGCTAGAAATGGCAAGAAAACAGATTCTTACCAAGGGTCTCCAGAAGGAATATATGCCAATTGATATCTTAATTTTAGCCCATCAAAACTAATTTCAGACTTCTGATCTCCAGAATTGGACAATAATAAATACATGTTTTAAGCCACAAAGTTTGTAGTAATTTTTTTTATATACAGCAGCAAGAGGAAACTAACACATACCCATTCTAATCTCTTTCACTTGTCCTTTCAGTCTCTTTTCCTTGGTTCCTTTCTTCACCTGTAAATGTTCTTGAACTTCACTGGAGTCTGAGTATTCTTTAGGATAGTCCTTTTTCACCATCATCCTGTTTATTGCTTCTATGTCCTTATCACCCACCCACCATGTTATTCTTTGTACTGAGTTCCTTTCCCAACACTCACTGAAATTTTTCTTTGGAATTTCCTTTATAAACTTATAACACCCAGGCCTATCCTTTGACTTCCTTCTCAGTGTTTCTTCAATAATTGATAAAGTGGGTGGCAGAACCTACAATCTCTCTGCCTTTTAAAAATTGACTTTATATTTTAGAACACTTAAATTTACAGAAAAAATGAGAATATAGTACAAAAGTTTCTGATATACCCCTTTAATCAGTTTCTCCTACTATTAATGTTAATATGGTATGTTTGTTATAATTTATGAATGATTATTGTGTTATGATTAACTAAATGTTATATTTTATGCAGATTTCCTTAGTTTTTACCTAATATTATTTTCTCTTCCAGGATCCCATCCAGGACACAACATTATATTTTGTATTGTGTCTCCTTAAGCTCATCTTGGCTGTGATAGTTTCTCAGACTTTCCTTGGTTTTGATGACCTTGACAGTTTTGAGGAGTTCTGGTCAAGTATTTTGTAGAATGTCCCTCAGTTTGAGGTTGTCTGATGTTTTCCTTATAATTAGACAGGGATTACAAGTTTTAGGGAAGAAGACCACAGAGGTAAAGAGCTCTTTTCATTACATCATTTTAAGGGTACGTACTATCAACATGATTTATGACTGTTGATGTTGAGTTTCCTCACCTGGCTGAGGTAGTGTTTGCAAAGTTTCTCATCTCTAAAGTTCCTTTTCTCCCCCCTTCCATATTCTACTCTTTGGAAGCAAGGAGTCACTATGCACAGCCCACACTACAGAGTAAGGAGTTATACTTCTCTACATTCTCTTTTAAATCTCCTGCCTTAAATTTTCTTATAGAGCCTTAACTTGTTTCATTTTTTCTTTATCACTTTGATTTTCTAAATATAGGCCTACACAAATGTCCTGTGTTGGTGGTGTCTACATTTCCCCCCTTAGTCCAACTCTTCCACTCCAGTGGCTTCTCTATCTTCTCCTTCCCACAAGAGGCTCCCAAAGGTGTAACTTTAGATCTAGCCCCTCTTCTGAGCTCCAAACATGGATATCTCTGCAATATCAACCTGTGAAACATAACAGTTCAACCTTCCCCAAACTGCACTGTTCATTTTCTCTCCTTCTTCATTTCCACTAACAGCTTTTCTAATTGCTGTGTTGTCCGGTCATGGACAACAGAGTGATATCAAATCTTTCTTTCTTGTACCTTACTCAGTAATGTAGCTTCTCTGAACTCCTCCATATAAAAATCTCTCTCTCACTAATCTCTTCTTTTTTATCCCCATGGTCATCCAGAGGCAGTGCTCATTTTCTCTTATCTAGGTAGTTTTAGCTGGTATTTGATCATGTACCTCTTTCCTCACAGTCTATTCTATGTCCATGGTTGCATGTTTTATTAAATATAGCTGAGGTTATAGTATTCTGATACGAATGTCTAATGACTCCCTATTAGTGAATACCTTCTTCCTTCCCTTTATCCCTCCCTCCTCCCCTAATACACTCACTCCACCACTACCACCACCACTAACAATTATTGAATGACAGGCATTTTACTGAATACAAGTGTGATAGAGACAAAAATTGTTAAAATATGGCTCCTGTCAACCAAGGTTGACAGGACACATTCTTCACTGTGACATGCAAGGCACCAAATATTTTAGTCCTTACCTCCAAATATATCATCTGCTCACTGTTATCAAAATATGTCTATATAAATACTGCCTTAAGCATATTATTTAATCTTTCTAGAATGCCCTGCTTTCTGAGACAACCCCTTTACAAACACACAGATGAGAGTACACACACACACACACACACACACACACACACACACACACACTGGTATTGTCTGTATTGTCTTCAAATTCATGAAGCATTCTGCTATTTTTAACACAAGTTTTTTGTTGCTTTGTTTTCTTTTTTGCTAAAGTATAGCCCTTTGTGTACATGTCTTTTATCCTTTACCAGGCTGGTAGTTCCTCCAAGCAAGTGCTCATTTCAGTTATCTCTTATCTCCTCTAGTGATTGCATAAAGTGGACACTCAGTAAATCATTTTGATGGGTTATCTTGCTTTGCACTCCAATAGAGAAGTTCTTGGAGAGAGAAACAGTGCCTAGACCATTACTGTAAACATTGACCTGTGTCCCATCAACACGATTAAGAATGGACTGTAGTTTGTACCCAATTTGATACACATCAAATAATTACTTACCTCACATATAAAGGGTTAGAAATACTTTTCTTTCATCACTAAAAAATATTAGTGATAAGAAACAAAGTAAAACACATAGCCCAGGGTATCTGTACCTACATAAGTAGTAGCTTTTACTTAGCAACTTTTAAAATCCCTTGCCAACCAAGATATGTTAAGCACCTTTCTGCTATTTAATTGTGTAAAATGACCATGGTTTTAGAGTTGAACTAGTAACTTTTCTTTTCTGTGTACTTTCCAGAATCTGTTTCAAACACAATTTTCAATTTTGAATAATAACATTTAAAATCAACCCCAAGGTAAAAGTTGAAGGACGACATAAAAAATGAAGTCACTTTTCATGTGTTTCCCATTGGCAAATCACTGTTTCTTCTGCCACTAGGCTTCATCTAATGATATGACCTTTCCTGTGCTAATAGACAGCAAACAAAAAGCTGCCAGACTGTGATAAAATATAGGTTTTCAATATAAAATGAATTAAGCAGAGAAGATTTATAAAGGTCAAAATCATGGAAAGAATTAAGTTGAAAAAGCAATCTGTGTTTTGATACATGTTGTATCAGGTTTTCTCCAAGGTTATTTTTAAAAATCTTAATAACTGTATTAGGAAAAGTATCTTTTTTTAAAGTAACACTAGAGTAGTGTTGACTAATGTTTGTTTGGGCTCAAATGTTAGTTTATTCAACAATTCTTTATTATGCACCTGCTATGGGGCAAGCAAAGGGCACACTAGTGAAGAACTCAGTAATGATCCCTGACGTTTTGCAATTTATGGTTTAATAGGAGATACAGGTAAGCAAATGTTCAACTATTCTATACAGCAGGGTCACGCTGAGAAAGTGGAAATGCTGATGGAAGCTGTACTTATCTCACTCAGACTTCTAAGTTAAGCCCTAAACATGGAGATCACCAGGCATAAAGGAGTGGGAAAAGTGTTGCACTCATAAAGGGTGCAAAAGCACAGAGGAGAAAGAATAGTGTGAATTGTGAAACTGAGAGTTAATTGTGGTGGGAGATCAAGTTTGAGGGTGTAAAATATTATAAACTGGTGATTCTCAAACAGGGGAGATTTGGGCACCCAGGGGACATGGGTCAATGTCTGGAGATATTTCTGCTTGCCACAGCTGAGTTCAGGGGGATGAGAGGGACACGGTCATATATAAGGTAGAGGCCATGGACGCTGCTAAACATCCCACACAGGACAGCCTCCACAACAAAGACTGGACTGTCCTGGGCTAAGAAACTTTGTTATAGATAAACATGTAGACTTAAATGGGTGTTGGTTCACAAATGTACTTAAGGAATTTGGGATTTATTTTGGGAGTCATAGGGCACCATGGGAGGATGTAAGCACATGTTGTCTGTCACTCTGACAGCCCCTCTATTATTATAGCTGAACTTAGGTATTTATTTATATTGAGTCTCACTCACATGATAGGAAAATTGTGCTTCCTATGAATCTCACCTACCTATCTCACAGAGGTTGAAAAAGCATTATTCAAAAAGTTTGCTAAAAAAACTTAAAAGCAAAAAGAAAGGATGATTTAATTCATTCATCTTCACCAGTCACTACATATATGTATATAATATATAACGTATATATTATATATGTATATATAATTTATATATATACACATGTATATGTTTGTTTTATTAGACTCTCTCCTGACACACAGACTCAAGCATGAGCATCCATCTCATGAATATGAAGCACTAGAGATCAATAAAAGATACACTGGTCCATGGTGCAGTTTCAACTGGAAATGAAAAAGCTGGTACATCCAGAGAAAAGAGTGTGGAGACAGAGCCAGGAGTGCAGTTTCCAGGCTCTCGGCTTCACTTGGAAAGGTGCTCACTGGGTAGTAAATGGCCATCAACGGTGATTGAATGGCCGTCGGCTGTGGCTGGTTGGCCATCAGCTGTAGCCAGTGGGCCATTGACCACTAGTATAACTGCTGTGGCTACGCTAGCAGGAAATGGGGGCTAGCAAGAAGATGGTGGCTGAGCCTGCAAGTGGTGCAGTGAGGGTTGCGAACAGTGTGGCTCCTGCTTTCTGTTTCTCCAATCCAGCCGCTGGTGAGAATATAGTGGTATGACTCCCCTACCTATGGCTCCGTGGGTGTTCCTTTTTGTCCTCACCATGTCCTGCGTTTTTATGTGGGGAGCTGGAGCTGAGACCCCGCCTGTCACCTTGCATGACAAAGAGGTATCATTTAAAGTTCTAGACCAGGGTTTCTTAATTTTTTATATTTAATTCCAGTCCATTTTGGTCAGGTGATAACATTTAAGACCTTTCTTTTTAGAAATACACACTTCTTCCCCCAAATATAGCATCTAACTTCAGGGTTTCCCATACCCTATAGAGGCACAGTGACTTCTTACATGATGTGGATGTTCCCCAAAATATCTAAAGGCCAGATAGATAGCCACAAAAATTTGTGAAAGGAAATCTAGCATAATTTAGAATCATCCAGAGAAAGTGTTACGTTTTTTCATCAGCAAGGAACGCTTTCCAAAAATGTTCACCAAGATACCATTTGTGTCGTTTTGCAAAATATAAGTAATATTGCATCACAGCCAAAAAATTCAATGGAAATGAGCAATTTTGTTATGATCCGTAATGAAGACAATATGTTGCTCTGGTTACAATAACCTCTGTGATGAACAATTCTGTTAACCACGTGCTTTCTGCTGATTCTCATCCATCTAATCATTACTTTTCCTAAAAATAGTGATTGATTATAGTCTCAGTGTTTTGTAAATGGGAAGAAAGGGTGAACTGATCTGTGCCTGAGTTTATCACTGTTCCAAGTACGAAACTTTCAGTTCCCTTTATTCTCTTTTGCCATAGATGTCTCAACTAATTACCTTAGTCAGGACAGAACAGCCCCAGAACACACATACCATTGTAAACACACACACACACACACACACACACACACACACACACACACACAGCCTTTGTCACTTTTTGGAGGAGATACACATGTTTATTTAAAGGTTTCTAGCTTTACTGATGTAATAACCATTAGCTCAATCCATTTTCTACTTGTCATTATACTCATCAATTTTCACACATCTTAGTTCTGTACAGAGAATCTGAGTGTGCTTTATCTCTAATTCTTGCTATGATTTCTAGTAATTTGTTCACTTGAATGAAATTCCATTATAAGAGTCAGAATGTCCCTTGATGTTCTTTAGATTGGGATTTTGTGGACCCCACAAATCTTAGGCAGAAGTTGACATCTAGTCAGAATCAAGGTATCCACTGGGACTGTAGTTCTCATCTGGGATTCAGGGTCTTCTTACAAGCTCATTGGTTGTTTGCAGAACTCATTTTCTTCTCATGCTTTTCATGTGCCTGTTTCCATCTTTAAGCCCGTGATGGCAGCTGGAGTCCTTCTCATGTTTCCAATCTCTCCCTTCTTTCTGCCACATTTCTCTGACTCCAGCTGGCTAAAATCCTCTGCTTTGAAAGGCTCATATAATTAGTTTGGATCAACCTGCGTAACAGGATATTTTTCTCTATCTTAAGGTTCGTAACTTTAATTATTGCTACAAAGTCCCTTTGCCATGTAATATAACAGGTTCCAAGGAATAGGGTATGGACATCTTCGAGGGCCATTATGCTGCCAGAGAGATCTACAGATAAAGTATCATGGAGAGAGAGAGAGAGAGAGAGAGAGAGAGAGAGAGAGAGAGAGAGAGAGAGAGAGATTCTAATTTGAACTATCATGGAAGATCAAAATCACAATGAGATATCACCTCACACCTGTTACCATGGCAATAATAAAAAAGACAAGAGATAACAAGGGTTGATAAGGATGTCAAGTAAAGGGAACCCTTGTGCACTGTTGGTGGATATATAAACTGATACAGCCACTGTGGAAAATATTACGGCGGTTCCCCAAAAATTAGATGTGGAACTACCATATGATCGAGCAATTTCACTTCTGGGTATATATCCAAAGGAAATGAAATTAGGATATTGAAGAAATATCTGTATAATTATTTTATTGCAGCATTATTCATAATAGCCAAGGTATGGAAACAACCTAAAGGTCTGTCAACAGATGAATGGATAACAAAGATATGGTATATACACACAATGAAATATTATCCAGCCATGAGAAAGAAGGAAATCCTGCCATTTGTGACAATATGGATATACTTTGAGGGCATTATGCTAAGTGAAATAAGTCTGAAAAAGATAAATGCTGTATATCACTTACATGTGTAATCTAAAAAAGCCAAACTCATAGAAACAAAGAAGGACAGTGGTTACCAGAGTTTCGGGAGTTGAGGAGATGTTTGTCAAAGGGTACAAACTTTCAGTTATGAGATGAATAATTTGGGGGAATCTAATGTACAACATGGCAATTATAGGTAACAATATTGTATTATAAACTTGAAAGTTGATAAGAGAGGTGGTGGAAGTGTCAGCTAATGCTGCAGTGGTAATCACCTTGCGGTAGGTAAGTGTGTCCAATGAACAGTGTACACCTTAAACTTACATAGTGTTACATCTCAACTAAAAATGAATAAATAAGAAATAAATATTTCGAAAACTAAATGATAAAAAAAACCCTATCATGTAAGAACTATCTAATTAGGATTGTTAAAGGTGAGACCATTTTTAGCTTGGCCTTGAGGTTTGGATAGAATTTTGATTGGTGGAGATGAAGTTGATCATTTTAAATGAAGTTAATAAAGTATTTAGAGATCTGAAGATGAGGAAGAATGAGGGTTTGGACAGTAGTTTTGTCCAAGGATGAAAAAATAAGATGGAGTCAGGGAGCAGAGATCCTTAAGTTAGGATTAACAGTTTACTTTTACTAAGAATATACCCTATACCTTGAAGACATTAAACAAAAATAGGTATTAAAATTAAATAAAAACATTCCTTAAAGGCTGCAAGTGAATGAGAGGGTCAATTTTGCAACGGTTGGATAAAATTATCAACAAGAGATATAGTGCTACTGGTATGATGGGGCTTGGGGAAAGGTCTGAGAATTTATGAAGCCAAATAAAGATATGGTACCTCTTAACAATGCCTATATAAGAACTTCCCATTAAAGCTTTGATATTCTTTATGAAGTAAAGCCTCAGATTTTACAGATATTCATCCTCAAGCATCATTGTAAATGCTTGTTTCCTCTACAAATGTGAATGACCTGGAAGTGATCCCTTTCCTTCCTTCATTCATAAAAATAATCAAGTGTAACATGACTTGAAAAATCTAGAGTGAAAAAAATTCAGAACATATAATTGAAGAAAGATCCCATTTGCAGTAGCAACTGAAAAGATAAAAGGGAATAAACTTAACAAGGAATATGCAAGACTTACGTGAAGAAACCTTTAAAACACTGTCAAAAAATACAAAAATGACTTGAACTAATGAACATTATTATATTCTAGACAAAAAGACTCAATATCATAAAGACATCATTTCTTCCTATTTTAATTTAAAATTTAATGTTATGAGACCAATAAAAATACCAACAGTTTTCTTTGTTTTTCTTTTTTTACTGGACGAACTGACTATAAAATTTCTATGGCAAAATAAACAAGAATACCCCCAAAATAAAAACTCTAAAAAAGAAAAACAGAGAGGTAACACTAGCCATTCCAGACAGTAAATCATACCCTAACATTTTAATAATTTAAACACTATGGTAGCAGTCCAAGACTAGACATAGAAACAAATGAAATATGATAGAAAGTACAGAAATAGACCCAAACACATGCATATAGTAAAGAAGCCATCTTAGGTCAGTGGAAAAATATGAATTAGTCAATAAACAGTACTGGGACAGCTGGATGGCTATCTAGAAAAAAGTTGTATCTGCAGGATAAATTCCAACTGGATCAAAAATATAAATGTAAAAAGTGAAATCATAAGAGCACTAGAAGAATACATGAGAAATTCCTTTATGATCTTTCTTGGAAGATCAGAAGTCATAAAAGAAAAGGAATATTTAATTACTTTAAAACGCCTTCATAGTAAATGCAGCATAATCTAAGTCAAAATACACTAATTAATTGATAAATACTATATTTGCAGCAATATTTGAAGTAGTGAAAATATTGGAACCATTTTAAATTTCATCTGTAGGGACCAGTTAATAAATCATGCTTGATCCATACATAGAATACTATGCTGCTATAAAAAAGAAAAAGGGAGTTCTCTATGTGTTGGTACAAAAAGAATTCCAAGATACATTATGAAGTGAAAAAATGCAAAGTGTAAAACAATGTTTTAGTATGCTACTTTAGGTAGAAAAAAGAAATTGTGTATATATATATATATATATATATATATATATATATATATATATCCAAAAAATGTATATACATTTTAATAAAGGAAAAACACTGTACTAAAATTGTAATACTCAATATATACCAATAACGAAAGATGAATACAAGTCACATTTGACTTCCGCAATTGCAAGAGGTGCTCAAAGTGGTTACCGTCAGTTTAATTTTAATACAGTTTTTTCCTTTATTAAAATGTGTATACATTTTTTGGCCCTGTGTGTGTGTGTGTGTGTGTGTGTGTGTGTGTGTGTATTTAAATTTGTCTGTGTATGGATAGAAAAACTAGTTCTTATCTAGAAGCTGGGAAATTGGGAGGAGTGTGTCACAGTTGAGAGTAAGATTTTTCTCTCAATCCTTTTTTATATTACTTAATTTTGTATTGCTGATTCAAAAATTTGAATAAAACATGTCTAGTGATACTTTTCTTTTTCTAGGCAACATTATTCATTCTACCAATTCCTGTTTCATTAAGTTATCATAGGGGACATGTACCAACTGCAGAATTTCTTCAAGGCATCAGAATTCTATGACATCAATTAAAAAAAATAGACCTCGTATGCAGTGCTTTGTGGCGCTAAAATGCAAAAACACTGCGTGAGCATTGCTCAAT
Organism: Rhinolophus hipposideros; assembly: GCF_964194185.1. Lineage (NCBI taxonomy): Eukaryota > Metazoa > Chordata > Mammalia > Chiroptera > Rhinolophidae > Rhinolophus > Rhinolophus hipposideros. The sequence continues at coordinate 7,376,224 of NC_138060.1, read as the reverse complement.
TTGACCAGGGTGAAGTCCTTCTGGGTTTTGGCCTTCCACAGCTTCATAGCCACTGCCAAATAGTTGGTCACACTCTGTAGCTCTCTGAATTCATCCACCGGGCTATAAAATACAATGCCAGGGATCTGGGTAGCCAGGTGGTGGGGACTGGGGCCAGGAACTGTGCAAGTCAATTCAGGATTAGGATATAAAGTCAGCTAATATGAGGTCCGCATGAGACAAATGCTGGCCAGTATCCCCACTCTAGGTTTCTTTCTCTGCATCCCCTGCCTCAGTGAATTGGCCCTGCCCTCTTGCCTGTCTAGAGCCCTGTGAATTTCAACATGGGATAGTGTCAAAGGAGAGAGAGAGGACATTAGACAGAAAAGGAGAAAATTGCCATTTTCAGCTTTTTGTACACAAATGGTATTTTCAGTTAATAAGATGTTTTGCAGAAACTGCCTAATAGTTTCTTTAAAACCATTTTTATATTATGTTTGTGTGTCTTTCTTTAAAGAGTTAAATTCTAGGAAAAGAGGCCTGGATCCTTTAACATAGGGCAAGCTGTGACTCTGAAGATCATTTCTGTGCATACAGAGGGCAGATGGCAGAAGGGAACAGGCAAGCTTAGAATAAATGAAATTCCATTCCAATTAAGAAAGGATCCTTGGAAGCACCTCAAGCAAGCTAGAATTACTGTCATGCCTGTTGATGTTTTAATCTCTGCTTTTCTATTGGGTGAGAGGCATATAAAGGAGCCGAGAAATAAAGCAAGTAACTTGAGAAACCAAATGAAGTTTTTTTTCTTTATAAATTTTAAGTAGAAAGAAGCTGGCTGAAGTTGAGATGAGAGCACAGCATAAGTGGTATAAGAAGAACAAAGGCTACGGTGGTTTGGGTAACTGACCATGGTGGATACGATTTTAATTCTTTAAAGAAGCCCTAGAAAAACTGGAAAACAAAACAGAAAACCCAAAACAAAACATATTGCAAGGGACTCACTCAAGCTTTGGAGGGAAATTCAAGGTTAAATGAAACAATGAGCAATAGAACTGAAGAGGAGTTAGAAAAATATCCACTTTCAACTGGCATCTTCCCCTTTTCTCTAAATTTTGCATCTGGTTTAAAAATAGTATTTCTCTGTGTTTCTGCTTTCTTGTTCAATTGAGAATTCAACTTCAGATAGAGCCTGAGTAGAAAATTTCGCTAAATCCTGTGACTGACTTAACTATACCTGTGGGAAGCTACTCAGACCTTGAAGCTGTAATTTTGGTTTCACTCTGAATAGCTGACAGTTTATTCAAACAGTGGGCAGAGGGTCCGGAGAAATGTAGAGGCACCAAAGTGGTAGCGTGAACATGCAAACCTACAAAATAACCTTGGTAAATACAGCCTGTAAGCCACGCCCCGCCACACACCTTTTTTTGGGTTTTTGTATGTGTTCATAGAGGACAGCCCTGACATCTGCTGTTCGGGCAGATGCAGTTTTCAAAACGAGAATTAGATCTTAGGTTGTCACAGCCTAAACAGTAAGAAAAGCAAACAAAACTTAAAGATGATCATTGAAGTATATTTAATGCTTATTTGTGCTACTCAAAAGCCAGTAATTTTGATCTTGGTATTATTTTAATAGAGTAGTTTTCAAAAGTTTTAAACAACAGTGGAACTCATCTTTCAAATGTCATCTTTTACAGGATTTGGACAAACAAACAAACAAATAAAATAAACAAATAAAACAAACAAAAAATAGAATTTTAGTAATTTTAACCCTATTTTATAAGTTCACATTTATAACAGTTTTATCTTATAATACCAGAGAAAATAATTAGGCTGTTTTGACAGATTGATAAATTGAAAGCAAGGGTTATTATCATAGTCTTATGACAGTTGTAATATTTTATCAGCTTCAACACCTAACAAATTTTTGTACTTTGTTTTATGTATTTGCACAACTGGGAGAAAATCCTAATTCATTAAACAGGAGCAAACGACACTCGTCTAGACCACTCATTTTGCACTCTCAGGGCCTTCTCAGGGTACAGAATAACACTGATTCTGAAACACCACAATGGGTGCTAGATGTTTTCCTACATTTATTCATTAACGTTATCTACTGCTTACATAATTAAGCTGTAAGTGTTCACATTTCATAGACACTGAAAAAAAGGACATTTTGGGGTATTTTTGGTAGAAAATACTTTAAAAATTTGTCTTATACCATAATAGGAAGTTTGATATAGTTATTTATTTTTTTTAATAATTTTTTTTTTTTTTTTTTTTTTTTAGATTTTATTGGGGAAGGGGAACAGGACTTTATTGGGGAACAGTGTGAACTTCCAGGACTTTTTTTTTTTTCCAAGTCAAGTTGTTGTCCTTTCAATCTTAGTTGTGGAGGGCGCAGTTCAGCTCCAGGTCCAGTTGCCAGTTACTAGTTGCAGGGGGCGCAGCCCACCATCCGTTGCGAGAGTCCAATCGGCAACCTTGTGGTTGAGAGCCCAAGCTCCAACCAACTGAGCCATCCGGGAGGCAGTTCAGCTCAAGGTGCCGTGTTCAATCTTAGTTGCAGGGGGTGCAGCCCACCATTCCTTGAGGGATTCGAGGAATTGAACTGGCAACCTTGTGGTTGAGAGCCCACTGGCCCATGTGGGAATCGAACCGGCAGCCTTCGGAGGAGTTAGGAGCACGAAACTCCAACCTCCTGAGCCAGGCCAGCCCTGGTATAGTTATTTTTTAACAATCTTATATACTTCAATGCTTGCCTCTATTAAATAGAGTCACTTCAAGTTTCAAAGCAGTAAAATGAGTTTTGTTTTGCATATTAAGTCCAAGATTTGGTTTTATTGTTAATATTGTCAGTAACTATAAGGATAGTACTACTACAACTTGAATCGCCTAATGAATCTTAGTCATATTGTACAAATTATTGGCAAGACACAACACCTGATGCAAATGTTAATCTAATGCAAAAGACATGCACAGTCTGAATAATTAATAAAAAGACATGTATGCAAAGCCACATAAATTTTTAAAGACTATATTGTTTTATAAGAAGTTCAACTTTATGCAAAAAGATGTGAAAGCAAACATTATTTTGAAATTTGTAGTTAAATGATTTTACCTGAGAGCATGGTATCAGGCATTAAAACTCTCTGATGTGTTAAAATTTGGTATTCAAGACTTTGAACAAGTAGGTTTGTATGTTACAGTTTAAATAATATCTAAAAATGCATGAAGTAATGTTTGAATTAAACAGCTGTGGGACTCCTGAAGCACATTTTGAAATATCTTTTAAGATATCTCAATAGTGGAGTCAGAGTTTTGGGATCTAGGGTTGGAAACAATTAGTACAAGCCTCAAATCCTGAGCTTTCATGTTGGTGTATAAATCCCATAAATCTCTTAATCACTCCTAGAGCAAGCTTTCATCTAATTTTCCCAAGAGAAAGTTATCAAAGCAATTCTCGGAGTTGAATTAGGGCATGTTGGAGCTCTTCAGAGGATAGGCTTCAGATATTTCTCATAAATCAATATGTCTCTCAAGCTTGTCAAATATAATAACTGTGTTAAATTCATTTCTTCAGAATGTTGTACTATGACATTGTGTCTTCATATTGTTATTACAAAAAGGTTGAGTTACTTTTCTAAAAAAGTATAAAGTTAAACCTTTGTAAGTAAATAGTAGGGAAAATTTTATAAGACTGTCTCACAGTAAATTTTTCTGGTTTGGCCTTTAGTTCATTTTACCATTTTTCCATATCAACAAATGGTATTTTATTGAAGACGTTATGAACTGCAGTAACTATTGATGAAGCTGCAACACCCACATTTTTCTCAGTAGGCTCATAATTCAGTTGGAAGCAAATAAAATTAGTGCACGTAATCTTCATATTACTGACTGGACTTAAACAGGACAATTACCACGGTCTATAGTTATAGCTTGATTACAACTTTCACTTTCTTTATCAATTAGGTAATATGAAATGAAACCCATTTAAAAATATGTCATCTTCATATCTCAGTTTGCTCTCCCTCCTGTTGTCTATTTCTCCCTCCTGTTGTCTATTTCACTCTGGTAAGTGTCTCTTCTCTGTAAGTAGGCAATGTGTAACGAGTCACTTTATTCTAAAGAATTCATGATAATGATTTTAGCCATTTTTGAGCCTTGATTTGTACTCACATTTTCCTCACTATCATAATTTTTCAAGCAATCTGTAAAAGGTAATATTACAACTCTCACTTCCACTAGCTAGTTGTAAGAATAGTATTTGCACTCTCATCTTCTTCCTGTTTTGTCCTTACGTTGATCTGTGAAAGTACTAAGGGAAATACATTCTTTCAAAATATATATAAATATAAATATAAATATAAATAAATATATATATATATATATATATATTTTTTTTTTGGAAAGAGTACTTAACGTGAGATCTTCCCTCTTAACACATTTTTAAGTGCAGAAGACATTATTGTTGACTATAGGTACAATGTTGTATTCTTTTTCCTCTTTATTTTAGTGGCCACGTGAGGCCCCTGACGGGGTGTGGCGCCACCTGGTATGGTGGGTAATACCATGGGAACGCAAAACAAACTTCAGGAGGGTAGTTCAGAGGACTCACTCGTGAGATACAGGGAGGATATTACTGTATCAGGGGTGACTACAGCTAAAGCATTACCTGGATCGCCAGATTCAGCAGTCAAGTTTAGCCTCCTTGCTCAGATATATTTTATTTGGATAGAAAAAGCTTATAAAATTTCTACTAAATCCATCCACATGCCCAGATGTGAGAAAAAGTTGTCTTAGTAGATTCTTGGTATTATAAACACCCCATTTTCTACCAAGGCACAATAAAAAGACCGTTATAATATAATATAAATCTATAATATAACATAATATAATATAATATAGTATAACATAAAGCTAATTCTGGTTTAGTGCTGACCTAGTAAGGGGTCAGAAGAGGGTCTATTAATTTAAATGGAAAATATTTATTCTTGTTTTTGGAATATATTTACACATATATATATATATATATGAATGTGTCTTCATTCTGGAAATTCACATTGCTCACAAAAATAATAAAACCACACTAAACTGAATCAAATAATAGTCCAAGTATGGTTACCTGACTCAAGAGACTATAAATTTATCTCCTTTCCCATTCTTCTTTGCTGACCAGTTAGTTCTTCCGGTTCTACTGCAGGACACCACTGATTGAGGCAAAGTGGTAACTTTGAAAGAAGCGATTTCTCTCCATTTGCTAATAGCTACCTTATCTGTTATGTAGGAAAACTGAAGTATTTTGCCATACACCCCATCTTCCAGAAAAAACAAACAAACACACAAACAAAGAAAACCTATTTATATAATTTAGGAAGACCTTAAATAAGTGGTACAGGTGATACTGTCAATAAAATTTTGAAGGTATGACTTAGCATCTTTAAACAGACATTCTCTCCAAAGGTAAGGTGCATAGACTGTGCCTCATTTATTTGATTTTTGGCAGGTAATGTAGAAGTCTAATGACTATCCATTCTGTGTCTCTCATTGTGTTTTATACAATATACACAAAGAATTTCAGGTGGATGGAAGATATAAGTGTGCAAAGCAAAACTGGTAAACCACTTGGAAAAGTAATTTGATAATGATTAGTAAACTTAAAGATATATCCATTTCAGGTATGTACCCTAACTCTTACACAAGTGCATAAATATGCACATAAGAATAATCATTACAGTAACTGAAACAACTAGGGGAATAGACAAATGATAGGCAGCTAAAATGAAAAAATTTTCCTTATATGTATTGAAATACAATGTTGGGTGAAAAGCAAATTTCACAATATTTATTATACCATTTATATAAAATTATTTAAATACAGTTTATGTAGTACGTATATACAGATATGAACAGGAAAGACACACACCATCTTCAAATAGAGTTTGCCTCTGGGGAGAAAAACATGAAGATAACTAGGTCCAGAGGAATATAAATGGGGTTTCAAACTTATCTGTAATATTTTAGCTCTTTTAAAAAAATTGCTGATGTAAGTATGATAAAAGTTAACATCTATCAATTCTGGGTCATGGATACCTGAATATATACCATATTATTCTCTGTACTTTGCTGCTTATTTTAATCATTTCATACCAAAGTAATAAAATGATAACTATACATCTTAAAAATAAATTAATGAGTTAAAAACCAAAAATTCATACAACTAAATTTTTAAATTTTATCTCCCAAAATAACTATTGGTAATGAAGATATTTTAAAAAGTAAATAACTGACTTTAGAAATAATAAAAACTGAACATTGCGTAGGACTTAGCAGTGCTCAATATGTTCTTTAGACAAAAATTGACTGTCTTCAATGCATTGACTTCAAGAATTAATTCAGAGAAACTACTTTAAAGCCTGAGGCGAGTGGCTGAAGGGAATAATGAAAATGATTGTAGAAGTTTATGATTTCAACACTGGGTCTTTGTAAAAATAAAGAAAATGGACAAATTTCTAAAATAATCTAAATACATAAGGAAAAACCTAATAAGTGAAATTAGAAAGGAAAAAGATGCAACTACAGTGACAACAGAAGTGAAAATGAAAAGAGAATATTATGCACACTGATATAATGTTTTTGAAAACATAATAAAAGGAGCATTTCTTTTCTGAAAAAAATATACGTATAAAATGCTGACTCCAGAAGAAATAGGAAACCCAAATAAAAGATAACCAAGGGAGAAATTAAGGCATTTATCAAAGGCTCTTGCCCCCAATCATATTATTAATGAATTCTTTAAGATTAAAGCAATAGATAATTCTTTTTTTTTTTCAGGTGTACAATTCTGTATTACATCGTCTATAAATCCCATTGTGTGATCACTACCCAGAGTCAGTTCTCCTTCCATCAATAGATAATTCTTGCTCATTATAAACTATTCTGGACCACTGAAAAATATCAAAAGCTACCTAAGTCATTTTCCAAAGTTAACAAATCCTGAAATCTCCATTTGTCAAAGATAGCATTAAAATGTACTCTATAGATCTGTCTCACTGCTATATAAGGTGCACATTAAAAATACCTAACAATAGAATTAATATATTAAAATATTTCATCATATGATATCAGTATGTTAACTTATCAATAGCACAAATAAGTAAAACCATAAAGCAGTCTCAACAGGTATTAATGGACGACATTCTGATGAAATATAATGCTTATTACCTATTTAAATCTCTTTAAGACTAAAACTCAAACTAATTATCCTTAATAAGACAACAAATTTCTATTTCAAATGAATATTCAATATCATACATAACAATGAAATGCTAGAGGCATTTGTGTTAAATTAGAAATAAAACCAGAATTCCATATCTAGCATTGTACTTGAAATTCTGGAAAAGGCAAAAAATAATTGTATATATACGTGGAGTAAAATAGAACAAATGATCATTATTATTTGCAGGTGATATACTTTAAAAAAACCCAATAGAACCCCTTGAAAGTCTATTAGAATTAATAAGAGTATCATAGATACTGAATATATATATGCCATGTTTCCCCCAAATAAGACATGGTCTTATATTAATTTTTGCTCCAAAAAAAAAATACATTAGGCGGTATGTTCAGGGGATGTCATCCTGAAAAATCAAGTTAGGGCTTATTTTCTGGTTAGGTCTTATTTTAGGGAAAAACACGGTATATACATATATATATATATATATATATATATATATATATATATATATGTATATATCCTATTAGCTTTTCAGCATATCAGTCAGAAAATGTAATTTAAAAAGAAAAAGACATATTATAAACCTCTCTCTCTCTCTCTCTATCTCTCTTTCTCTCTCTCCCATTAACAGTAATAACAAAAACATTGCCTTGTGATAAAACTAAATGGCAATAGTAATAAAATATATGGGGGAAATACCATACTGTTTAAAAAAATCAACTTGTATATATTAAGAGAAAGCAACAACACAGGTTTCTATATAGGAGCAATAAACATCAGAAGGATATTTGTTATTCTCAAATCAATACATTAATACAATAATTTTTTTTTTACGTGACAGAATAATTCTAAAATTGATCTAGAAGATAAAAGAAGTGAGGTGGCAGTACAGTGTCTAGCCCATGGTCAACACTCAAGGTCTGTTACATAAGACAGCTTACAAAGAGAAAACCAAACCAGGAAAGGAAAACCACAAAGTGTGGTGCGATGGAGCTATGGAAGAGGAAGTTCAAGAAAAAAGGAAATGTCAACACAACTGAAGAATCAAGAAAAAGAGGATAAATTCGGTAATTCGGATGTCAGTGTTGCACTTCAAAAGAGGGGACCAACAGATGATCGATCTCTTCCCCACCTAACTGAAACAATTGAGAAATTCGTCAAAAAGAGTAAGGCATATGGAGGCCGAAGTATTGGCGTTATTACTAATAACAGTGATATTGTAGAATGTGAATCCCAGGCTGCAGGCTAGTGGCCCAGTCTTAGAGTTATCAACCTAGTCTCAGCACCAGCTGGACCTGGCTGAAAACAATTGAAAGCACACTGTCTCTGGTTAGACTTGTTTCTAAGAGGAGAGAAAAAGGGGTTGGGTCTCATATCCAGCAGCACTAGCCTGGAACTTCCCCCTTTGGTCATTTCATGCACAGGATACTATTTAGCACTGAAAAGGAATGAACCACAGCCACACTCATGAAGAATAAACCTCAAAGATATAATACTAGCAAAAGCAGTAACTCACAGAAGAACCCAAGCAGCAACTGTTCCATTTATATACAGCTCAAAACAGACAAGGCTATACAACATATTGTTTAGAGATAAACACATAGAAAGGAAGCTTTTAAAGCCAAGGAGCTATTATCATGAATGCCAGGGGAGAGGTTATCTCTGGGGCCAGAGTGGGGCGGTAATAACAGTCACACACAGGGGCCTTCTAAGTCACGGGCTATGTTCAACTTCTTAAGTGATCTGTAAGTCAGCACTTACAGATCTGTAAGTGCTTGATATGCATGATATGTTTCAAATCGAAAAAAATGGAGAAGTGGTATAAAAAGAAACAAACTAGAAAACCCGTCTCTCTATAATACATATATCTTCATTTTCCTAAACAAAACACCACAATTAATTAAATGTAGGGGTCTTTTTTGGAAAGATATCAGTGTATCCCTTCCCACCTTTTGCCATAATATGTTTTTTGACTTAAAGAAAACAATTATTAATTTACAGAAAGGTACAAAAATAGTACAAAAGGTTTATGTATCCTTCACCTTGCTTACCCCAATGATTATATCTTACGTAATTATGGTACACTACCAAATCAAGCTGACATTGTCTGTATAGTTCTATGTCATTTTATCACAGGTGTAGCTTTGTATAACCATCACATAATCAACATACAGAACAATTTTGTCACCACAAATTCCCTCATGCTGTACCTCTGTAGTGACACTCAGTCCTGGCTGCCCATCATCCCTAACCCCAGGCAGCCACTAATCTGCTTTCCACCTCCATAATTGTGTCATTTTGAGAATGTGATATACAGGGAATCACCTACTATGAGACTGGCTTTGCTTACTTAGCATAATGTCCTTGATCCACCCGAGTTGATGAGTGTATCAATAGTTCATTCCTTTTTATTGCTGAGTAGCACTCTATGGTAGGATGGACCATCGTTGAACCATTCCCTCATTGAGAGACATTTTGATTGTTTCCAGTTTTTGGCTTTTATAAATAAAGTTACTATGAACAATCACATACAGGTTGTAAGGTGGAAATAACTTTTCATTTGTCTGGGATAAATGCCCAGGAGTGCAACTGCTGTACCGTATGGTAAATATATATTTAGTTTTTAAAGAAACAGCCAAAATTTTTCAGATAGGCTGTATCATTTACATCTCCACCAGCAATGTATGGGAGATCCATCTGTATTTGGTATAGTCACTACTGTTAAAATTTTAACTGTTCTCATATGTATGTAGTAAGACCTCATTGTGGTCTTAATTTGAATTTCTCCAATGTATAGCTGTGTTGATTTCCTATTGCTGCTGTAACAAACTACTATCACAAACAGTGCCTTAAAAACAACACAGATTTATTCTGTTACAACTCAAGAGGTCAAAAGTCTAAGCTGGGTGAGCAGGGCTGCATTCCTTCGGAAGACTGAGGGGAAGCGTCTGTTTCCTTCTACGAGCTGCCCGTACCCCTTGGCTGCTGGCGCTTTCCTCCGTCTCAGAGGCAGCATTATAGCGTCTTCTCTCCTCTCGGCTCCTGCCTCCGTTTTATAAGGACCCTTGTGATTACATCGGGCCCACATGCATAATCCAGAACAATCCGATCTCAAGATCTTTATTTAATAACTTAATCACATCTGCAAAGTTCCTTTTGAATGTAAGATAACATATTCACGGGGTCTGGGGATTAGGATGGTAGGTTTCCGTTTTTGGTTTTGGCGGGGAGCATTGTTCTGTCCGCCATAGCTAATGATGCTGAGCATCTTCTCATGGGTTTATTTACCATCCACATATCCTCTTCAGAGATGCCTTTTGTCATTTTCTAGTGGATCATTTGGGTTTTGTTTTGCTTAACTATTGAGTTATGAGAGTACTTTGTATATTTTAGATAAAAGGTCTTTGTCAAGTATATTCCTTTGAGGCTGTAGCTTGTCTTTTCATCTAAACAGGGTCTTTCACAGAGCAGTTTAAATTTATTGTTTTTCTTGATGAATCATGCGTTTTGGTGTCAAATCTAAGAAATCTTTGTCTATCCCTAGACCATGAAGATTTTCTCCGATATTAAAAATACTTTCAAGCTTTACATTTTACACTGTAGTACATAATCCACTTTGAATTTTTTGCATAAGGTGAAAGGTTTAGATCATAGTTCATTTGCTAACACTTTCTATTTCTTTGTTAAGACTGTCTATTATCCCATATGTTTCAAGTGTTAGTAATTACTCAGAATCATTTTTATGACAGTTACTTTAAGATCCTTGCTTGATAACTCTAACACCTGCATCATCTTGGTGTTGGCACAGGCATATGTTGATCGTCTTTTCTTAGTCAAGTTGAGATTTACTTAGTCCTTTGTATGATGAGCAAGTTTCCACTGAAGTCGTTATGCCATTCTTAGGTCTGAGGTCTCGATCCCACCTACCTTACTCTTTCTAACTTTCAGACTCTTTTATATATAATGTCCAGGGTTTTAGGTGTGGCTCGTAGGAGGAATAGTGAAAACTATGTTTAGTCTATCTTTCCAGAAGTGGAAGTCTCCACATTTACTTTTAAGGGCATTTTGGTTATTGAGGACAATTATGTCACAAAATTTGAATTCAAAATTTCTTTTTCTTAGTTTCTATCGCCAGTGTTTGTGTATATAATTGGTTGCAGGTGAGTAGTTATTGCAGGTGACTGCATCAGTGAACTGGGATTTATAACTTCAATAATTAGCTCCAAAATCAGAGGATTTGGATTGAAAAAAAAAGTTTTAGATTAATTAGAACTATTAACTAGATTTTTCAAACACATAGCTTCTAATATCTTCCCTTGATAGACCTAAAACTTTTTAAAGCCAATTGACTTGGGAAAAGTTAAGTAATCTTGTACTTTATGTGAATCTCACCCATGTAATCCTATGTCTCTAATCAGAGTTGTCATATTTGGTTGTACAGATTGTGTATAACGCCAGGTGTGAAGTGCTAGTCACAATGTTTTCTGCTGTGAATAGGATTCAGGAAAGACAAAAGTATCATGGTTCCTGGCTTCTAGTCCACCGTCACCTTTTATGATCTTCATTAATCTTACTTGGTTTAATTAGAGCAGAGTGACTCGTTCAGAGTCATCCAGCAATCCTCAGGTGCATAGATAATCCCCTAACCTCTCTCTTCCTTCCACATAACAACACACTGCTTAAAATGTACCACTGGGAGCCCAGTACTTAAAGGCTACGATGACATAGACGAAAGGAAGTGGAGGGAGGGGAGTTACAGCTGACAGCAAGGTGATATTTCCATTAGGATTTGCTTCAAGTAACAATCGGAGGGGGAGATACAAAGGAGAAAGTGACGGTGTGAGAGCCAGCGGTGCAGGGGCGGGGGGCTGAATGTTTTTCTCTTCTCACCTGGTCAAGTGGTAGATAAGGATGGATATAGTCCTTTCGTTTTCATTTCTTCTGCTTTTATTTTTCTTTCTTTTTTTGAGGTAGGTAATAACATAAGGAGTAAAGCATTTTTATTTTAAAGCAGGAAGCATAAGCACCTATGAAGAGGACTTTACATTTTCACCTTAAAATATGAAAGTACCCAGAGAAGGGGAAATGTGTGAATAAATATGATGTTTTCATTTTTATGAGCTGCCACCAACAGGAAGAGAGTTTTTTTGTTTTCTCTTTTTTTCAAGAAGGGCGCCGCCCACTGTGGCCCATGCGGGGATCGAACTGGCAATCTGGATGTTATTAGCTCCACACTTTAACCAACTGAGCTAATCGGCCACCCTCTCATTTTTAAATTAATATTGTTGACAACCTAAAAACTGAAAGTTCAATTAAATGAAGGTGTCAACGCATTCCTAAATAACTGACTTTATAATGTAAAATATCAATTTGGGGGGTTATCTCTAAACATTCTTGAAAGAATCAAGCAATTCTCAGATGTTAAAAAACATTCATTTATGTAAAATATAACAAATGGATTACAAATTAGTTTTAATTACCCGCTAAAACCAGTAGACTCCCACACTTGCAAATGATATCTATTTATAAATAATTAAAAGTAAAGAGATTTAAGTAGTTTTCATAAATCATACCTTTCTGGCATTAGCTAGAAATAATGAAATTTTACTTTATCTCAAACTCAAATTCTGATAACGTGTAAGTCAGCTTCTTTGAGTCTCAGCTCATAAAATATATTCTTAGCTGCTTTAGCCATTTCATAAGGTCATTATGAGTGTAAAATAAGGGATTTGGAAAGTGTTTTAAAAGAAAATGTGCAAGTTGTTAACATGGTTGGTAGTTTATACGTTGATTTAAAATATTTTGTAAGATTGAAGTTAAACACTTTAACATGAACTATAAAGCACTGCATAATCTGGACCCCTCAGCCATCTTGCTGACATCAGCCCTATGGCTCTCTCTGACTTGGCTGCGCTGCATCGGGAGGGGGGCTGCATGGCTGGAGCACAGGAGGACTACCTCCATGGTAACTCTTTTCTCCTCCAGGAGGAAACACTTGTATGCAGAGGGTAGAACAATCCCAAGAATTTGCTGCACAGGTATCCTTCACTAAGCCGATTTTGAAATACTTAAAATAGGTCATCTGCTAATGGCATTGCAATGGCAGAAAGTCTGCTGACACTGGCCTTTCTGCTTTCCGTTAACTAGTTGATGCTATAGCTTTGGCTGGAGGGGGAGTTTATCATTTGAGGTCTAATTCTTTCATTGTTGGGTAGCAGGAATTCTTTAAGGGCCCTTCAGCCTAAAGGCAAAGAAAGCAGATGCCATCGGCATCGGAGCCGATGAAACTAAACTGCACCGACTGGAAAAACACATGTCTCTTCTAATATTGGTAATGTCTTAAACTTTACCTTTTAAAGCAAAGAACTTTGTTAATTTTCTTGGTTGGAGACACAAAGAATAAGTCTTTCTCTTCTGAATTAGCTTGCTAAGGCTGCCATAAAAAATACCCCAGACTGGGTGGCTTAAACAACAGAAATTAATTTTCTTTCAGTTCTGGAGCTAGACATCCAAGGTCAAGATGGTTGGTTGGTTTCTTCAGAATCTCTCTCTTTGTCTTTCAGATGGTTTTCTTCTTTCTGTTTTCTCACATGGTCCTTCCTTTATGTATGTTTGTGTCCTATCTTCTCTTCATTAAGGACACCGGTCACATTGGATTGGGACCCACTTTAATGACCTTCCTTAACTTAACGACCTCTTCAGTGACCTTATCTCCAAATGAACTCACAAGCTGAGGTACTAGGGGTTTGCACTTCAACGTATGAAATTTGGGGGAGCACAATTCAGGTATAACACCTTTCAAAACTATTTCTGATAGTTCAGTTAAGCCATTGGAATGAAGCACTTACAGCAACTTCTCATAACATCAGTGCCTCGGTAGATATGGTATTCAGACCTTGGACTTCGATATCGGCTAAATCTAAAAAGAGTTCAGCCTTTAATTCCATGTAATTCTGTACAGTAACCCCCCTTATCTGCATTTTCACTTTCCATGCTTTCAGTTCCATAGTCAAATGTGGTCCAAAAATATTAAATAGAAAATTCCAGAAATAAACAATTCATAGGTTTTAAATTATGCACTGTTCTGAGTAGCACGATGAAATCTCATGCCACTTCTGCTCCATTCCAGACAGATATGAATCATCCCTTTGTTCAGTATCAATATGCTGTACATGTTACTTGTCCGATAGTCACTGAGTAACCATCTAGATTATCAGATCGCCTGCCATGGTATGACAGTGCTCGTGTTCAGGTAACACTTATTTGACTTAATAATGGCCCAAGGCCATTCAAATAACTTTCATTGAGTATATTGTTAAAATTGTCCTATTTTATTAGTAGTTATTATTAACTCTTACTGTGCCTAATTTATAAACTAGACTTTATCATAGGAATGTATGTATAGGAAAAAACATAGTATATATAGGGTTCGGTACTATCCACAACTTCAGGCATCCAGTGGAGCTCTTGGTACATATCCCCAGCAGATAAAGGGGGACTACTTGATGTTGATATAATGTAGATTAGCATAAATTTTCTAGAACTCATACTCATTCACTATGGTATTGTGCTTTTGTTATAATGACTTTATTGAGATATAATTCATGTACCTCCAAATTACCATTTAAAGTATACAATTCTGTACAACCACTAATCTAGTTCCAGAACATTTTCACACAAAAAAAACCATATCCACTAGCAGTTTCTCTCCTTTCCCCATTACCCCAACCTTTGGTAACCACTAAATTATTTTCTATCTTTATAGATTTGCCTATTCTAGATATTTCATGTAAATGGAGTCACATAATATGTGGCTTTTTGTGACTTTCACTTAGCATGTTTTCAAGGTTCATGTATTTTGTAGCCTGTATCAGTATGTCATTCCTTTTTATTGCCAAATAATATTCTATTGTATGGATATATGACATTTTGTTTGGGAATATTTGTTTATTCATTCATTAGATGGAGGATGTTTGCATTGTTTTCACTTTTTGGCTATTATGAATAATGCTGCTATGAATATTTATGTACAAGTTTTTGTGTAGTCATATGTTGTCAATTACCCTGGACATAAACTAAAGAGTTGAATTCCTGGTTCATACGGTAAGTCTATATTTAACATTTTGAAGAACTGCCAAACTCCTTTCCGAAGTGATTGCACCGTGTTACACTCCCACCAGAAATGTATAAGGGTTCCAATTTCTCTATATTCTTGCTCACACTTGTTATAGCCCATTCTTTTTATTTACTGTTTATCCTGGTGAGTCCAAGAGTACATATTGTATGATTATTTATATTTTTAAAAAATTTGTTAAGGTGTGTTTTATGGCCCAGAATGTCCTCTATGAGGTCTGACAATTACGTTCATGAACTTGTTGCAATGATGTTGCTAAACTTTTTTGATATCTGAGGGGTTATTCACTATGAATTTGTATCAACTGGACAAACAGTTAACCTAGTTTACTATTTGGAAAAAAAGGCTGCGTGAAAAAGATAGGCTATCTGAACTTTTCAACAACAATTCATGGCTCTTGCATCACAGCAAGGCACCAGCTCACACAGCACTGTCTGTGAGGATTTTCACCAGTAAACAAATAACTGTATTGGAAAACCTTCCCTACTCACCTGATCTGGCCCCCGATGACTTCTTTTTTTATCCGAAGATAAATTTAGACCATTACAATTTAGAATGTCCTTATTCTCACAAGGATGAGTCAAGTTTTAATTTACTCTCTTTATATTAAAATAAAAATTGTTTGCAGAGAAAGTTAATTGAATAAGTAAATTCTCAGGAACAAACTGTAAAATCTAAGAACACATAAATCTTTAACATAAAAATCTAAATAGTTATTATTATTTCTGTTAACAGGCCAGAAAAATTTCCCACTTAGAAACATTTCAATAACTTGTTTTAAGGTATTTCTTTGGTCATTCATCCATTCAATAAACATTTATTCAATGCCAACTATGTGCTAGACACTTGCAATATAGCATTGAAAAGCAGACATAGCCCTCGTGGAACATGGTAAAAGACCCAGCTCTTCTCCCCTTCCATCCTTCCTAACATCAACAGAAGTCAAATGGCTGCAACTTGAGACAAGTGATATAAAGGAACCCAAAGAGGATGAGATATAAAAAAAGAGTAGGAGTGAGAATTACCCACTGTAAATAGTGCTCCCATGGAGACCTCTCTGGTATGGAATCTTAATGAATGAGAAGGCTGAGTGACTGAAGAGAAGCACGTTAGACAGGGGGACAGCTCGACTAAAAGTCGAGGCTGGAAATAAGTTGGGAGTATTCTATGAACTGAAAAAAGAAATGATGCCTAGTAAGAAACTGATGGTAGGGGAGAGTGAGAATGGCAAGTATAGTGTGATAAAGTTGGGAAAGACGCAGCCTGCAGATCAAGCAAGGCCTCACAGCATGAAGTTTAGGGCTTCCCCCTTAAAGATACAGTATTTACATTTCTGTAGTCACACAACAGCCTAGCCCACTGTCCCTCCATGTCTTTCCTTAAGGAAAGAAGAGTCTGTGAGACTGTGCCTTTCTGGGACTCTGTTCCATCCTTGTGTTTACACCTTATGTCTCTCTGTCTGATCCCCAAAAGATGGTTTGCAGCCAAAGACGGGTAAGATATCTCATGGGAGATAACAACCTAAGCCAGGCGGAACCGAGTGGGGACCCCTAATGAGCTGCCTTAGAAGAATAAGGGAAGGGGCCTTGCCTCCCCTTCCCACTGCCTGGGAAAGTCTGTTACAGGCCCTGGCTTTTTCCTTGCACCTGTTTGTGAGAGAAGTCATGAGGACAACAAAGATCAGTTCTCTCCACTTATCTCAACGGAGCTGTTACAATATGAGAGACTTGACCCTGAGAAGGTACATACCTTAGGTAAGACATCATGGGACCTTGTACTTCGGCTGTATACAGACAAAGGGAGATTAGAATAGACATTTTTCTACTATGATGTATGAGTCTCACAGACCTTGTAAGAAACAATGTTACTTTCTTGTAGTTGTATACCTATCAATAAAAACCTTCAGTCAGCCTTATTCTGGGCTCCAGTCCTCTGAGACTGAGAGACCCTTGGCCTTCTGAGAGATTTAACAAACATTAAGTCTCTGTTTGTTTCTTTCTTGAAAACTTAACCCAAACCCCCGCTTCTCGACTCCTCACTGCCCTTGTTGCGCGGGACACAACAGATTTATGCAGCAAATAAAGCAGGACTATTTGGGGCTACATGGTAGAATGAAAAACCCTTAGGACTTCGCTCCTTTTATATTAAAAGAAAAACATTGCTTCCAAAAGTACTTCTGTCAATGAAGTAGATACATTTGCACCCTCTTTTTTTGTAAATGGAAATATTTGTACATATCAGTTGTAGGTCAAAGGACTTCCAAGTCAGTTTCATGGCCTAAAACATCTTGGACAGTTTAATAATGAGATAAGGCAGTTTTAGGCTGAATAACCAAAAAACGTCTCACTAACAACAGTGCCTAACATTTATTGAGTACTCACAATTATTAGTGCTTTATATGACTCAACTCATCCAATCTCCATAACCCTATGTAACTACTACATTTATCCCCATTTTTAACACGTGGAAACTAAGACAGAAAGAACTTAAGTAACTTGTCCATAGCCATGTAGTTAGAAAGTGACAGAAATAGGAAGTGAACACAGGTAGTCTGATAGCTCAGGCCAGGCTGTGTCCACGACACCTCCCTGACTACTGCTGGTGTAATTCTCTATACTTCAAGGGTTGGTCTATGGACCCTGCATGTCTGGAAGCTCAGCCATAAGCTTTTGGTTGGAAAACCAAGTTAACATTAGATAATGGCCTGATGTACACACAGAATCTGAGTCAGAAAGGTATTTATAAGAGAGAGAGAGTCGGTTGCATAGATCATCCACTCTTAGAATATGGTTTCTCCTCCATCCCACCTCCTGAAACGACCTGGGATGACTCACAATGGAGGTGGCCATGGAATTTGAAGCGTGAAAGTCAGTGTCTAAGTAAATTTGCCAAGGAAAGGATGGAATGTTGTGTGACATGAGCACATTTTTAAAAATCATATTTCTGAAGCTTTGATTTTTCAACTGTGTTGATTGAAAATCTATTATGCCTGTATTTTCAGTGTGAAGAAACTGAGAGATATGTGACTATTGGAGGAATAAGGTTTTCTTGCAGGTTAATACACAAGATGCATATTTCCAGTATATATCAAAACTTTATGTCTCAGAAATTGTTGAAAGTTACTTTCACATATATTTTAAAACTTAAATGTTAATTTGTAGGGTAGCATATTCTATCAATGAACTCTATAATTCAAAGTGCATGTGTTAAAATATAATCCATTAAAGAAAAACATTATCCCCATACTCTTTCATGTACTATGCTGATGATACGTAAAGATTAAAAAGAAATCTTTATAAAAATACATGTAGAAAATTCCTGTTTTCTCTTGAAGTAACATTTTTTATCTTCTGAACGTAAGCTTTATTTTGTAATTTATAGGAGTGATCATAAATTATTATGGATCTTATAGCTGTATGTTGTACTAGCATAGTGAGCATATACAGTTATATATAGCATATAATATTAGAATTATATTCTGGAATTTTATTTCTGTTTTATAATGGCCTATAACAGAATAATTAAGAAGGAATGAAAAACGAGAAATGGAAATGAATGATGAAAAAATAAAAAAAAGACAAAAGCATAGATCAAAACCATATATGTGAATAGTTGAGAAAGAAAATAAAAGCAAACTATTATCTAAAAGAAACTTTAATGCATCTTAATTACTTCATTTTAAGCATACAATGATAACATAAAATTAAAATTAATCAGTTTCTGAATACTCTAAATGCAGAGAAATCTTCAGCTTGCTCTAAAATATTGCCTTCTGATAGCCACTATTATTTCATAGTTAAATATGACTTTACTATTAATGATTCCTAAAAATGTGTTAACATTCAAAGTATTGACCTTTACATGAATATGATAACATTTTATAAGTAGTAGAGATACAGTGATACAAGGAAGTCACCAAGGATTTAGTATTTTATCAATAATTTTATAGCTTCCCGTTTTTAGGTATCAAAGTATCACATGACAATATGATGTTATTAGAACTATATTGAATTGAGATATATGATATAAGCATAATATGCTCCAAAACCTGTGTTGAGATTAGCACTAAAATTCCCTGCACATGTAACAATTCACTGGATCTGTACGTGAGCCAACAGGTAGCTCTGACATATCAGAGTTGCCTGGGTCTTGAAACCATATTATTCTAGCTGAAGAGACTCCCAACAGAAGCCCAGTGTTCAAAACCATTTACTGCAAAATATTTTAGATTCTACTCACTTTCAGTCAGGAGGAAATCCTTGAATCTTTGCTAATTTGGACTCTATTTTAAGTTTTCCACACTTGTAGTGGTGGTCAACAATTTTAATTTGGCACTGTTTTTCATCCTAAGTTATAGTTATATAGTCTGGTACCTTAAATAGTTGGTCAGAAATATTTATCACATGAAATATATAGACACTTTCTCATCACACATGCTAATATTCTAACAAATGTATATTAATAAAACAGTGTGGAAAATAACATGTATAGTTCTGCAAATATCTGATTTACTCTATGAAATGTGCATATCACAACTTTTCTACCAAAAAATAATTTTAAGTTGTTCTTAGAACATAAACTGTCCAGAAACAATTTTGTTAATTTTAGATTGGCAGGTAAATATGAAGCATATTTGTGTCTAGAAATACAAAAGGTTTTAGTTGTGTTTTTTACAAAGGTTATCTTTGCTGCCTTTCAAACTTCATATTACCGTAGTAACTATTTCTGTAGGTACAAAGCATAAATTTCTATAGGATTTTCAGGAAGAAGAAGTGGAAACAGCTTGGGGAATCCTGCATTCAAAGCTAGTTTTGACTAGAAAGAACCCCCTGGAAAGAAAGTAGAGAAGAAGCAATTGGCAGAGAAAATGAGTGACCAACAGCTGGATTGGAATGAAGTTAACGGTGCAGAGTGGGCCCAGGACGAGAAAGAGAGCTAGGTACTGGGGGAAGACCTCGTGTTTTCCTGAAGCTCTAAAATGAGATGCTATTGAGTAATAGAGTAATCCAAGTGGACATCGAATATAAAATGGGAATGAACTGGGGAAAAGCAGAACTTTTCAATGGATTCAATCATTCAACAACTATTCATTGAGGGACTACTTACTATGTGTAAGGCACTGTTCTAGGTGTTGAGGACACAGGAAGGAACAAAACAGATATAGTCCCTAGTCTCATTCCACTTACTTCCAGCAGGTAGGAAAAAACAAAAAAACAACAACAATTAAAAAGGTGTGTGTGTGTGTGTGTGTGTGTGTGTGTGTGTGTGTGTGTTCAGTAAGTTAAAATCATGATAGAAGCTAAAAATAAAACAGAGAATTGGGTTAAGAAACATTGGGTGTGGCTCAAATTTTAGATAGACGCAGGAGGAAAGGCTTCCCCAAAGAGACGACTGGGGAATGGACTGCAGAGAGGGAGGGAGCCGGCTGTGTCTGGGGGAAGTGCCTTCCTGGCAGAGGGCACTGCAAGTGCAAAGGCCCTCAGTGGGAGCATGCCTGAGAACGTCCATGGCCGACCACGAAGCCCACGTGGCTGGAGTAGTTAGTGAAGGGGAGCGCAGTACATACAATTAGTTAAAAAAGACAACAGAGGTGGAGATCGTGGATGGTGTTTAGAACACGGACACCTTCAGAGACTTTAGAGCAGAAGAGTGACATGCTCTGACTTACGTTTTAAAGGATCACTGCAGCTGCCTTGTTGAACTGCAGCTGGAAAGGAGAGGTGCAGTGAGATGAACTACAGGCGAGTGCACTAATCCAGGTGAGTGATGAGGGGGCTCGGAGGAGGGTGGTAGCAGTAGACGTGATGGGCGGTGGGATGACTGGATACATTTTGAAGAATGGCTGATAAGATTTGCTACACACTAGCTGTGGGGTGCAAGAAAAAGAAGTCAATTATAACACCATTGTTTTCAGTTTTAGCAAATAGAAGAAAGGGAATTCTCACTAACTGAAAAGGGCAAGGTTATGAGGGGTGTGGCCTTTGGGAAGAAAGGCAGGAGCTCAGTTTTGGACTCTTGGACATCCATGTGGTGATTTCAAAAGGCAGTTGATATAGGGCTGTAAGGTAGATGACTAGCGATAGAACTGTGCATGTCATCAGAATATAGATGGCATTTAAAGTGATGATAATGGTGGCAATCACACAGAGAGAGGGTGTAAATGGAAAAGAGAAGAGATCCATGGATTGGGTGCTGGAGGACTGCTTTAGAGATCTGGGAGTGAAGAGGGACAGGCGAGGCCCTGAGAAAGTGGCAAACAGATTGAGAACCACATTGCTCGTGCCTCTGTGCCCTGTCAAGAAACTGGGTCCTTCTGTCCTCATACCTGCACCCCGATATGTCCACCCTGGGATACCAGGGAAGGATAGCTGCTAACTAAGAAAATGACGGCAGTAGCTCACTTTTACCGGGTACTGATGTGTGACAGGAATTGCACTAAACAAATGTAGGAACTCGGAAGTATTTTTATCTTCATTTTATGCATGAGAAATGTGTAGATTGAAAGGATCAAATATAGTGCTTAGGGTTACACCACTAGAGTGTGGTGAAACTAGGATTCAAATTCATGCAGTCTAGTCTGCCTTCTGAGCTAGAGGAAGCTGACACTGAATTTACACCAAAATGAATACTCGTACTTCCTGATGAGGATTATGGCTTTAGTGTCAGGATGACTTGGGGTCTACCATTTAATCATTAATTCTTTGGACTTTGGATACATGGTTAAACTTTGGGAACTTCAATCTCCTTCCTACGAAACAGGTGGCCTCCATCCTGTATGGCTATACAGTGTGTAACAAGTGGACTCTCTTATTATTCCCTCGCATCCCTCCTCCCTCCCCACCACCCAATCAATTTTCAGATCTCATGGATTCAATCTTCTGACTCTGGTTTGAACGTCTTTCTTTCTATCCCTATACTAGTTCAGACCACCATCCTCTCTTACCTGGATTTCGTTTGTCCTGATTTCCCTGTTTTGCTCCCTCTCCAGTGTTTCCGAACAGTAGCTACTGAGCATTCTAAAATGCAAATCAAGTCTGGTCACCCACTCTGGTTGAAACCCTTTAATGGCTCCGTGTCACCCTCAGGGCAGATTAGTTTGGAGGTGACTTCTCAAAGCTCGGCCTACCCCAGGCTATGTTAGGCTCTCTCTGTACTTTCCACAAGGTAGCACACTGGGAGATGGATTGATACTCTTGGTTTATAAGCCTGGGCATCTTCTCCCCTCTGCATGCCCTCTAGATGAATGTAAATCTCTACAAAGGCAGGGGTATGATCTGGATTATACTCCAGTGAATTGAGTCTAGGACAGTGCATGACACCGAGTAACAATTTCTGTTAATAAGGACACAATAGTAAGTGTTGTCGGGTGAATGACACAGTATTCACACTATTGCTGAAAAAAGTTCTTAAAAAATGAGTGAGAGGGAGCATGCCAAGGCATAAACTGTTTACTTAAGTTTATCTGCAAAAGGCAGAAGCCTGAATGTTTCAGGAGGGAAAAACTAGGGAAACTTCTACACCAATGTCAAAATTATAACCAGTGAAGCTAAGAGAGAGGCGAAAGGGGGAAAGGTGTGTACTATTGAGTCAGAGGGTATACATTACTTGAGGCACCTTTGAAACTAAGGCTGGGTTAGAACCAGAGGCATGAAACCCCCTGCACCGGCTTTGTTTGCTCATTTTGTTATTCATCTCTGAGCTTCAAAGGCAGTAAAATGAGGCAGGTGTAATCTCTGGCCACAGACAGGCAACTTAGTACCAGGTCAAAATCCAAGCCACTTAGCACTCCTGCACACTCTCCCTTCACACCAGTGCTTGCGCTCCATTCCCCTGGGGGACATTGAAACCCGCCACTCCACTCAAAGGAAAGGAGCAGAAGTCAAACCGGTGAACCTTAAAGTCTCTTGGAGGTGGTGGTTATGACGACATAGAACTGGGAATGAATGGCACCCTCTGCCTTCTAAATTGGTGGGAATGGCTTCCTGTGTGTATCCAAGCACACCCTCTTGGAAATGATGCTACATTTGAGGAATTCTATACTGTTCTGAACCAACTTGCATATTTCCAGTTCTAACTCTTGTTGTTTTCCTTGTGGCTGAACATGTTTTTGAATTTCCTCAAAGCATGGTCAGTCCAAAGACCAGCAGCCCTAGAAATATCTAAGAATTCATTACAAATGCAGAATCTGCATGTTAACAAGAATGCTATGTGATTTGTACGCATGTTACAATTTGGGAAGCTCTGTTTTAGGGGACTATGGGAGAAGAGAAAGACACTGGTGGTTCTCAGTGGGGTCCCTACACCAGCATCAACATCATTTGGGAGCTTCTTAGAAAAGCAAATCCTTAGCCCTACATAGAACTGCTGACTCAGGAAGTCTGGGGCTGGGGCCAGCACTCTGTGTCTCAGCAAGCCTTGCAGTTAATGCTGACGCTCCCTGACATTTGATAACCACCCATCTAGGCAGATTGCCAGTAATCAATCAAGGGGCAGTGACCATGAGGTGCAATGGGAAGGCACAGCCACAACGGGCAGGAGATTAGGAGGCTGGATCTCCTTCTAGCTGCAATTAATTAGCGGTGTGACCTTGGGAAAGAGACTCAGCTAACTGACTGGATCTAGTTTCCTTAGCTTCAAGGAGAAAAGGCTCTAAGTTTCTTGAAGTTCTCCAAGTATGGTTTACAGGAATCTGAGTGGTTTACTGAGGGCGCAATTGGCGGTCTACTTATTTTGGAGATAAAAATAATAGCACACATAATAAAAATAATAGGCAAAATATATTTTGCTTAAATACATTTGATGATTTTGAAATATAAGATATGACAGCTACAGAGCTGTGAGTAAGCATCGCTGACCTTGTACTATGAAGTCTGAGCCAAACAAGGCTCATGAGCTCCTCTCAGCTAACTTAGTCAGTAGGGTGCAGATAATTCCTCTACTGTATTTTCACATCATTTACCTCTTACCATTTATGTTTGTTAATTTCCCATTTTTGTTTGTTGCAATTATACTATATTATAATTGCAATTTATAAAAATGGCTCAATGGCTCATAAGTGGTTCATTGACGCATAAAAGTGCCAGTGCACTAGCCACGTGCTATTTCAGAATAATCTTGTGGTTGTCATAAATAGTACTTTGGGGGTAAATGTAGAATTTGAACCTGATTAAGTGGGGACATGAGTCTTCAATATAAAAATTTTGCTCAAGCAGTAGGATTTAATATGAACTAATCTAAATAGTTTCTCTTGGTCTTCATCATGTTGTCTGTCAAAAACTTGGATACACCTTCATGTTTGTTGTTTTCCTCATTGCTAACAAATAGAATTGCCATATTCTATTGAAGAAGCTTGTAAAAACAACATTAATGGCATACAACATCTGGGTGGAAAGGAGAAAAAACACTTGGAAGATTCCATTATGACACCATCGGACAATAGCACAATTACAGCAACATGCAATGTGGAAGGGGAACTACACAGTGTATGTGCTAAGATGAAACCACTAAAATGAAAAACATGAATATTCTTTGTGTGCATGTAACTAGTGCATATATTATGGAGGAGTAGTCAATGACTTTTTATTTTGCTTTCCACCTGTCACCCATGTCATACATGAGAAGAGATTTGTCATTTAGCTAATGCTCATTTTGCTTGACAGATGTGGGTTGCAAAAGGTACCCTGTGGTCAGCAGTGATGTAAGAGCCAGAAAAGGCACCACCCTGGGAACCAGAGTGCTGAGCTGCACACTGCTTCACTGACGAGGAAGAAGTGACATTAGTGATGTGTGCCTTGATCTTGATTCAGCACTGATGGATGTAATGACAATTGTGAATATGATTAAATTATGACAACTGAGAGCATATATTTTCAGTAGGGGAAGAAACGGCAATGAGTCCAAGACTGTTTTCCACTTGAAATCACTCTGGTTATCCATGGCAAAAGCGCTTATGTGAATTTTTTAAAAGTTATGATTATTGAGGTATTTTCATAATATCATATAACTGCCACTGCAATCATGATATAGAACATTTCCACCTCTCCCAAAAGTTCCCTATTCCCCTCTGCACTCAATTCTTCTCTATCACCCCTAATTCCTGACAACCATTGATCTCTGTTCTGATCCTAGTTTTGCTTTTTTATAGGATGTCACATAGTATGCACTCTTGGGATCTGACTTCTTCTCAATTATATGTGGATTTTCAGCCAAAGAATGAGATACAACAGTATTTTAAAAAGGTAGTAGGGTTCATTTATTTGATTTCATGTGATATGCTTAAGAGCAGAATCTCAGTAGGATATTTACATCTCCAATACCTAACTGCAGCACTTCACAGCTGAAACACTAGGATTTATCAAGAAGTTCAAACTGTGGAACAGATGCCTGATCAACAGGAGTCTGATTCTTTCCCATAAATTAGTTGTGTTTTCACTTCTTGGAGAAAAAAATCCATGATCTTATTGGCTATCAAACACACACATGCACGCACACATGTGTGTGCTCACAAATGCTGCAGCAGAATATGAAACATGTTTTTCAGAGCCCCAAACAACCAGAGTGGAGTAAGAACCATTAGCTATCATTTTTCAGGTTACTTATTCAATCTTATAGCTTTTAAGCATGATGTGCCTTTGATGGTACATTGTAAATGGTCCCTCAGTGACAATTGTGTACGTAATTTCTTAGTCCATCCATGTTAAATGAGAATTTCAAACTATTTAAGTAAAAAGTCACTTGCTACCATTTGTACCTTTAGTTTCATATTCATATTTTATCTGTAGTTTATAAAACTCTCTCATTTGTTTAGTTTTTCCTTAATTTATATTCATATCATCATTATTATTTTTATTATTCGGTGTGGCACAAACATTTTGTATAATTAGCATGGCCCACTTTCTTTCAAATAATCTAAGAATTTCTTTATAGTTTGAGACTGTTTTTCTTTTTCTATGCACCGAAATAAATGAAAGCTCTCGGTTGAGATTCTCAGGAAATCACTGAACTATTGGCTAATCCAATGAATTGCCATGAGAAATTGAATATGCAAATAATTTTTACACACTCATTTATATAGGAAAAACATCTGCACATCTGGGTTCCCAGCAGTCCCTGTTGATTAATATGCATGTGACCTAGAACTGCCCATTGCTAGGTAATGAGTATTTTAAATGTGCTTGGCTCATTTTCAAGTAAGTCCCTGGGTCTTCAGCATTGCAATTAAATGTTCCAGGTTAGATGCTCATTTTATATTAAACCAACTTCCTACCCAATGAAAGAAGCTTCACTTTTGTGTTTAATATGTATTTTTTCTTTACTTTGGGAAGAAAAATGACTCTAGTTAACAGCAAACAATGGGCCTTCCAATGTAAAGAAAACCATCTGGTAAAGTAGAATGTTTTATAGAGTGGTTTTAAAAAAATAAAAGTAGGGGAGATGGCTCCTACTAAGCAACAGCCAAAAGCTCAAATATAACTGAAAAATACGAGCCAGCTGGCCAGCTTGCCCCGATGAATGATATATCTTTTTTTGTATGAAATACTTATAAAATTCAAACTGTACAATATTTCACTTGGGCACCTAAGAAACCTTGGAGGTAGGTAGCAACAAGTTGGTGTATTTTGAGGTGGAGCAACTGAGGCTCAGCATCCCAGGGACCTATTCAAGACCTTCCAAGCAGGTGGAAATAAGGTCAGAAGTAGAGGTGAATATAATTCACTTTGCGCAGACCTCTGCCACCAGGCCTGACCATTCTTCTCTGGCAATGCTCATCCTTGGATCTGTAGAACACTTATTCTATCTTCACTGGAAAAAGATTTTACCTATGACCTTTGAATTTCAACAAAATCATTTACATTTTAGTATCAATTATTTTAGCTTCCAGGAATCTCCAGGCAGAAAATCTCCAGGAATTAATTACCTACCACACCAGACTTTGAAAAGTGTGAAGTTCAACCTGGTAGATGTTACTTGCAGGCAGGGATTACCAAATAAAAGAGTCTAAGAAGTAATTAATAGCTAAATCTGACATATCGTATGGTAGGCCCCCAGAAAGTATAGTTACTGAATTATTTTATTTAAAAATTATTCTTTTTGTACCTCAGTAATACCATTTATAATCTATCATTAATATAAGGCAATATACTAATAGAACTTGGTGTAAATTCATATGCATTTGGGGGTTTATATATATTCTTTTCATATGTCAAGCATTACATCTTTAATTTCATTTGTATAATTTAACCCTCAAAACAACTTAACAGAATTAGTAATATTATTTTCATTTTACATATGAGGGAAGTAAGACCTAGACAAGCTAAGTGACTCCTTCAACTATATTCAGCTTTTACCTGCCCCTCTCAGCCCTGACAACAAGGGTGTTCCTTCTCCCATCCTTTCTTCCACATATTTCACCTTCTATTTACTTGAATATACTTTTGTTCTTCTGAACTCAAATGAGCATATGTAATACAATGAAGAAAAGCAGTAAATATTCAGCCCTTAAAATAGGAGCCTAGTTAAAGGGTATGAAAAGAGATGGTAAGATCAATAAAATGTTCTAAAGATTTGGTTCTAGTTTTTAAATTTTTGCTTTACTAGTTTAGTTTTAGAACTCCACTAAATCTTGGAGTTATTGGCCTTACGTTGCTTCAGCCCCATTTATAACCACACTTTTACACTTGTTAGTGACATTTTTTTACTCTGACATTATAAATTCAGACATTCTACTCTCAGATCACTACCTCCTTTTCTTCTAATTCTCTCCATTCTTCCCAAGAATTCAGTTCTTTGTTCCACATTGAACAATTCTTTCTGGTTCTCCTTGCAACCTTCTTCTTAATTTCTTTCACTATTCACTGTCTAGCTTAGAATGTGTTGTTCTTCAATTACTATCTTGCATATATCCTTAACCCCTTTGACTTCTTGTCCTTCTATTACACTTGACTGACCAAAACTCCATCCACATTTGGACGAGTGCCAGTGTCCACTTTCTCCATACTCAGATTACTGAGAAGTGCTGGATACAATGGTGCAAACTTAGGTCAATATATATTTGTGGTCACTGACCTCAAACAACTTGTGCATTTTCTCCAACAATTCTATTTTTTCCTTAGTCAGTTCATGACCATTTTCCATACCATTCACATTAAATATTCTCCACTCCTGTCTAGATTTCAATCCTCCATCTCATTGTCATCTTATCCTATGTGATACTTTCCATTCCTGTATTGCACTTAGTTGGAGTTCTCTTAAAACCAAAGCCTGAGGCAATACTTAAATGCTAATACTTTACAGAGACCTACAGTCCCAGGGAAAAGGGAATGAGGAAAAAAGGATGTGAGTTAGGGGAGGGTGAAAAGAAAATACAAGGTGACACATCCCTCAGCTGTCCACTTCTTCACATGGAAGGAGACACAGCCAGTCACTTATCTAAGTGGGTATCTCTTGAAAGGGTGTATGGAATACAGGTATTCTAGAATAGCCCAATGGAATGAGGAATGAAAAGAGAAGTTTCTAATGGTTCCTGCTCATCTCCTGTATTTCACTGGCCAAAATTTGCCTCATAAGTAGTTATCTCCTGCATACATCTCTATTGTGGCATTTTACTCATTTTCAAAAGTTTCCAATTTTTTTTTCTATTTTTTTCCTTTCTAATCTCTCCTTTTTGGGATTCTATTTAAAAATATTTGACTGCTTGAAGTTTCTCATGGTCCACTGATACCCCTTTCAATTTTTTATAGCTGTTTCTCTCTCTCTGATTTATTTTAGATAGTTTTTATTGTCATGTCTGCAAGTTCACTGATCTTTTCTTTTGTCCCTAATCTATAATTATTTTCCTATTCAGTGTATTTTTTTTTAAATCTTAGCCATTATAGTTTTCATCTGTAGAAGTTTGATTTGTGTTTTTTTCATAAGTCCCTACTTAACATATTCAATCTTTCTTTGAGTGTCTTCAATATATGGAATAGTTAAACAACAATTTTATGTTCTTATCTAGTTAGTATAACATTTGTGTCATTTCTAGATGAGTTTTGATTGATTTTTCTCATCATTATGTGTTACATTTTTCTCCTTTTTTGCAAGCTTGATAATTTTTGATTGGATGACAGACATTGTAGATTTTAGCTTGTTAGGCATTGGATCTTTTCCCCCTCTAATATTATTTTTTGGCTTTGTTTTAAAACATGGTTAATTGCTTTGAAACAGAATGATTCTTTCAGGTCTTGCTTTTTAGGTTTTGTAGGAAGGACTAGAACTGTGTTTGGTCTAGTGTTAATTTTCTCATCCTAACTAATGCTTTTAGTTCCTCATATGTCCTCATATGCCCCCACAAAAAATATAGTAAGACTGGGTGAGCTACCTGTGTCCGTGGTCTCTAAGACAACCCCAAAATTCTATGATTTGCTAGGAGAAATCATACAGTTCATCATATGTCATACTTACAGCTACAATTTGTTACAGCAAAAAGAGAGATCAAAATCAATGAAGGAAAATGTACATGGAGTGAAGTCTGGAGGAAACCAGGCGTAAGCTTCTGAAGGTCTTCTCTTAGTTAGAGTCAAACAATACATGCTTAATTCTCCCACTAACAAGTTGTTACAATACTTGTGAAATGTTATCTACCAGGGAAGCTTGTTAGCGACAAAGTGCCCAGTTTTTATTGGGGCATGGTCACACAGGCAGTGTTTGCGTGGCATGTACCCAGATTCTAGACTCAGAAGAAAAAAAATTTTCAGCATAAAACCACATTATTTGTATGAATAGTTTAGGCATAATGAGCCTTTCTTATCAGGAAATTGTTAAACCCTTGTAAAATACAAGGATCAACCTTATAATAATTAGGCCTTTCAAAGTATAAGCAATCTCAGGTATGAACTCTTCTGTACAATGCTGATCTCAGGTTTCCACAGCACCTTGTAATTTTCATAAAACCCACTTGCTCAACTGTCTTCCATGATTATACACTTTTTGAGAAAAGAAGAAACTATGTTTTGTCCAATATCATGTTTCCTTTGCTTACTAGAAAGTTTACCATAAAGTAGGTGCTCAGTAAATACTTGCTAGATGAAGACAAAGGATTAATAACGTGAGAAAATATAGAATTGTTAAAACTCTAAAGGAAAAATGGCAAATGACATAAACAAATATTCACTAATAAACAGATATATCTACACTTTTTCATGTATCAAAGTGATAAAAATTTTAACAAATTAATACACAAATTTAAATATGTGATTAAATAGTAGCTGTTACACATTGCTGACAAGAATATGTAACTTATATAAATGAAAAATTTTGTAATGTATGTCAAGAGTTTTAAAGTGTTCATCAGCAAACAAAGCCCAAAGTGAGCAGAAAGAAGGAAATAATAAAGATTGGAGCAAAAATAAATCAAATAGAGGCTAAAGAAATAAAAATACAAAGATCAATGAAAGCAAGAGCTGATTCTTTGAAAAGAAACAAGACTGATAAACCTCTAACAAGGCCCATCAAGAAAAAGAGAGGACTCAAATAAATAAAATCAGAAATGAAAGAGAAGTGACAACTGACACCAAAGAAATACAAAAAAAAAAAAAAAAAAAAAAGAAAATACTACAAGCAGCTATATGCCAACAAATTGGACAACCCAGAAGAAATGGATAAATTCCTAGAAGCATAAGATCTTCCAAAGCTGAATCAGGAAGAAACAAAAAAATCTGAAC
This sequence comes from Rhinolophus hipposideros, assembly GCF_964194185.1. NCBI lineage: Eukaryota > Metazoa > Chordata > Mammalia > Chiroptera > Rhinolophidae > Rhinolophus > Rhinolophus hipposideros. The sequence goes on along the minus strand of NC_138060.1, from coordinate 7,345,176 downwards.
TGACTGATCACTGCTAATGAAATCAAATCAGTAATCAACAAGCTCCCAACAAAACAAAAGTCCTGAACCAGATGGCTTCACAGGTGAATTTTATCAATTACTCAAAAAAGAATTAACACGTATTTTCCTAAAACTATTCCAAAAAATTCAAGAGGAGGGAAAGCTACCAAGCTCATTCTATGAAACAACCATTACCCTGATTCCAAAAACAGACAGACATTACAAAAGAAGAAATCTATAGGCGGATATTCCAGATGAACAGACTCAACAAAATACTAGCAAATCAAATTCACCAATACACTGAAAAGATTGTACATCATGATCAAGTGGGATTTATTTCTGATATGCAAGTTTGATTCAATATCAAAAGCAATTAGCATGATACCACATAAACAAAACAAAAAATAAAAATTATATTATCATATCAATAGATGCAGAAAAAAACGTTTGACAAAATCCAGCATTCATTTATGATTAAAAAAAAAAAAAAAAACAAAACACCAAAAAAACCCAAAAATCCTCTCAACAAAGTGGGAATAGAGGGAACATCATCAAGGCCATATATAACAAATCCACAGTTAACATCATACTCAACAGTGAAAAGCTAAAAGCATTCTCCTTAAGATCAGGAACAACACAAGCATGTCCACTTGTGCCACTTTTATTCAACACAGCACTGGAAGTCCTAGCCACAGCAATAAGAGAAGAAAAAGGAATAAAAAGTCTTCCAAATTGGAAAGGAAGAAGTAAAACTGTCATTATTTGCATATGACATAATACTATATATGGAGAACCCTAAAAATTCCACCAAAAAACTATTAGAACTGATAAATGAATTTAGTAAAGTATCAGGATATAAAATTAATATTCAGAAATCAGTTGCATTTTTATACACCAATAACAGACTATCAGAAAGTGAAATTAATGAAATAATTTCATTCAGAATTGCATTAAAAAATAAAAATACCCCTATGAACAAATTTAACCAAGAAAGTAAAAGACCTGTACTCAGAAATTTAGAAGATAATGAAGAGATAAATTAAAGAAGATACAAATAAATGAAAGCATATACCATGCTAATGGATAGGAAGAATTAATGTAGTTAAAATATTCATATGACCCAAAGAAATCTATAGATTCAATGCTATGCCATCAAGACAACAATGTCATTTTTCACAGAACTAGGACAAATAATCCTATAATTTATATGGAACCATAAGAGACCCTGAATAGCCTTGGCAGTCTTAAGAAGAACAAAGCTGGAAATATCATGCTACTTGATATTAAACTATAGAACAATGCCATAGTAATTAAAACAGCATAGTATTGGCTTAAAAACAGACACACAGGTCAATGGAATAGAAGAGAGATCCCAGAAATAAATCCATGCCTACATGGTCATTTAATCTGTGACAAAGGAAGCAAGAATATACATTGTAAGAAAGACAATGTATTCAATAAATGGCGTTGGGAAATCTGGACAGTTACACGCAAGAAATAAAACTGGACCACTTTTGTACTCCATACACAAGAATGAACTCAAAATGTATTAAAGATTTAAATGTAAAACCCCAAAGCATAAAACTCCTAGGAGGAAACATAGGCAGTAAACTTTCTGACAAATACTACTCTTAGTAATATTTTTACTAATATATCTCCTCGAGCAAGTGAAACAAAAGAAAAAATAAACAGATAGGATTACATCAAACTAAAGAGATTTTGCACAGCAAAGTAAACCATCAACAAAATGAAAAGACAACCTACTGAATGGGAGAAAGTATTCGTCAATGATACATTTGATAAGGGGTTAATATCCAAAATTCACAAAGTACTCATACAACTCAACACCAAAAAAACAAACAATCCAATTAAAAAGCGGGGAGAGGGCCTGAATAAACATTTCTCCAAAAAGGACACACAGATGGCCAATAGACATGAGAAAACATGCTCAGTGTCATTAATCATCAAAGAAATGCAAACACATTGCATTTCTAAAACACATTGGGATATCATCTCATACCTGTCAGAGTGGCCGTCATCAATAAATCAACAACCATCAAGTATTGGTGAGGATGTGGAGAAATGGGAACACTTGTGCACTGCTGGAGGGATTGCAGATTGGTCCAGCCACTATGGAAAACAATATGGAGGTTCCTTAAAAAAATTAAAACTAGAACAACCTATGACCCAGCAATTCCACTCCTGGGTATTTATCCAAAGAAATCTAAAACATAATTCAAAAAGATATATGCACCCTTATGTTCACTGCAGTGCTATTTATAATAGACAAGATATGGCAACAACCAAAACATCCATCAATAGATGATTGGATAAATAAATTGTGGTACATATATGCAATGTAATAATACTCTGCCATAAAAAGAAAGAAATCTTACAATTTGCAACAACATGAGTGACCTAGAATGTATTATGCTAAGTGAAATAAATCTGAGAAAGACAAATACTATATGATCTCACTTATATGTGGACGCTAAAGAACAAAATAAATGAACAAACAAAATAGAAACAGACTCATAGATACAGAGAACAAACTGATGGTTACCAGATGGGCGAGGGTTTGAGGGGCTGGGTGAGAAAAGAAAAGCGGTTAGGAAGTAAATGGTAGTTACAAAATAGTCATGGGGATGTAAAGTGCAGTATGGAGAATACAGTTAATAATATTGTAAAAACTATTTATAGTGTTAGATGGGTACTAGACTTATCAGGGGATCACGTCATAAATTATAAATATTGAACCACTATGCTGTACACCTGAAACTAATATAAAATGAATGAGAACTATAATTTAAAAAATAGTCACAAGTTATAAAGTATAGCATAGGGAATATAGTCAATAATATAGTAATAAATCTGTACAGTGTCAGAAAGGTAATAGACTTACTGGGTTTATCACTTTGTGAGGTATGTAAATGTCTAATCACGATGCTGTTATGTATACCTGAAACTAATAAAGTAAATAAATTTTAAAAAGAGTTTTAAAGTATTCATAATCATGTCTCAGAAAATTCCGCTTATGGTAATGTATCATAAGAAGCCAATCAAGAGATAAAAAAGAAAATAAAGATGTTAACTGCAGCATTATTTATAATAGAAAATATTTACAAACCCCATAAATGTCCAATGATAGAAGGTTACATTGTGGGGTATAAATACAATTAAATATTAAGAAGTCAACTATAGACTGTTATCAATAACTGTTTTATGACATGGAAAAAACTTGTAGCATAATGTGTGAAAAACTCAGGATATCTAATAGTTAATAAATTTTGATCCAAATATGTTCAATATATGTGCATTTATACATGTTTTATTTGAAAATATAATAAATTTGGACTAAATATGTTAAAATATTAATACTAACTACTTCTGAAGAGTTCATTTGTGGGATCACTGGTCTTCTTTTTATTTTTATATGCTTTCTAAAATGGGTACATTTTGTAACTAGGATACACTCACAAACACACCTGCATATGAGGTCTGACAGTTAAGTTTGCAAACTTGTTGCAACAATGTTGCTAATCTTTTTTGATATCAGAAGGATTATTCATTGTGAATTTGTACTAATTGGACAAACAGTTAACTAAGTTTACTATTTGGAAGTGCTGAAAAGGCTGCATGAAAAAGTTAGACCACCTGAACTTTTCGCCAACAATTCATGGCTCTTGCACCACGACAATGCACCAGTTTACACGGCTCGGTCTGTGAGGGAGTTTTTAGCCAGTAAACAAATGACTGTATTGGAACACCCTCCCTACTCAGCTGATCTGGCCCCCAATGACTTCTTTCTTTACCCAAAGATAAAGGAAATACTAAAAGGAAGACATTTTGATGACATTCAGGACATCAAGGGTAATACGATGACAGCTCTGATGGCCATTCCAGAAAAAGAGTTCCAACATTGCTTTGAAGGATGGACTAGGCCCTGGCGTCAGTGCATAGCTTCCCAAGGCGAGGACTTCAAAGGTGACCATAGTGATATTCAGCAATGAGGTTTGTAGCACGTTTTCTAGGATGAGTTCGCAAACTTCCTTGTCCGACCTCATACATATACTTTCATACTACTCACCAGTATCAATATTTTGTTTAAAGATATACTTCTGACAATGTAATTGTTTCATTTCAGTAATTAAATACCTTTTATCTCTGCTTTCTACTTCCTGCCTTTAAAATATTAGGGCTATATCTATTTCTGAAGCCTGGTATATTAAAGTATTCACAACATATTTTATAATGCCTTTGAAATTTTGAATTTAGTTTTTCATATTTTATAGTATTTACTTTCAAAATGTTAACAAAATATGCAATCATCAAAGGTTAATTAAATTTATTCAAACCTGGAATCTGAATATTCTGAACATTTATGTAGGATTAAAGGATTTGGACACACACACACACACACACACACACACACACACAGACTTACAAGTCTGGCTCCAAGGTCCTCGTAAGGATGGTTATGTAACTTGATGAAAAATAATTTATTTAAAAAAATCTTTCTGATAAGTTGTATTCTCTGCAACATCTGTCATTTTCCTATTTGAGTATAATGTTTGCATTTCATTCAAATTGTTATAGACAATGGATGGTTTTATTAGTGGAGTTGGGATGCTGAATTATTTCTAAAATCAGGCTTTCTCTCTGTCTTGGTTTGGGCTCCTCCTACAACAAACCCTGGGTGAAGGATTTGGATGCAAGTAACTTATTTGGGAGGCATTTCCAGGAGACATGGTGGCGGAATGAGGAATAAGATAGGGAAAGGAGTACTGCCAGTAAAGCAGGTGTGAATGATAAAGCTACTTCAGAGAGCAACCAGAGCTCATTCTTGTTAGAGACCCTTTGAAAGTACTGGGGACAGAGCCCCAGAGAGCAGCTTCCAGGCTCTAAGCCTCACATAGAAAGGTGCTGGCTCAGGTAATAGATGGCCATCAACTGTGACTAGTTGGCCATCGGCTGTTACCGGTTAGCCATTAGCCACTGATATAACTGCTGCAGCTAAGCTAGCAAAGGGTGGTGTAGTGGCATAGTGTGGTGGTGTGTGGATTGCGGGTTGCAGATTGCAGAGAGGTGCGGAGAGCAGTTAGCAAGTGAGTTTGGTTGACAGAGAAGCGGATGGCAGATTGCGTATCATGTGGCTCCTGCTTCCTGTGTCTCCAACCCAGCCGCCAGCGAGACTATAGTGGTGTGACTCCCCTATGTATGGCTCCGTGGGTGTTCCTTTTTGGCCTCACCATGTCCTGCATTCTTATGTGGGGAGCGGGACTAGAGAACCCACATAACATCCTTCATGACAGACACTGTGGAATGTGCCTCAGAAATGTCCTACTTAAAGACAAGGAAGCTGGAGCATAAACCCATTTATCCATCAGTACTTCTCTGTCATTGCTCAGGATCATCCCAGGGACATAAACTTTCAGGTATTTCCAGCCATCCTCATGAGTAGCCTGCACGCGCCCACAGGCAGAGAGAAACTGGCAACTATCCCTTGCAATTTGTAGAGACTCAAAGGCTCTTAGGGAGTGAGGAAAAGGGAAGACTGCATGTATGTCCAGACTGGGGGCTGTTGGCAGAGGGAAGCTGAAGATTGGCTACCTGGAAGCCAGAATCCTCGGTGATTGGTTCAGCAGCATATTTGGCTTTCTCTTTTTTTCGTCCTAAATGGGAAGTGGGGCAAATATTAGAGGAGTTGTCAGTTAGTACTGACTGTTTCTGTGGTTTTGCTTCCTGGATTGCTTGCTACAGATTGTGGATCAGAATTTTATTTTTATATATGGTCTGGCCCTGTTCCATTTGTGTATTCAGTCTCTCAAAACTGAAACTTAATTATATTAAGTTGCTTGAGGTCCCACATATAGGGGCTAAGTTAGACTCCATATTTCCCATGAATTCCAGTCTTAGCACAATGGTTAGAAAGTAACACAATCTTCATGTCTCAGACCAGCTACCAAAAACTAGCAATGACGAGGAGAGCTTGGGAGAAGAGCTGCGGTAGCCGTTTGTGAATACACAGGAGAAATCCCCAGGCTTTCCACAAACTGAGATGTCAAAAGGGGCAGTGAGAACTGAAAACTGAGGGGTTGGCAAAAGTCTTGGTATTTCTGTGACCTCTGAAACCCCAGGCTACGGGAACCCATGAGGGATGAAAGTTCCACATACATTTATACTTGAACACCTCACATTGGACCAGCCATATTAAATCCTCAGGAATCTGCAAACAGCCCTTTCAAGCAGAGCTTGGCTTCTTCCCTTAACAGCATTTCAAGCAGAACAAAAGGAGCTATTGCCATGGGGATGGATCTAAAGACTCTTTGATCAGTCATTCCAGTCACGTGAGCCTATCCCTAATCCAGGGATGGTAATGAAAGAAATTTAACGTACATCTATAATTAATTTGTTACACTTTTCCTGCTGCTAGATAGTCATACTATTTTAGAAAAGTTCATGGAATTAATATCCCAAAAGAGATATGTGATGGAAAGCTTTCACAAATAAATGATTTTGTTTACTCCCAAACATGTGAGTTTTAAGAGCAAATTTTGTCTCTAGGTCAGGGTTAATTTAGTGTTTCAAATTTATCTTTTAGAAAAATGTATAAAGTCAAGATCTTCTTTCTCCCCCCCCACCAGATACACAAAAGGTCTGCAGCACAAAAACCATTTTCCTTCTTAAATGGCTCCTATGACCTGGTAGGGGCAGCAGCAGTAAATAATTTGTTTTTTATACATGATGACAATACAAAGGTAAGATATGTTAGAAAAAGAACACTATTCAGTTGTATCTTGAGAATAAAGAGACTATTGTGCATGACAGCAGTTGACAAAGACACACGATCATTAAGTTTAGAGGTGGCCAAAAGTTGGCCAGACTGCTCAGTTAAGTGACAAACACATCCTGGCTTCACCACAATTTTCCTGGTTACAGCACTGAAATTCCTGTGTCCTGAGAAAGATTTGAGTTTAAACTTATTCAGTGTGAAAAATGAATAGTGTAACATGGAATTGAGTCAGGACAAGTCCTGTATCCTTAAGGATGGAAAATAGAATTCTAAGATGTAGGATAGGAAAATAGCGACTGGAGAGATATAAGAATTGGAAAGAATACAAACTGCGTACAATTCACAGAATTGGAGCTTTGAAGAAATCACTTAAGAGTAACCTCTCATTTAATATCCAGCTAGCAATACAATATAAGGCTTAGATTTCTTTGATCCTCTTGTCTGCTTCCTCCATCCCACCAGATTTTTTGTTTATTTTTAAGAACACCTAGAGCTGTGGTTCTCAAAGTGTGTTGCCTAGACCAGCTGCAATAACATCATTTGGACACTTACTAGAAATGCAAATTCTCAGGCCCCAGAGTTACTGAATCTGAAACTCTAGGGGAGCAGCAGAAATCTGTATTACGTCAAGCCCTCCAAGTGATTTTGATGAATACTAAATGTTGAGAACCATGGATCGAGAGCAATCCTTCCTAACCTTTTTTACATAATGCGATACATCAGACATGACGATTTTTGAAATGCATATGGGGAAACCAGGGCTCATGTTTTAGCACACCTACTTTCTCCATATACCTGTCACAGTTTCTTATTTGTGATACCCGCCAATAACTAGTAACAAATAATAGACTTCCATGTTTCTGATGCTATTTAAGATTCTAGTAAACAAAGGAATTCAAAATCCTTTTATGCAGATAAACCATAAAAATGGAAGTCCACCTAAATAACAGACCTTTGCCTCCACCATGCTCCCAGAAACAGACACCTTCAATCCTGAGCCATCCTGTGGAGAAGTTCAGTCAAGGGACAGTGAAGAAGGGACCAGTAGGACATATGAGTCGTGCTCTGGTTTTGAGCCTTATTGCATTGCATCTTTTCTGTTTAATACATTCTTGTGTTTTAAGGAAAAGAGTAAGGTTTTCATCATTTTCAGCATCCAAAGACTTTTCACCTTGTGTCTGAGAAGCGATATTTTACTTATCAACCAAATGGGATCTTGGTCCCACAGACAACCAGAAGCCAAGGCAGGAGTCTGGCAGTGAGCCCTCGAAGCTCCAAAGAGTAATGGATTAGGAAAACAGCTCAATGAACTCTTAATTTCTTGTTGTAATGATCTTGACTTCATGGAGGAATAAATGATTTGAAAGAACTAATTTGTAATTCGGATGACTGATGTCAATGTACTAACCAATATGTTTATATGGAAATTGTGTCAGAAAATAGTTAACTTTAAACTTAAAATTTAGATATCCTCATATTAGAAAGTGTCCAGAAATATATTTTGAATTTCAACAACCCCAGGTGACTCCTTCCAGAGAGGACCAAGTTTATTTAGCACATGGCTTCGTGCAGACATATGTATCTCAGCAACGAAACAGAAACTTTCTCAATTTGAAGAAACATTCAGAGTGATTTAAAATTATTCAGCTACAAACTAAATTAGACAAAGAATGTCTGTCCAATTAGGAATAACTTCCAAAACATTCTTTTCTTTTCAAATCATTGAAACAATATTTTCAAAATCTCAACAGAGCATATGTATCTTCTAGTATACTCATTGTTTTGTCATTCAAGTTAATTCCCATTGTGAGAGAACTTTATTTCCATATTAGGTTGGCATGGTAAATACCTTTGAGTGGCCCTAATGCTGAAGACTTCATATAAGGTCAAAGAAGTACACAGGTATAAAAATAGATCAATTTCTACAAAAGAGTTGAATTCCAAAGCTATGCCTATGTTTAATATGTGGTCTTTAGCCAACATTTTTTTTTTAACTTGAGGATTTTTTTTTAATGGGTGTAATCGGTCTAGTGTTAATACAGAACACTTTTGGTACGAATGTGATTTCCTTTAAAACAACATCAAGGATATAGATATTAACGAGCCCATGGAACTTCAACACAATTTTAACTTCAAACTTGTCTCCTAGAAATAAGCAAAAGACTAACAGCCAATGTTATGCTATGCAGAATTCATCCTACAGGTGTGTGCCTTTTGTGTGTGCCCGCCTGGTATGATTTAGGTTGTCTGTTTCTGAAAGTATGGTTGAGGCAAAAATCTATTATTTAGGTAGACTTCAGTTTTTATGGTTTATCTGCACAAGGGAATTTTGAGGGATTCTGAGAACACTTTCCTCCTCTCTGATGACTATGTCCATATATGAATTTTTACTCTGTGTTTACTCTGTGACTGAGAAAGAGATAGAGAGACTCTCTAAAATCAGCTTTCTTTCCAAATGCAAATATGCCTGGGAGGATTTTTACTTAAAGTAATTTACAGTAGGTATGGACAATTTGTTAGGGTTTCTCTCCTTTCCAAGAGAGAGTCCAAGGATAAAAGGGAAAGATCTCCTGTAAAGGAAAGAGGAAAAGTGACCAAAATGCCAACTTCTTAATTTTGTTCAGTGTCTGGACTAGCGAGGTACCTCCAACCATGCATAAGGCATTAGATATTTTCACAAGGTAATTCATCCAAGTAAACTGATAACTACAGTGCTGCTGCTGCCAGAGAACTATGACAGCATTAAATGTTTAGAGCACTCGTTAGGTACCAGGAAATACACTGCTTCATTGTTCATTTATCTCTTACAACCATCCACAATAGACTATTATTACTCCAACTAAAAGATCAGGCAACAGAGATTTAGAAACAATAAATAACTTTACCACACAGAAGAAATACTTGGTAAAACAAGGAACTGACTTAGTACTTTGACCAACTATACTGCTCCACCCAAAAAACAGGCCCCTCCCTGGGGCTGTGTCCTGCTCAGGGAGCATTGACTGACTTGCTAAGGTGTTAAGAGGAAATTTCTAAGGCCCACAGTTAGTAGGAGTTAATCTGCCTTTGAGTAAGAACATACCCCAAATTGGGGGGAGGCTATTCCTTGGATGGGCAGGCCTCTCCTCTCCTAAGAAAAAGATTCCAAAGTACTCATAAAGCCCTTGATTCAATCCAGAGCTCATAGAGTTTGCTCTGTCTCTGGCCTTCTTCCAAGAAGCTGTTATTTACTGGTTCTTCAGATCTGACCTAATTTGGAAACAGGCAGCATAGTTCCCTGGAATGGCTACCTCTGAGGTTGGCCTCCAGAACAGAGCACACTTTGCACCTCACAGACAATCACACAGCATGGGTGTCTTCTCCACAGACATGTGAATAGTGTTTTACCAGGAAGAGTAATAGAATGGTAAGCAATTTTCTAAAACAACTTAGGCAAAAACTTCAGATAAATGATCAATGTTCTCATTAGCCAAGTAAATGTCCAATGCCTGCCTCTTCCATACCTTGACAAATTTTTATTTTATTTCTTTATTTTACAATTACAGTAGACATTCAATATTATTTTATATTAATTTCAGGTGTACAACACAGTTGTTTGACATTTACATAATTTAGGTAGTGATCACCCAAATTTTTATTCTTTAAAAAATTGAATCCACAGAGCAAGTTTTATCATTGCAAACCACTGTAAATAACCCAGGAGCAAAATGGCCCTGAAAAGAAATTTCAGTGCCCAAATCTAGAAGCATAAGTGTTGGAGGCCTCGACAAAACAATCCTCATTTCAAATGGGCCATAGTAAGATGTGTTTATTTCTTTGAAGGAGAATTCCTATCACCAGATACAGGCTGTGAGTAGAAAATTCTACCTTTCTTTTAGTTCAAGCTCTGCCATTATCTGAAGGTCACACCCATGCAGGGATTCTTGAAGGGAAGGATAGGAAACGTGCAAAAAGCCTCCAATACCTGATTCAAGGCTTACACTCCTCCCTCTTACTGAGCCCATTACTTTTTCTAACAAGTGTACTGTGAAGAATAACTAACAAATGATCATAAACCACCCAGACAACTTAAAGTGCAGCAGAGGAGATGGATCCTATTTTTCCCCCATGACTTTCTTTCCACTTTATATAGAATACAGTGAGTCTGAGTTTTATGTCTGTGCTCTGTGATGTGATCCCTGTGGCTTTTTGCAGGTAACAGATGCCCCTCCTCAGCTAATACACACATTGGAGCCCCTGGTGTTTGTGTTCTGTAGAGACTGCTTTTCACAGTAAGGGATTCCGTCTTCTGCGGTAATGACCTTGTCACTTTTGAATATATGAAGAACAAACTAACGAGAAGCAGGTCCCAAAATGTGTCATTGCTCCATAGAAACAGCCTTGGAGGACCAGGAAGATTTACAACAGTTTTGAACGAGGTGTCTGTCACTGTCGGAGTCAAGGCCAAGGTTCCTCCAGAATCCATTTAGAGGGAAAGGGAATACTGCTTGGGGCTAACCACCTTGTTAAACAACAGGAGAGTCTCAGAACATTATCTAAACATAAATTCACTCAATCTTCTCTATAGGAGAGTAAAGAGTGCAAAAAAAGAAATGAGTCACAGAAGCCATTTGTTGGGGACTCAGACAAACAATCCTCCGTGTAACCTCAGGGTTACAACCTTATTGGTGGAAAGGAAAGGTAATCAGGTCCCTTTCCTGAGTAGCTGATTGTTAACAGGAGCCCAAAAGAATGGATGAAACAGCTCGTTGTTTCAGCTTCCAGTTGTTTATTTCAAACTGGAGAGAGGGCTCAGGAGAGATGAGTATCCTGGGGTGTCTCTTCTATACTATGAAACTCACCCCAGCCCTGTAATAGCTATGGGGATTTCAGTGAAGTCTACATCATCACTTCTTGTTTCAGCTTAGACATGTAAAGAACTTGGGCGTTGAGACTTGTTATTACAAGAAAAATATGTACAAACTGAAAATCAATGACTTTTGTTGGACCCTTCAGAGTTCCGAAGTTGCAAGGCAACTTCCAACATAAGGAGAGACAGCTGAGAAGACAGTCCCCCCTATGGAGGGACACAGACGAGATCTGTTTATCTGGAGTAGAAACTGCTGGAGCCATAAACTGGGAAGAACATTTAAACAAAAGGTCTGATGAATTGTTAGAGAATTAGTATAGACGAGTGTGAGAGTGAAAAACTCCTGGGTACCAATCTTATGGGTACCCAAACACTTTTGTGGCTTTTACATCTAGGAATCTGCCAAGTTCTCACAGCGAAGATCCAAGAAAGATATTCTTGTGACTCTGGAATGGGTAGAGGAAGAATAATCATTGTGACATATGGCCAGAGACTTCTACATTAAAAAAAAAAAAAAAAAGTGGTACAGGGAAAAGACTTTGCTAGACACTTATCTCAGTTGGGATAAGGACATTTCTCTGAGCCTCCTCTTGCCTTTCTGTCTCAGTTAAGGGAAAAGACATAGTCAACAGATGTCAGGCTTTGAGGAAATAGATCGGAAGCATTTCAGTCAGGGAAGAGAGTAGGAGGCAGGGGACAAAAAGCTATACCACTGGAGAAACATTATTGACAGTCACAGGCCACGTCATAGGATCACTAAAATACTGAGATTTAATTGGAAGGTTATAAAATACTCCCCTCCCCCAAAGCATGCTACCACACTAACACAGCTCTGGTATAATAACAGTGGATTACAGTTGAAAGAATTGTGAGATACAGATTCTCTCTGAGTAATAGTACTTAGGGAAGCCCAAAGTCATGAGGAGACACTCAAACCAAAACACTAGAGGAATTTGAAGCCTCTGGCATTTATAGGTACAATGAACCTTAAACACAGTAATTCCTGGCCAGATTAACACTAATACTCACACACTAAAGGCCTATTTATATCAGTTTTTATTATCCAATACAACATATCCAGCTTACAACAAAAAATTATAGGCCTTCCAAAACTCAAAACAAGTACAAAACAAACCTCAAAAGTCTGAAGAGACAAAGGAAGCTTCAAAACCAGACTCAATATGACATCGATGTTGGAGTTATCAAACATCAATGTAAACTATAATTAATATGTTAATGGCTTTAATGGAAAAGTAGACAATGTGCAAAAGCACGTGGGTAATATGAGAGATGAAAACTCTAAGAAATAACTAAAAGGAAATGCTAAATCTAAAGTAGTATAACAGAAATGAAAGAATGCCTTCTGTGGGATGACAAAAGAATCAGTGACATTGAACATAGGTCAAGAAAAATTTCCCAAACAAAAAATAGAGAGGGAGGGAGGGAAGAAGAGGGAGGGAGGGAGGGAGGGAGGGAGGGAGGGAGCGAGAGAGAGAGAGAGAGAGAGAGAGAGAGAGAGAGAGAGAGAGAGAGAGAGAGAGAGAGAGAATCTAACAAGTATGGGACAATTGCAAAGATGTAACATATGCACATTTGTAATGCCAGACAGAAAAGAAAGAGATGATGAACAAGAAGAAATATTTGAAGTAACAATGGTGGAGAACTTTTCAAAATTAATGACAGATACAAAATCATAGATCCAGGAAGCTCAGAGGACACAAAGCAGTATAAAGAGTAACAGAAATGAGCAAATAGACCCCCCCCCCCAAAAAAAAACACAACAATTAGGCATGGCATATTTAAACTGCAGAAAGTTAAAGACAAAATGAAAATCTTGAAAGAAGCTGGGGGGTGGGGGGATACTTGCCTATAGAGGAAAAAGGATAAGAATCACAGTAGATTTCTCATCAGAAATCATACAAACAACAAGAGAGTGGAGTGAAATACTTAATGTATTTGTTTTGGACTGAATGTTTTTGTTTCCTCAAAATTCTTATATTATAGACCTAACCCCAGCGAGAGTTAGAGACGGGACCTCTAAGAAAGTGATTAAGTTAAATGAAGTCATAAGGATGAGGTCCTGATCCAGTAGTATTAGTGTCCTATAAGAAGAGACACTCGATTGCTAATTCTCTCTCTCTGTCTCTCTCTCTGTCTCTCTCTCTCTCTCTCTCTCTCTCTCTCTCTCTCTCTCTCTGTCTCTCTCTGTCTCTCTGTCTCCATGGGTATGTACCAAAGAAAAGCCATGTGAGGATAGAGAGAGAAAGTGGCCATCTGCAAATAAGGAACAGAGTCCTCATTAGAAACCAAATTGGCCAGAACCTTCTTCTTAGACTTCTCGTTTCCAGAATTATGAGAAAATAAATTTCTGGTTTTTAAGCCACTCAATCATGACATTACTGTCATTCTTTTTTTTTTCTTCTTTTCTTTTTATTGTCTCTATATGAAATGATAGATGTTAACTAAACCTATTGCAGGAATCTTTCACAATATATGCAAATCAAGCCATCATGCTGCACACTTTAAACTTACACAGGGATGTATGTCAATTATTTCTCAAAACAATTGGGGGAAAAATCCCAGAGATATCCCAGTACATATAAAAACACATTCCAACTATACGTGTCATAAGAAAGCCATTTTATGTATAAAAACTCAGGTTAAAAGAAAAGGGATGGAGAAAGCTATATTAAACTAATACTAATCAAAAAGAAAGCTGAAGTGGCTAAATTAATTTCAGAAAAGGCAGACTTAAGGACAAGAATGATTATCAGGGATAAATAGGGGCATTACATAATTTTAAAAGGGACAATTCATGACATTTTTAAATGTATATGCATTTTCAAAGAAAGCATCAAAATGTATGTGGCAAAAACTACCAGAATTCTGAGGAAAAACAGAGAAATCCACCATTACGTTTGGAGACTTCAAAATCCCTCTGACAGTAAGTGATAGACCAAGCAGGCAGAAAATCATGATTATATAGACAATCTGAACAGTACCATCAATTAACCAAGCAACAACTTGCTCTAAATTGATGTTTACAGAATAATCCATTCAACAACAGCAGAATATACATCCTTCTCAAGCTCACGTGGAACATTCACCAAGATAAACCACATTCTGGGGCATAAAACACACCTTCACAAATTTAAAACAATAAAATTTATATGAAATATGTCTTCAGACAACAATGGAAATAAACTTGAAATCAGTAACAGGAAGATATCTGAAAAAACAAACAAACAAATATCTGACAATTAAACAACACACTTTTAAATCAACCCTAGGTAAAAGAAGAAAAATTTGAAAGTATTTGGAACTGAATTAAAATGAAAATAAAACTTATCAAAACATGTAAGATACAGTGAAAGTAGTTTTTAGAGGGAAATTTATAGCATTAAGTACATATATTAGAAAATAAAAATCTGACATTTATAACCTAAATTTCTACCATAGAAAACTAGAGAAAAAAGAGCAGTTTAAATCTAAAGAAAGTAGAAGAAATAATAAAAATTAGAGCAAAGTCAATGAAAGTGAAAATATAAAACAATAGAGAAAATCAAATCAGAAGCTAGTTCTTTGAAAAAAAAATCAATAAAATTGACAAACCTCTAGCCAGGCTAACCAAGAAAAAAAAAGAAGAAGAAGACAAATAACATCAGAGGTAAGAAAAGGTTCATCACTATTGACCCCTTGGACATTTACAAGATAATAAAGGCATGCTGTGAATAGCTCTATGCCCACAAATTTAATTTAGATGAAACAGACCAATTTCTCAAAATATGCAAACTACCAAAATGTACATAGATAAATATCTAATCACTATAGCACTATATCTATTAATTAACTCGAATCAATAATCAATAGCCTTCTAAAAAGAGAAAGATAAATCCAAATGAGTTCACTGGTGAATTTCTATCAAACATTTAAGATAAAAATCATACTAATTATCCACAATCTCTTCCAGAAAAAAGAAGCAGAGGGAACACTTCTGAAATATTCTGAATCTAGCATTACCCTAATACAAAAAACAGAGAAACACATGAACCAAGAAATAAAAGCTACAGAGCAATATCTCTCACAGATGAACACAGAGGTAAAAACCCTCAATGAAATATTAGCAAATCAAATACATACTTAAAAATACATACACATACAAATACGTATGTATAGAAAGTGTACAACATGATCAAGTTGAATTTATTCCAGATATGCAAGGCTGGTTCAACATTCAAAAATCAATCTAACCCAGGTGAAGATGGCAGAGTAGGTGAATGCTGTGCTCACCTCCTCTCAGTACCACATCAATTATAACTATACTACAGAACAACCATCATTGCGAATCCCCTGAAGTCTAGCCGAACCGAAGCCCTACAAATAGGGACATACAGGAGAAGCCATCTTAAGACTGGTGGGAGGGGCAGAGGCATGGAACAGACTGGTCCCACACCCATGTGTGACCATCCAAAATTGGAAGGGATATCTTGGCTATAGTGGTAACACCCGAAGGAGCAAGGGTCCCAGCCCAATACCAGGATTCCAGTGCTGGGGAGAGAAGTCTCTATAATTTCTGGTTGTGAAAACCAACAGAGATTTTGACTGAGTGAGAGGGAGGGCAGCTGCAATCCCAAGTGCTCCTCTTAAAGGGCCCATGCACAGACATACTCACTGACAGACTCACCTGCTCTGAGTGCAGTGGCTTGAAAGTTGCTGGACATATAGGAAAGAACTAAATTGTCTAGCTTCTTGGCGAGGGCTGGAGGTGCAGCTTTCTCTTGGACAGAGAGCTGGCAAAAGCAATTGTTTCTTTGTTGACCCCTCCTCCTCCCTACATGCTGACACAGGCAGACACCATATCTGAGTCTTTATCAAATTGGCTATCATGTTTCATCTGCTCCGCCCTAATGATTCCTAGAGACCCTGCTCTACCCAACTTTCAACCAAGCACAACTGAGCCACTTCCAGTCAGTAGTTTTTCCATACAAACAACCTGTCTTAGCTCATGCTGTGGACTTTCATAAAACCTCTCAAATGTTCACAAAACCCAAACAAGCAGCATCTGGGTTTGGCGGATTCTGAGCCTCTGGCTGATAAGCCCTAAGTTTGGCACTAGCGACATACAACCTGAGCTCGCAGATTCATCCCTCAAGGCACCTCTTAGCCTAGTGGCCATCTTCAGACTGCTTCGTGGCTCATACCAGCTGGCCCTAGGCAGAGCACAGGCTGCAACTAAATTTGGCCTGCAGTGGGTTCCATCCCAGGAGGCCCCAGGGCTGGCACACCAGGTGGCCAGCTTCAGACCAAACCAGAGCATAACCCAACCACCTCCAAGGACCACACACCCAAAGGGAAGACTGGGCAGGTACCAGAGCCCCACTAAAGAGAACCCTGTTCTGTGGGGTCAGCCCCTGTACCACAGCTCCTCCACTGTAGTCATGCCTGGTCTGCAGAACTAATCAGCCTGAGGGTTAATACCTTCTATTGACATACAAACAGCCACCAAACTCAACTACAACAGAAGGTCACACATAACCCACACAAGGGACACACCTGGAGCACCAGAATCTAATGACCAGGGAGACTGCACTATTGAGTGCAGTCCCACAGGACACCTACTACATAAGGCCACTCTACTAAGACTGGGAGGCATAGTAGCCCTACTTAACATATAGAAACAAACAAAAAGAGGCAGCCAACATGGGGAGACAAAGAAACATGTCCCAAATGAAAGAACCGAACAAAGCTCCAGAAAACGAACTAAACAAAATGGAGACAAACAATCTACCAGACACAGAGTTCCAAATACTGGTTATAAGGACGCTCAGTCATCTCAGGGGGAGCTTCAACAAAGAGATAGGAAACATAAAAATGGAGATAGAAAACATAAAAATGAACCAGTCAGAAATGAAGACTACAATAACTGAAATGAAGAATACATTAGAGGGAATCAACAGTAGATCACATGAAGCAGAGGGTTCAATTAGCAATTTAGAAGATATGGTACCAGAAAACACCCAATGAGAACAACAAAAAGAAAAAAAACTCCAAAAAAAAATGAGGAACACCATCAAGGTAACCACATTTGCTTCATAGAGGTACCAGAAGGAGAAGGGAGAGAACAATAAATTGAAAAGCTATTTGAGGAAATAATGACTGAAAACTTCCCTAACCTGGTGAAGGAAATAGACATACAAGCCCAGGAAGTGCAGAGAGTCCCAAATAAGATGAACCCAAAGAGGCCCACACCAAGACACATCAAAATTAAAACACCAAAGGTTAAAGACAACAGAGAATCTTAAAAGCAGCAAGAGAAAAGCAGTTAGTTACCTACAAGGGAGCTCCCATAAAACTGTCAGTTATTTCTAAATGGAAACTTTGCAGGCCAGAGGGATTGGTAGGAAATATTGAAAGTGATGAAAAGCGAAAACCTCCAACTAAGATTACTCTATCTAGCAAAGCTATCATGTAGAATCCAAGGACATATAAAGAGCTTCCCAGACAAGAAAAAGCTAAAGGAGTTTATAACCATCAAACCAGTATTACAAGGAATGTTAGAGGGACTTCTTTAAGACGAAAAAAAAAGATAAAAACTATGGATAAAATGGCAATAACTACATATCTATCAACAATTACTTTCAAATTAAATGGATTAAATACTCCAATCAAAAGATAGGATGGCTGAATGGATAAGAAAACAAGACCCTTACATATGCTGCCTACAAGAGACTCACTTCAAATCAAAAGGCACACACAGACTGAAAGTAAAGGGATGGAAAAATATATTTCATGAAAATGGAAGCAAACAAACAAAGTTGAGGTAGCAATATTTATACCAGACAAAATAGTCTTTAAAACAAAGGTTATAACAAGAGACAAAGAAGGACCCAGTAATCCCACTTCTGGGTACTTATCTGAAGAAACCCAAATGCTACTTCGAGGGGATGTGTGGATCCATATGTTCATTGCAGCATTGTTTACAATAGCCCAGATGTGGAGGCAGCCTGGGTGTGTGTTGATGGGAGAATGGATAAAGAGGAGGTGGTACATGTATACAGTAGAATGTTGCTTGGCCAGGGATGGGAATGGGTTCTCGCCATCTGCGGTGCCATGGAAAGACCTGGAGGGTATAGTGCTGAATAAAGTATGTCAGACTGAGAAACACAGATGCAATGTGATTTCACTTACAAGTATATGTGAATCCAAAGAACAAAGTAAACAAACAAACAAAAGAGAAACAAACTCATAGATTCAAAGAACATTTTGATGGTTGCCAGATGGGAAGGGTTTGGAGGGCAGGGTGAAAAAGATGAAGGGATTAAGAAGTACAAATTGGTAGTTACAAAATATTCATTTGGATGTAAAGTAAAGTATAGGAAATATAGTCAATAATATGGTAATACCTCTGTATAGTGCCAGGTGGGTACTAGTCAGAGGGATCACTTCTTAAATTACATAAATGTGTAACCACTGTGCTGTACACCTGAAATTAATATAGAATAATATTGAATGTCAAAATAAAGTATAAAATAAATAAAACCTTAAATACCTATAAATAAGGATGAAAAATAAATTAGAAAAAATTGAAAATAAAACAAAATTTCTTAAATATATATCAGCAGAGAATGCCTTCTCCAAACAGCCCCTTGACGTAGACTCAAGTTCGATGGTCACTGGGCATACAATAATTCTATCCCATATTCTTCCGATACAGACACTGAATATCCCGGCACATGCTTATTAGTCATGCTGGGCCCAATCACAGTGACTGCAATTTGTCAAAAGGGTGGACACATGAACCAAGCCAAGACAATTAGGACATCCCCTGGAATTAAAGACTGAAATGGGAGACAGATTTTCCTTGTCTCTTAGACCATGGATTTAAGGCTATAACTTATTTTTTTTTTATTGGGGAACAATGTGTTTCTCCAGGGCTCATCAGCTCCAAGTCGTTGTCCTTCAATCTAGTTGTGGAGGGCGCAGCTCAGCTCCAAGTCCAGTCACTGTTTTCAGTCTTTAGTTGCAGGGGGCACAGCTCACCATCCCATGTGGGAATTGAGACAGCAACCTTGTTGATGCACTCTAACCAACTTAGTCATCTGGCCACCCCTCCAGCAGCTCAGCAGCAGGTGGTTGTCTTTAATCTAGTTTTGGAGGGTGCAGCTCACTGGCCCATGTGGGAATTGAACTGGCAACCCTATTGTTCAGAGCTCTAACCAGTTGAGCCATCTGGCCACCCCGTTCTAACCAATTGAGCCATCTGGCCACCCCGAAGACTATAAATTTTAAGTGGCCTGCTTTACACTCTTTGCTACCTGGAGAAAGCCTATGTATGGCAGGAGAGAAGTCAACATTAAGGGAGAGACTTAGATGAGAGATGGAGAGGAGAGGAGAAAGCAAATAGTTGAGAATAATACGGAGAAATTCTAACCATGTATCATTTAAACCTCTAAATCCAGTCATCCCTGAAGCTAGACCTACCCCTGCCCTGATATTTTATTTTGTTACATAAGAAAACACCTTTTTCTTTTTTTTCGGTTGGGTTCACTAATACACATCCAATACCATTTTCTGCTAAATATGCTTTGGGAAATCTTGCCCTGTGGCAACCTCAGCAATAAGCCTGAGTTGTTGACCAGCACACTCAAATTTTAAAGGATGACCAGAAACTGACCAACCAACCAGAACAAATGATATCCTTGTCTCTGAATAATATACTAATTTCATAAACATAGATCTACTTCCTGGATGAAATCTTCATAGATTTTTTGTTTCAAGTCAAAGCAAGGTACTCAGACACAGTGTGATATTGTGCAAAAACCAGGCAAGGACATTCAGATTTTGCAGTACACGATTCCAAGGGATGGGGTGGGTGCTATTTGCAGCATTCTTTGGAGTCATTTTTGTCTGGCAAACCTGGCTGTGCGAGCTCTCTATACTTCTATTATCTCATACCCTGGAAGATACTTGACTAGTACTTCTTTATGTCCTAAAACAGAGGGTCCTCCAGAGAATGGGCTTAATTCATGTTTGTGGAGTGAATGAAACGCAGGCTGGTCCTGTTTCTTGTTAACGTGGTTATAGTCAAGGTTGACTTAAGGAATTCTTAATAAAATTTATTTTCAGCACATTATTTCATGAATGCTATCCTTGTAGTTTCATTCATATATATATGTATATATTCAGTGGTGCTTTTGGGAAATCTAAAAATACCATCCCTTGGCATTTGCCCTAGAACAGTGTACTGCCTTGATGTAGCCATAACAGTCACACCATATGGGAGGAAACCTGGGTACTTTCTAACAGACTCTTCTTTCAGGATCAAGTCTGCTGTTGTAGCTCGTGGCCATGCAGCCCCTTGAACCTTGTTATTTAGGTACAGCATTCCAGCGCTATTATTTCATCTGCAGAGGAATTTTTAAATAGCTTGTAGTTTGGGCTTTTCACCACTAGAGTTCAATCTTGCTCTTATCTAGAAGATTTCATAGAAGAAAAATAAAACAGCACCCCCCAAAAAAACCATAAAAAACACACAAAGAAAATTCCCTAAGTGCTTTTTCTAATTCAAATCCCGACCTTTGGCTATCAAGAGCTGACTTTATTAATTTCTCTTTTCTTTCTGATTTCCTGGTTGGTATTGTCATCAAGTATAAAATTCTTGAATGTCTTTGCTTTGTTACAAATAATTTGTCAATGCTTGGTAAATAATTTCCTCTTAGATTCAGTTTGTTTATTTCTAAGTATAATCTTCAGTTGTAATTACCTGGCTGATATAGGGGAGAGTACCCACCTGGTCAGTAGAATTTGGTGGCACAGGGCAGTGTGAGTAAACACAACTGCTCCTCTGGGTCTCAAAGTTAATCATTCATTAATTTTGTTTTTCAAGAAATAATTTAGATTTTTCCATGAGCCTGTGATTTCCAAATTAAAAACTACCACTTCTTACTTTTTCTTTGTACGCATGGTCTTCAGGTACATTTGTGATGAGACCAAAATCAAATATAAGGGCGTAAGTCCCAAACTTTGCTTTCTGTGTAAGCAGTGCCTCTAAAATTTTCCATGTATGCCCAGAGGACCTCAACCAAATGAATTTCGTGCAGTTTTATGGGATGCAGGCATGTATGTATCACCATTCTACTTTCTTAGGCCCTTACTCCTTGAACTATCTCTTATATATCGCAGGTAGTACTTGAAAGAGACATTGGTGTGAGTTCATCTTAGCTGTGATATAGAGGTTTTATCAGAGGTTGCACCCAGAAATGACAAAGTGAAAACCATACTGAGTTACATTATATTAACTTTTGGACAAAAAGCTGAGAAAAAATTAGAAAACACCAGATTTTGTTTTACAAGCAACCCAGTCCCATTTTACAAATTAAAATATGAATAAATTATGAAGTATGCTTTTTATTTATTTACCTTTTGAGGGGAAGTCAGTGGTGGGGAAATAACCACAGTTAAAAGAAAATGAACATTGACAGGAAAGGCACCAAACACATAATTTTGTCACAATTTTTCTAAGAGTCAGGCAAAAACTCCCAGGACCTCTAAAACTGATGCTTTGTCCAGTTAGGGACATACAATAATAGCTAATATTTACCAAATCTTTTCATGTCATCTTCACAACAGCCTCACGAGTAAAGTTTGCTTCTTAGTCCCATTTTATAGATAAATAAACAGACTGATAGATAAACAGACAAGAAGGCCACCCAGCCAGGAAATAATGAAGGTGGCAGTGACACCTAGGTGCCCACCTGAAGAACGTGCTCGATGAGGGTTCCACATTCATATGGTCTGAGCTTTTTGAAGTTGCATGAAAAGAATGGTAACAACGCTGATATAATCAGTGGCTACTTCTAGGCAGAATAGCAAGAATTAAAGAACAGCAAAAATAAGAGAAGATCAGCAGGAATTAGAGGATAAAACAAGATATGCAAATAGTGAACATTATTATCAACTGCGGGTTTTGCAAGAGACACAGACATCCTGCCCAAATAGCTAAAGTAGCAAGGCTTCTCCATCTCTAATAACAGAGAGCATGGTCATGTGGTGAAAAGTTCTCTTAGTAATACTGGCTGAAGTCCTCACCAACTTTTTTTTAAAGGAGAGTCTTGAAATTGATCTTAAAAACTCACTGTGTGCATTATTTGCAGTCGTGACAATTACACTCAGTGTGGCTCTATGGTGAATTGCCTACATTCTCATTCCATAGCAGAGTTTAGGCAGGTGGTATCGAGTCTTTTTGTTATGATTTTTAGATTTTGGATTAAACAATCTTACCTCCTACCAAAGACTATTGCAAATATTTACCCATGATGAGTTATTCATTAATTCATCCAATATTAATTAAGAACCTACTATATACCAGGCACTATACTAGATGCTGAGACTATGGAGGAAAACAAAATTAAAAAATCAAAAAAAAAAATCTCTGCTTTCATTCTGGTAGGGGAAATGGAAAATGAACAAACAAATGAGCAAACATACAGTATGCATGATCGTGATAAGTTCTGTGGAGAAAAACAAAAATGAGAAGGGAGATAAGGAGTGCTGTTTTGTTTTGCTTGCTTGTCTTGCAATTTTAAACAGGGTGGTTAGGGAAAGATACTAGCAGTAACAGTAATAACAGTAGTAATAGTAATTTTTATTATTGTGTCATTATAGGCATTGGTGTAGCTAACATTTATTGAGTACTTACTATATACCAGGTCCCTTTAATTTACATATCTTTTAACATTATCACTATTCTTTCTCACAGATAAGAAAAAAAGACCAGAAAAATCATACAACTTGTCCAAATCCTCCAGTTAATAAGACAAAGAAACAGACATGCTGAGTCTTAGCCCAAGAACCCTACCAGAACACTTCTCTTTGGGTATCTCTGCTGTACACCTACATGCCGACACAGGAGAGAACACTAAGCAAACCACGCTAACCTAATTCTATAGTCCTGGTTTACTTTATTAATCTTTATCAATATAAAGATTAGCTGCTTATTTCCAACAATAACTCCTCACATATACTTGTTATATGGAATAGATTGAGTTAATTGAAATTATGTCTTATTTACATATCTAGAATATGTACCGCCTCTACTATACAACATTTATAGCAGCTAACAAAATTTGGTGCAAAATAGACTATCTGTAAGAATTACAAATTATAAATAAAAAAATCATTTCATTTGGCTGTGCATGGAAAGATAAAGCAGTTAATGACAGACATAGAATAAAGATCATCTGAAAGGGCAGGTGGTGCAGGGAATATCAGGCATTTGAGATGAACTTATTACTCCTATTAGAAACTGAGTTTGACGATACATTTTCTAGCAACTAAGACAGAAAACTACACTAGGTTACATAATATTCACTGGAGGGGAAAGGGACGAAAGAAGACAAAAATTTTCCTTGAGAGGAACTTTTTTTTGCAACTAAAAACTTTTTAAAAGTTCATGGGCTAACAGTGAATAATATTTTTAACTTTGTAGGAGGCACAGACTCTGGTAAGAACCATTTTTACCAATCTTCTATTTTAATGAAAACATAAATAATGTTGGCATTTCTGGGGGAAAGAGCTGAGATAATATGATTCAGGTATTCTGTGCTCTGCATACCTTATTTAATAATGAAGTAAAGAATGGGAAAATAGATAGTTAACATTTCTATGGATTCTTCCTCAAAATATTAATTATAATAAGCAAAATGTTGGCAGGCATTATATCAAAATCAGCTCCATGACTGACACTGAAAGCTCAGACCTCGGTTCCCGGATAATAAGAAACAGTTGTGACTGACAGCTGACTGCCATTTCAGAACCACGGACAGAGGCAGAAATACCTTCCACTAGGGGGCAGGCTGGTCATACACTGCGATGGTTGATGAGCTGAACTTGATTCTCCACCAGGCAGAAGACCCGCTCGGTTTCCACAGTCGCAGAGGGAGCCGCTAGAGGGCCAAGAGGGAATAACTTGGGACCTTTTTAAGGATTTGTGCAGTAGACATCTCACATTTTGCACTTGGTAGTCAAAGTGTCAAGGAGCTAAAAAAGTGCAAAATAGCAAATATTAGAAGATAGTTTCTGGACAATACCATTTTGAAACTGCCCCTCCTAGCCCCTGTACTACTGTTAATTTCATATTTACCTATTGACTAACAGCCGTAAATGGAATTTCTAGGGCATTTTTGGAACTAAACTTACTTAGGCTGTTAAAGCAACAGGAGGGGAAGTTCTGAGAGAGGTATGACAAAAATGGTTAAAAACATGGGCTTTGGAGTCAGACAGACCTGGATTTAAATTTGACTGCATCACTGCCTTTCTATGTGAACTTTGGGTAAGTGGTAACTTCTCTGCACCTCAATTTCCTCAATTACGAAATAGGAATAATAATAATATATGTCCTACAGGATTGTTGTGATGACTAAATGAATCTGTAATGAATTTGGCTAGCAGCCTGGTACGTTAGTTAACCCTAGTAGTAACTGATATGGGCATTTTAATGAGTGCACTGGATACTGATTCCCTTCAGATGAATGAAAAGAAGCCTTCTTAGGGGGTCAAAGAGTTTTAATATAGGTATTTTTCATTTTTAACCAGTAAGCTTCTTTTCCCTCATACACAGCTTCAATGCAGTACCAAAGAGTTAAATATCTGAAAAAAGGGTAAATTTATACACCTGAGTAAGCAGAGTCAGATCTGGTAATGTAACCAGGCTGCCTATGATGTCAGAGTCACAAATTGGAACTCTATCAAATTTATGCTTTTCCAGATGCTGGATGACCACATTTTTTCCTATAAATTCCCTCTTGACCATCTCCCTAATGTTTTCTAAGAGGTGACCAGTTACATGTCTGGTTATCAATTCAAATATTACCACCCAAAAAAAGTCAGAACAAAACTCTTAAAACAAATTAAGCTAAGGATGGAATAGAACAGGAAATAAGTCAGTACCTAAAATATTCTTTATTGGAAGGAAGAAGTTATAAGTGATTTACTCAATGGTAGGACAATTCATGTGATTCTGCTGTTACTTAGAAACATAATCTGATTCTAGTTGTTATGGCAACATACAAAAAAAAGTGGAAAGAGTTCCCGATTAAATTTTTCTTGAAATGATCCAAAATATTAACTGTAAGTATGAGACTTCTGTAGAAAATGTTGTTTAAACTCTCTCTCTGAGCTACGGCTGCGTTGCAAGGGATGTCTGCCTGCAGCTGTTCAGGCAGTATAATCCCCTCTGAGATGAGAGCAGAAAAGCAAGGAACATTTGAAGAAAAAGAGAAGTCTTGCTTTGCCCTCAGGGCATCTTTCTAACTCTTTCCTCTATTAATATGCAAGGCATGAAACATTAAATGTCACATCCATGTCATACTCTAATGCCTATACACGATGGAATCAAAGTGTAGAATTCTTTTGCCAACATGACTTGGGCTAAAAAAATTCCCATTAACCAGAAGAAAAGGTCAAAAACATAATTCTTAATTTTTCTGCAAATTTTTCACCAGAATGAGGAAAAATTGGGGGGGAAATTTTTTTCCAGTCTTTTAAGACATTATGTTCTGAGTTTTCTAGTGGAAAATAGTGCTCTGAATAAAAAGTTCACAAAAAAAACACACAAAAAAATCAACAATCCCCAAAAACCCATCAAATTTCCTTTTATCATACCTGAATAAAAACTAATACAACCTTTTAGAGAGAGAGACCACTATTGTGTCTTTGTTTAAAATGCTTTTTAAAAAAAATCTCTATTGTTTTTTTCAGAGGAGAGGTCTGATATTTTTCTCACAACCATACACTTAATGATGGTACTGAAAAAGAAAGAAAGTGAACCATTGATCATTATTTCCCTTCCCATAAAAACAACTCATTCTATGACTGATGGACCATCAGTATCTATGAATTCTGCAACTCTCTTGCACATGACTTTCAAATCTCTATTTCGTACATTGAGGAGAATTCTGTTGGCTTTAGTGACGAAGAGTTTCAGTGAGAATTTGAACAAGACTAAATTTTCCCAGTGGTTTGCCCCAAACTGTCTGCAACCGTCAGCATTCCTCTGTGCAGGCTGCTTGCTAGGCAGGGTTCATATAGTCTTATTTTAAACATTTTTTTTATTAGTTTCAGGCACACAAAATAATGTAATAGTTAGACATTTATCATTCATATCTCTCACACACTGACAGCCCCCCGCCCCCATCCACTACCCCGCTGACATCGCGCACAGCCATTATGTTTAACATACATAGTCTTCATTCACTTCTCAGCAGATATGAATTATCAAGGTCACGCAACAAACACTTCTATTCCAATAGGATTACCACATAGGCTTTGGTGTCCCTAAACAACAGCAGAGCTGTAGGGTGGGCCTCTGTGCTGAGGGGTGGGGGGGATGTAAACTCTGCTGTTTCTGTTTATTGTAAAAGACACACCCTTCTGATTAGCATTGCTCCAGTCTGCTACTCTATAATTCATCCATTCCTCCTCTCTTCCCCGCTAACGTGGAAGGAATTCACTCTTTAAATACACACTGGTGGTTTTCACCTTCCTCTGTGCGCAGCACACTTTCAAACACACACGTTTGACCTACACTCCTGAAGCCAGCAATAACTGCAATCTGAAGCTGTGACAATAGGACAACACTTTGTGGCATCGGTAAATCTATTTGCGAGGTCACATTTTTCTCATGGTCCCCTCAGAGATTGTCTTTTTAAGTAAAACTGTTTATTGCCCTGATTGATTGGAGAGTTGAGTCCTGGGAGGGCAGTAGGGAACAAACAGGCACGGTCCCTGTCATGGAGTTTACGTTCTGGTAACAAGGACTGGCATTCTGAGGTAATTACACAAACTATTTAGCAGCGTTGTGATCAGTTTAATAGGGAAACAGACAAAACAAGTGACAAACAACTTAAAACACTGCTACAGAAAAACACTGTCTTCCCTTTCTCTCCTCCTCCTCTTTCTCCTTCGAAGAGCTTGGGGAAAGTGATCAGTATATTATGTTCACATGACCAATCAGCAACCGCTAAATACCCTGACACCACCAGATGTCGACTCCAAAGTGAACAGCATCTGGCCTAGTACATGAGACATGGCACATGCAAGAGCAGGCTGGCCTCATAAACATGCTCCGAGACACCTCAGAGGACCTCAGGGAATTCTGGGACCAGACTGGCGACTGGTGCTCCATCAGGGGGTGCCTTCTGGGAGCTTCCTGTGACTTCCGAATGTGTGGAGATAATGCCTTCTCCCTTAGTCTTTATCCAGAGCCCCAGTGTGCCCTTATGACACGGCATGCTGCCGATTGTCTGGCTGAGTGAAAAAGTGGTATGATTTTGGAAGCCCTTGCCATTGCAAAAAGATCTGTGAACTTTGGGGAGAAAAACAGCAACTTTCAAGAGCCAAGAAAATAGTACTGGACTGAGAATCAGGAGACATGATATTTGTCCTGGCTCCATTACTTAAAATGTGTTCTAAAATGGCTGGCAGGTCATTTCATCTCTCTGGGTCTCACCCATGAGGGAATGAATTGGTTAGGTCATCTCTAAGACAGGTTAGTGAAATGAATAACAAGATAGACTTTGTGGAGAGGCAAAGGTGATCTGTACCACTTCTCTCTCATTTTACTAGATGAATAACTCAGGAAGGTCAGGGGCCCACTCACCCACAGTTCCTTCCTCTGTAACATGGAGATGATATAGACGTATCTCATAGGGTTGTCCTGAGGATAAAATTAAATAAGGTAAATAAAGTGCTTATTACAGTGCCTAGCTAAGTGCTAAGTGTTACCTATTATTTTTCACATTTTTTGGAAAATTTATATAATTGCTTTGTAATTAAGATGGATGATTATTCATATAACTTTTCATGAAATGAGTAGCTATAATAAGGACACTGAAAAATTCTATTTGCCATTTCTTTTTATTTGTTTGTACTCCTGAATGGGAGTGTGTGTGTGTGTGTGTGTGTAAATATATGCATGCATGGTTAAGGACACTTATTTATTCAGTAAGTAATTACACAGTACTTAATATAAAAATAACATTCTGCTAGTGCTATTTCCATGGAGATACAAGTAGGTCCAATATAACTTTCACCGCTTAAAGCATAATTTGGGGGTATGTAAGATAAATACACACAAAATAATGAAGAGGCAAACGAAATAATCAGAATCGAAATTAGAGGGCAGATAGCAAGTACTAGACACCAGAAAATGGCAAGTAATAGAGGAAAGATGGCAGATTGTTGCAAATATGATACAAAAATACACCTCATTTAGCATAATGTTCTCTAACCATGGGGATATGAAAGACAGTTTGGGAAATATAATCTATAATGTTGTAAAGATTTTGTAGGGTATCCAATAGACACTTGTCTTATTAGGGAGACCACACCATGGGCAGTGTAGATGCCTGACCGCTGCAGTGTACACCTGAAGCTGGATCTGGATAATATTGTGTATCAAGTATAATTTAATACATATATAGTCACAGGAAGCAGAGTACAGCATAGGGAACAGTCAGTGGAATTGTAACAGCCATTATGATGTCAGAAGGGTAGTAGATTGGGGGAGAGGAGTTAGTACTTTGTGAGCGTTGTAAATGTCTAACTATTACATTGCTTTGTACACCTGAAACTAATTAAAAAAATACACCTCACTAATGCTTTCTTGGCCTCAGAAGAGTATAAATTATACTAAATTTGGACTTTGTTTAAAAATGATTAATCATAGAAGTATTGAAGGGACTCTATTAGACAGGCTGGCTTGTAACATAGACCTCTGATCTATAATTAAAGGAACTCTCCCAAGTGTGTGTAAAGCATAAGCCTTTCTTCAAAAAGTATGTTACACCATGAAAAGATAGAAGATGAATTATTAAAACTTTTTAAAATTACATTATGTGTCATTTATAAAATCTATAGTTTGGAAGCTTTTGTCAAATAAAACTAATCTGTTTGTGGTATTATTAGTAATTAATAAAAACAAGTGTTTCTGAGATGCGTTGATTTCTATACGCCTCAGAGATATTAACTGTTGTTTGAAAATATTAAGATGGTATTATTTCTTCCTCAGTCAGTGATCTTAGTTATGAAAGTTGATTGATTTTATGCCCTTTCTATTCACTCAATAATTTTAATGATAGAAAGGTGGCACCTGGATTTGATTCCATCATAAACTGCAGCTTGGTTTATGGTGAGAGATGTCATTCTCCACTGTAAGTACCCCCCTGACACACACAGCTCAGGATTGCCAACCAAAGGGATACTGAAAAGGCCTGTGCCATCCTACACATCACCTCATCCTCCAAAACTAATGAGCATCTCCATTCTGATACACCTTTCCAAAAGGGCCCACCTTTCCACTGGACCTCTGCCTCAGTGAAGCTTCATTCCTGGTAAGCCTGATTTTTCCAAGAAGTGTCGTGACCATGTTTATTTCAGATGCCATCTTGTCACAAGATTTCCTCTGCCATCCTGTGGAGATGTGACTACATCACTTGATAACCTCTACGTCCCTCCCCTTAAAAACAATAATAATTTTCATTAAAATACCAATTATTGATTTTGTTCAGAACAGATTCTCTCTTTTAATTTACTCACTTGCTCTATTAAATTAGCCGTCTCCAGAATAAATACATAGTTCATTTCCATATTTAGAGGGAAGACAGAAGTTGAGTTCTGGCTGCTTCTGTTCTTAACAAGAGACTATTTACCAAAGCCAAAGCAATTGTCAGCTGGTCACTAATTACTACCATTTGTGGGCATTTAGTATGTTCCAGGCACTGGCCTGTGTCTATTATGTGGATTCTTTTATTTAATCCTAACAGGGATCCATGAGTTGGGCACTTTCATGACCCTGTTATTCTGATGGGGAATGAGACTTAGAGAGGTTATGAGACTTGCCCATGGAAACCAGCTATGAACTGGAGGAAGTGGCATAGAAACAAGAAATTCTGGCGCTGAAGCCCATGCTGTTAGTCACACTACTGCAAGTTTTTTTAACTCACAGCCACATAAGCAGCCAAACACTGCATGATCATCCTCCATTGAAATAGTTTCCCCAACTGATGCGTAGCTTATGGAGTAAATAATGATTAAGAGAACAGGCTGTAGAGTCAGACTGCTTAGCTTTTAATTCTTACTCTGCCACTTACTAACTGTACGACCTTAGCCAAGTTACTTAACCTCTCTGAACTCAGTTTCCTCCTGTTCCAAAATGGGAAAAAAATAATAGAACCTTTTTCTGAGGATGTTGGTGAGGATTAAACATGCTAAACAGACCATGTACTTAGTATAGTGCCATGTACCAAAGGCTCGATAAACATTACTGATTATCAAGTATTCTTATTCAATAAGGACTCAACATTCAGTAGTCTGAGGAGATATCAAGACATCTAATAACTAAGGAATGCTGGGTGAAGTCTGTGGAGAGATGGCATTTTGTTGCAAAGAGAAAAAGGCAAAATACTTGGAAACAGGTGCTTGAGGCAGCAGGTTCAGCTGAACCCGTCAAACAGCTTCCAGCCCTGTGGAGTTACTATATTATTCCTTTCCTATGAAAGATTCACATCTGGATATAAAGTTCAAATGCAGACTTTGTCTGAACAAGGGTGCACAGTGCTGCTTCCGCCGATATCTTGGCTGCTGTTCACGGTGCCTGGGTTTTATGTCTCCTGTTTGCCCCTGAATTATTTATCCTGAGCATCTGTGTTACATTATCTCCACGTAATGGCACAACAGAAATGGGAGAGTGGATGCTCCCTTCTCGTCCCCCTCTGACGGCGACTGCGCCCTGCTGCTTCCAGGTGTCTTTCCTGTCTGTCTTCACTCACTTATCCAGCCATCTCTGTCCAGCGGGACACATGCCTTCTCCTCGGGGGCTGAGTGAAGCCAGCCTCCAGACAGCTCAGGGATAACAGGCCGTCCCAGCTCCACTGAAAGATAAGGCCAATTGATCTTTTCCAAAAACTCCACAGCAACTCTGATTGCCTAAGCAACTATACTGCAGGCTGAATTTTTTTCAGTCACCAAAATATAAATGTTCTCTGCACGTTGGCTAGAATCCCATGGCCCAGACAGAATCAGAAACTTCCTGGAGACCATGACAATTTGGCAAGCTATTTCAGAGGGTCTCTTCTAGAGTTTCTACAATAAACCTAGAAACAGTAGTGACAATTTAACAACTGCTAATATTTATTATGCACTTAATATCCTAGGAACTAAGTCACGTGCTTTATATTGACTCATCTAAATTTTACTACAACACTATGAGATAGGTATCTGATCCTCATTAAAAAAAAAAAAAGGAAGACTATAAGATTCAAAGAAGTCAAGTGACTCGTCTAAGTTCACCACTGAGTATGCACCTGTCACGCGGGGACTCTGGTCCCGCTCCCTGCAGCAGAACGCAGGACATGGTGAGGCCAAAAAGGAACACCCACGGAGCCATAGGTAGGGGAGTCATACCACCATATTCTCGCTGGCGGGTTGGAGACACAGAAAACAGGAGTCACACAATCCGCAACCCGCCGTCCACTTCTCTGCCAACCAACCCACCCCCTAGCGTAACCATGGCAGTTATATCAGTGTCCAATGGCTCACTGGTAACAGCTGACGGCCAACCAGCCACAGCTGACGGCCATCTAATAACCGAGCCAGCACCTTTCCACGTGTACCCGAGAGCCTGGAAACTGTTCTCTGGGGACTCTGTACCCACAGCAGCCCATGCTCTTTCTTACTATTTTTTGATTAGTGTTTGCACAGTGTGTTTTTTGTCTTTTTGTCAGCTTTTTAATTTTAACTAGTTTGTATCTATATTTATGGTGGTTTTCTTGTAAGCAGCATGTAACTCAGTGTCATATTTTATCCAATTTAACAATCTCTGAATTTTAATTGGAATATGTAGACCCGGTGCATTTCATGTGATTATTAATATTTGAAATTTACTATTTTACTATTTATTTTCTATTTGACCTGTTCTTTGTTTATTTCTTTTACTATTTCCTTGCCTTCTTTTGAGTTGACTATTGCTTATTATTTCATTTTATCTCCACTATTTGTTTATTGTTTCTTCCTTTTGACTATTTTAACGGTTCCTCTAGAATTCACAATGTGTACTTAACTTGTTAAAGTCTACCTTCAAATAACAGCATATCACTTCATCTATAACATAAGAAAATATTCATTCCTCCCTTCTGTCTTTTATACTGTTATATATTTTACTTCTTCGCAGTCTATAATTCCCATGTTATTATTTTTGCTTTAAATAGTCAAATACCTTCTAAAAGTGCTTAAAAGTGAGAGAAAAAATATTTTGTGTTTACTCACATATTTACCATTTTGTGTTCTTCATTTCCTTATGCAGTTCCACATTTCCTCCTGGTACCGTTTTCCTTCTGCTTTTTCTCTTTTTAATTAAATTTAGTGGGATAACCGTAGTTAGTAAAATTACATAGGTTTTCAAGTGTACAATTCTATAATACTTCATATGTATATCACATGTTTTCCTTCTTCCTGACAGAAGAAATTACATGTTCTTGTAGAAGACATAGTGCTGATCTGTCTGTAGTTGATCCTCTGAAGAAATTGGGTGTCAGTGTCAGCATCAGGGGTCACTGTGCAGCAGGTGAGGTGGACCATGTTGAAGCGGATAGCTGAATCACAGCTGTAGAGATTGTTTACACACACCCATAAGCTGGAAACCTTGGGTGAAGTCTGGGATGAGGTCCTGGAGAGGAGGTCTCCCTCAGGAAGCCCAGTTCAGCACCTTTTGGGTGTCCTTGTCCTTGAACGGTCCTTGGCTAAGACTGAGCTCAGATCGCAATAATATTTCAGGAGTCCCTTTCTACTCTACCTACATCTTAATGACTTTCAGGAGCAGATGATTGAAAAATGGGGGCATCCACCAGCCAGCTGGGTCTTTATATCAGCTAGAATCCAAAGAATGGGGTGTGTCTTCTACAAAGGAGCTGCCTATCAGTTCTCCAAGGACCAGGAACCAGTTCAGCCTTAGGAAATCTGTTCAGTGGTGATCATACTGCATGGGAAACCGGGACTGGGGCCAGGTACTGCCATGGCCTAGCTCCAAGAGCTAGTGGTGATTATGATGGATAATAATAATAATAATAAATAACACAAATCGAGGAATTGGTAAGAACCAAGCCCTGATCTAAAAGCTTTACAGACATTACTTCATTTAATCCTGATAATAACCCTACAAAGTCGGTCCTACTATTTGTGATAATTCCCACTTCTAGGATACAGAGAATTTACATACCTTGTACAAGACCATATAGTTATTAAATTGAAGAACACTCTCAAACACTACTTTAGAATTCTTCTAAGCAAGCTGCCCCACTTCCTTCTTCACAAACTCCAGTATCTTCAATGTTTCTTCCTACTGACTCCCAAGAAGCAGTGGTTCACTTGGTTCCACCTGATCTAAAAGGATCTCATTCATTTGGAGGAAGAGGAAGGACACTGAGGCTCAGTGCTTTAAGGTCTCAGTTTTGGGTTCTTCATATTGACCAAGACTTCAGACCTCTATTTCCCTGGGGGGGTGTAGGTGAAAGGTAGAGGGTGCCTATGGAGTTCATGTTTCTGTTTCCCAGCAGCTCGGCCATGGACCTGCAGATTTTGCAACTCCTGGCCTAGCTAGGCCTCCAGCATTCTAGCAGCAGAGCCTTCTGGAGGACTTAGCTCTCAGAATAAGTGGTACTTGCACAGTCATGCTCATAAAAACAGGCACAACTTGTAGAGTTGAGTTTTTTCAGGAAGCAGAAGTCACAAAAAGACATGGCCCTCATGGATTTGGGAGTCTAAGTTAAACAAGCCACAATTTTCATTGGGTTGGCATTCATAGAGGAGAGACCTGGGATCCATCCTTAAAGAGGAGGTGTTTCCCTCATTGCAGTTTAGTGGTCCTTCAGGCGCTTTGAACCATGACATGCAGAAGCAAAAGCTGAAGTGTTGGGATACTGAGTCCTTTCAGGCAAATACGGAAGAGATCTCAGACCTTGAAGTTATGAAGCTTGCAAGAGTGACTCATTTGGAGCTGGCCCTGGGGAAGTTCTGGGATTTGGACCATGGAGACCAGAGCCAAGACCTGCTTCTGGATATGACATGGAACATCTCACGTGAAAGGAAGAGAGGGATGCTGGGATCCCATTTCCCTTTGGTCGCTGAACATCTTCTCTCTCCCTGGAGACTGCCTGCAACTCAACTTATTGATATCCTAATTCAAATCTCACCTGTTACAGTACTCTTCCTGTAACCCTCAAGATGGCTGGGCTGGTGAAAGGGAGTCATGGGAAAGGAGAAAATGTGTGTCATTTGACAAGCTGTTGATATGGGCAATTTTGCTGCTCATCGTATCTTTATTCCAGAACCTCTGTCCTGGGTTCCATACACTCCTACACCTTATCAAAGTAGGATTGATAAAATTTTACAGCAAAGAGAGGAAATTGTATCTACAAACAACTTTGGGTATGAGTGCTAGCAGATGTTACCAACCAACCACCTCACTATCTATGATTTATATACATTTCTAAGACTGTGGGTAAGGAGAAAGAGAAATATATATGATGATATGTATTCTGCTATTGTTAGCCCCACAATACTTTCAGCAGCCCCCAAAATAATGTTGTCTGTTGAGGTGTTGTGACTCTGGCATAATCTCTCCTGTCATAGCAATGAGATTTTTTTTAAATGAAATGACACATAATGTAGATTTGAGTAATCATGATTGGTGACTAAGATCAATAAGAGAAACCAGTAAGGTCCCTCGACTTGGACAAGAAGGACCTCAGCCCTGAGACTCTCACTTTAGAGACCTTTTCTATCAAAATACTGACAAAAATACATCTCTTAAGGAATATGTTTGTCTTCTGTCACTTAGAATCAGCCCTTGGTACTGGGCCCATAACCTTAGTTATTCATTCTTGTGGCTGACCTTCTTCAGGTGTAGGAAATGGCTTCTCTACAACTCCCATGTACTGAAAAAAAAAGTGATAGCTTCCAAATCTTGTAAAGATTTTTGGGTAGTGACTATGAAATGTGGAGAGGTTCTGAGAGGTAGAACAGCTTAAATTAAAACATAAGACAAATTAACTCCTATAAATCTTCTCAGACTGTGAGAATGTAACCAATTTTTACATACAGAGGTATCATTTGACACGTACATGAAAAGATGGTCAGCATCCCTAATCATCAGGCAAATGCAAATCAGAACCACAATGAGAACCACAATCACCTCACACCTGTTAGAGTAGCTGTTATCAAAAAGAAATAACAAGTATTGGCGAGGATGTGGAAAAAAAGGAAACCTTTGTGCAGTGTTTGTGGGAATGTAAATTGGTACAGCTACCCTGGAAAACCATGTGGAGGTTCCTCAAAAAATTCAAAACAGAATTACCACATGATCCAGCAATTCCACTTCTCTGCTTCTATCTGAAGGAAACAAAAACACTAATTTGAAAAGATATATGCAACCCTATGTTTATTGTAGCATTATTCACAATAACGAATACCTGGAAGCAGCTTAAGTATCTGTCTATTAATAGATGAATAGATAAAGGAAATGTGGTATAAATACACAGTGGAATATTATTTGGCCACAAAAAAGAGAATCTTGCCATTTGTGACAATATGGGTAGAACTTGAGGGCATTATGCTAAGTGAGACAAGTCAGATAGAGAAAGACAAATACCATATGATCCCACTTACAGGTGGAAACTAAAACAAAACAAATAAAAACCAAACTCATAGATACAGAGAACAGATTGATGGTTTCCAGAGTTGGGGGTTGTTGGGTTGGCAAAATGGGTCAAAAGGTAGTCAAAATGCACAGACCTCCAGTTATAAAACAAGGGGGATCTCCTGTACAGCGTGGTGACATTAGTAAGTAACACTTTAGTGGACATTTGAAAGTTGCTTTGAAACAAGATTTCATCATAAGAAAAAAAATATTGTGTAACTATGTGTGGTGATAGATGTTAACTAGACTTCTTATGATGAATCAGTTTACAGTACATACAAATATTGAGTCAGTATGCTGTACACCTGAAACTCATGTATGTCAATTATACCTTAAAAAATGAAAGGGAGAACTGGAATTCTAAAAAAATAAAAAACAAAGAAGTTACCATTTTCCATTTTCTGGATACCCTTGGTTTTATAATTTATGGTTCTGGAGATATATGCAAATGAACATGGTAGTCACAGCAGTTGTATGCGGCAGGTGAGGAATGTTTTGCAATACCGATTTCTCAATATTATTTCTAAATGTGTATGTATGTTGATCTAGTCTAGATGGACCATGCATGAACGGTGTCACGGGCGCTTTATATTGGCTGCTAGGTGAAGACTGAAGCCTGGCATTGCAAGTAGTACTGATTTTAAAAATATAGATAGGGTAATTTAATTGAAATAACACAGTATAAGACTTTAGTTTTAAAAAATAATTTTGAGTTACAATTTATAATTAATATTTTACCTCTTAATTTTAGCAAATACTTCTGCATAATTAAAAAAAATAACTTTTGAATGCGTTTGAAAATGACTGAGTTTAATTTTTTACACTTAATTTAATTTGTATCTCTGATGAAATATATTAAAAATGTAAGTGGATTAAATACTAGTATATTTCATTTTTTAATTCTGTAGATTATGACTATCACCAGAATATAAAATAAGTGAAAATTATGATTATAACAATATAATTGGTAATTCTGCTGAACTGAAGGCCAGAAAATATTTTTTCAAAAAATATATAATCATTTAAAAATTTATATCTTTATTTTATTACGCATACAAATGTAACTATCTTAATAACAGACCACCCAGAATAGTACTGAACAATAATTAAATTCAGTTGCTTTTGATATTCCACAAACTACCAGTCATATAGAAAAGATACCTTTACAGATATTTTTTATTTTGTACAATGAAAATGTATTTGCCAAGGTAAGAGGATAGATTATGCTTTATTTAATAGGTTGTTAGACTGATTTATTACTTAAACACCTAGAACTATTGTATGTGGGCTTCCATTTATTCTCTTGCCCCAGGCCCCACTAATGTTAGACTTATTAGTGAGGGAAACAAGAATTCTTTGCAAAGGCACAATTTGTGACATGTGTCTCTTGAGAAGTGACCATGACTATCTTCCAAAGGGACTATTGACAGTGTTGTCCCCTGGATCACCCTCACCAAATACTTTTAACTTAACACAAGCAGGTCCATTTTTATAGCAAAAAAGTGTGGACACTGATTTAATCTTCAATTAACCTTGACCAATTCAAAGCATTTTAGGGTTTAAAGAACTTGGAATTCATTTCAGCAAACAGCACAGTGAATGCAGTTCACACATCTTTCACTGATCTTGGAAAACCTCAGGGACTTGCTCCACGGCTGCCTTCCCCAGACCAAAGGGGTCTCTGTCCCTGTTCGGAGGCCCCTGCCCTCCTTGCATTTTTCCCTGGGCCTTTCTGAGTCTTGGCCTCCTCTCAACATCAACATTCTCCTGCTGTTTCCATTCCTCCTGGGCTCGCTCTCAGCCTGGCATGAAGGCTTCCCTGTGCCCTGGGTGATCTTATTAAGTCTCTTGCCATGAAAAAGAGTGAGGTGAGAGCCACTGAGAGACCTTATCACTTTTCCTGGAGCAGAAAGATGGAAATAACTCGAGTCAAGGAGGTAAGTGCCCAAGACAAGAGGAGAACTGTACTGGTACCAGGTCTTTTGTTGAAAGATGAGGGTTGAGGGCAGAGGTGTGGGAAACCCCAATTATGTGTGCTTTCTGAGGATGGATAAGTTACTGGGGTCACTATAATAAAGTAGTTTGCAATTACATAACTGGCAGGATAATGTATCAATATATAAATGTGTGTTTATTTTTGTTGTCGTTTTTGCTCCACCCATTCCAAGCAAGTATCCAGAGTCTTTGTATTTTTGTGCTGAGGAAGGTTACCGGGCCAAATAAGAAGTGGCAGGAAGGCGACTCTTTCCTTTGTCTTCTGAAAGCTTGAGCTCATGGAAAATGGGGTGTTAACTATCTCTAGGGATGGGAAGGGAGAGGTAGCTGTCTTTGAGGACAGCAAGGAAAAAAAAGACAGTATTAATTTTTTCTCCCTAGACTGGGAATTGGAGGTAAGTCAGGATGCCCCATGAGCGGTAGGACCAGTGGGACTGGTGCCTCGCCCCGTGACAGTTTCTTACAGAGGGACTCAAAACCCGAAGGCATGACTTTTAGTTCACACCTCTCCAGACAGCCTTTAGAAAACTGACCCTGAGCTCTGGGATTCCCATTCTTGGCTGTGGCCCCAAATATGACAACTCAGTTGTTGGTTTTAAGTGACTTTGTGGGTGTAGACAATGATGACATCAGTAGTAAGTGGTGTAGACAAAAACAAAACAAACAGAAACGGACGCTCTGCTCATGACTGGGACTGAACTTCCAGCCAGTGCAGTAGCACAAGGGCTTATGGTTGAATGAATAATATAGAGAGCTCCCATGTATACCTCACCCAATCTCTCTATTGCTCTCATCTGGTACATGTATTACAGTACCATGGAACATTGGTCAACAGTAAGAAATGAACATTGATATATTACTATTAACTAACCTCCAAACTTTATTTGGATTGCACCAGTTTCTCCACTAATGCCCTCTTTTTCTCTTCCAGGATCCAATCTTGGGTACCATACTGCATTTGTTTTCAGGTCTCCCCAGTCTCTTTTGATCCATGACTGTTTTTCAGTCTTTTCTTGTTTTTCATGCCCTTGACAGTCTTGAGCAGTACTGGTCAGGTATTTTGTAGAAGTTCCCCCAGTGGGTTTTTTCTGATGTTTTTCTTATGATTAGACGGGGTTTATGCATTTGGGGAAGAAATACCACAGAAGTGAAGTGCCCTTCTCTTCACATCATATCAGGGGGGGTCATACATCAGTACTTATAGATGAAGACTTATAGTCATTTATACATTCATATATAAAAAAAGTTTAGACAATGACCTAAGAGAATCATTAATCATTAAAATTGAAGCTCCTGCAGTCTTCTAGGTAGGTAAACATTTTCAGCGAAACTCCTCACAGAACATAGGCATTCCCCTGTGATTCTGCGAGTATTTAGATAAGGATTTCTTAAGTATCTGAAATCTTATCAAAATGAACTTCCTTACTTTCTGTACTATTAATGGCTCTTTTGGCCAAATAAAAGCAGTTTTGTTTGAATCTTTAGGAAAAAGAAAATAAAAGTACATAAACCCTGAAAATACCATGTATCAGGGGCTCAACGCAGCATTCTCTCATTATGGTTTCCAGGCTACAATAACTCATTTATAATAACATATCAAGCCTGGGTTTTAATAGCATAAAATAAATTTAGAATTTATGATAAGAACCTCAAGAAGGACAATGATCAAGGTTATTAAAAACAATTATTCCAGACCTCATTTTCACAACTTTCAGCCCTCAGCTTCATCTAGGTCACTATGTAGGCATTAATCAAAATGTTTCCTCTAGCTGCGCTGGACACTGACCCACGAATAATGATTGATGGTCCCTTTCCAAGGATTGGATGTCTGTCACCCAGAGAAGCCGAACATCTGATCAGGGCAGAGGGGACTCACAAGGCTGAGCAACTGTTCAGCACCAAGCACACATCTGTTCTGTCAGGATGACACCCCACCTTTCTTTGTCACATTTTGTTACTCTTATAAAAGAGTTCCTGGATATTGACATACATCTCCTTCACTGGATACAGAGAAATCTAGAGACTTTACAGAAGGGGTATTGGCTTCATTCTTATTAGTATTTTAAATGGATGTGTTCTGTTTCCTAAGAAATGCCAAAACAGATAGTCTTTAAGTAGACCAGTTTTGGTGTGGAATAATGGAGCCATTAGAGCACGAGAGAAGTTTCAAGAGGTTGCGGGATCTGTAGTTATGTGTTGTCCCACAAAGCAATAATTCAGTGTACTGTTGGTCGCTTGGGGGCACAGGGTGCCGTCTTTTATTTTATTCTGCCCAATAAGCACTTGCACACTGCTTGCTCCCTCCTCCACTGGGGTAGGGAGATATTTGTTTATTCCATACTGGAATCACTGTCATTAATGTCTTTCCATTCCTTTTCTTTTTATTCACAAGAAATAGTTTGATAGTATTTTAAAAGAGAAAATAATAAGCGATGTGTGCAATGGTTAAAACACCCAGGGGATTTCAAAATGCCAGTTTCATTGCAGTGGGTGTGTGTCCGTTCAATGTGAGTTAGGCTAGGCCTGGGCAGAGCTATATAGAGAACAAATCTTAAGAGCAGGGAAACGATAATACTAGTGAGTCAACCCTTAACTGTGTGCTGATTTTAGATAATGAATCAGTTAACCCCTGATTTCCACAAATGCAAATCTTATGCTAAATGAAGTTGGCTTATACTAATAGGCCTGCCAGGTGTAATTTAGGTTGAGCCACTAACACAAAGATAAAATGAAAATGCACGTTGAATTTTGTTCTCTAAAGAAGAAGAAGGAACCATGTGGTTCATGTTCAAGTGCACGTTACAGTTGTTCATGGTAGCACTTCTATTAACATGGGTCAATGGAGCTGGAATGTAACATCTATCAGCATCCGCAGTGCAGTAAAAAACATCTCGTGGAAGACAAGATCACAATGTATTGGGATCACTGTTTTCCTCCTCACTCACTTTGCCACTGTGGAGGTTCTCAGGGTAGCCCCATGCAAGCTAAGAAGATGAGAATACTGTCAAGA
Organism: Rhinolophus hipposideros; assembly: GCF_964194185.1. Classification (NCBI taxonomy): domain Eukaryota; kingdom Metazoa; phylum Chordata; class Mammalia; order Chiroptera; family Rhinolophidae; genus Rhinolophus; species Rhinolophus hipposideros. Next base: position 7,303,781 of record NC_138060.1, on the reverse strand, counting down.
CCAAAGTCAGTTCTCCCAAGTTCCTCTTTTTGGTTAAATACTTCTCATACTTTGTTCAAGAGGAGGAGAATGGCAAACTGATCAGAGAAACATTTTAAGATTTAGAAACTATTACCTGCTTATTTTCTTTAAAAAAGGGGTGAGAATAGCAACATTGCCAAGTTGAATATCTTAAGTATATCTGGCACTTTCTGAAATTACATAGATGGACATCACTGGTAAATCCCAAATTCAGGGTGAAAAATCAAAGCAAATTCTTATTTAAAAATCTACAGTACAAGTGAGACGTCATCAAATGGTGGCGTGAGGTGAGACTCTGTAAAGCTCCCCTGGAATTTACAACTAATTGAACAAGAATAACTCCACAAAGGACTCCCTGCACAGTAGACAGGCAAGATGAAGAAGCCCACTACTGAATTCACCTAAAGGTGGGTGAATCACGTGAGCGGGGGAGGAGGGAAGGGAGAAGTGCGGAGATGGAGCCAAGCAGGGGCAGGACGCAGACCTAGCTCAGTGCTCCGAGCTCGCTGCATCCCGGAACTACCACAGCTGTGGGAGAGGGAAGAACTCGGACTGCTAGGGCTCCGCTTACGGCCCACAGGGCTGAGGGGGCAGCATATAACACGGATGAATCTAACGCAAACGGCAGAGACCTCAGAAAAAGACTGAGGGAAGAAGGCTGAAAACAGTGGTTTAAGCCCTCACTGTCCAGCAGAGAACGGAAGCCTTAGGCACTGAGATTAGCCGCCCCTCCTTACCCTCCCAGAGCTCGCCCCCACCCACCTGCCCGGTGCTAGAAGCAGAACAGTAGCAGTGTCAGATCAAAAGAACAGAATATTTGCTGTTCTGAGAACTGTGGACTGCAGACACAGATTCACAGCCCAACTAGTTCCGACAAAGGAGAGAAAGCTGTGGAAGCAGGAATGGCTGTGGTACAGGTCGCCACCATTACTCTGGGCCACCTCTCACAACTCACCTGACCCTGGCCCCACCTATCTGGGTGGATACCTGAAGAGGTAAGCAGAACTGCTGAAACATTCGGGCTCTGAATCTGGTGCAGAAAGAGCTTTGGAACTTCAAAAGCTCTCCGCATACCCACACAAACACTACGCCCCGTGACGCAGGCGAACTATTAACAGAGGAGAAGCCCGTCTCCCAGAGAATCCCTCCATTGTGTGAGAAGCTGGAATAGTGCAGGGAAAACATAGCACTACTGTGTGAGAGAGGAAAAAAAAAGGCTGCAGTCAGAGAGAAAATAAAACATTCTACCAACAAGTATTGGAAAACAAAAGAAAGACCTCTTCCTATCAACCTGTTGCAGAAGCCACTCCTGTAGATGTCTAGAAAGAACAATAATAAATCAGTAATTGCCATGAATAATCAAGGCAACAAGACAGCTCAGAAAGAAAGTGAAAAGTCTCCAGAAAAGGAACTTAAAGATATGGAAATATGTGACTTAAATGACAGAAAATTCAAGATGGCAGTTCTGAAAAAACTCAACGAGATGCAAAAAAAAAAAACACAGAAAGGCAGTTTAAGGAACTCAGAAACACAATCAAAGAACAACATGAGCATTTTACGAAAGAGATTGAAATTTTAAAAAAGAACTAAATAGATTTTTCTGGATATTAAGAACTCAATAGAAGAAATTAAGAATGAAATAACCAGTTTAGGTAGTAGAGTTGACCAGATGGAGGAAAGAATCAGTGACACTGAAGATAGAAATCTGGAAATGACATGGATGGAAGAAGAAAGAGACTTGAGACTTAAAAGAAATGAAAGAACTCTACAAGGACTTCCTGACTCCATCAGAAAGAGCAATATAAGAATAACGGGCATACCAGAAGGAGAAGAAAGAGAGAAGCGAAAAGAGAATATATTCAAACAAATTATTGATGAGAACCTCCCAAACATGTGGACAAAACTGAATCCTCGAATCCAAGAAGCAAATAGAACACCTAATTACCTTACTCCCAACAGGCCTTCTCCAAGGCACATTGCATTGAAGCTGTCTAAAATTAACGACAAAGAAAGAATCCGTAAGGCAGCTAGGGAAAAGAAGACGGTAACCTATAAAGGAAAGCCCATTAGATTATCATCAGATTTTTCAGCAGAAACTCTACAAGCCAGGAGGGAGTGGAACCAAATATTCAAACTATTGAAAAAGAGAAATTATGAGCCAAGAATAATATATATAGCAAAGGTATCCTTTAGATATGAAGGAGGAATAAAGACCTTTGCAGACATACAGAAGCTGAGGGAATTTTCTAATACACGACCTGCACTACAAGAAATACTAAAGGAGGTTATTTGACCACCATCAACAGGGACAACTTGTGGCAATCAAAACATAAAAAGGGGGAGAGTAAAGGCCTGAACCAGAATATGGGAATGGAGAAAGTAAGCATGCTGAAGAAAATGGAATACTCTAAATATCAAACTTTGTTTTACATAAACTTAAGGGTACTCTCAAAAAAACCCAGAACTGAAATATATACTGTAATAAAAGAAGGAACAGAGGGAAACATCATAGAATACCACCACATAGAAATAATAGACAACAACAAAAAGACAAAGAAACAATGGAGACACAGCATTACCAGAAAACTAAAGAGAGAATGACAGGAAATCCTCACATATCAATAATCACCCTAAATGTAAATGGACTGAACTCACCAATAAAAAGGCACAGAGTAGCAGATTGGATCAAAAAACTAAACCCAACTATATGCTGTCTCCAAGAGACACATCTCAGCTACAAGGACAAGCATAGACTCAAAGTGAAAGGGTGATAATTGACACTCCAAGCAAATGGTACCCAGAGAAAATCAGGTATAGCCATAATGATATCAGATGAAACAGACTTCAGGGAGAAAAAGATAACAAGAGACAAAGATGGACATATAATGGAAAAGGGGACTATACAACAAGAAGACATAACAGTCATCAATATTTATGCCCCCAATCAGGGAGCACTGAAATATACCAATCAACTACTAACAGAACTAAAGGGAGAAATTGACCAAAACACAATTATACTAGGGGACTTAAATACATCATTGACAGCTATGGATAGATCATCCAAACAGAAAATAAATAACGAAATAGCAGCCCTAAATGACACATTAGGTGAAATGGACATAATTGACATTTATAGAGCACTTCATCCTAAAATATCAGACTATGCATTCTTTTATAGTGTACATGGAACATTCTCAAGGATAGACCATATATAGGACATAAAATCAGTCTCAGAAAATTTAAGAAGATTGAAATCATACCAAGCATATTCTCTGATCACAAGGCTTTGAAATTGGATATCAACTGCAAAAAGAGAGCAGAAAAAAACACAAATACATGGAGATTAAACAACATACTTTAAAAGAACGACTGGGTCAAAGAAGAAATTAAAGGAGAGATCAAAGAATACATAGAAACAAATGACAATGAAAATACATCCTACCAAAATTTTTGGGATGCAGCAAAAGCAGTTTTAAGAGGGAAATTTATGTCATTACAGGCCTATCTCAAGAAACAAGAAAAATCCCAAATAAATAACCTTATGTTACACCTTAAAGAACTAGAAAAAGAACAAGTGAAACCCAAGGTCAGCAGAAGAAAGGAAATAACAAAAATCAGAGCAGTACTAAATGAAATAGAGAACAAAAAAACAATAGAAAAAATTAATGTGACAAAAAGCTGGTTCTTTGAAAAGATTAACAAAACTGACAAACTCTTAGCTAGACTCACTAAGATAAAAAGAGAGAAGACACTAATTAACAAAATCAGAAATGAAAAAGGGGAAGTTATCATGGACACCACAGAAATACAAAGGTTCACCCAGGAATACTATGAAGGACTATATGCCACCAAATTCAATAACCTAGAAGAAATGAACAAGTTCTTAGAAACATATAGCCTTCCAAGGCTGAACCATGAAGAACTGAAAAATCTAACCAGACTGATCACCAGTAACGAAATTGAATCAGTCATCCAAAACCTTCCCAAAAGCAAAAGTCCGGGACCAGATAGCTTCACTAGTGAATTCTACCAAACCTTCAAACAGGATCTAATACCAATCCTGCTCAAACTCTTCCAAAAAATTGAAAAAGACACAGTACTTCCTAACTCATTTTATGAGGCCAACATTACCCTGATACCAAACCCTGGTACACAAAAAAAGAAAACTACAGACCAATACCTCTGATGTGTAAACAAAATTCTAGCAAACAGAATACACAATGCATTAAAAAGATTATTTATCACGACCAAGTGGGGTTCATCCCCGGGGCACAAAGATGGTCCAACATATGCAAATCCATCAATGTGATACATCACATAAACAAAATAAAGGACACAAATCATATGATTATATCCATTGATGCAGACAAAGCATTTGACAAGATACAACATCCATTTATGATTAAAACACTTAATAAAATAGGTATAGAAGGAAAATACCTTAATATAATAAAGGCCATATATGACAAACCTTCAGCTAATCTCATAATTAACGGTGAAAAACTGAAGTCCTTTGCTCTACGTTCAGGAACACGACAAGGTTGTCTCCTATCACCTCTGCTTTTCAACATAGTCTTGGAAGTCCTTGCCAGAGCAATCAGGCAAGAGAAAGAAATAAAAGGCATCCAAATTGGGAATGAAGAAGTTAAGTTATCACTCTTTGCAGATGACATGATGCTATATATACAAAACCCTAAAGACTCGACCAAAAAACTAGTAGAAACAATCAACGAATACAGAAAAGTTGCTGGCTATAAAATCAACGTACAAAAGTCCATTGCATTCCTACATACTAACAATGAAGTCTCAGAAAAAGAAATACAAAACAGAATTCCCTTTGCAATTGCAGCAAAAAGAACAAAATACCTAGGAATAAACTTAACCAAGGATGTGAAGGACCTATATGCTGAAAACTATAAGACATTTTTGAAAGAAATTGAAGACGACACAAAGAAATGGAAAGACATTCCATGCTCATGGATTGGAAGAATCAGCATAGTTAAAATGGCCATATTACCCAAAGCAATATACAGATTTAATGCAATCCCCATCAAAATCCCAATGGCATTTTTTAAAGAAATAGAACAAAAAATCATCAGATTTGTTTGGAACCACAAAAGACCCCGAATAGCCAAAGCAATCTTAAGAAAAAAGAGCAATTCTGGAGGTATCACACTCCCTAACTTTAGCTTGTACTATAGGGCTACAATAATCAAAACAGCTTGGTATTGGCGGAAAAACAGACACATAGACCAATGGAATAGAATTGAGAACCCAGAAATAAAACCACATAAATATGGACAGATAATTTTTGACAAGGAAGCTAAAAACATACAATATAGGAATGACAGCCTCTTCAATAAATGGTGCTGGGAGAACTGGATAGCCACGTGCAAAAGAATGAAACTGGACTGCTATCTGTCACCATGTACCAAAATTAATTCAAAATGGATCAAAGACTTAAGCATAAGACCTGACACAATAAACTGCATAGAAGAAAACATAGGTACTAAACTTATGGACTTTGGGTTCAAAGAGCATTTTATGAATTTGACTCCAAAGGCAATGGAAGTAAAAGCTAAAATAAACGAATGGGACTATATGAAACTTAACAGCTTCTGCACAGCAACAGAAACCATCAACAAAATAAAGATGCAACCGACTGAACGGGAGAAGATTTTTGCAAACAGTGCCTCCGATAAAGTGCTAATATCCAAAATATACAAGGAACTCATGCAACTGAACAACAAAAAAAAACAAACAACCCAGTTGAAAAATGGGCAGAGGACCTGAAGAGACATTTCTCCAAAGAGGACATACAAATGACAAATAGACATATGAAAAAATGCTCAACATCACTAATCGTCAGAGAAATGCAAATAAAAACCACAATGAGATATCACCTCACCCCAGTCAGAATGGCTATCATCAACAAGACAAATAGCAACAAGCGTTGCGGAGAATGTGGAGAAAAAGGAACCCTCGTACACTGTGGGTGGGAATGCAGACTGGTGCAGCTGTTATGGAAGGCAGTGTGGAGGTTCCTTAAAAACTTACAAATAGAATTACCATATGACCCAGAAATCCCTCTTTTGGGTATCTACCCCCCCAAAAAAAATCTATACATAAAGACATGTGTGCTCCAATGTTCACTGCAGCTTTGTTTACAGTGGCCAAGACCTGGAAACAACCAAAATGTCCTTCGATAGATGAATGGATAAAGAAGTTGTGGTATATATACACAATGGAATACTATTCAGCGGTAAGAAAAGATGATATAGGAACATTTGTGACAACATGGATGGATTTTTGAGAGTATAATGCTAAGGGAAATAAGTCAGATAGAAAAAGCAGAGAACCATATGATTTCACTGATATGTGGTGTATAAACCAAAACCAACAAAAGAACAAGACAAATGAGAAACAAAAACTGATAGACACAGACAGTAGTTTAGTGGTTACCAGAGGGTAAGAGGGGGTGAGGGGAGGGAGATTAGGGTAAAGGGGATCAAATATATGGTGATGGAAGGAGAACTGATTCTGGGTGGTGAACACACAATGGGATTTATAGATGCTGTAATACAGAATTGTACACCTGAAAAAAAAAAACCTTAAAAAGAAAAACAAAACCTCCAGTACAAACATGACTTGAGTCTATTTCCCATAGCTCCTAAATCACATTAGAAAACACTTGGGGGAAAGAAGTGGACTTTTTCATGCCTCTGAAATTTTACCCACATCAAACACAATAGAAATACGATGTAATACCCCCAAAATGTGCATATGTTCTGAACTATTAATTCTATTTATGGGTCTCTATCCCACAGAAATATCTGTTTAAGTAGATAAAGATGGATATACTTGAATGTTCACTCCAGCATTATTTTGTAACAATAGAAACTTGGAAACAACTTATGTCCACTGATAGAGAACTGGCTAAATAAATACGAGGTTGGGCAATTAAGTTTGCAAACTCATCCTAGAAAAAGTGCTATACACCTTATTGCTGAATATCACTACAAGTCACCTTCGAAGTACTCCCCTTGGAAATCTATGCACTGATGCCAGCACCTAGTCCACCCTTCAAAGCAATTTTGGAACTCTTTCTCTGGAATGGCCATCAGAGCTGTCATCGTATTACCCTTGATGTCCTGAATGTCATCAAAATGTCTTCCTTTCAATATTTCCTTTACCTTGGGCAAAGAAAGAAGTCATTGGGTGTCAGATCAGGTGAGTAGGGAGGGTGTTCCAATACAGTTATTTGTTTACTGGCTAAAAACTCCCTCACAGACAGTGCCGTGTGAGCTGGTGCATTGTTGTGATGCAAGAGCCATGAATTGTTGGCAAAAAGTTCAGGTCGCCTAATATTTTCATGCAGCTTTTTCAGCACTTCCAAATAGTAAACTTGGTTAACTATTTGTCCAGTCAGTACAAATTCATAATGAATAATCCCTCTGATATATATATATATATAAAAGCTTAGCAACATCGTTTCAACAAGTTTGCGGACTTAATTTTCAGACCTCGAATGGTATGTCCACATAACGGAAGCCTTTCTAGCAGCAGATCTACACTTTCTAATATGGAGAAAGGTTTGTGATTTATTACATGAAAACAATGGATACATTTAAAACCTGTATATAGTATAATCCCTCTATTAAAATATGTGCATGTATACTTACATGCACATAATTCCATATAAATATGGAATAAAACGTTTGAAAAGACATTGCTTTGAATTTTAATAGATTGCTGAACATGTACATTATGGGTAAATTTTTTCATTTTTATGTAATTTGTAAATAGTTTTGAATAATAAGCCTATGTTACTTTTTGTAAAAATAAAATAAAGATTAAAGCATATACAAAGTTCACAGTACAGAATTACAGATCATAATGACCGATGGGAGAGTAGACTCTATGAAATGCTACCTAGTTCAAGTAACTCTTCCATTTTAGAGAAGAGGAAACTAAGACCCAGCAGAGAAATTGTTATCCAGTACACAGATGTTTTACTTTCACCCCAACATTCTCCCAAGTTAACACAGGGCAGGTGCTCAGTTAACAAGGTGATGGATAAAATTGGTTGATGTTGACATGCAGGAACCTAAGGGCAATCATGGTTCACTGTTGAACTACAGCAGAAAATTTCACAGTGGGAACAGAGATGGGTCAGTTTTCCTTCTACACCAATCGTGCAAGCCTCTGATTTACACTGATCAGGACATCTTTTTGGATAGAAAAGGAGTTGACAGAAATTGCTAATGTAAGATATCCTTTGGCTGGGAATGTATTTAATTACCCTGAACTCACTTGCAATATTTTAGCATTGAGAGAAATATTTTCTAAAAAAATCACATTTTATTTAGACCTTTTCAATTATTTTATATAAAGTCCATCTTGATATAGGGGTGAGAGCTGAGGATAATAAAAATATTCTAGATGGAATTATTTCCCCTCAAGTTTGGGGTATAAAATAACATGAGTTGAGAAAGAATTTTGGTAATGAGGCGTTTATGAAATTATTTTCTATAAGGGGGCACAAATGCTCTCAGCAGAAGCTCAGATTCCAGTCACATTGGGTTTATGAGGCTGATTTTTGTTATCTCTTGATGATGGAGTAGCCAAACAAGATTGGGGAACAGCCTGTTGTAGCTTCATGATTGTCAAAAGACCATTCAACTTTTCAATCTGAAGTGGAGCAGAATTCTTGCATTTTGCACAATTTTCTAGTTCATCAGTTCACCAAGAAATGACCGTAAGTTATGGTAACCAGTGATAGCATCTTCTGATATCTTGCCAAGAACCAAAGGTCACACAACCCTGTGCATCTTTATCAAAGAATTAGCAGAGACAGAAAATAGCCTTTTTCTCTTTTTTCTTTTTGTCTTAACTTCAATGGCACTGGACATCAATGGAGTTGTTTGCACATAATGAAGGGGGAAAAATAACTCTCTCTGGCATCTTTCTTGCCAACAGCTTACTCCACAAATAATTGTTCAGAGAGAGAAAGCTTTGTATTTATTAGGTAAATCAGAGCCAAGCCAGGAGGTGTTTGACAGGAGACGTTTAATTTCCTCTTCAGTAGGACATCTCATTCAATAGACAGTGGCTCAGCCAATCCTTTATCCTACAGCCAGCTGTAGAAAAGTGGTGTGAACTGTAAACTGATTGCATTAAATAACCAGAGTATCAAACTCTATTGTTCTAGGTTTGTTTTTCTTTCTTTATTTAAACCTGCAGAATGAGTTATCTCCACAGCAGTGTGACTCACATGTTCTGCCCTTTACCTTTCAGGACATTATTTACTTTGCACAAAACAGTCCAGTGTAAAAATTTTGGTTCTAAAACATGGTTCAAATGCCATTGCTCAGTGAGGATAATTTAACATTTTCAGTACAGGGGCGGCCCATTAGCTCAGTTGGTGAGAGCGCATTGCTCTTAACAACAAGGTGCCGGTTCAATCCCCACATGGGTCACTGTGAGCTTACTGTGAGGTTACATTGAAACAACTATTTGACTTGGAGCTGATGGGTCCTGGAGAAACACACTTAAAATAAATTTAAAAAGTTAAAAAAATAAGTAAATAAAATACAATTTTCAGTACATCTAATTCTTTTGAAAATATGTGGTCCTAAATACATAAGAACACTGAACACGTGATTGAAAAAACTGAATGAGAAGTGTAGCTTAAGTACAGTCTTCCCTATATACTTTGTTATATACCAATATAATGTTTTCCATCAATACAATTCTGTGATATAGTATAAAGAGCTGGCATGGAAGACAAAAGACCTGGGCTCTGACTCTTAAGTAGCTGCATGCCTTTGAACAAGTCACTGTATTCGTTTACTATGGCTGCTGTAACAAATTACCACAAACTCAGCTGCTTACTACCATATATTTATTATCTCACAGTTCTGTAGGACATATGTCTACTCAGCTCAACTTGCTTGCTCTGGGTTCCACAAGGCAGAATTCAAGGTATTGGCCAGACAGAGCTCTTATCTGAATTCTCTGGGGAGAACCTGCTTCTAGTCTCATTCTTTCTTTGCAGGTTGTTTGCTGAATTTGGACAGGGTTTCATGCTGGTTCTCAGCCTGGGGATTTTCTCAGCCTTTAGAGGTCACCTACATTCCCTGACTCTTGGTTCTCTTTATTTGAAAGTCAGCAACCGTGGGTTGGTTGAGTCCCTCTCAGGCTTCAAATATCTCCTGCCCTCCTGTTGCTTCATCTCTAACTCTAGACAAAGAAAAATTTCTGCTTGTATGTACTGGAGTGATTAGATTGGGCCCCACCCAGATAATTCAGGATTATCTCCCCATATCAAGGTACAACCTTAATCACATCTGCAAAGTCCCTTTTACTATGTAAGATAACCTATTTACAGGTTCTGAGGATTAGAGTATGCACATCTTTTGGGGCAATTCTGCCTATCTCACCATCTCTGGATTGCCTCAGCTTCTTTACCTCTAAAATAAGGGGGCTGAATGAAATTAGTGTTTCTCCAAGTGTGCAGAAACCTTCCTCTGGAAGACCAAAACATGTGTTTACGGTGGGACCCGGATCTGGATATGACATTAAGTTACATTGAATCACACATTGAGATTGTTATACTCATGTCAGTTTCTTTCAAGTCTTATTAAGAGAGCGGAAAAGTCTGTTTGGTGCAAGTATTTCTTTTAGACCACTCTAGTAATACTTGCTTATTTCTTTTCTCATTGGTGTGAGAGTTGACAAGAGGAAGAGAAAGAAGAGAGAGAATGGAACTCAGGCCCCAAGCTTGGGGGCTAGTCTACCTAGTTAAAATTAACAATGTGATTTTGCTTTCATTGTACTTATTTAACTGCTACCTTCTATTTATGGCAAATTGACATTGGTTTTCCATTTATGATATTCATAAAATTTTAAATTTAAAATCAATGTATCTAAAAGATAAAATGAGTTAATTTGAAGAAAAATATCAATAATTACAGATATATAAATAAGACCAACAAGGTGGTCCAAGATGACAAAAGATGAGACTATTTCTGCACTAGATGACCACTTAAGTTCCCTCAAACTCTGAAAAAGTCAATTTAACCAAGAGGAAAATTGGCCAAAGCTTAAATAAACACTTGAAAATACATGCTATCCACATGTCCAATGAACATATGCTTAGCTTTATTAATAAGCAGGAAAACGCAAATTATAACTTTAACAGATACCATCAAACCCCAAAATTAAAAGGTTTGGTATTACCAAATGTGGCAAAAATTTATAGCAATGGTTACTCATAAATACTGCTGAAGGAGAGTAAAGTGGTACTAGAGGGGAAAATTGTGAAAGACTTTGATAAGAACAAAAAAGGCTGCTAAGTGTCCTGCCTCGTCCTATGACTGAGGATATAAAGAAGAAGCTACATTGCCACTGGTAAGAGGGGAAAGAACAGAAAATGGGCTGGTCCCACACCCACATATGGGGGTTAAAACTTAGGAGGGATATCTTGGCTGCAGAGGTTGCCCCATGAGAACGAAGGGGTCTTAACACCACACTGGGCTCCCCATCCCAGAGCACCAGTGCCAGGAAGAAGAGTCCTCACAATATCTGACTGTGAAAAACAGCAGGATTCCATCTATCTGGGTGAGACAGAGGGCTACTGGAAACCCTCTTAAAGGGCCAGCACACAGACTCACTCGATCACAGGGACAGTGGCTCAGGAGACACTAGAGACATATAGAGAAAAACTGAGTTGTATGGTTTCAAGACAAGGGCAGGAGGGACAGCTGACATCTTTCCTGTGTTGAGGCCTTTCCCTGCGTGGCCAAATCTATATCTGCATTAGCCTCATGAACTCCACTTGCTCTACCCTAATGACTCCCACACACCCCACCCCAACCAACTCCTGCATCACCGAGTCTCTTTCAGCAGCAGGAAGTCAGACTTGGTCAATGCGGTAGTCCTTCTTAAAAAACTCTCAAAGGTCCACAGGCTCCAGGCAGGTGGTAGTTGATCTCAGTGTGCCCTGAGCCTTTTGTTGAGTGGCCCAAGGTTCAGCAAAATCTGAATCTGCATTAACCTGGTGAACACCACTTGCCCCACCATGGTGACTTGCCAAGACCCAGCTCAGTTAACTGGAATATTGTCTGAGGCTCTTTCAGTGGCTGAGCCTTGCAGGCAGCCATCAGGCAGTGGCAGTCCTTGGGTACTCTGAGCCTTTTAAGTTGAGCTTCTCCAGGCTTGGTACTGGTGGCAGAAAGGCTCTACTGGCAGTGTGGCCTCTCCCAATCACCTGCATGTCCAGCACAAGCAGCTAACAACCAAAGATTGCTTTGTAGCTCCTACCAGGTAGCACCAGGCCACTCACAGGCAGAAGCTGACTTTGGCCTGCATGGGAGTACCTCACAAGAGGTCCCAGAACCAATACACCTGATGACTGGCTTCAGACCACAACAGAGCAATATCTGATTGGCCCCACAAGCGGCACACCCAAAAGGTCACCTTGGTAGGCAGCAGAGCCCACTGGGGCGAATCTCACTCTGAGGGGTCAGCCCCTATACAACAACACACATGGAATGGTAGTGGCCAATCCTCATAGCCAGTCAGTCTGAGGGTCAATCATACCCATTAATGTGTCAACAGCAATCAAAGCTTAACTACAACAGGAGTGCACACACAAGCCACACAATGGACACTCTTGGAGCACCTGGCACAGGTGACCATGGAGACTTTGCCACTGGGCCCCACAGGACACCTACTATATCAGGCCACCCTGATAAAACTGGGATCTTAATACTAAGATCTACTTAATACATAGAAACAAACACAGACAGGCAGGCAAAATGAGGAAACAAAAAAGTGTCCCAAATGAAAGAACAGGAGAAAACTCCAGAAAAAGAAGTAAATGAAAGGGAGGCAAGCAACCTACCAGAGACAGAGTTCAAAACAATGGTTATAAGGATGCTCAAAGAACTTAGTGAGAAAGTCAACAAAGAGATAGCAAGCAGGAAAAGTGACATAGAAACCATAAGAACAATCAGATAGAAATTAAGATTACAATAATTGAAATGAATAATACTCTAGAAGGAATCACCAGCAGATCAGATGAAGTAGATCAAATCAGTGATTTAGAAGACAAGGTAGCAAGAAACACCAAATTGGAACAGCAAAAAGAAAAAATAAATTTTGTTTAAAAGACCCACAAAAAAATTAAGGATAGTTTAAAAGACCTCTGGGACAACATAAAGCATGACATTTGTATCATAGGGATACCAGAAGAAGAAAGAAAGAGCAAGAAATTGAAAACCTATTTGAAGAAATAATGACTGAAAACTTCCCTTACCTGGTAAAGGAAATAGACATAGAAATCCAGGAAGCACAGATAGTAGATAGTCCCCCCCCCCCCCAAATAAACCCAAAGAGTCCTACACAAAACACATCACAATTAAAATGGCAAAGTTTCAAGACAAAGAGAGAATCTTAAAAGCAGCAAGAGAAAGACAGTTACTTACCTAGAAGGGAGCTCCCATAAGACTCTCAGCTGATTTGTCAACAGATTCTTTGCAGGCCAGAAGGGATTGGTACAAAATATTGAAAATGATGAAAAGCAAGAACCCAGAACCAAGACTATTCTACCCAGGAAAGCTATCATTTAGAATCAAAGGAGAGATAAACAGCTTCCCAGACAAGCAAAAGCTAAACTAATTCATTACCACAAAACCAGTATGAAAAGAAATGTTTAAAGAACTTCAAGAAGGAGAAAAAAAGAACATAAATAAGAAAAATAAAATAGCAAAAACTACATACCTATCAATCATCACTTTAAATTTAAATGGATTGAATGGTCCAATCAAAAGAGAAAGGGTAAGAGAATGGATAAGAAAACAAGAGCCATACATACGCTGCCTACAAGAGACACATTTCAGATTGAAAGACACACACAGATTAAAGGTAAAGGGATGGACAAATATATTTTATGCAAGTGGAAATTTAAAAAAAACGGGGGTGGCAATATCACACAATTTAGAATTTAATACAAAGTCTATAACAATAGACAAAGAAGGACATTTTATAATGATAAAGGGATCAATCCAACAAGAGGATTGATGTTTACCTTTGTAAACATTTATGCATCCAACATCGGAGCACCTGAACACATAAAGCAAATATGACTGACATAAAGGGAGAGGTTGACAGTAATAGTCATAGTAGGGGACTTTAACACCCCATTAACATCAAGGGATAGATCCTCCAGAAATTCAACAAGGTAACAGTGGCCTTAAATGACACATCAGATGGATTTAATTTATATTTTTGGAGCATTTCACCCCAAAGCAGCAGAATATACATTCTTATCAAGGGCATATAGAACATTTTCCAAAATAGACCTCATGTTAGGCCACAAAACAAATCTCAATAAATTTAAGAAGATTAAAATCATATCAAGTATCTTCTCTGACCACATTGGTATGAAAGTAGAAATCAATTATGAGGGGAAAAAAAAACCTGAAAAAACATACAAACACATGAAGGCAAAATAACATGCTTTTAAATAAGTAATGGGTTAACAATGAGACCAAGGAAGAAATGAAAAGATACCTGGAGGCCAACGAAAATGAAAATACAACAACCCAAAATCTATGGGACATAGCAAAAGGAGCCATAAGAAGGAAATTTATAGTAATACAGGCCTACCTAAAGAAACATCTCAAATGAACAATTTAACTTTATATCTAAAGGAACTAGAAAAAGAACAATAAATAAAACCCAAACTGAGTGGAAGAAAGGAAAATAATAAAGATCAGAGTGGAAATAAATGAAATAGATTCTTAAAACACTTCAAAAGATTAATGAAGCCAAGAACTGGTTCTTTAAAGAGATAAACAAAATTGAGAAACCTTAAACAGACTCATCAAGAAAAAAAAGAGAGAGGACCCAAATAAATAGCATCAGAAATAAAAGAGAAGTGACAACTGACATCACAAAAACACAAAGGATCATTAAAAATACTATGAAGAATTATATGCCAACAAATTGGACAATTTGGAAGAAATGGATAAATTCCTAGAAACATGCAAACTTCTACGTCTGAATCACAAAGAAACAGAAAATCTGAACCCACCAACTACTACTAATGAAATTGAATCAGTAATCAAAAAAACTCCCAACAAATAAAAGTCCTGGAATGGATGGCTTCACAGGTGAATTTTAGCAAACATTCAAAAAAGAATGAACACTTTTTCTCCTGAAACTATTAGGTTGGTGAAAAAGTAATAGTGGTTTCTGCAATTATTTTTAACCTTTTAAACCACAATTACTTTTGTGTCAACCTAAATATTCCAAAATGTCCAGGAGAAGGAAAGGCTCCCACGCACTTTTTACAAGGCTACCATTACCCTGATTCCTAAACTAGACAAAGACATTACAAAAAATAGAAAACTATAGGCTGATATTCTTGATGAACATAGATGCAAAAATCTTCAACAAAATATTAGCAAACTGAATTCAGCAAAACATTAAAAACACCATACACCATGATCAAGTGGGATTTATTCCTGGAACAAAGGTTGGGTCAATATTCACCTATCAATTAACATGATACACCACATAAAGAAACTGAAAAATAAAAATCTATGATTATATCAATAGATGCAGAAAAGGGATCCATTTATGACAAAAATTCTCAGCAAAGTAAAATAAACATACCTAAACATAATAAAGGCCATAAATGACAAACCCACAACTAATATCATACTCAATTGAGAAAAGCTGGAAGCATTTTCCTTAAGGTCAGGAAGGAGACAAAGATGTCCATTTTCACCACTTTTATTTAACATAGTATTGGAAGTTCTACTCACGGCAATCAGACAAGGAAAAGAAATAAAAGGCATCCAAATTAGAGAGCAAGAAATAAAACTGTCATTATTTGCAGACAAAATGAAATCACATATAGAAAACCCTAAAGATTATACAAAAAAAGCTATTAGAACTGACAAATGAAGGCAATAGAGTAGCAGGATACAAAATTAATACTCAGAAATTGGTTGCATTTTTATAAACCAATAATGATCATAAAGACAAATTAAGAAAACAATCCTGTTTAAAATTGCATGAAAAAAATACTTAGGAATAAATTAACCAAGTAGGTACAAAACCTGTACTCAGGAAATTATAAGACATTGAAGAAAGGAATTGAGGAAGATACAAATAAATGGAAGCATATACCATGTTCATGGAAAGGAAGAATTAACATCATTTTTAAAATATCCATACTACCCAAAGTAATCTACAGATTCACTGCAATCCCTGTCAAAATACCGATGGGATTTTTTACAGAACTGGAACAACTAATCCTAAAATTCATATGGAATCACAAAAGACCATGAATAGCTACAGCAATTTTGAGAAAGAACAAAGTTGGAGGTATCATGCTGTCTGATATCAAACTATACAAGTCTATAGCAATCAACACCGCATGGTACTAACATAAAAACAGTCAAATAGATCAATGGGACAGAATAGAGAGTTCAGAAAAAACCCACACCTATATGTCAATTAATCTATAACACAGGAGGGAAGAATTTACATTGGGGTAGAGACAGTATATGCAATAAATGGTGTTGGGAAAACTGGATAGATACACACAAAAAAATGAAATTGGACCACCTACTTACACCATATACAAGAATAAACTCAAAATGGATTAAAGACTTAAATATAAGACCAGAAGCCATAAAACTCCTAAGAGAAAACAGGCTATATATAAACTGTCTGATATTGTTCTTAGTAATATTTTTCTGATACATCTCATCAGGCAAGGGAAACAAAAGAAAAAAATAAACAAGTGGGGCTACATCAAACTCAAAAGTTTTTGTGCAGCAAAGAAAACCACCACCAACAAAAAAAGACAACCTACTGAATGGAAGATGTTTGTCAATGATACATTCAATAAAGAGTTAATATCCAAACTATATAAAGACTTATCAGCAGGATCACTTTGTATATTATATAAATGTCTAATCACTATGCTGTACACCTGAAACTAATATAAAATAATATTGAATGTCAACCATAATTGAAAATTAAATTAAAAAAACCCAACCAAGAAAACAAATAAAAAAGTCAGGAAGGTGGATCCACTAGGAGGGGATGTGGTAGATGTGGGGTTCTGGCAACATTGCATTTTGTAAGCTAGGTGTTTCCTTTACTATTACTCTTTAAAATGCACATTTGAAAAATATTTCCATATATATGTATGACACTCTTTACCAAAGAAATCAAAGTCAATGAATCTATTATTCTGCATCCTTTGGATAAGTGAACTGGTAACTGAAATGTTGAGACAAATGACCTCAAAGACCATACTTTGAACCCTGACACTGGTATTTGATAATTATTCCTATGTGGTGGCACCATACATCACAGAATCTAAGTGTAAGTGCTGGCCACAATGGCTTGCGATGCAGAAGTTCTCATAACCACCATTTTCCCTATCTCCTCTTCCAGATTAAATTGTGGGATGAGGGGCAGAGTAATAGGAAGCTCCCAGAACAAGTTGCAGCTTCAACCTGTGCCAGTTCTGGAGGCGGATGAAAGCACCTCTGCAAGTTCTGGTGTCTAGAAAAAATAGACTTTCCATTTTATTTTATTTTATTAGTTTAAGCTGTATAAGAAAAATTAATAATTAAACAATCTGCAGGATAAATTAATGGCTCTACTTGGAAAAAAATCACAAAGTAGGATGTCAATGTAATGAGATTATAGCCAGAATAAAGAACACTCTCTGTGAATGACCATTTATTACTCCCATAGAAATAATCTCCTAAAGGAAGGGCCATCAAATTCTAAATCTGCTTAATTATTCAGGACAATTCCTTAATTAGGATGCCTAGAAACCTTAAATCTCATCACGATGTGCTCTATTTTGGCTCAGAGAATCCCTAATATTTCTTCAGAGATCTTTCTTTAGCTATGTTATCCACTACTATAATTACCACTACTGATCCCCCTGACTATTATGGTTTCTATTACCAAAGGCTACAGCATTCCTTTGTCTCACACTTACTATATTCTAAGTTTTATACATGATGGCTTGAACCAAGTTAGACGAGCCATTTACAGCAGCATGAGTTGCTGATGATTGCATGTAAGTTGAAAATTTAGTACAGTTAAACTTACCTTAAAATTTCTTTAAATCATTTGTTTAATATAGGTAATATTTTTGTCTACTGAACGTCTCTGAAAAAGTCAACACAGCCATGTTCCCTGCAGCATTGGAACTATTCGCTCTTTTGTTACAGGAGGTAGTGGGATAATTTGGGGAACCATGTGCATAAGTTAAATGTGAACATAATGCGATCTATATTTTTTTTTAAACAGTACTGCTTAGTAAGTAGTGATAAATCTACCCTTTCTCTCTCTTCAAATTGGATTCTATCTGTATAATTCTTGTTTGGAATAAATTAATTTATGTTTTAGGGAATTTGTGAGCTTAAATGAATGTGTTTGAAATGAAAGAGCATTCACATCATTTAAGGACCCACTGATTCTATCATTCAAGGTTTGGAAGGGCTCATTTATTAGCTTATTCATGACACAAATCAAGATTCCATGCATTAATTTGGAAGGATGGAGACCATGGGATTTAAACCAGTGATTAATGAGTCTTTAAACGACTGGTTGCTTGTGTGTAACTACCTAGCTCAGTACTCTTATTTATTTATTTTTAAACACACCTCAACCAGACAATATATCTCGCAGAGAAGGCTTTGTAAAGAGGGAAATCACACTCAGGGAACATTTAGAATATTGATTATCACCCCTATTCCAATGTTCTCATAATAATAATTTAGTGTTTTAAAAGGTACAAGATCATGTATGCTTTGTAGACCACGACTTTGGATACATTTCAATCCAGGAAAAACCTCCAAGTTCTGTCTTCCTCAAGGCTAACATAGGAGAAAAGCCTCGAGTTCTGGCCATTAAACAAATACATAAAAAATTCTCCATTCTTTCCAAGTCATTTCCTTTTGGTCACAGTTTTGACCAAGGACTTTCTCTAACCTACCACATTTTTGAAGAATTTTCCCATTAAATAATACTCAAAGCAATTGAGATTTATGCAACAATTTTAACTTTTCCAAACACTTCTACAGCAGGACCCATCTTGTCCTCCCAACAGTCAGATAAGACTTTTCCTTATTTTAACAACGCAAGACACGTTTAGACAGATCAAGTGGCATATTTAAGGTTCCATAGTTATCCTGCATCTGGCAGGAACCAGAACCCAACTTTAGCTTCCAATTCTGTGCTTCTTCAGCCAAGCTGAGCTTGTTTACGAAGTTCCAATGTAAACGTGGGATCTGCTTTTGCACCTGCCCTTGCTTCTGCTTAGAACACTTGTTTTCCACTTTAACGCTGCTGGCTCTTTCTTTCCCTTCACATGTCAGTTCAGGGTCATCTCTTTGGAAGAGTCCTCTCAGACCTCCACATCCCTACTTCCCATCTTCAAGTCATTCCCCTATTCTATTTATTCATGGCACATCTATTATCAGGGTCTTCCAATGGAATATAAGCTCCTTGAAAGCTACTGTGCACTCTAGTCTACTGGAAATACCTAGAATGTTCTAAACTTCTTGTTCATTACCTTAGTTCATCTTCCCAACATTCCTATGAGAGAGGACCATTATCACCACTGTTACAAATCAAGGAAACTGAGGCTCAGAGAGTTGAAGTAATTTTCTTGAGATCATACAGTTAGGAAAAGTGAATCCAAGGAGCCTGGCTCCAGAGCCTTCTCTTCACCCTCTCTGTATGCTGCCCAAACAAATGAATTTCTCAACTCTTATATTAAACAATACACTGGTACCTCGGTTTTTGAACGTCTCCATTGACAAACATTTCGGTTTACGAATGCCATAAATTTTATGGATCTATCATATCAATAGATAGTAAAATTCATGCTAAATTTGCAGTTTTCGAGGTTGATTTTAAAAGTTTGGAATGGATTAATCCATTTTGCATTAATTTCTATGGGGAAACTGTGCCTTGGTTTTTGAATGTTTCAGAACTCGAACGGTCTTCCGGAACCGATTATGTTAGAAAACTGAGGTACCACTGTACTCATAACATCTGCAGTATAGCCTAATTGTGTAGTTTTGAACAAGTGGTTGACTCAATCTAATTTGGTTTCCTTATCCAAAAAATGAGATAATCTAGAACGCAACTGAGAGGATAACCTTCAGGTTAAATTAGTATAGGTCTGTGGTTGTCAGAGGGTGGTCTCTAGACCAGCAGCATCAACTAAGAAGTTGGAAAAAAGGCAATTTTCAGCCTCATCCTAGACCTACTGAATCAGAAAATCTATGCATGGGGACCAGCAATCTGCATTTTAATCCGTGCTCCAGGTGACTCTAATGCACACTAAACCTGAACACTCATGGATAGGTAAACAGTTTGGCTAGTGTCTAGCACAAAATAAATGAAAATAATGAGGGAGACTATTAACATAGCCAGGTAAATAGTCCCACAGTGTTCTCACGGGGGGTATTATTGACATGTAAGCAGGACAATGTCTTGTTCCATAGGACTGTTCCTCACATATCCATATGTTTAGCATCCTTGGACCCTGGACACTAAATGTCAGTTGGAAGTCCTCCAAATTTTGTGACCAACAAAATATGTTTCCTCTGCATTTCCAAGAATCCCCTGTGGGTGGTGGGAGATTCAGTAGGGTCCCCAGTTAAGAACTATAGCTCACTAATCAGAATGGTCTTTCAATATGCTTTCTTGTTCAGGTTACAAACTTTTGTCAAAGTTAGATGTGAGTGTGAATTGGAAGAAATTTGTGTGGGGAAGCAACACTGGTATTTCGGATCCTCTGTCTTCCCTATAAGGAGAGTCATTTTACTAGGCTCTACAGGCAATGCAAAGATGAGTCAGAAGTGGTTTATGCCCTCAGGGATTTTCAGTATAATTGGGCGAGTTGAAGTGATTGCAAAAATAATTATATCACTTGGAATAGAGGAAGTTTGCAAGAGATACCAACCGATAATTGGAATTCTGAAAGAGTGATCATTAACAGCACAGGGAACGAGGATAAATTGCTTGATGAGGGCAGTATTTGAGATGATAAATAAATGTGTGGATGAAAGAGAAAGTAAGAGATACAAAGACATGAAGTCATTATGAGTGAAAGAAATCATAGCAGAATTAATGATACACTATTTCCCAAAACAAACAAACTGACAAAGGTTTTGAAAATGTTGGCAACATCCTAACAATTCTGGTCAAATTCTTATCAATAGGCATCTCCATATCGGCTTACCAACTGATGAGAAGTTCCAACTGCCTTTAAACAAATGCTGACTCCCTCATCAGGGATGGAAACAGATATTCCCATAGAATTAAAAGTGTTGACAGATAAACCCAAATGTTTTCAATTTTCAAAAGTCTCATGTTGTCCCTAGTTCTAATGTCATTGCAGAAATCCCAGGAAAGGGGTGGCAGGAAGCAAACAGTGCAGACAACCTGCAATGCTCATTTGGGATGTTGGAGTCTCTTTAAGGTTGCCATGGCAAAAATATAGAACAACAGCTGTAATCAATTGTTAGTGGCTATCTGAAAAATATTGTGAGGCCATAGTTAGCAAGAAAGAATGCCATATGTAATTAGTATTATAATATCTACCATGAAAAACTGTTAACTTGTGATAGAGAATAAAGTTTGTCTCATGTAGGTTCTATGTAGTGGGAAAAATGTTATTTTTTATAATAAATATTATTGTGTTTATATATAAATATAAATATCCAGAATAAATAAATATTCAGAGAAAATAAATATAAATATCCAGAATAAAATACATTATTCTGGAGGGGATATTACTTGATCAATTGTATAATTAAATCTGAATTATTTGGGGGCCACTTGATACTAGAATTTTTCTGAAATACTTGATTTCTACTTAGACACATAGATCTCCAAAATGTAATTTTCCATCTTGATAACATGTTCTTCTCTCCATTCAAATCAAACTGGAAGTAATAAGCTGTGCTTTGCTATTTCATTCATTTTTTTTCAGCCGGTTAATCACTGTCCTGGATATCCGTTGCTGTGTAACACATCATTCCAAAACTTGGTGGCTTCAAACAACAACAGTCATTTTTATTATGTCTCCTGGTTTCTGTGGGTCAAACTTTGAAAGGCTCTGATGGGTGGTTCTGGTTTAGGGTCTCTGATGTGGTTTCAAGTCAGGTGGTGGCGGGAGCTGGGAGAGTGTGGGGCTAGAGTAGCTGGGGGCTGGATGGGCATCTCACTCTCTTCATGTAGTTTCAGGGCCTCTCGATGTGGGTTAATTTGGACTCCAAAGGCAAGATGTATCACCTTTTATGACCTAGCCTCTGAAGGGATGCAATATCACTTCTCCCACATCCATTGGTTACAAACAAGTCAAAGCCCACCCACCCAGATTGAAGAAGTGAGGAGTCTCCACCTCTTGATGGGAATATGACAAGGTTTTAGAAAAAACATGTGGGATGGGAGATATTATTGTCACCATCTTTGAAACTATGCTCAGCCACAGACAAATATTTATCGAAAGCTTACCATGTGCTAGGCTAGATACACACTGCAACTACAGTGTATCTAGCCTAATAGATACACTATTAGGCTAGTGTATCTAGGTCCTTTCTCCTGTGAGGTTTATATTCTACTGAGGATGAGTGACAGGCAAACAGGTAAATAAACAAGAAAGGTAATTTTGGATAGTGATAAGTCCTATGAAGAATATTAGTAGAGTAGCTAAGTCTGGGGGGAGTTTCTTTAGATGAGCGTGGGCAAAACAGGGCTCTTTCATGATAGAACTTAATGAGAAAAACAGTCATATGGAGATTTGGGGAAAACAGTTCTCAAAAGACAGAAGAGCAAAGGCACAGCACATATTGTAAGTGTGAGGTTGGCATGTTAGACAAACAGGAAAAGATCTGGTGGCAGAAGCAGTGAGCCAGGAGGAAGGTGTCATGAGATGAAGCCTGAAAAATGGGCTGGTGACATCTTTAAGGCTAAGGAAATGGATTTTTGTTCCAGGGCAAGTCTAAGTTCATGGAAGGAGGCACTTGGTCTGCTTATTCATTGTTGGAGCCCCAACACCCAGAACTCTCCGTAATCCAGAGCTGGCACTCAATTGAGATCTGGTGAATCACAACTGAATGAATGAACACCAAACCTCAAGTCACAAGCTGTCCACATCCCAAGGTGAGTTCCACATGGTGGGGGCATTTTCCAAGACGACATAGTTGAGATCTCACTTTAAAGCTTTAGCTTAAAACAGGCTGGGCTGCTAAAATGCATCTATTTCCACCTAAACGATGACACATAATAGGGAGCTAATTATAATGTGTCTTTCCCTGCTCTTGAATAATTAAATGTTTTATTGTGACGTTATAATTTGAATTTATTATCCTTTGCTAGGGAACAAAATTAAACATAATGAAGGTTGTTAGTCTCCTCTCAGTTCTGCCTGTATCCTGTACCTTATATCATTTTTACCACTTTGATTAATGGGTTTAATTTACTTTGACTGGAGCATGTAGGAATTGGTAGAAGGGGGAGGTGAGATTATTAAAATCCTTTTAATTAGACTAATAATGCCAAATCTGCATGTGTTAACAAAGCTG
Organism: Rhinolophus hipposideros; assembly: GCF_964194185.1. NCBI lineage: Eukaryota > Metazoa > Chordata > Mammalia > Chiroptera > Rhinolophidae > Rhinolophus > Rhinolophus hipposideros. Next base: position 7,280,109 of record NC_138060.1, on the reverse strand, counting down.
CACTATTAATTAGCTTTTATAGGTAGTTTCTAGAAAGGTAGCAGAGTAGCTTTGAAACATCCTTAATGATACAGGGAGAAGTATTAGGTTGACAAACAAAGCATGACATTACATATTCCCACAACAACAAGAGTCTTTAGTACCTCCAGGTGTAGAGAATCACACATGATAGATGGCCACATCTTTTAACTTGTATAGGACGTCTTCTATTTACCCCTCAGGTCCACGCTTCCCTCCACTTCTCCCTGCTCTCTGCCCCAGTGCCATCCTACATGGGGACATCTGGACGGGATTCTCTGGCACTGCACCTGCCAGATTGGCCACTGGGAGCCCCAGCAGGAGATTAGGGTATTTAGTCCTCCACTTCCCCACTTTGACATCACCAGACATGTCTTTGAAGCTGGGAGTGTTCCTTGGTCGAAGATCACTGCTTCTCAAGACAACCTTCCCTTCACAGCTCTCGTCCTCTGGGTTCTGCTAACATCTCTCTCCTTTTGCACCCTATAGGCCTGGAAGAGGTAACAGCTGTCCCCCCAATACTTGGCTCCGGTTCTTACACTACCTCTGTGCCTTTTCCACAGCCAATCCCCAGCTTTGTAGACAGGAGTTCCTTTGAAAAATAGACCCTCGAAATAGCCTGCTCTGAATGTGCTGTTTCCTGCTGGGACCCTGACTGATGGCCCCTTGTTAACGCCAATGTTTAATTTATTTTATCATATTTTAATTTTGTTTCAGTAAAATTAAAATTGACTGCATCATTTAAACAGGCTTCCATGTTCTGCTTGTGAGATGAGAGAGATGAGATAGGATTATATTTAAAGAGGTATGCATTTCCAAATGTAAACTTTCTCTACAGCAAATATTTATTTTAATAAGAAATCAGAGTATTTTTGGTGGAGGGTAGGTGGGATACCTTCCTTAATAGCTGAGACAAGTGCTTCCAAAAATAAACTACTTTTTAAAATTGAAATTTCCCAAAATATATTAAATAAAATGTCATAATTCAATCAACAAACTTGCTCTTGGGTCAGTGTTTTAAAAATACCACATCGGTTATTCTCTATGAGAAGAGTACATAGGCTTCCATATTTATGTGAAGAAGTAGATATTAGAAATCTACATTAATACAAATATCCATGCACATTATACACATGCACATAAAACATGCTTCAAGGTTTCTGTAGTTGCAGCTATTTGAGGAGAAACATATGATGAAGCTTCCTAGCAGCAACTAGTGAACGTTAGCAGCGATTTTCTTTTTAAGTTTGCCAGAGAGAAGTTGGCACATGGGTGTCTGTGGGGAGAGTCCTTAGGCCTTGGTAGTCTTTGCTTAACTCCCAATTTCCATTCGCACACACCTTCTCCCACCCCTAAGTGGTTACAACATATTCTCCACCTAGCTGGAGGGTGACAGAAACCACTTATCAGTATCCTTTCTCCTTTTAAAACTTTGCTAACTGATTTTACTGGAAACAGAAATTGTGCTAGCCACATAGAATTTTGGCCACTGTGATGTAATCAGAAGTTTTAGGGTAGGGTTCCTGGAAAACACACTTTTAAAATATGCCTTTCTCCTCTTGCATGCTTACTTTCCAACTGGCAATTGATATAAAATGGTTCCTGGAGCTCCAACCATTACAGCTGTTACCTTGAGAATGGATGCCATATTAAAATAGAAGGCGCAGAGAAAAGGAAAAATGCTAGGACACTAATGCTATCATGCTAGGACCTGCAGCAGCAGCACCTGGTGTCTCACCACTGACCATGTTCAACCATCTCTCTTGTTTAACCCACTGTTCCTTAATGAAATTTCAAAATAATACCCAAATAAAACTACCGTGTATACCATTTGTGCCATCTTTGAGAGGGGATTGGCTTATTTTATGATGAAGGAAAATTTCTGAAATATAGGCTTTGGCAAGCTTCCAGTCCTGAAATGGAAGTTGAGTATAGACATAACCTTGATTTTCTACCTGAGTTTTTGTCCTAACCAGACTAGAAAATTCATCAATTCTCAGAATCCCCCCCACACTTATGTGCCTAGATCTTTCTCCAGGTTCTTGATATATTGTTCACCCTAATGCTTCTTCCCCACAATTTGTAATTTTTTCAATAGTCTTATTAAATATGACATCCTATGTTGAATTCTTTATAGATTAGTATGTGTAATGACTTCTTGAAAGTCATTACACAATCGGTCCTCCTACATGGTGACTCCATGAGGACAGAGACTGTATTTTTTGGTTTCTCAAGTACCTAGCACAGTGGCCTCAACAGACATATGTTGAGATAATGAATGAATAAAAGATCAACTAACAAGTAAATAAAAATAAGTCAGAACATAAAGACATTTAAAATGCTCAGTGAAGCAATGAAGAGAACTATGCAATAGAACTTAATTTTGACTAAGGGGTGAAGACAGTGGGAAAGGGGCTACTAACTGAATTCTATGTGTGTATGTGAGGTGAGTGGCAGGAGTTTGGGGATCAGAAGACAATGTCTGTGAGTCCTATTCTATCTTGTTCAGAAAACCAAACTGTGACAAAGACCCAAGCCAGGAGGAATGGCCTCAACGACCCAAAACAATCTCTAAATTCTAGCCAAGAATATTTAGCCCATTATCACAAGAACATCAAAAAAAATTCTTTTTAACCCTTCAATCAACAAAAAACTCCAATCAGTACCGTGTTTCCCTAAAAATAAGATCTAACTGGAAAATAAGCCCTAGCATGATTTTTCAGTATGATATCCCTTGAACATAAGCCCTAATGCGTCTAAAAATTAATGTAAGACCCAGTCTTATTTTCGGGGAAACACGGTATATATTAACAGTGGGAAAACCTGGGCTACCATAACTCATTTCCCAACTGTGGCCACTACCTTGGACCCCCCTGGGTCCTCTGCTGAAACTTGCAAGTTCTCTTCAACAAGGAGCTCCCAAACCCAGAGCCAGCGTGCATCTGGAGTGTCTCTGGGATTTGACAGTTTTAAGCATTTTGGCTCTTCTCATTTCTTGTTCCTCTGGCTCACTTATGAGAAGCATTATGTAATCGTTTGACTCTGAGCCAAAGACACAGGCCCGCAGAGGCCCCAGCTAATGTGGGAACAAAGCTTTGAGCTTTGTGGTGCTGAATCTGCTTCTAGGAGCATCAGAGGGTGGCATTACTCCTGTGCAGTAATTCTAATATAGTCTTTTTCTAAGAGAAGGATGAGCCTTTTCAGATTAAGCAGTTATTTGTACTTCACTAGTTCCATATGGGCTTGTCTATAATATATCACTAAAATGTGTTTCACACCAAATCTAGAGCTTTACAAAGCTCCATGTGTTGATGTGTGCTCTCCTCTTGTCTGGAGTTCTGAGCCACTCTGCTTAGCTCTCAGGTAATAAGATCAAGTCTACAATTGATCAGATTTTCTTTTCTTGCAGGAACAACTTTGCTTATATCCATCCTCTCAGATGGTGCCAGGCAGTGTGCAGGTTGGCAATAGATGGCAGCAAGATGGATGGTGCAGTGTAAAAGGACACTGAATTAAAAGTGAGGCTGCCGTGTTCTGGGGCTTACTCTGTCATCACCCAGGTTCCTGAACTGAGATAACGCTCAAGCAACTCCTCTTTGGGGAAAACTTTCCAGACCTCACTACTCCCTTCCCTACCCCCAGTCTGGGTCTTCTGCTTTTGCAGTAGCCTGAACTTTACAAAGAACTTGAAACAAGGTCAAAACATGCACACACAGTGCAAGGTGGAATGAGGATATAAAGCACCCATTGTTCCCCCCAAAATAGTATTTCTCATCCCTTCCAATTTATAATATATTTCACATCACTACATTCCCATTTGGATAGCTGTCTTTTTGGTGTTTAAACCTAATTGCTTCTGGATTCTTCTATTCTTCTCTTCCCAAGTTTTTGCAGGTTGGGCATGATCTGATGCCATCCCAATAGTGGGGGAAGAATGTTCAATGTGCTTCTTGTTACCTGCTTCTCATTGGCCTCCGTAGAAATACCCCTTGTTCTGCTGGTCCCTGGCCACTCTCTGCTGGTGGTGTTTACTGAGATGTGCCTTGCCCTGCCTTTTCTCTGGAGCTGGCTCTCACTGCTGAAGTCTATGGTTCCCTTTCTACAGCCTTCATCTGATATTACTATCCTTAGTACATTACGCCTGTGACCATGGCAATTAATTTGGATACTCCTTTCTGATATAAATATGCTCTTCCTATTCAAAAGAAGGTGGTTCCTTATATGTTTTGCCTTTTCAATGACCACCAATAATTTATAGCTACAGATTCTGCTTCTCTTCAGAACGACACTCAATCCTCTTATACCTGTGAATCACAAACTTATTCCTGAACAAGTATGTTTACTTTTAAGCGCTTGATCATTTAGATTCTATATTTGAAAGAAACAAGATTGGTAATTGTATTTTAATAAAGTCTGTAAATACTTACATATGTCAATATTTTATTAATAAACATTAGCATGTATTCTACTACACGTACAGGTAACTATTACTGTTGTTGCTTTTAAACAGACTAGGACTTCAAAAGAAAACCTGGAGGAACTTTAAGTCCTGTTTTCTAACTTGTTTTACAGAGAAAATTAGATGTCATTCCCACAATTAACTAGTCACATGTAACTGCACAGAGTTGCACTATGAAGAGCGCATTTGCCTGGAGTCAGGGAACACAGACGTCCAGTGTAGCTTGTAGTAAGTAACTACCTGCGTCCTACAACTCTACCCAGAGACCGACATCTGCAGTGGAATTATTCAAGCTGCTTGTATACTTTAAGGTAGAAATATCGTGAAGACAAACTCAGAATTTTAGTAAATCAAAGCTTGATTATTTTTTAATAACTGAAAGCAGAGCTATAAAATTCCAAAACAGCAATTTAAAATTAAATTTAACTGTGTAATATATTAGACATCTACCCCTTCCTGATGCATCTAATTGTGTTTTACCTAAATTCATATTCAAACTGACTTGAATACTTATTGGTAAGGGGCAAACTATGTTATTGGGTAAAATGGGTCTGAAACCAGATACACAGGCAAAGTAGATTAGAAATCCAGATATAATTTTATTTTCTATTGCTTTTTAGCTTCTAGGAAAGCCTGTTATAGTAAAGAACCACATATTTCACATTGTTCTCAGAGGATATGTCTTTTTTTTCAGATGTAAGTGATTCAAATGTTAAACAGTCACAAAATACAGCCAGCTTTTATCTCATCAGTTCATACCCACAGTTAGCGCACCAATTTGTTCTATATTTCAAACTTGATAATTTGGACTTGCCCAAATGACCTATAGTTTCCCAAGTTCATGTTGTTCTATTTTCTTTGCCAGACACTTTCTCTGCCCTTGTCACATGTTTCAACTAAGGAGGATATGGTAGAAATGGCTTCTGGGGTTTGGAGCCCAAAAGAAATGACAAAGAAATAGTGATAACAGCCAATAATAACTGAGACCCTCCTCTGTGACAGTTATCGTGCTTGATAGTGCACGATAGTAACACAGGGTTTCACCTGTGTTACTTCAGGACACTTTCTGTTGTGTTAAGGCTCGGAAATTGTCATAAATATTTAAGACTCTTCAGAGGTGAGACAAAGTAAGCTTGTGTCCCAAACACTAGAAAGTACATGACACTCTTATATTCTGGAAAACCAAAAAGACTCAGAACAAGGCAGAGAGACAGAGAAATAATATTAAGGAAAAGAACTAGACAGATATGGGACAGGTCATTTACTTTAAGTAAACATGAAGGTGCCCCTAGGAGCTGTCACTACCTTGCACATTCGCCTTGTTTTTTGCAAGGACTAAAGCATGTTTTACAAACCTTAGAGTCAACACAGGCCTTGGGATTAAGGATTACACACTTCAGATGCACTAAGCCCAGCTCTGTGGTACAACAATTAATAATAAAATCCTGTTTCTTAATACTGGATGTTGGAAAACACAGATAAGAGCTGTAGCTTATGGAAAAGAGAACAAAAATCACTGAATTTTACAAGACCATTGTAACTTCTACCCTGGACTCTTACAGTGTTCTTCTCATCCTTCTATTATGCATTTCTTTCTCCATTGTAGGCTATACTTGTATGTTTGTCTTAATCTTTCTACTGACTCTAAACAATTAAAAATAAGGGATGGATTTATTTCTGCCTAGGAAAAATAATGCCATAACACTTAGTTCAGTGCTCCACTCATGACTGACTCAATAACTATCTCTTGAATTGAATTTTGCCTGCAGATCATATAAACACGAACACGTTTAATAGTCATTTAAGAAACAGGATAGCCTAATGGCCAACAGCAAACTGCATGGGTTCAAATCCTGGCTCTGTCACTCACAGGCTGAGGTCTCTGTGCTTCAACTTCCTCCTGATAAGTAAAATTGGACTAATGACAGTGAGTCTTAAGTATGTTAATATATGTAAAATATCTTAAGCAATGCCTAACATGCATGTAGCAAACACTTCGCAAGTGTTTATTATTACTATTATATTATTCCTAATTCAATTGTCCATAAAATTACCATATTTTACCATGTATAATGCATATTTTGCCCAAATTTGTGAGGGAAAAATAAGGATGCACATTATACATGGATAGTACTAATTTCATATGTATATAAACGTTTTTAATTCTTTTATTTACGTTTATGAGTTAAAAGTGTAATTCTAGAAATCAGTAGAGACATCTGTATGCAAAATAATACCCTGGAATACGATAATCAGTTTTGTTGAACTTATGACGAACTTGGGACGACGAAGAGTTCTTGGCCTTCTATGATGTGTAAATATCGTAAATTAGTTATCGGTACATAAAATTTCTTACACCATGTAATGCAGAAGTGTACACCTGAAATCTATGTAACTTTACTAACAATTGTCACCCCAATATACTTTAATTTAAAAAAGCTTAAAAAATTTCTTATACCACGATATGTTAAAGAACAAATGCCAAAATTCCTTTATAATACAAAAAACAAGTACCTAAATGTAAACAAATAAAATTTTGAATTAAAAAATTAAAACAAAAGATTTTTTTGCCCTGAAAGTTTGGGCCAAAAATGTGGGTGTGCATTATACACGGCAAAATATGGTACATTGGGTTGAAGTTCCAAAAGAAGGGGCTATGATAAAAAAGTTTTATGTCTCAAGAAGGATATTGTTTACAAGAGATCACAAATTTATGAATCTTCTTCCTCCTCCACACAGTAAAATATGGGGACCTACTGCAGAAATGTTATCTTCTACTCTCTGTAAAGAGGATACCCCTGCCCATCTCCCCAAAATTACTCATGCAAATTAAACAGAACTTATGGAAAAATAAACAGCGTGTTTTGCCTCTCAAGATGGCTGTCTGAGTTTTTATTGTGCTTTACTTTTTATTTCATTTTAGTTTGGGATACAAGACCCAGGAATGTTTTCTGGTTGGTGTCTGGTCAAGGACAGAAAACAAATCTAGTGGATAACCGTGTATCATCAGACAGCAGAAAATTATGACAATTTAATAAGGCATCACCCTGGCTGATTAGCAGTCAATATATTATTATTTTTCTTTTTAGTGCTAATTAGGAGTAATTTGCTAGCCTTACTTTGAAAAGCCCAAGAATAGCAGGTGTCCCACAAATAGATCAGTATTGGCTCTTATCAAGGCTTCTTCCCTCTCCCACCCTTCTCTCTCTTCATCCCCCAATGTACTATACCCCTTAACACATAGGAGGAGATTAGTGCCATAGGGTTAATGAGATGTCCAAAGGAGCTCAGCTCATCCCTTTTCTCTACATTCTCCTTGAATAAAGGTCTCATCTAGATTAAATATTTCACTTACCATAAACATTATTTAGTGGAGCTTTAAACACAGTCGTTCTATCTTTAGCAGATCAAGCAGACAAAAAAATAAGAATATAGAAGAATTAAAAAATTAATAATCTTAATTTTATAGCTATGCATTAAAATCCATTCCCTAGAGAGACTACACCTTTTATGAGGCCACAAAAAACATCTCAACAAAAGTCTCAAATTGGAAACTGCACTGGCTTTGCAGATTTGCAGAGAGAAATGTAGACGTAATAGGATCCAGACTAAGTTTTGAGAGGGCCCGTCCATGAAAGGGTGACAGAAAGCCCCTGAAAACAGGGCCGGGGGAGTGAGAGTGGGATGGGGCATGGCCAATGGTGCATCTGTGGAGGATAACACCTACGAAATGGCACCATCATTTGATTACATCCCCTAAGAGTCTATGGACAAAGACTAATGTTTCAGTTTCATAGTTCCTGTTGTCTCCTCTAGCAACTTTTCATCTTAGTCTTAAATGTTACATCAATATATTACTTCAAAATTTGTTACAAGTGACTGTTCAAGCGAATATGCTCTAGTGGAGCTCTTGAACCACCATCCCTCCATTCTGAGCCATACTTCTGGGTCAGTTCTAAGAGCTTTGACAGGAAAGGAAGAGGGTGGAACATATGTAAGAATTGGGCTACAAAGCCAATGGAAATCAAATTTTGCTGAGCGGATCTATTTGGTTATTATAGGCAATTCAAATATTTACTCTAGGTACTGGAAATATGACAGTAATTTAAATCTGGTCTTGCTCTCAATGTGGTGGGGGGAGAGAGAGGGTGAGAGAAGTAGAGAGAATGAGAGAGACCACCTCTAAAATGGCTGTAGAAATATGTTATAGGACCAAGGGCGTGGAATGCTGATATATATATATATATATATATATATATATATATATATATATATATATAATCTTAATCTTACAATGCTTATATATGTATATATATATATAAATCTATTATACATATGTAATGTATATTTTAAAAAATTTAAATCATAAAATTAAATGTATATACTTAAGAATCTGCTATGACCCCGTGTCATTGAATTTTCTTGTACAGTATCATTAATATTGCATAGTATTCCACAGTATGAATATTCTATTTTTAAACTGTCTTGAACATCTTAGAATGTCTCTAATTTTCACTACTTTGGAACTCTTTTTGACTAATTAAACCTTCTCTGGTCTTCTTCTCATGTACAATTCCTCTCAGGATCTACTAAGTAGGGTTGGCTGGGCCCCCTCTTTTGGACACCTAATAAGTTAGTCCACTGAACTGAACTTGCTGAAGGTAAATCTGGCAACTATTGCTGCAAAACAAGCAGTGTCTGTGAGAAAACAGCACATATACAGCATCATAGGATCCACTGACTAATGTGTGGTAGGGTGGGAATACCCTTCTCTACCCTACTGCTCTCCATTGTCTCCACGTGAAAGAAATGATAGGACCTCTAACTGAACATGGTGTTCCTTTGGTCTGGTTTTTAATATGTGATATTTGCTAGATTTTCTAAACTGTAAATGCCTATGACTCTTCCCCCCCATCAATCAGATAACCTGATTGTCCTGTGGGAAACTTATGGGAAGGAATTCTGGTTATAAGCGGAGCAACATGAGGCAACAGTTGCTATAATCATCTTATTAGCTGAGGTCCAAAACGCTATAGTCAGAGTTAAATAAATAATGACAGCTAAAGAGAAAGAGGCTAGAGAGATGTTATTTCATAAAAGAGATGAGGTGTTGCTCATAGGAAAAAGCCCCTAATATTAAGAGTGTCAAAATAAAGGAAGGAATAAAGAAACAGGTGAAGTTCTAAAGAGTATGTTAGAACAAGGGGGAGAATAATTTTAAACAAAATGTGTAACACAATGGAATCTGACAAACGGAAGGACATGCAACCGTGTGAGAAATGCTGGGTTTCTTGGTTTAAACCAGGGATCTGCCTACTCTGTCTCCTAAGGGTCAGGTAGTAAATATTTTAGGTTTTACAGGGCAAACAGTATCTCACTATACTATTCAATTCTGTGATTGTAAGGAGAAAGCAATCATAGACACTCCTACACAAATGGGTGTGTCTGTGTTCCAATACAATTTCATTTATAAAACCCGGTGGCAACCTGGATATGGCTCACAGATCATTGTTTTCTGACCTCTGGTTTAGATGGTCAAAATGTCCACAGCTCTCAACATTCAGTTTCTTTCTCTATAAAATTGAAGTCATGCTTTCCTGGATTTGGTTGTTATGAGGATTAAATAACTATCGTGAAAGACACCACTACAGTGCCTCGCCCAAGATCTGCACTCAAATGTTAACTCACCCACCACCTTTCAAGTCAGTGATCATTGTCCACAAGGGAGCACTTCCGCTGTTACTCACACATTCAAACTAAAGACAGAGAAGCAGGGAGCAACGAATCACAAGGTAAATGGAAAGCAGTTATTGATTTTGATTGTGGTTTTCTATACAGACAGCTCAGGACAAATCATTAAAAAGTGTCATCTTGCAAATTGAAAAAAATGGAGCAGAGTACAACTGCAAAAACAAATTGACTTAAATTGATATAAGGTAATTTCCATGACAATGAGTTCATTTTCCTCCTCGTTTTTAGCTGAGTTTTTCAAACTTTCATAAGTATCTTTACTTTTATGAAATGGAAATTAAATTTAAAAGTAGAAGAAGAAACCTATTGGTATGGATGAATTGTACTTCACTAAAAACAGTTTATCTAAGGTTATTAATTTCAGTCAGGATGGCATCTTAATTCTGACTGGAAGTGCAGTCACTATAGTTTTACCTCGGGAATTTCTCAACGTCCTCTTTGCATAGCATCATCACAGATATTTTGAAGCATTTCTAAATGAGGTAATTTTATTTGGCACAGGGTTTCTTGCAAAAATTATTGTCTTTCTGTACATCTAATTAAAATAAAGATGTAATAAAGAATTTACCATTTTAATTATGGCATAGATCTTAAAGCAATTATCACATCATTAATAATTCTTTAACAGACTTTCTTGCACAAAATGAATAAAAATATTTTTATACCATGAAAAATCAATACACATTACTCATTTACATCAATGAAACTACACAGAGCAATCTGAGTCTTTATTCAATTATTTTTCCTATAAACTAGAGGAGTTTGGAGAGTCATTAGCTATTTACAAACTAGTGGAACTTCACTTAAATGGGAGAAATCTTGTTCCTGACTAGGTATTTGTATCAGTGTCATTTAAATAAAGAACTAGATAATATCAAAATATTATGAGTCAAAATAGGTAAAATCAATAAGGGGAATGAAATGATGAGACAGCCATCATCATGGTATTGTGATACAAATGATTCAACATTCTATTAGAAAAGTAAAAGTTTAAAATTTTAAAAATAAAGTTGTGATTAAGGTTCTCCCACCATCACTCTCCGCCCTGTCCCCACAACTTGGGCTGTCTTTCAGACACCATAGCATTTAAGAGACATGGAGACCAATGCCTTTAAAATGCAATCATAAGGGCATCTCAAGTGTATTTTCAGAATTTGATATATTTATAATTTCATCTAACATTATTGTAGGAGAACCTGGGAAGGACAAAAAGCACTCAAGATAATTTTTTTTTTTTTTTATTTTTTTTTTAGTCAAAAGAAGAAGGGCTATATTGTTACAAAGAAGCAATTAAGAGGGAGAAAAACTTTTGGCAATTTCAATTGTAGCCACATTTCCCCTAATTGGTAAAATGGAGGCTGATGTGGACCCCTACACATCAAAGCAAAAGGCCCAAGGCCATGAAATGTTCAATTCCCCTGGGCAACAACTGTTTAAGGGACAGAATGAACAAATGCATAAACATATTTGCCACAGTGACTTTGGGTCCTTGTTAGCGCCTGAGTTGTTTCCTGATCAGATCAAGATGACAAATGATAGGAGGAGATGTAAACACAAGTTCTTGTTGGGTTATTTGGTAAAGCTCTTGGTTAGCATGGCTGGTTTTGATGAATGGTAAGTACTGTTGATAAAATTAAATCATCAGGGAAGCCAACAAATACTTAAACCAGTCTGTGAACATATGGGTGAAAGAATTGTTTTTGTGGCCCTGTGATAAATTTGTTCCAGGAGCCTTATAAGAAAATAGAGATAATATGTAAAATGGTCACCAACTTGTCAAGAAAAATCATTAATAGCAGATTTGTAGTTATTTCTCAGTTCTCACGACTTTGCCAGGAAGAACCCAGGTGGAGGGGAGTAGATGGCTCTAGATCAGGGCCACCTAGAAGGCTCTGTCTGTGTTTGTGGGACGTGTTGCTATGCCATGTCATGCTATAATGAAGCAAATTTGAACACAGAACACCCGAAACTACTTTCTTCTGCTTGACTGCTAGGAGCAGAAGAGATGCAAGAGCACAGTTCACAATATTATCAATTTTCTTCTATTAACTCTAAAATATTTGATAAAGTATTATTGTTGTTTATAATTCTGCTTGCCATAGGTGGAATTAGATATAATATTAGTGTATTTTGAGGATCATGAAATGCCTCAGTCCTACCAATCAGGAAATACAAAGGCATAAATAATAACAAAAACATTGCTTATTGTAATACCTACAGAAAGGGTATGGAGACTGCTATTTATCCTCTCAATATCTATTCTCCCGTTCTTCCCAATGAGAGGACCCATGAATTCTAGATGAGTTCATAGCTGAGTGTGGCTTGGTGTGTAACTTCTGTTCAATAACATGTATGGGAAGATTTCATGGGGCATCTACCTTAAAAGCAACAGAGTATGGCCTTCATCCTCTCCTTGTTCGAGACACATTCCTCCTCACTTCTGGGATGTAGATGAGATGGCTACAGCTAAAGCAGCCACCTTGAACCATGCATTGACTTTGGAAATTGAAGCCATACAGACAGAGCATAAAAGAAACTCCCCATGAGAACTTCAGTGAGCAGGAGGGGATGTTCTGGGGTGCCGCTACAGCTATTGTAGCCTGGATGCTCAGTGAGCCATTTCATAATCTGCTGCGGCAAGAGAGAGTTTGCATTTGGATTCTATAAAAATCATAGTAATCATGTTCGGCATCCTCAGGGATATATTGTCACTTGTGATGAAATTTTGAATATGTAGTCAAATTTCCTACTTTTTTGGTAGCTTCTGAGTTTTGATTGCTAAGTACTTTTCCTTTATGATATTGAAAAATTGTTTTCTGTAATTGCCCTCTGAAGAGTTTGGTGTTCTTTTTTAATGTTTAAATTGTGTATCCATCTGGATACTGGAGTTTTCTATAATAGAGTATGTGTATAATCTATATTAAAGTTAATTTTACTGATCCTCTAGCAAGCATTTTTCAATACCTCCACTACTCCAGCCAATGTTTCTGTTCTCAGAAGGACATGAATTTATGTTTCACAGAAGAAACACAAGTAATCAATAAACACATGGGAATGTTTATTAGCAATGGTAATAAAAATATTTTGCTTATGAAATTAGTCAAAAAAAATTTAAAAACACTGCTGAATTGAAGATGATGAGACAGGTACTCCCTTATCTTGATAGTGGGAGTGAATGACTGTCTGGAAAGCAATTTGGCAAGGTGTTATGAGAATCTTATAAAAGTTTATATTCTCTAATCTAGTAATTCCACTTTAGGAAATCTACCTTATGGAATTAGTTTGATATATTGAAAAAGAAGTTCAAGGATATTCATCTAAGAATTATTCTTGGTAGTGAAAAAATATTTTTAAAAAGTCTGATATTTCTCAACAGAAAATTTGATTAAATATGGCACATTTATCACTGGGATATCACATAACTATTGCAATGGTGGTTTTGAAGAATTTTTAATAAAATGGGGCAATGGTTACAATATAATGATGAATAAAAATAATATATATGTTTTAATTTTAAGTAGGCACAGAAAAATAACTTGCAGGAAATGCACTATAACATCACTTACCTCCTTGGGAGGTGAGATGATGGTTATTTTTCATTTTCTGCTTTACATTTTTCTTCATTTTTGATTTTCCTACAATGACAAGTAATTTTTATTGTAATTATAAAGAAGGATGAAAAATACAGGTTTGATTCTAGATCCCAGTTTGAATAAAACAAGGAATAGTATTATTTACAAAAAATCGACTTAACCAAGACTTTTTTCCTCCTGGTCTCCCACATGTAACCCCAGCATTTGATCTCTTATTAATAACATAATGAATATGAAATGAGTTAAAATTAATATGAAAACTCATTACTGCCTAATCAACATAAAATAACGTTAACACAGAAAAGCATTTATTTGTGCACTGACAATCCTGATGATCAAACTGCCTGGAAAATGAAGCTCCTATTATTTAAATAGGAAAATCCCACCAGGAACTTAGTTACTCCTTGATCTGTCAATATGATCTTTGCTTGGTTAAGTACCAAATGATCATTAAAGCTTATTGGGCAAAGACTGGTTTTACCTGAAGTGGTCTGAAAGTTCAGCAACTCAAGAACACAGCAATATTGACATTCTGGTATCTCCGAATTGGATTGATGGCCTCAGTTAAGACCAACCTAACCTTCTATTAATATGGTTGAGTATATAATAAAATAATACTTTATTCTAATTCCAGGTTCTAAAACCCTAGCAAATGTATTTAAAAATGACCCTAAACCATGCCCAAAGGTTTATCTACAAAAGTATTCCTTATAGCAATATTTATATTGATGAAAATATGAGAAAATTGAAGGTCTAAAAATTGAGTGTGTGTGTGTGTGTGTGTGTGTGTGTGTGTGTGTATATAATGGGGTTCTGGTCAAGATGGCAGAGTAGGTAAATGCTGTGCTCACCTCCTCTCAGGACCACATCAATTACAACTAAACTTCAGAACAACTATCATTTAGAATCTCCTGAAGTGTAACTGAACTGAAGCCCTACAACTACAGACATACAGAGGAAGCCACCTCAAGACTGGTAGAGGGGGCAGAGACGTGAAACAGACTGGTCCAACACCCACATGTGACCATTAAAAATCAGGAAGGATATCTCAGCTGTGGAGGTACCCCCTGGAACAGAGAGGGGTCCCATCCACATACCAGTCTCTCTAGCCCAGAATTCCAGTGTCAAGAAGAGAAGTCTCTGTAACTTCTGGCTGTGAAAACCAGTGGAGATTGTGGCTGAGTGAAACCGAGGGTGGCTGGAGTCTCAGGCACTCCTCTTAAAGGGCCCACACATGGACTTACTCACTAATGGACTCACTTACTCTGAGCTCCTGTGCAGGGGCAGCAGCTCAAAAGGTGCAAGGGACATACGGGGAGGAAGTGAATTGTTTGGCTTCAGTTCAAGGGCTAGAGGTGCAGCTTTATCCCAGATAGAAGAGCTGGGGGAAGCTTTTGTTTCTTTGCTGAGCCCTACCCCCTCCCTGCATGCAGATGGAGGCAGATGCCATACCTGAGTCTCCACTGAACTGGCTATCACCTTTCATTTGCCCTGTCCTAGTGATTCCTGAAGACCCTGCCCCACCAAACCTTCAGGCACACCCAAGCCACTTCAAGTAGGCAGACTGGGCAGGCATGAAAGCCTGCTAAAGTTAACCCTGCTCTGTAGGGTCAGCCCATGCATCAGAGCTCCTCCACTGTACTCCTGGCCAGTCCTTACAACCAATCACCCTGAGGGTCAATCCCTCCCATTGACGTGCAAACAGCAACCAAGGCTCAACTACATCAGGAACACAAACAATGCATGCAAGGGACACACCTGGAGCACCCAACTCTGGTAACCAGGGATACAGTCCCATAGAACACCTACTACATAAATCATTATTTCTTCAAATAGGTTTTCAATTACTTTCTCTCTTCTAAGAGTGGTAAGCATAAGAGCCCTACCTAATACATAGAAACAAACACAGGGAGGCAGCCAAAATTCGGAGACAAAGAAACAAGTCCCAGATGAAAGAACAGATCAAAGGTCCAGAAAAAGAACTAAACAAGATGGAGACAAGCAATCTACCAAACACAGAATTCCAAATACTGGTTATAAGGATGCTCAATGAGGGAGAGTTTCAACAAAGAAACAGGAAACAAAAATGAATATAGAAAACATAAAAAAGAACTAGTCAGAAACAAAGGATACAAAAACTGAAATGAAGGATACATTAGAGGGAATCAACAATATATTAGATGAAGCAAAGATTCAAAACAGTGATTTAGTAAATAAGGTAGCAGAAAACACCCAATCAGAACAGCAAAAAGAAAAAAAAATACAACAAAATGAGGAGAGTTTAAGGGGCCTCTGGGACAACATCAAGTGTACCAACATTCACATTATAGGAATACCAGAAGGAGAAGAGAGAGCACCAGCAATTGAAAACCTATTTGAAGAAATAATGACTGAAAGCTTCCATAATCTGGTGAATGGAATAGATATACAAGACCAGGAAGTGCAGAGAGTCCTAAGCAAGCTGAACCCAAACTGACCCACACCAAGACACATCATAATTAAAATGGCAAACGTTGAAGTCAAAGAGAGAATCTTAAAAGCAGCAAGAGAAAAGCAGTTAGTTACCTACAAGGGAGCTCCCATAAGACTATCAGCTGATTTCTCAAAAACAACTTTGCAGGTCGAAGGGATAGGCAAGCAATATTGAAAGTGATAAAAAGCAATGAACTACAATCAAGATTACCTAGCAAAGCTGTCATTTAGAATTGAAGGACAGATAAAGAGCTACTCAGACTAGAAAAAGCTGAAGGAGTTCAAATGACCAAACCAGCATTACAAGAAATGTTAGAGGGACCTCTTTAAGAAAAAGAAAACAAAGATAAAAAATATGAATAATAAAATGTCAATAACTACATATGTACAAACAAGTGCTTCAAGTGTAAAATGGATTAAATACTCCAATCAAAAGATAGGATGGCTGAATGGATAAGAAAAGAAAACCCTTACATACACAGCCTACAAAAGTCTCACTTCAGATTGAAAGGCACACACAAACTGAAAGTTAAGGAATGGGAAAAAGATATTTCAAGAACATGGCAATAAGAAAAAAAACTGAGGTAGCAATAGTTATACTAGACAAAATAGACTTTAAAACAAAGGCTATAACAAGAGACAAAGACGGACCCAGTAATATCACTTCAGGGTATTTATCTGAAGAAACCCAAAATGCTACTTCAAGGGGCCATGTGCATCCACATGTTCATTGCAGCCTTGTTTACAATGGCCAAGGTGTGGAGGCAGCCGATGGATGAGTGGGTGAAGAGGAGGTGGTACACATACACAATGGAATATTGCTCAGCCATGGAAGGGAATGGGTTCTTGCCATCTGTGGTGGCATGGATGGACCTGGAGGGTACTGTACTGAGTGGAGTGTGTCAGACAGATAAAGACAGATACAGTATGATTTTGCTTACATGTGGACTCTAAAGAAGAAAAACAAACAGAACAGAAACTCATACATACAGAGAACATTTTGATGTTTGCCAGAGGGGAGGGCGGTTGAGGGTGAATGAGAAAGGGGAAGGGATTAAGAAGTACAAATTGGGCCTGATCTCTGCACTGTACACCTGAAGCTGAACAATAATGAATGCCAACTATAATTTTATATATATATATATATATATATATATATATATATATATATATATGTATGTATGTATGTACTTACAAGAAGCAGAGTACAGCATTAGGAATAGAGACAGTGGAAATGTAATGGCTCGGTGCGATGTCAGAGGGATAGTGGATGGGGGGAGGGGGGTCCACACAGTGTGAGGGATATGAATGATAAACGTCTAAGTATTACTTTGTCATGTGCACCTGAAACTAATAACAATAAAAAAGAAGTACAAACTGGTTTTTACACAGTAGTCACGGGGATGTAGGGTATAGCATAAGGAGTATAGTCAATAATATTGTTTTAACTATGTATGACATCAGATGGGTACTAGCTTTATCAAAGTGACAGATGGGAGGGATGTTGGGGGCAGGGTAAAAAAGGTGAAGGGATTAAGTACAAGTTACAAAATAGTCCTGGGGATGTAAAGTGGAGCATAGAGAACATAGTCAATAATATGGTAATAATTATGCATAGTGTCAGGTGGTACTAGATTAATCAGGGGGATCACTTCTTAAATTATATAAATGTCTAACCACTACACTGTATACCTAAAACTAATATAAAATAATATTGAATGCCAAAATAAATAAATAAAGTGTAAAGAAGTAATAAATATAAATTATGTTTCTATATAATAAAATCTTATCCCATCATTTAAAAACATGTTGTCAAGGAATACTTATCAAAATGTGAAAATGGAAACATATTAAATAAAAATGTGGTTATCAGATTGAAAACTTTATACATATATATAAAACATACATATCTGTACGTATAATTTTCAGGTATTTATACTCCATATATATATACACACATATATATACACATATATGTACATATATATATACATACATATATATACTCATATATGTATGTATATACATAAAAAAAAAAATTTTCCCCCAAACATCATCTGTAGGTAACAGTATAATAATTTTTATTTTATTCATTTTTATTTTCTTTAGTCTCCAAAGTTTTGGCAACAAAACATATGACCCTAAAGTCTTTGCAAATTTCTCACCCAATGATCCATCAAAATAAATTAGATTAATAATAAGGACATACTTCAGTATGTATTCAAACATAGGAACAGAGGCTAAATCTCAATAATTCAGAAATGTATATTTACACAAGTGGGAAGTAAAAGCTATTTAAAGCTTCTAGCAGTTTTTCTATTATTGGTATATCACTCTTCTATGGACAGGAAGAAAAAATCAGTACTTCCATAGGACTACTGATTATGCAAAGGCCAAACCTTACTGGAGCGGCCAGCAGTTGAATTAAGATGAGAAAGAATTAAACTGCTCTGTATGACACTGCAAAAGTTTATCTTTATTCTGTGCTGAATTGTACCTCTGAGATTTTGTGTAATTGGGAGATGAGAACAGAATTTGGAGAATGGGGTGGGGAGTGGGAGGAAAGTTGCTTTCTCTTTCCTACTGGGCTAGACCAGGTGTGGTAGGGTAGTTATCTCAGAGGCCTTAGAACACCTAGATTTCAAGTATGTAGAATGCAATCAAAAGCATTATCAGTGGGAGAAACGTCCCGATAAAACCTTGTCTTTTGACCTTTCAGAGCTTCCAATCTACTTTGAAATGTAAGTCACATAATAACTGCAAACAAGGATATGCTCCTTGTCAAGGAATGTTACTGAGCTAAGGTTGCAGAGCCCTGTTATTATAGCCTGGATGATTAAGATTGACAAACACTTAGAGAGCAGGTCAGACAAATGTTTGTGTCTCTCTCCTTCATCGTCATTTGACATTATCTTCTATATCAGTTGGGAATGCATTTATCTGCAAGTAATAAATAGAAAACCCAACTAAGAGTGGCTTAAGCAGTGTAGACATTATTATTCCATGGAACAACGGGGAAGCTGTGTCATGTGTTTAGCTTTTCATGATGTCGCCAGAGACTCAGTTTATTCCTTTGTTTCTATTCTGTTCACATCATGCTGGGTTTTTGTTCTGGGGGTTGCTGCCTTATGATTGCAAGGTGGTTGCTAGATCCTAACATTATACTTGCATTCAAAGACAGAATAAAAGGACAAGAGACAAGTGCACTTGTCTCTGTTTTAAGAAAGCAAAAACCCTTTCCAGAACTTTCGTTCTGACCACCAGTAATTTTCTGTTAGATCTGTCACATGGACACCCCTGGCTAAAAGAATGGCAGAGTGTTTTGCGGGGTGTCATGAGGGGTGTCAGCTCCCGCTCCCCACATAAGAATGCAGGACATGCTGAGGCCAAAAAGGAACACCCACGGAGCCTTAGGTAGGGGAGTCATACTACTATATTCTCCCTGGCAGCTGGGTCGAAGAAACAGGAAGTAGGAGCCACACTTTTCGCAACCCTCACTGCACTGCTTGCAGGCTCTGCCACCATCTTCTTGCTAGCCCCCATTTGCTGCTAGCATAGCCACAGCAGTTATATTAGTGGCCAATGGCTCACTGGTTACAGCTGATGGCCAACTAGCCACAGCTGATGGCCATCCAATCACAGTGGATGGCCATTTACTACCTGGACCAGCACCTTTGTATGTGAGGCCGAGAGCCTGGAAACTGCACTCCTTGCTCTGTCCCCACACAGAGGAAGTATTTATTTATTTTTCTAGCTCTTTAGGGAAGTGGATCAGGGATAGCAGGCTTAGATGTGACTCTTTATAGCCAAACAAGGTCTCTCCCACTTCTCCTTATGGCGTTCACATTCACATGACACATTTTTTTCTTTCCTTTCTTTTTTTTTTTTTTTTTTTTTTTTTTTTTTTTTTACTATTTTTAGTTGCTCCTTCGGTTGCTCCCCACAATTGTTACAGAACATCTCCATTTTTCTGATAGTTCCAGGCATATAAATACATAAAATCTGGTAAGTTGGAATCTTCAGACACAATGACAAATGTATTGATGGTTTTGAAAATCAGAAACTACAAACGGGTAGACAAAGCCCTTGAACAAGATAACATCAAAAACACCGCTTTCTGCCAGGGTGATGGAAAAATCATGGGATGGGACGCGGCCTGATTCCAATAGTGTGGCCAATATCTTTGATCTGCTTCTGTTTTATTTACCTCAGGACACTAAGAGGGCACAGCTGCTGGAGAGATCAGTCCTGATGCTGGAAACAATGAATACTCAAAAAGTAGAGTATGTACGTGTCTCAAGTTTTTTCATTAGTGTCATTCTAAAAGCCTGTTTAAACATTTTTTCCTAATTGTCTCTGCCATGATTTTGTTTCTTTTTTTAAAATTAAATTTGGTGGGGTGACAATGGTGAATAAAATTATATAGGTTTCAAATGTACAGTTCTATAACACATCGTCTGTATATTGCATTGTACACGACAGATGGATGTACTAGATACCTGTTTATGCACTAGATGTATATCCATCCTTTGTGCATAAAAAAGTACATGTTTTTATACCAGCCCCAAGCAACTCCAAGTCAATTTTTGCCCCCCTGGAGATAATAATTGCTCTCATGGAGAATGTATGTCTATATCACAAACACTTCTTAGGGAGGGATAAAAGGAAGAAATTAAGGGAAACACCTGAATACCTTGGAGGATGAAGAGAACTTTACAAGCCAGGATAAAAGGAAAAGCACTAGTAGATGTTGTGGGAATGCAGGAATAAAGCTGAAGAGGTAGGAGACTGGTAGGTATGTATTTGGGCATGAAGAAATGAGCAACTCAGCGGGTGGCACGGGATTAGATGGGCAACAAAGAGAAACAAGCCTCAAAAACGTGATGACTCTCAGGTTATATACTCAGGGATCTCAATACTGGCTCAAGTGTATAAACTGTAACAAATGGGGAATAACTAAAGGGAAGTGGAATCATCAGCAATGGTGGTTTGGATGATAATTTCCAATTTGATAGGTCTCAACAACTTTATTTTTTCACTTCTTAAAACAACTGCTTTCAAGTTAGAACCAAAGAGACTCTACCTTACGATCTTGACAAGTTCAGACAAGTATCCCTGTAAGTTCCCCCTGGACAAGAACCACTGAACTTGTATGGATAAACAATGACTGGATACCTACTTAAGCAGCACTAGAAGACCTAAGAGCACAGTGAAAAATGACTGAGTCAGGAAAGGCTGTATGAATTATCACATGGTAACCTCTCCCCTGAGCTTCTTACTGCAAGGAAAACACCTAGAAGCTTAGGCAGGAATAAAAGTTGCTTTGTGTTTTACTTTTCTTCCAGAAAGGTCATAATTAATTTTGTTGACACAAATACACAAGAGGTTAAAGAGGAACAGCATCTTGTTGGTGAGAAGACAAACCCATTCTTGCCCAATACACTGGAGAAATCTGCCCCGACCATTCACCCATGTGAAAGCAATCTTTCTAATGCCTCCAAGGTCAGTAAAACCTGTTAAAAACAAACTAAAAAGCTATTGCATGAATGCAAATACACCGGGGTCACATTATGTATTTAATTTAATCAACATTTCAGACAAAATTATGTACTAAAAATGAATGTGAAACTCATAAAGACCTTTTATTTTTTTCTCTCTAGTATTATCTCATCCCCCTTAGAATAACTCCCACTTTGAGAAACACACACACACACACCTCACACAGAATGGGATAATTTCAAAAGTTTTATATTAAAAATAAAAGTGAAATCTCTTTCGGGAGGGGTCAATGAACACATTAAAGCTGGATAAATTCCTTTGTCTTAGAGTTATTAGATCAATAAAGCAAAAAGGATGAAATCTAGGTAGATTTTTTTCCCCCAGTGAATTTATTGACTCTTTGCTATTATGAAAAGAAAAGATTATCTTATGGGATTGATTGATTCTTTTTTCTTCAGTCTGCGAAATAAATCTGCGTAAGGACAGTGCCATTCAAAGTTCAGAGACACTCCTCTCTGAATAGAGAGGAAACCATTACACGAGATGCAGTATCTTCTTATCCAATAATCAGAACGCAAAATTTGTAATAGGGACACAAGTTAACATTTCTTAAGTTTAAAAGGGAATCTCCTAAATTCAGTTTGGTATCCAGGAAAGTATCCCAGATAAAGGATATTAGTGGAAAAACCGGTGAACTCCAAATCAAGTCTGTAGTTGAGTTAATAATAATGCATGGATGTTAATGTCCTAGTTCTGATAAAGTCCTTTGGTTAGGTAAGAGGAAAGGTATATGGGGACCTCTGTACTGTCCTCATTCTTTCTATAAATCTAAAATTAGTCTCCCCAAAATGGTTATTTTTAAAAAGATTTGTCTCCAGGTTATTAGTCCTAGAGAATATTCTGAGCATTCCTTGGAGAGAAAAATGTCTCTGGTCACTCTAGCATATCAGGAATCATTTCACCTCTTTTGTATATAGAATCATTTAATAATGGTTTATTACATTCAGTTCTACAAATAGCATCGCAAATGCTCTGGGCTTAGCACTGGAAATCCTGGATCTGAGTTGCTTATGTGCTGTAAGATCCTGTGCAAGTCATGTAACCCCTTAGGAGCTCTCCCACCCCACTTAAACCCTCTCTGGACAGGACCCCAATGGGCTCATCTTTGTAGTTTTGGTAACACTTCATGGAGGAACGTGGGTCAAGAGGGGGCTTCAGAGCAGTTTAAATTTCCATCTCCCCCACTCACGGAGCCTGTTCCTTTGTGACAATGAGTTTAACATTTCTGAGTCTCCATTTCCTCATCTATAAAATGAACTGTTGAAATGATTAAATGAGAGGACACATGCAGAACAGCATCCAGCAGTGTCTAGCACGAACTAAAAGGTTTGCATGCCTCCTCCGTAGGACAGCCCAGTTTCCTCTCTAGTACTTAGGTGCGAGACTCCACTCTGAATGTTTCCATAACTCATTTTATTACTCTGACAGCCTTATGAGGTAGGTATTATTATTATTATTATTATCTTATTTTACAGATGAGGAAATGGAGGCATGGAGGTTACTTGCCAAGCTCACACAGCTACTAAGTAGTGGGACCCGGGATCTGAACCCACACAGTCATGTGCAGGGTGTGTAGCACTAATACCCTAAACTATCACAGAACAGTTTCTACCAAACAGACACGTAGGAACAGGCTGTGCTCGCCTTTTTCACCGTGGTGCTCCTGAGCTTGCGCAGTACACAGGAGCTGCTCAAACACATGAAAACCAACTAAGTGAATGCAGCCCCTCTGAAGACATGTGCTGAGATGAGTATTTGGCCATCCATCTCCCAGCATCCCCAGCATTGCAAAAGAGGGGAGCTAGCATTCACCAAGGGACTCCTATGTTCTAGTCAGTGTGTTTCAAACTTTAGACTTTCATTGAAGCCTCAACACCATCCCACAAGATACATGGGAATATTTCTTTTTCCTGCCTGGAAAAATCAGAATACATAGAGAAAGTACGTAACTTCCCAAAGTTGTATAGCTAATAAGAAACGCAGCGAGACTCAGAATCCCAGGATTCCCTCTCTCAAAGCTCAGGTTTTTCGTAATATACGTGGCGGCCTCCAAATGAGATCGTTACCAGGAATGTGTTTTATCACAGAAGTGGCTCCTTCCTTCACTTGATCCAGGTCTCTGCTTAGATACCATCTCACAGAGGCTTTCCCGACCTCCGCACATAAACTACCCTCCATTCACTTGCTATCCTTTGACTCTGCCTTATTCTTCCTTATTTTCATCATTATTTGATGTCACATTACATTTGTTTACCTCTGTCCCACTACCTCGCTGGTAAGTTCTAAGAGGGAAGGAATTGTCTGTGTTGCTCACATAGTATCCCAGGGCCTACAACAGTACCTGCTACAGAGTAAGTAATCAAACAAAATTGTTGAATAAATGAATAGACATGTAGGGAATTCTAATAATAGTTTGTTACTCTCCTTATAATGATTAGCAGTATCTCCTTTTATCAGTTAGGTAAGCCAATTGGGACAAATATTTATTCTACAAGATAAAATTGATGGGAAATTGAGGAAACAAGTTGGTTTTAATTAGATCAAACCATGTGTCATGCGGGGTGTCATGCAGGGTCTCAGTTCCCGCTCCCCACACAAGAACGCAGGATATGGTGAGGACAAAAAGGAACACCCACAGAGCCATAGATGGGGGAGTCACACCACTATATTCTTGCTAGCGGCTGGGTTGGAGACACAAGAAGCAAGAGCCACATGATCCACAACCTGCCGTCCACTTCTCTCTGCCAACCAACCTCACTTGCTAGCTGCAATCCGCCGTGCTAACCGCAAGCTGCACTTGCTAGTTCAGCCCGGCAGTGATATCAGTGGCCAATGGCTCACTGGTAACAGCTGACGGCCAATTAGCCACAGCTGATGGCCATCTACTACCAGAGTCAGCACCTTTCCCGCTGAAGCCGAGAGCCTGGAAACTGCTCTCTGGCACTGTGTCCCCACAGCATGAAATCTAAGCAACACCAGTAACAATTAGGAGCCTACACCCTTGGGATAAGGGTGCACAGAACAGCTGGCACCACTGAGTTTCCTAGCAGAGCCCCAGTGTTCATTGCCTCTAAATCCTTGTGAGCTCAAAAATAACCCTCTGCTGCTGATCATAAATTGTCTTAATTCACCTCTCAGTTTTCCATCAGGAAACAAGTGGCCTTGGCTTATTTTTTAGCACTTTACTTACGTGTCTCCTGTAAGACTGAAGCATCGATTTTCCTAAGAGAAATGGTAATAAGATCAATAACCGCGACTAGCATGTGTTAAAGTGCCACTTCTTTACCCCTAACCTGGGGCCAGAAGTGCTGTAGGCAGAGAGATCCTGCTGAGATCCAGCTCCAGGGACTTTGAAGGTGGTAGGAAGGCACCTTTGCTAATGAATTATGAGTTAGTTCAAGCACTTTGATGACCCAGATAACATGCCAAATACAGCACAATTGAGAACTCCGGTGCCTGAAAGCCTAGTCATATTTGAAAGCTACTTTTAAATACAGTCCACACTAGGGACTGAATATGTGGGAGGGGCAGCCAGGGGCCAGGGTCCTGCCAAGGATTAGCTCCTTTGTTGGCACCCTATTTTGAGCGATGGGGGTAAATTGGAATAAGCCATTTCCCAGAAGGTCTTACCTTTTATCTATTTCCAGCAGCTTCAAGTTCAAGCGTTTCCAATGCAGGCAGTGAAAGGGAGCCAGAGGCCCACTGCTTAATGGCAGAGCTAACTGGGCCTTGCAGGCAGGTTATTTGAACAACACAAATGTGGTTTCATTTGCTCCTATTTCTAGACTCCAATGCCACCCAGTCAAGGAGGCTTGCCATCCTGGTAACACACAGGCCAGAGCAGTCGCTCCCACGTAAAACACCTGTGGGGTCCTTCCACAGCTACAGCATAAAGCACTGAGTCTTTAACTTTGGCAGAATCAAGTACGGCCTCTCCTGGAAGCACATGCCTCGGAGCAATTGATATTTCTCCCACCTGAGCTCATAATCACTCCCCTCACCTCTGGTTCCAACTAGACATTCATTACACTCAGCTGGAGAGTTTTCGGAAAGTGTAGATTCCCCTCGCACTTCAGACCTATGGGTGGGGACGCTGGGGACAGCAGTGATGGTGGTAATTAGGGAATGAGAATCCACATTATTAAATGCTCCCAGAGGATTTTAATAGGACAAACAAATGCTGCCCAAAACGAATTTTCTGAACTTTTTTTCTTCACCCAATCTAGGTATATAGTTAGTCTATGGACTTTTAAGCCAACAGTGCCTAAGAATAAAAATTTCCAGTTATAAGATGAATAAGTTCTGGGGATCTAATGTACACCAGGATGATTATCGTTAAGAATATTTTATTATAAACTTCAAAGTTGCTAAGAGTATAGATCTTAAACGTTCTCACCACAAAAAAAGAAATGGTAATTATGTAATGTGATGTCATTTTGCAATAAGCGTATCAAATCAGCGTGTTGTATGTCAGTTATGTGTCAATAAAGCTGGAAAAAAGAATTTTAAATAAGCAGAAAAACTAGTTACGTGAGAAAACTATCAGCTCAAAGGGGAAATCGATATCTTGCAAAAACAACATCAACGACAACAATCAGTTGGTGGAGATTCTCTATAAAGTATTTGCATACTCAGCAGTTATTTCTACTCCAAAATAAGCACAAGTCATGCTTCAAAAACTAGGCAGCTGTGAGGTCCATTAAAATTTTTGTATTGAGTTTTAAAAGTATCAAATTCTCTTTCCAATATCTATTTAACACTATAGATGCATTTTCAAAGGGATAATTTGGCAAATAATCTGTTCTAATTTCCATATGTTGAAAACCCACTTTTGAATATGTTTCAAGTTATGACATGAACCTTCATACATTATGTACAGCTTCATATTTTCCAAGTGTGTGACTCAACTTAAATAATAGTGTTTTTCATCTCAGTATTTTGAAATATTCTAGATCTTTGAATTTCAAAGCTTGGTCCATGAATCAAAAGCTTTGTCATCACCTGAAATTTGTTAAAAATGCAGAATTTCAGGTCTACTCTGACCTACTGAACCTCAATTTGCTTTTTAAGATCTCCAGGTTATTGGTATGCTCATTAAAATTTGAGAAGCACTGTTCTAGAATACAGGCTCTCATGGTTAAATGACTTGTTCAACCTTTCCGTCTTTTCTATTTGCCTGAAGAGATTAAGGATCAGAATATTGCATAATTAGAACCAGTGCTATTGCAAAATTCTTTATGGTCTTTACTTTGTGTTTCAGCAAATGCAAGGACAACCAGGCAGGGTCATTTTGAATTTAAAAAGTGTATCTAGTTTAGCTTTTCTGAATTTATCTGTAACTTGGAGACAGCGTCCTAGATAGTGGGATGGATGGTATAAAGAAATCTGGTGTCCTTTAAATAAATCACAAAGTCACAAAAGAAATAGGTGAAGGTACAAATAAAAAACTCTTCAGAATATTCCTGAAACGACTCAAAGCCAAACTAAGTGACAAATTTTAAAACAATAGGAAAGTTCTGAGTTTCAAGGGTAACCATGAAGGTGATTGCCAGAAATCACTTTTTTTAAAACCTGAGATTAGCCCAATGCCTTTTTAAAGAAGGACATTTTGCATTTTACTGGTAATTGTTAGCAACAATTCAAATGAATAGGAACAAACATCTCCATGATACATAAGGACAAAATATTGACTCTTCCTTTTCCCCTACCTCTAGGCACTGATTTTACAGAAGAATTCAATTGTGTTTATGACTCATGAACAAACATGATGGTAAAAATGCTTTGTGCATATAAAAACATTTCTTCCCAAGGGCTCAAACTGCTTCTAGACATTATCTCATTAATTGCTCCCTTAAATCTTTCTCATTGATTTTTTTATATTTTTGAACAAACAAGTTCTTTTTTTTTCATATGCAGGAAAGAGTTCACCCCAGTTAGAATTTGAGATCTTAAGCATTTTTAAAACTGCAATATTATTTGTCAACTGACAAAGAGTTACTGCAGTAGCTTCAAAAAACAACAACAAAAAAGTGACCTAACACTGTTGTTTATTTATTTATGTATTAACTAGCCAAAATTTCTGAGGATGTCTTGGGCAGATTGTAGCAGGAATGTAAATATTTGACCTTGGTTGTATCAACCAGGAAAGATATGTCTGAAAATTAGAGACGTGCAAATGTCTCATTTTGAAAGGGAAAACAAAATGCCAGCATACATTATTAAATAAGCTGTCAAAAAAAAAAAATAATGGAGTGATCACTAGGGACCAGTCCGGGTTTGCCAAAAACAAGGTCATTCTGAATCAGCCACATTCCTGATTTTGACAGAATTACCAGTTTGGTAAAAGAAGGAAATGCATAGATGCCATAAAATTCAATTACTATTGATAACTATCCTTCATTGAATACTCCCCATGTGTCAGAAACAGTGGGGAGTACTTTAAAACATCTTATTTAATCTTTTGAAATCCATGAGAAAGTATAGTTACTGACATTTTGAGAACAGTCCAAAGCTGTTCCCAAAGATAATATTTCTATGCACCACGTGGTACTATTTTCAGCAAACCAATTTTTTTGTGAAATTATATGGTCAATTGGTCTCCATCTGAGTGATGTAACACTTTGCCCACCATTTCTGTAATAGCATTTCTGTTTGAAAGAAAAGTTATTCAAACAAAGTAAGAAGATAAGAGTAAGGAGTAACCACAATGAGATACAGCTCACACACATTGGGATGGCTACTATAAAAAAAAAAATCCCAGAAAATAACAAGTGTTGACAAGGATGTGGAGAAATCAGAACCCGTGTGCACTATTGGTGGAAACGTAAAATGATGCAGCTGCTACAGAAGAGTATGATGGTTCCTCAGAAAAAATAAAAATAGAATTAGTACCTGATCTAGCAATTCGACTTCTGGGTATACATCTAAAAGAATTGGAAGCAGGGTCTCAAAGAGAGTATACAGTTAAAAATGGTTAAGATGGTTGTGGAGACAGAGCTCCAGAAAGCAGTTTCCAGGCTCTTGGCCTCACGTGGAGGGGTGCTGGCTCAGGTAGTAAATGGCCATCAACTGTGATTGGATGGCCATCAGCTGTGGCTAGCTGGCCGTCAGCTGTAACCAGTGAGCCATTGGCCACCAATATAACTGCTGTGGCTGCGCTAGCAGCAAATGGGGGCTAGCAAGAGTGGATTGCAGATTGTGAATTGCAGAGAGGTGGATTGCAGTTAGGATGGCGGGTTGCGGACAGTGTGGATCCAGCCTCCAGTGAGACTATAGTGCCGCCAGCGAGAATATAGTAGTATGACTCCCCCATCTATAGCTCCGTGGATGTTCCTTTTGGCCTCACCATATCCTGCGTTCTTGTGCGGGGAGCGGGAGCTGACACCCCGCACGACAATGGTATTTTATGATGAGTTTATATTATGTGTTTTTATCACAGTAAACAAAGAGTAAGGAGCATAAGAATAAAAAATACTGGCTAGAAAATCTAAAAATAATTCTTGGTCTCTATTAAGGTAAATGTAGTATAATGGAGGAATAAAAAGACAAAGGGTAAATTTCTATCATTTACTATGAATTATATAATAATATCATCATTTGATGTTACTGAGGCTCAGTTTTCTCATCTGTAAAAGAGCTTAAAGATCTTTATGCCACTCCTATGCTGTCATGAGGATTAAAACAAGTGGAAGTACTTTATACACTTTTAAATCCTCTCTGAGTCTGTTTCATCCATTTCTATTACTATTATTCCAATCTGTGGGCTTCTGTCTCCGTAATCTAGATTTCAGCTCACCTGTCTCATATTCATGCATTCAGCTGCCTCTACTTGAATGTCTCAGGGAGCTCTCAAATTTGAAATGTTCCAAACTGGATTCATTATTCTGCCCCATTTCTCCTCTGGTATCCTTATTGTGTTGAATGGCACCATCCTCCAGAGAGCTGGATTTCCAACTTCCCTCCAAATAATGCTCACACCTAGTCAAAGGCAAAGTCCTGTCCATTTTCTTGTTTACCTTTGCACTTACTATTTCTTGGAGCCTTTTCCTAACCAACTCCTAATCACTCTTCAGGACTAAGTTTCTACTCCACCATCTCCAGGAAGCCTTCTTTAATTCCCCCAAACCCACATGAGGTATGCCTCCAATGTGCTCCATTTATTATTCTATCACTACACCTATCACAATGTTGGGGATTATCTGTTTATCAGAATCCCCTATTATCCTGAAATCCCAGGGGCGGGGGGAGATACAAACTATGTCCATTTTCTTGCTCTGTCACATAAGCCTTCTGTTGGCCTACAACGTACCAAGCATTGCAGGGCCTGAGTCCTGCCCTCGTAGAGCCTCTCATCTAGATGGGAGACAGACAATAAGAAGTTTGCAATAGGGAAATGCTATGGCAATAATGATCAAGGTCTGGGTAAGGGAACATTTTGGGGAGGAGACCTACTTTATCTGGACAATCAGCAAAGACCTCTGTATAAAGGTATCATTTAAGCCAGGACCTGGTAGCTGAGAAGGAACCAGCCATGCCTTGGGCAGAGAAGAATGTCCATGTGGAAGGAACAGTCTGTGTGAAGATCTAAAGTAGGAAAAGATGTGAGGAGTTTGGAGAACTGAAAGAAACCCAGTGTGACTACTGTGCAGGAAAAGGGGAGAGTGGGCCTATTGTGGTAGGACAGATTGTCATGGGTCATGCTATTTACTGTAAATTTGATCTGCTGGAAATGGAGATCTTGGAAGGGTTTTAAGCAAGGATTGAATAGACATGACCCAACTCAATTCTTTTAAAAAGGGTATGCCAACCAACACCTTACTCTGAAAATCAAAAACTAAAGGAAGATATTCAGGCATTTATCCTGCTTTTCCTGTATGAAATATATTTCAGAATAATCAAATAGCCCTAGTTGATGAAAAAAAGTTCTTTACAGAAGAATTTCAGTTATTAAATGTAGGTGAAGTGGTAAAATTATATATATATATATATATGTATATATATATGTGTGTGTGTATATATATCTATATATATATATATATATATAGATATATATACACACAAACCCACCATCTTACAAACGCCAGATGAAATAACTCACTCAGATAACAATCATCAATGGACAAAATTCCTACATGAAAGGTTGTGTGGGACCTTTACCATGCAGGGATAATAAGGCAGCCATTTGCTGAACCCACTAATCAACCTTAGCAACAATGTTCTGATGTGGTAGGAAGTACAAACAGACTACATAGGAAACTTTTTTGCCAAAAAGTTAAATTCAAAATTATTTAAACTTTTAGAGTTAACTACAGTTTACAGGGAATATAGAAGGTAGAGGAAGAAGTTAAACATCGCCATGTGAAAACAGACAAATCTAGAAAACCTCATTGTTTCAATGGGACAATGGATCCAGCTTTTACAAGTCAATAGCATGGAAAAATAAATAAAAGGGGGAGTACACAACAGTTAGAGACCTAAGAAATACAACAACACAAGATAATTTGCAGAACTTCTCTGTTTCTTGATTCAAATAAGCCAACAGGAACATTTCTTAAACAAGTGGAAATTTCAATGTGGACTAGGTATTAGATGATACCACAGAATTATTGTTAATTAGGTAGGATGTATAACAGCATTATAATGATGTAAAAATGTATTTTTATAAATGCATAATAAAATATATATAGGTGTGAAATGATGCTATCCAGGATTATATTAAAATATTCTAAAGGTTGAAGTTGGGGGTGAGAGGATAGGTACATGAAGCAACCATGTCCAAATCTTGGGAGTTTTGGAATTTAAAAAGGTCGCCTAGCATAGGTGAGGGAAATGAGTTATAGGGGTACAGAAGTGTAAGCAGAAAAACCACTCCTGTGGTCTACATGGGAGATGCTTGAAGCGTGGACTGAGGGGAGCAGCATATAGGAGGTCCTCAGTAAACACTGGCCTGAATGAGCCAAGACGATGATATGAGTTTTACACACACACACATACACACACACACACACACACAGAAAGTTTGTGTTTTTGTGTGTGTGTGTTTTTTAACAAATGTAAGAAAGTAGAATGTGTTCTTTTTGAAACCCACATTAACTTCCAAACAAAATTTATTAGGAAAAGAGCATCTAGACTTGGGAAAGCTACAATTGTTGAGTTGATACTATGCCTAAAGAAATCTTCCCCTATCAGCCTGTTGTTGTACCTGGAATACAAATATTATGTGTATTCAGACTTTTTGATAAAAAATTGGTAGGTAATGACTGAAGTGATTGTTTTCTCGAATGATTGCATATGAGAAAAGTCAGCCATGTAAATCAATGGCCCTACACTTACGTGATTTACCTGTCAAGGTGTTCTCCCTGGGATATATAAGAGTAATGTTATTTCAGTGCATTTAAGTGTACACGTATCTAAGTCTCTTATACAAAACTTCAACATTATTTCCTTAAGACTTGGTTATTTGACTAGAACTAAAATGTAATATTTTGGTTTTCTCCTTTGTCCACTTCATTAAGTGGAGGCTTCAGCTAAGTACTCTTAGCTTCATGTTGCCAGATCCTTATTTAATGTTAACCACGTTTTGAAACAAACCCAAGTACCATGGCTAGACTGAAAGCTGGAAAGATACTACCTCTCCTTCCTGGAGAGACTCTGATTTGTGTCAAACTCATTTCATGAAAGCAAACTTGGCTACTCTCCCAGAGGTCAGGCTTGAAATTTTTACTTATTGAATTTGTTGATTCTGGGAAAGGTCTCCCTCCTTGTATATTGCTCTATTTTAAAAAATTCAGTTAAAAACAAACAAAAACTCACAGATACAGACAATAGTTTAGTGGTTACCAGTGGGTAACTGTGGAGGGGGGAAAGTAGAATAGGGTAAAGGGTGTCAAATATATGGGGACGGATAGAGATTTGACTCTGAGTAGTAAACACACTATGCAATATATAGATAATATGTTATAAAATTGTACACTTGAAACCTATATAATTTTATCAACCAGTGTAATCCCGATAAATTTAATTTAAAAAATACAGACCAAGTAGTAGAATTAGAAAAATACCATTACTCAACCCCAAAATGAAATAACTGAGTTAGATAACAATCATGTTTGGACAATCATGATTGTTCTAATAAGATGAAGGGTACTAGATAAAACTGCTAGCTGACCAAGGACCAAGTTGCAGAAATTCTGTGATGGGAATGTGGTCTGAGGCCTAGAGAGAGTGCAAATACTAGGCAGCATGAGGGAAGTGTTAGAGGTGCAGTGAGGTCCCAGGGCGTGGGGGTCAAATGGTAATCTGAGTCTTGTAGGTCTTCAAGATGAAACACAAACATTTGTTTAATAACATTCACTACATACACTCCAAGCTGGCAATGCCACCACTTAGAAATTAGTTCTGGTTGAATAAAGGTAGAAACAGCCCAAATATCCAACCATAGGGGATTTGCTTAAACGTGACATTGGATTCATACAATGGATCACATTGAAACTATTAAAAAAAGAAGATAGACTATATTTACTGACTTCAAATGGTGTTCATTATATATTTAAGTGAAAAAAGAAGATTAACCAGCAGTATGCATGCTGCAATTCTATTTTTATATAAAATGGCATATTCTATGGGACATTCTGAAGTAATTTATACTGAAAAGCAATAAGTGTTACCAGGGATAAGTTTCTTGTGTTCTATAGTCTCCTTCACCTACTAAATTTTTTACTTTTCTAAAATGTATTCCTTATATACTTGAGAAAAGGTCCACAATTGCCTATTGTGGCAAATCTACACATTTAAAGAAGAAATAGTGCATTGGAAGGGGCAATAGAAAAGCCATACTTTGGGAAATAAATGAAAAAGTTCTAATATAAATAATTCTAATTTAATAATATATATATAATATATATAATATAATGATATAATATAATATATTATATTCTAATAATATAATATATAAATAATATAAATAATATAAAAAGTTCTAATATAAATGAAAAAATTCTAATATAAACTCTTTTTTTGAGGTTACAGGTATATATGAAGTCTGACAATTAAGTTCGCGAACTATACCTAGAAAAAGTGCTGCATACGTCATCGCTGAATATCACTATGGTCACCTTCGAAGTACTCCCCTTGGGAAGCTATGCACCAACGCCAGTGCCTAGCCCACCCTTCAAAGCAATTTTGGAACTCTTTTTCTGGAATGGCCATCAGAGCTGTCATCGTATTACCCTTGATGTCCTGAATGTCATCAAAATGTCTTCCTTTCAATATTTCCTTTATCTTTGGATAAAGAAAAAAGTCATTGGAGGCCAGATCAGGTGAGTAGGGAGGATTTTCCAATACAGTTATTTGTTTACTGGCTAAAAACTCCCTCAGAGACAGTGCCGTGTGAGCTGGTGTATTGACATGACACAAGAGCTCCTTCAGGACCAGTTTTTGTACACTCCTTTTTCATGCCAAGATTTTTAGTTAAGATTTTCCTAACTGTTTCTCTATCAATGTTTACTTGGTCTACTATGCTTCTCACAGTCAGCAGACGATTTTGATATACAATTCAACGAATTTTTGCAATGTTTTCGTCAGTTCTGCTTGTTACTGGCTGTCCTGACCTCTCTTCATCAATGGAGCTTTGTTTCCAAAAATGTTTAATCCATTTGCACACTGCAATTTTCTTCATGGCATTATCCCCATAAACTTGGACTAACGTGTCCCTGATTTCCCTTCCACTCTTGCCCAGTTTAACAAGAAATTTAATGTCTGATCATTGTTCTAATTCAAGTTCAGACATTCTCATGATGGCACACAAAATCACGCAACAACATTAATGAACACCACTCAGCAAGACACCGCCACATGTTGACACAAACACAGCTGTGAGACACTGATATACCAAGGTTATGAAACCTTACTGAGCTGTTTGTACAGTGTTGCTAATGTACGCGCATGGTGATAAGTCTGCGAACTTAATTGTCAGAAGTAATATAGCAAGGTTTTCTTAACTGGTTCCAGGATGTGAAGATTTTTTTCTTTTTTTTTTGGTCAGGGGAGGAGGTTTGTCTGTACTAAAATTATATTAGAAAAAATAAAAATGACGAAAATAAATTTAAGTGGGTTTCTTAAGAATTTCACGACCCTAAATATATTAATGTTTATAGTTATAGAAAATTTTAAGAAAAATAAATATTTTTTGATAATTCAACACTTTTCTCTCTCTCACTCATTAATAACTCATGGGGACATAGTTTGGGGTTCCCAATAATGAACAGACTGGGGCAAAGTTTGTGAGATGAGCTCTATTTTGGTGTCATCTAGTCATATGAAGCAGCAATTACCTTTAGCTTTAGCTTCTTCATTTGTAAAATGAGAGCAATATAACCTAACATTAAATATCAATGGAAAGCAGATAACTTCTCTTGTGTAAGGCCTTCTCAATTTCTGAAGCAACTTTTTTGCATGTCATCTTAGGAAATGTTTCAAATGAAATGTTTCTGAAAGTGCTTTGGAAGTCTGAAGTATACTATCTGAGGTAAAAAAAATTTTTAAAAACAAGTGACAACACTAATAATATACCATCATCTTAGTCCAGGGGTCAATAAATCTCTTCCAAAAAGGGCCAAATAAATAATCTAGGCTTTATGGACATTCTCTGTCACAATGACTCATTTCTTCCAAGTGCCATGAAAGTAGTAATAAACATATGTAAAGCGGTGACTATCCCAGTGTGTTTTACACAGGCTGTGTTTTATTTATAAAAGCAGTCAATGGCATAACATTGATCAATTTGCATATGTTGAACCGTCCTCATGCCCCTGGCATAAACTCCACTTACTCGTGATTTATAATCTTTTTAATGTATTGTTGTATTCCATTTGCTAGTATTTTGTTTAGGATTTTTGCACCTGTATTCATCAAAGGTATCGGTCTGTAGTTTTCTTTTCTTGTGTTACTATTACCAGGTTTTGGTATCAGGGTAATGTTATCTTTTCTTTAATATTTTGGAAGAGTTTGAGAAGGACAGATATTAAATCATCTTTGAATGTTTGGGAGAAGAATTCACTAGTCCTGGACTTTTGCTTTTGGGATTTTTTTTGATTACTGTTTCAATATCCTTACTGTTCATCAGTCTATTTAGATTTTTCAGTTATGCGTGATTCAGTCTAGGAAGGTTATATACATGTATTTCTAGGAAGTTGTCCATTTCTTCTAGGTTATTGAATTTGGTGGCATATAGTCTTTTACAGTATTCTTACATGATCCTTTGTATTTCTGTTGTATCTGTCATAACTTCTCTTTCATTTCTGATTTTGTTTGTGTCTTTTCTCTTTTTTCCTTAGTGAGTCTAGACAGGGGTCTGTCAAGTTCATTAATCTTGCCAAAGAATTAGCTCTTCGTTGCATTCATTTTTTTATTATCTTTTTGTTCTTTATTTCATTTAATTCTACTCTAATTTTTATTATTTCCTTTCTTCTGCTGATTTTAGGCTTCATTTGTTCTTTTTTTCCTAGTTATTTGAGGTATAATGTTAGATTGTTTATTTGGGATTTTTCTTGGTTCTTGAGATGGGCCTGTAATAATATGAATTTCCCTCTTAATACCACTTTGGCTGCATCCCCAAAACTTTGATATGTTGTATTTTGATTCTCATTTGTTTCTATGTATTTTTTATCTCTCCTTTTTTTCCCTTCTTTATCCTAGTCGTTCTTCGGTAGCATGTTGTTTGATCTCCACATATTTGTGGTTTTTTCCACTTTCTTTTTGCAGTTGACATTTAATTTCACAGCATTGTGGTTGGAGAATATGCTTGGTATAATTTCAATCTTCTTAAATTGATCGAGGCTATTTTTATGTCCCAACATACGGTCTATTCTTGAGAATGTTCTGTGTGCATTAGAGAACGTGTAATCTGGTGTTTGGGGATGAAAGACACTGTAAATATTGATTATGTCCATTTGATCTAATGTATCATTTAAGGTTGATATTTCCTTATTGTGATACACCACATAAACAAAATAAAGGACAAAAGTCATATGATCATATCAATAGATGCAGGAAAATCAATTGACAAGACACAACATTTATGATTATGATTTATGATTAAAACTCTTAATAAAATGGGTATAGAAAGTGCCTCAACATAACAAGGCCATACATTACAATTAATGGTGAAAAACTGAGAGCTTTTCCTGTAAGATCAAGAAAAAGACAAGGATGACCCCTCTCACCACTGTTATTTAACATAATATTGGAGGTCCTAGCCAGAACAATCAGGCAAGAAAAAGAAATAATAGGCATCTATATTGGAAATGAAGAAGTCAAACTGTCACTTTTTGCAGACGACATGATTCTTCATATAGAAAACCCTAAAGACTCCACCAAAAAAACTATTAAAAAACAATAGACAGATACAGTAAAGTTGCAGGATACAAAATCAATGTACAAAAATGCATTGCATTCCTATATACTAACAATGAAATTTCAGAAAAAGAAGTTAAGAAGAAAAACAACAACAATTCCTTTTGCAGCTAAAACAAAAATAATTCAATGCCTAGGAATAAACTTAATGAAGAATATGAAAGACGTATACACTGAAAACTACATGACGTTATTAAAAGAAATTGAAGAAGACACAAAGGAATGGAAAGACATTTTGTGTTCATGGATTGGAAGAGTCAACATGGTTGAAAAGGCCATATTATCCAAAGCAATATACCAATTTAATGCAATCTCCATAAAAATCCCAATGACATTTTTAAAAGAAATAGAACAAAGAAAATCAGATTTGTATGGAATCACAAAACACACTGAATAGCCAAAGCAATCCTGAAAAAAAAGAAAAAAAGAACAAGGGTGGAGGTATCATACTCCCTGACTTCAAATTATACTAAAAAGCGACAATAATCAAAACAGCATGGCAATAGTAGAAAAACAAACACACAGACCAGTAGAATAGAATTGAGAACCCAAAAATAAACCCACATATATATGGGCAGATAGTTTTTGACAAAATAGCTACAAACATACATGGAGAAAAGAAAGCCTCTCCAATAAATGGTGCTGAGAAAACTGGAAAACCACATGCAAAAGAATGAAACTAGACTGCTATCTCACTGTATGCAAAAATTAACTCAAAATGGATCAAAGACCTAAACATAAGACCTGAAACAATAAATTGCATAGAAGAAAACATAGGTACTAAACTTATGGACCTTGGGTTCAGAGAGGATTTTAGGAATTTGATCTCAAAGGCAAGGGAAGTAAACGCAAAAATAAATGAATGGGACAATATCAATCTACAAAGTTTTGCACAGCAAAAGAAACCATCAACAAAACAAAGAAGCAACCAAGTGAATGGGAGAAGATATTTGTGAACAACACCTCTGATAAATATATATAAAGAACTTGTACAACTCAACAACAAAAAAACAAACAATCCAAGTAAAAAATGGGCAGAGGACCTGAACAGGCACTTCTCCCAAGAAGGCATACAAATGGCCAACAGATATATGAAAAAATGCTCAACTTCACTAGCAATTAGGGCAATACAAATTAAAACCTCAATGAGATACTACCTCATACCTGTTAGAATAGATATCATCAACAAGACAAGTAATAACAAGAGTTGGAGAGTCTGTGGAGCAAAAGGAACCCTCATTAACTGCTGGTGAGAATGTAAATTGGTACGGCTGCTATGAAAAACACTATGGAGTTTCCTCAACAAATTAAGAATAGAATTACCATACAACTCAGCAATCTCTTTTCTGGGTATCTACCCCAAATATCTGAAAACATTTATCTATAAAGATATATGTATCCCTATATTCATTGCTGCAGCATTTTGAGCATGACCAAGCCATGAAAATAATCAAAGCGTCTTTTGATTTATAGATGATAAGATAAAGATGTATATATATATGTGTATGATCTATCTATCTATATACACACAATGGACTATTTCTCAGCCATGAGAAAATAAGAAATATGAAATACTGCCGTTTGTGACAACATGGATGGATCTTGAGATTATAATGCTAAATGAAATAAGTCAGACAGAAAAAGTAGAGAACCATATGATTTCACTCATCCATGGGATATATAACTGAAAACAACAAAGGGACAAGACAAATAATCAAGCAAAGACTCATAAACACAGACAACAGGTTAGTGGTTAGCAGAGGGTAAAGGGGGAGGGAAGGAGGTAGCAAAAGTAAACGGGGTCAAATAAATATATGGTGACGGAAGGAGATTTGAGTTTGGGTGTTGAACACACAATGCTATACATAGATGATGTATTATAGAATTGTACACTTGAAATATATATAATTTTACTAACCAATGTCACCCCAATAAATTTAATAAAAAACAAAATAGTCAGTGGGCTGGATTTGTTCTGTGGGCTGTAGTTTGCCAATCCCAGATAACCCTCTGAGGGGGGGGACACCAAGAACTTTTATTTTGACATGGGATTCATAAATCTGTGTACTTTTTATGTTTTCATAGTGAGAGAGATTCCTTACTCAAGTCTCCTTCATTAACTGTGGAATGAATGGACTTCTCTTGTGTCATCCCCTCCCAAAGAAGAAGATAATACGGGGGTGGGGGAATCCCAAATAGTGATGAGGAACAAGGGACATGTACTCATTTACACTTAATGAAACCAAATTACAGTTGTTTTTCTGATTAAAATTAGGAATATTTGATAATTCATGCTAGTAATTTGGAGGAGGACAGCTTTTCTAAGTATGTTTATTTTTAACATCATTACTTATCATTTGTGAAGGGAAAGATACATAAAAGTGTCTCACTTAATTAAAAGCAATAAGCTTCTAGAAGAAAGAAAATGTACAGAGTTTTGAAGAAGCTCTTTAGTCTGTGTTGACATGTACCAAAACGTTAAACATTAGATTGAATTAATTAAATATTAGCTATTTAACCAAATTAGTCAAAAATATTGAATAACTTTGTTAGTACCAATGTATTTAAGATTTTAAGATTTTTAAGATTTTATTTAAGATTTTAACTGTGTAAAATCTCAAGCACAGACTCACAGCTTTTAAACATACATCTTCAGAGTGGAATTCCCTCTGTCTGTCCCATTGCTCTTCCTTAGATCACACTTGATTTGTTTGTGTGATAAAGCCTGATAAAGACTGATGTACTTGGTCGAAATGCCAGATTTTGGTTGAGACCAATGAAACAACAATTTTGCTTCCACCAGTGTGGACTGTTTAAATATATCTGACAGAAAAACTGACCTGTAGTACTCATTCTATTTTGTTAAGATGAATAAAATCCCTTATGTAATTTAATTAAGGACTTCAACCTTCACTTGGCTGTAGTATACAAGGTGAATATTCCTTTTAACGCTCAAGGCCCTCCACAACCAGGTCTTTCAACACTTGTACCCTCCTCCTCACAGGGAGCGGTGTGATGCAGCCCATCCTTGTTCCCACACAGGCCAGGCTTTCTGAAATCTGGCCCCTTTATGCTCTCCTTTGTTTATCAAACCCTAAGCATCTTTCTATTCCAGCTCAAATTCTCCCCATCAGAAATCTTCATGGACTCCAGCCCAGAGTGATTATTCCCTTATGAATTCCCATAGCATTTACTCCTACCATGAGTCATGTTTTCACTTCATAGATATCCTCTGTGGGTTTTTGTTTTCTTTTTAATAAAAAATCCCGTACATGTTAATGTGTACAGTTTGGTGAGGTTGTATTATAATATGCATAATATTTTGGTACTACGCAATGATAGTATCATTGTGGTGACTGTCACTGCAGTCAATACACATATCTACCACCTCTAAAAGCTTCCTTGTGTGTGTGTGTATGAGTGTGTGTGTGTGTGTGTGTGTGTTAAGAACACTTAATATGAGATCTATCATCTTAACAAATTTTAAAGTGCACAATACTGTGTTGTTAACTATGTTGATCTCTAAGAATCATTCATCTTGCACAACTGAAACTTTATAACTGCTAAATAACAACTCACAATTTCTCCTTCCCCAGCCCCTGACAACTTACAGTTCTATTCTCTGCTTCTGAGTTTGACTATTTTAGATACCTATATAAGTAGAACTGTACAGTATTTGTCCTTCTGAGACTGTTTTATTTCACTTAGTGTAATTTCTTCCAGATTTATCCATGTTGTCACCGATTGTAGGATTTCATTCTTTTTCAAGGCTAATATTCCATTGTATGTATATACAGGGAATACTCTGTCCATTCA
This sequence comes from Rhinolophus hipposideros, assembly GCF_964194185.1. Lineage (NCBI taxonomy): Eukaryota > Metazoa > Chordata > Mammalia > Chiroptera > Rhinolophidae > Rhinolophus > Rhinolophus hipposideros. Next base: position 7,239,030 of record NC_138060.1, on the reverse strand, counting down.
TCTGTGATGGGTTTTTTTCTATTTCATTTGGGTTGTTTCTATTATCTTGGCTATTGTGAATAATACTGCAATGAGCTTGGGGGTGATCTTTACTTTTTAATGACAATGTCTCAGTTCTAAGCTCCTAGAAGGCAGATACAATCACTTTTGAAGTTATATCATCAGGATGTAGCATATTGCCTGAATCCTATGGTCATTTTCTGAGTAATTGTTTGTTGGAAAGACAGCAGCGTAGATAAACAGATTTAAAGGCCACTACCTACAACAAATATACAGCGATTTTAATGGTTAATTTTATGTGTCAACAGATAGCTGGTAAAACATTATTTCTGATTATATCTGTGAGAGTGTTTCCAGAAAAAATTAGCATTTGATTCAGTAGATTGAGTAAAGAGGTCTTCCCTCCCCAATGTAGGCAGGCATCATCCAATCCACTGAGGGCCCAAATAAAACAAAAAGGTAAAGAAAGGGCGAATTCCCTGTCTCTCTTCTTGAGCTGGGATATCCATCTTCTGCCCTCAGGCATTAGAGTTCCTGGTTCTCAAGCTTTTAGACTTGGGGACCTATACCAGCAGCCCCTCTGTTTCAAGACTTTCGGTTTAGGACTGGGAGTTATATCATTGAGACCCCTAGTTCTCAGGCCTGTGAACTTGTACTGAATTACATCATCAGCTTTCCTAGTTCTCCAGCCTGCAATTGGCTCTTTTGTGGGATCTCTGGGCTCCCATAACTGTGTCAGCCAATTTCTATAATTTCCTCTTATATGTATCTTCAGTTGACCCTTGAATGACACAGGTTTGAACTGCATGAGACAACTTATAATGGATTTTTTTCAACAAATACTATAAATATATTTTCTCTTCCTTATGATTTCTTTTTTCTAATTAAAAAATGTATTTGCTTGTTTTTATGTTACTAAATTTACTGGGATAACATTGGTTAATAACATTCTATAAATTTCAATTGTACAACTTTATGATATGACATCTGTATATTCTATTGTTTGCTCACCACCTGAACTCTACTCTCCTACTGTCAATATATATTTGATCCCCTTTACCCTCTTCATCTTCCCTTCATTCCCCTTCTTTCTGGTAACCACAATTCCGTTGTATGTATCGATGAGTTTGTTTGTTGCATTTTGTTTTATATCCCGCATATCAGTGAAATCATATTGTTCTTGTCCTTTTCCATCTGACTTATTTCCTTTAGCATAATATTCTCAAGATTCATTCATGTTGTTGCAAATGACAATATTTCATCTTTTTTATGGCTAAGTAATAGTCCATTATATATATACTGCATCTTCTTATGATTTTCTTAACACTTTCTTTTCTCTAGCATCCTTTATTGTAAGAATACAGTCTATAATACATATAACATTCAAAATATGTGTTAATCAACTGTTTATGTTATCAGTAAGGCTCTGGATAATAGTAGGCTATTAATAGTTAAGTTTTTGGAGAGTTGAAAGTTATGCGCAGATTTTCGCTTTCATGGGGAGATTGGCACCTCTAATCCCTGCATTGTTCAAGAGTCGTGTGTGTGTGTGTGTGTGTGTGTGTGTGTGTGTGTGTGTGTGTGTGTATACAGTTCTGTTTTTCTGGAGAACACTTACTACTAGTGATTTTGTTGAGTTTTACACTTATTAAATAAAGGTGCCATCTTATAACTTTAATTCTAAAACTGAGTTTAAGGCATATTGTTGGAATCTCAATGAAATAAGATTTAAAAAAAAGATATGGATCAAGAGTTAAAAAAGTAATAATCAACCTAATACGTACTTTAAATTGACAATGCACTAGAACATTTCCAGTTGAAAATCATTACAGAATTTATACTATACAAAGTTTTGTTAGAATAATCATCACAATTTTTTTTTAAAGTTCATCACAATTTTCATTTTAAATCTACGAATGAAAGTCAGTTGGAACAGGTAGCACCTGTCCAGATAATGTGGGGAAGAAAACATGCTATCAAGGAGCGTTATGAGCAGTGCGGTGGTGGGGGTGCATGTAGGGGTGGAGGTGGGGGGGCTGGTTGGAGTGAGCAGAGCACAGTGTCCTGTGACCAGTTATTCACACTGAACAATCACGCTGTTTGTTCAGATTTCCCCTCATCAACGGTCCAAAAATTGTCACCTGGGTGGATTTGGTTGGGAAAAACTGTATTTGTAAACACAATATTGTGGTATAGAATTTTCCTTTTCCAAAAGGAGCTTTTTAACCAGGAGAAATTAATCCAATTCCTAGATTTTCTTTTAATTTTACATTGACCAGAAATTCTTTTAAAGCATGTTTCCATTTCTCATTCATTATCGAAATGGACATCAACATGGATTAAAGAATTGAAAAAGTTTCATTCTATACTGAAATGACTCACCAGTCGCTGATTTTACTTTTTCTGAAGCCATTAAAAGAACCACACAGTGACATCATCATCCAATTTACTCCTCAGAGGCTCCACATGACTATAAGCCACCACCCTTGTTCAATTGCTTACCTTAGTAGAGCATTCTCCTGGGCTGCACAAATGCACACATAAAAATAAAAGCAAGTCATTACAACATGAATGCAAATGTAAAGTTTGCAATCTTAAGAATAAGATAGTCAAGATTACCCTTAATTGGAGACAACTGTTTTGCTGTTCAGAGGCTATATGTTAGATATACAAAACATATGTTCGTGCTTTTGAAAAATATTCAAAATTATAACATCCTGCAAAGATAATGTGGACTGAGGTGGGAAATATATACTTGAGTTCACTGCCATTCTCCATCAAGACAGTCAGAGTTTCTTAACAATTTTACTCTTCCTAAACCAACGGAGATGCAGGGTGGCCCAGAAACAACTCGAAGCTCTCTAATTTGTAGGCAATTGGTGAGCTCTGCTATGGCACATATTTCTCCATCTTAATGTCCTTTCCCCCAAAGAACCAAATGAGGAGAAAGTTAAAACACTGAGAAGGATAATTCAGGGATTTGGGGAAGGGCAGGCTGGCACAGTGATAATTAATAATTAATAATTTAATAATTTAAACTTGCTTTCTAAAGCTGAGTGCCTGACAGGCTGCCTATGTTCCATCGGCATGGAGGCAGGTGTGAGCCAAGGAAGACATTCTGGGAAGTTGACAGAGTCCCTCTGGGAAAATTCTGATCAAAGGAACTATTAAGGGGGGCTTCCAATAGTCTAACTGAAATCCTTTGTTGTTTTTATTTAAAAAAAAAATCACCCAATTCGCACATTTTTGTTAGAGCATACGTTAGCAATTAAATATGTATTTGCCTAGTGGAGCAGAAACTACATTATCGCTTAACCTTCTAAACTCCATTTTCTGGCATGTTTAAATCATAGGATGTCACTTAATATAAGTGTAAATCCCATGTAAGTGTCCTGAATGAGTCTGCCAAGATCATCATCCCCCTAAGAGCTGGCACAAGGCTTGGTGTAGAATATGTCCACGTGTTGAATCAATACATTCACATATTTCTGGATACATTCATGCAATACATTCATAAATCAGCTTTAAAGCTGAAAGGAACATTAGCTAAAAATATTTTGGTGTAATTCCCCACATTTTGCAAAACTGAGGGCCAGAGAAGAGAAAAAACACACATATTAAAAACCTGTGCAATATCAAATATGTGGATAGAAGAAAAGAAAAAAAAATTGAAATCAGGTTTTCTGTCACCAAGATTAGTGCTCTTTTACTATTTCATATAGTACTTCACAGTCATGAGGGTTTGAAAACATCACTTTATGTACCGAATGCCTATCTGTTAAATCATCTAAAATGCCTACCTTCTCAAATAAATGATTTTCTTCACTTCTGGTCAGTGGATTTTGTTTTCATATCGCACTCTACACTCTCCAAAATCTGGGTCATACGCTGAGGATCCAAAACTCTGCAGCATCATAAATAGACTTTTGAATCTCAAGTCTAGACTCTGTCACCGTGACTGCCTGCCCTTGACCAAATCACTTAAACATCAGCACATTTGAAGTAACAAAAAATAATCATATTCTTTACCATTCTCATCATTGTCAGAGCACCAGGAACATTAATTTGTGGTTTTAGATGATGAGTTTTATATTTCATTTATTCACTCATCCATTCACTCAGCCCATACTGTATATCTAGCACTGGATGCAGTAGGGAAGGCAGATAAGAAGACAAATATGTAATAAAAAATTATAATCAAGTGAGAAAAGACTACAGTCGACTGGGGGCTCAAAGTAGGTAGTTTCCCTAAGGGTCAGGATATGCAGCATAAAGAATTCATGGAAGGGAACCAGACAGCAAATATGGATGACAAGTCAGAATACTTAGGCACATGTAAGGTAGGGAGTCTGAGAGCATCCCTACCAGGTAGGTGTGTTTGAGCATGAAAGATGCATCCTATCCTGCTGAGGAACTAACTGCACCCTGCTCACACTGGCTAGAAGAGGATTTCATATAAAATGGAGCAGGGAATTAGAGCTGGTACAGGAGAAGGCGCCAGATGGTAGGTGGTACAGGATCTCCTGTGGCACACCAAAAATAATAGATTTTTTTGTGTGTTTTTTTTTCAGTAGTCAATATGAAGCCATGGAATGGAGTAGATGATCCTAAAGTTCATTCTGGCAACCACTTGGAAGTTGGAATCTAGGAAGGAGTTAAGACAGGGCAGAAACAAGAAGACAAAAAAATCAGGCCAAGTATTTCTCTAAGATCTGCCTTTCCAACAAGACTGAAAGTGCCCTGAGGCCAGGGCTTATGTCATAAGACCAAATATCTGACATATAGTAGGTACTCAGTAATATTTTATTAAACCAATGAGCATAGTGCTGTATTTCAGTGTCTCTCTAGAAGGAATATATTCCTTAATTAGGTCACAGAGGCTGAAAATTTCAATACTCTCTTTTGAACTATAAATTAGATTTTTAATCATTATAAAGGACAGAACAAGCGCAAAAATGGAAAAAGGCATATTTATTTTTCTAATGAAGCACAGTTGTTAGCAACAATCCCTTAAATATGGTGCATGCAAGGGGGCTACCATTTTCTTCCAGCCAGGAAAGAGGAAACCAGTTTTACTTAAAGTAGAAAGACAGTGCTACAAAGACTTAGACTACAAAGCTAGTTAGATTACAAAAATTGTCGACGGGGTAATTTCTGTGAAGTTGAAACTTGGCTCTCATGATGATCAAGGCCAAACAATCATTGCTCCTATCAATCTAGCCATCAGGATGGTCTAGGCGGTCTCATATGTTAAATCCCGGGAGGCCATCTTCGGGGCCGCAGGGGTATAATCAGTGATGGTGGCTCCTCAGCTGCTCAGGGACAGGCGTGGGAAGCTCTAGCTATTGGGGTTAAAACCAGAGCCTAGCCAATCTTGCAGAGATGGGAAAATAACACTAATAAACGTTACTCTTTCCTAAATGCTGATCATGTCCAAGCTACTGTGCTTAACATTTTAAAAGCATTATCTCCCTTAAGCCTCAAAACAATCCATGAAGTGGAGGACATTATTATCCCCATCTTACAAACGGGGCAACTAAGGCTTGGGGAGGTTAAATAATTTGCCCAAGGTCTTATAGCTAGGGAGTGGCAGAATTAAACATGAACCCATGCCCATATATCTGCCTCCTCTTTAACCACGATTATAGACTGGACTTAGCAAATAATAACAATACCCTTCATTTTGGCAGCGGTTGACTACTTACTTTGAGCCTCAGTCTTTTTTGATGTTGTTGAACACAGAAGTAACCTTGTGAAGTGGTAAGGCATAGGTTATGGTCACCCTCTGACAAACTAAGGGACTTGAACTCGCAGCATGGCATAGCCTTGAAGAGGGCTAGCAAAAGAATTGTTTGGGTTCAAATCAGAGTTGTGTTACTTCATGGCTACATGGCCCTGAAAAAACTTGCTTAGTCTCCTGTGAGCCTCAGTTTCCTATTTACAAAATGAAAAAACTACTTCTAAATGTGCCTACTTCTTAGAGTGGTTGAGAGGATTAAATGTGACAATATATGCCCCAAATTAAAACACCTACTACATAATGACTACTCAATAAATGTTACATATTAGTAGTATGAACCCCCAAACAATTAGCTGATCAAATAAATCATTCCAGTTCAATTCAACTCCAACCAATCCAATCTATTTCATCTACTGAATATCGGGGACCCAGGAGGTGACAGACACTGTTCTGTGTACATGTATCTTGATTCCTAGTCCTGTGCTTTTCTCATTGCACTCTAATTTATCCATCACTGAAACCCATGTGTTGTGTTGAGATGAACAGCTCATGACGTTAACATCTTCTGTGTCTCTGGGTAGCATTTCCTATTCTCCAAATATACTTCTTCCTTTGAGCTGCTTCTCTCCACTATTGTCTTCTTGAACAACTCAGACTTACCATCTTTTCTCCTTTCTTTATCTTTGGAATCTATGCCTCAGGATACCTCTGGCACTCAAGCGCACAGTGGGGCATGCTTAGCCCTGTTCAGAGCCCTTAAAACAGAAAATCAGTGACCCTAGTCATTTTCATTTCAAGGAGTGCAGCTTTTTGAAAGCTCCATGATGAAAAAAGCTAGAGGATGGTCATCCGTGTGGGAATGGCAGTAGATCGCAACTAAGAAAAGAGTCAGAGCCAGCACTGCAGTCTCCCACTGATATAAGCGATGAAACACAACATTTAAAAGCCACTGCCAAGACCTATCACAGGGCTCTTCAGTGGCCTGCTTCTGGCTAAAAGGCTTCCACTTGAATGCTCGGGTTTGTGCAAGGTTGTTTAAGATGCATAATTCATAAAGGGTACATAGCACCACCCCTGACTAACTTTCCCCTCCCTACCTGCTCAGAAGGATTAAATGGACTGCATTTTACATGAGGATTACTTTTGAAATCTGTCATCATCACACTATATGGCCTGAGAAGAGCCATTAGCTACTACTCATCTCTCTATTCTCTTTGCTCTTTAGTTGTCCTCATGAGATATCTGTAAAAGCACGTATGCCCTGGCAAGTAAAGTTCTTACTACTGCATATACTTTCAAGGAGAGTCTAAAACAATGAGAGTATCTCTGAATCAAGCAGTTTCACCGACCACCATTATGCCAGGAAGCAGGAACAATCCTCCTCTGACTCTTTGTTTACTGTATAAAAAAATGGGAAGGAGATTAAAAAGGTAGGGCATAAATTCAGCAATGCTTCTAAGTACTTTCATTTCCATTGACACAAGCAAGAAAACTACCTCCTTAGATTCCAGGAAGTTGTCCCAAATTATCTGTCATTCCAATGCCCAACGATGACATAATAGTCAATTTGGAGGTGATTTATGGCACTCCTAGCAAGACTAATAAGGAGAAGCTGCAAAATGGGGGTTATTTGGGGGCATTGGATTGTTAGAGCTCTAACCTGCTCCAAAAATCTTTTTCTTAGCACACTTTGATGATTTTTTTTTCAGTATGACAATGCCAGCCCCTTTAAAACAATCCATCAAACTAATCTAGAAGACAAATATAACTTCATGCCCTGAAAAACTTCACATTCTGGTTCAGCCAACAGCCATTACTAATAGTTACACAGACTGTGGTAGTTTTCCACCTCATCAGTGTACCTCAACCTAGATGCAGGCTCCATCCTCATTTCCTGGTCAAACATGTAAAAAGTAAGTGGGAACAATAATAAGGTGGTATTAGTTATTGTTTATGATCAGTGTTGAATTAAGGAGCTCAGTACAGTTTTCATCTATATTATTCCTTACAATGAGTCTAAATGGTAGGTTTTCTTATTTTCTCCATCTCCCCGGATTTTATCTGTAAGAAAATCTGAATGATCGTGGTACTAGTAGCAGAAATAACAATACCAATCAAAATGCTAACAATGGTCACCTTTTACGAAATGTTCACTAGGAGTTAGGCACTGTGCAAAGTCTCTAATTTCTCAATCATTTCTTTAACCCTGACAACTCCGATGTAGGTCTCATTATCATTACCTTCATTTTGCAGATAAGAACTTTAGGTCCTGGGGAGGTGAAACAACAGGCTGAAGGGCAAGCACATAGCTAGTAAGTTGCAGAAAGAATGTGAATGCAGGTCTGAGAGACCACATCTACAGAAAGCAGATATTTGCTAGCAGAGAACGCTCTCAGAAAAGCTCCTTACCAACATATAGACAGCAGGAAATCACATCGGAGGAGATGCCATGTGAAATGCACATGAAACCTGCTGAGTTCCTTAACAGCCCTATGGCTACTTGTTTTACTTACTGACATCCACTCAAATCTGAATCCCACCATCAAAGTTGAGTGGCCTGGCAGTTTCAATACCCCCATGGTCAGCACTTGAGTTCATGACAGTTTGACCTTCACCAAGGTGGGTTTGACACCTGTGAAGGGCCTCAATCTTAAAGGGATACATAATGTGTGTTGATTTCTCCTCTTTAAAAAAATTCTATTAGCCCAAGTATAGTAAAATGAAGTAACCCTTTCCTAAGAGCCAGACGTGGACATTTTTCTCTGGCTGACTTGAATTATTTTCCTTTATGCATAGCTGCTCCTAATTGACTACTCACTAACGGCCAGCCACTGAATTTAGAAATAATCTGGATGTGTTGTCTTATTTAAACCTCCAGAAAGTTCTCAGGGGCAGATTTCCTTTTTACTCCCACTTTTGCCTGTCTTTCAGCCTTCTCACCTGTTTTTCTAAGATTTTTCAAAGGTTATTGAGGAAACTTGAGATATTATATTGCTTGTGTGAGCTGAATGCATGGGTTCTTTCTTGCTTTCAGTATCCCAGATGAGCTGTGGCTCTTGAAAGGGATTCACTGAGCATAGGCTGGTAGAGAGAATAGTTAGATATGAAGCAACATGTTCAGTCAGACTCATCTTTTGACTGGTACCCAAGCCAACTGCTGTTTTCACTGAATTAAATTACTTTGAAAACACTTGATACTGAAATTTAGTCAATCCTGTTTGGGTGTCTCCCCAATCTCAACTCTTTCTGACATAGCCAGACCCATTTTTCAGAATGCTGTGAGAACTTTTGGGTCATATCTCTAATTTAAACCTAGTCACTAACGCCTTCTTGCCTCATCCATCCTCTTTCAGTTTTCTCATCTGTGAAATGGGACTATTACAGTCATTATAACAGACACTTTTTGAGTGCTTATTATGTGCCAGATATGTTATTATTATGTTCTAAATACTTTACATTCATTGTCTCATTTAAATGTCACAACAATCTGATGAAGAAGGAAGTATCATTGCCTCTGTTTTATAAGTGAGTGTGAGAAGGCATGACGGTCAGGTAACTACTAAGGTTCTACAGCTAATGAGTGGTCGCAGTAAGATTTAAAATCTAGTTGGCTGATTTCAAATTTGTCCTCATGTCCATTATCCTGGGATTCTCTAACTTGAGTGTGCATCAGACACCCCAGACAGCTGACGTCCCAGTAACTGTACACCGACCTGCGCAGGGTCTGCACCCAGGATCAGGGCTGCAACATTGATAATGTTAACGAAGCTGAATTTGCAACTAAGGATAGCAATTTATCAGAATCACAGAAAGCAACATGAATTCAATTCAAAAGGCAGACAAGCTAGTATTTAAACTTGTGACTTGCCTAACATACAAAAATAGTCCTAAATGAGTGGTTCTCTGACTACATCTTACCAGCTCATTACTTGAGCTGAAATATATATTTATGAATTTATTGGTCTGGAATATTTCCACACAGAAGTAGTACATTTGGCTCATGTCCAGTGGCCTCATTTTCAGAGCAGGCTTATTTTTGCCTTCAGGAAGAAATATGATTTTTGACCTTAAGCTTCACCACTACCAACTGGGATATTAATCTAATTCTATTGGGATATCCTTTCAAGGGAGATGAAGATAGCGACATATCAGGTGTGAAGAAGAGAAACTCCGGAACTCATGATTTTAACCAGTACACTGACTTCCACCTATGTTTTCATTGCTCCCTTGATTATATCTTAATGAGAAATGGTACATGGACAGTGAGTTAATAATAATAACAATAATAATATTGACAGTTAAAATTTATTGCACACATATTACATCCCCCTCAATGTGTCAGGCAGTCCATCAATTAATCCTCATTATATAGATGAGAAATCGAAGGTTTTCAGAGGTTAAGTAGCTAGAAAATGGCAGAGCTGGCACTCAAACCCAGGCCAGGCTTGAAGCAAAAAATACCACATACTGAAAGTTTAACTCCCAAAGTCATCCAAGGTGGGACAGCATTCCTGTCCCCTCTAACTGGGCACTACGCATTCAAAATGGAATATTTGGGTATCCAAAGAGAGGAAACGGATAAATCCCACATTTTGCTTCTTTCCTTAGGTGAAAGCATTTTAGAAGCCATTTTGGTTTTTTTTTACAGTTCAGTGGGTGTAAAGAATATTTATTAGTTGACTGACCATTGGCTTGGTATTAATGAATAGGGGTACTTTTGCATTGCATAGTATATTCAGAAATTTGTCCTCTTGGAACTAGGCAGCATTTTTCAAATGTCCAAACAGGTGATGCCCAAATGCAGAGAACTAAAGTTCTAAAAAAAAAAAAAAAAAAAGAAAAAAGAAAACAGTAAAAGAAAAAGAAAAAGAAATCCTTATCCTTCTGTTTCTGAACTTGCATAACTCCCACTCTTCTGGAGGAACCCCAGAGGCACATTTTCCAGCAGGTGGCTGTCAACTACCCCACCCACCAGCCCTCACATCACTGCTGATTGCATCAGAGATGACATTTGACTCAAGGTGGGCCAATCAGGGTTCTCTCCCTGGAATTCTGAAGTAGCTTTATGGTAGCACAGAAAATCGTAAAACTCCAATGTTGTTATGTGACCATGTTCGTCCATTCATACAAAGGTATGGGAAAAGCCAGTTTACAGAGAGAGAAGCAGATGCACAAAATGAAGTAAAAATAAGAGAATTTGCAGCACCAGAAAAAAAGCAAGATGGTTACCTACTTCCTGGTTCCAATTCCTCTTTCTGCCTATGAGTAAGGTGCATTCCTGGCCTTGACAGACACCTCAGTGTCCTTATGATGAAGTCCTCACTTGTCCTTTCGAAAACTTAATCTAGCTTAAGTGGGTATGTATTACTTAAAACTAAAAGGCTTGACTCGGGTAGAATTGAAACGAATTTATGGGCAATTAGCTCCAAATTAAAGCAAGCAGAATTCCCTAACATGTGCTTAAAGGGAAAAGAGTTTCATTGCTTTTTCTCTTATTTCAAAGGATCTTTGTGAAGTTGGGGTGTCTTGTTATTTAACATAAAAAGTTGAACAAAGTTTCCAGGTTTGGGATCCCCAGAACTAGACCTGAGAAAAGGCTTTGAGTGGGAGCAATTTACTTAGGAGGTGATCCTAAGGAGCTGCAGTAGTGGAGAGGGAAGTGAGACAGAAAAGGGAAGGACGGGAATAGTGTTATCAAACTGTTACTGCTGTGGGGAAGTGCAGCTTATCCCTTTGGGGAGCTCTGGGAGTCAGCATAGACCACACATGTCTCAGAGCCATCCCACATGAGGGCACAGAGCTGGCTATTTATCACCAACTCCCATCAGAAACTGATTGAGGGCTACTGGTGCATTTCCAGCCTACTGCTTTGTGGCCAAGCGTAAAGTGATGGACAGAGAAATCCCTAAGGGGGAGAAATACACGTACAGAGAGTGGGAAGACCTGGAAGTAGGCAGTGAAGTGGTAAATGTGAGTGGATATGGGTGGGACACCCACAGTATCTGCTTGTCATACAGGGTGTCATGCAGGGTCTCAGCTCCCGCTGCCCACATAAGAACGCAGGACATGGTGAGGCCAAAAAGGAACACCCACGGAACCATAGGTAGGGGAGTCACACCACTATAGTCTCGCTGGCGGCTGGACTGGAGACACAGGAAGCAGGAGCCACACGATCCGCAACCTGCCGTCCACTTCTCTGCCAACCAACCTCACTTGCTAGCTGCAATCTGCTGTCCTAACTGCAATCCGTGCTTGCTAGCTCAGCCACCATCTTCTTACTAGCCCCTATTTGCTGCTAGCGTAGCCACGGCAGTTATATTAGTGGCCAATGGCTCACTGGTTACAGCTGACGGCCAACTAGCCACAGCTGATGGCCATCGGATCACAGTTGATCACAGTTGATGGCCATTTACTACCTGAGCCAGCACCTTTCCACGTGAGGCCGAGAGCCTGGAAACTGCACTCCTGGCTCTGTCCCCACACTCCACCCCTACAGGGTCTTGCCTCACAATCTACATGACAAGCTTCTTCCGCAAGGGGCCTGTGCGAGGAGCCTGGAGGTGAATGTAATATCCTGGACACAGCCAGGCTCTCTGGGCACAGCCACAGTCTCTCAGGGCACCACCAGTCCTTCTGGGCACAGCCAGACTTCCTGGGCTTCTTAGGGTACCACCAGTCTCCCTGAACTCAGCCAGGGCTCTCAGGGCACTGCCACTCTCTCTGGGCACAGCCAGACTTCCTGGACACAGCCAGGGCTCTCAGCGCACTGCCACTCTCTCTGGGCACAGCCAGACTTCCTGGACTCAGCCAGGGCTCTCAGGGCACTGCCACTCTCTCTGGGCCTCTCAGGGTACCGTGCTGGAACAACAGCGCTCACAGTCAAGGTGCTTACATATTCTCGATGGCAGCCGGTCAAGACACAAAAGCAAACATCTGTCAGTTCCACTACATGGTGGTAAGTTCCCAAACAGTCAAGCGGTTCATTGCATTAGGGATGGAAGGCAATTCCCCATAATCCATAGTCATTCACCAGGGCTGTCCTGGTGGTGAGGGACGACCTTGACCTCACCCTCATCTCCCACCGAGGACTCAGCAAGCGTTTCCTCCCTGGACTACAAGTCCTGTATCCGGGCTGCCTCAGCAAGAACTTCCCAGCCCACATGGCTGCAACAACCTTCGCTTTCTCCAGCCTATGCTGGTAGGAGAACCATCCACCCCTCCATGGGGGTCCATCTCTCCGGCAGCTGCTCCTGCTGGTCTTCCTGAGACTGAGTGTTCATAGGCACAAACTGCTCCACTGCCCTTCGGAAAGCTTTGGCCGGCACTGTACCTTGCTTGCTGCACCATGTGTCATGCGGGGTGGCATGTGGGGTCTCTAGTCCCGCTCCCCACATAAGAATGCAGGACATGGTGAGGCCAAAAAGGAACACCCACGGAGCCACAGACAGGGGAGTCATATTACTATAGCCTCACTGGCGGCATCCGCTTCTGTGCAATCGGCAACCCACAATCCACCACGCCACAACTACATCACCACACTATACCACCCCTTTGTTAGCTTAGCCGCGGCAGGTATATCAGTGGCTAATGGCTAACCAGTAATAGCTGATGGCCAACAGCTGATGACCATCTACTACCCGAGCCAGCACCTTTCTATGTGAGGCCGAGAGCCTGGAAACTGCTCTCTGGGGCTCTGTCCCCACAGGTCAGAATTCGTAAGGGTTGATTTCTGGTCAAGATGTCAGTAGGTAAATGCTGTGCTTGCTTCCTCTCACAGCCACATCAATATTACAACTAAACTGCACAACAACTATCATTGAGAATCACCTGAAGTCTAGCTGAACTGAAGCCCTATAACTAGGGCTTTACACAAGAAGCCACGTTGAGACTGGTAGGAGAGATGGAGATATGGAACAGGCAGGTCCCACACCCATGTAAGGTGGTTAAAAATTGGGAGGGATATCTTGGCTGTGGAAGTCCCCTCTGAGGAGTGAGGGGCAGAAGGCCCACACCACGCTCCCCAGCCTAGGGTTCCACTGCTGGGAAGAGAAGTGTCGAAAACTTCTGGCTGTGAAAACCAGCGGAGATTGTGGCTGAGTAAGACAGCGAGTGGCTGCAGTCCCAGGTGTTATTCTTAAAGGGCCCTATGGGGACAGAGCCCCAGAGGTGCAGTTTCCAGGCTCTCGGCCTCACGTGGAAAGGTGCTGGCTCAGGTAGTAAATGGCCATCAACTGTGATTGCATGGCCATCAGCTGTGGCTAGCTGGCCGTCAGCTGTAACCAGTGAGCCATTGGCCACTAATATAACTGCTGTGGCTACACTAGCAGCAGATGGGGGCTAGCAAGAAGATGGTGGCTGAACTAGCAAGAGCGGATTGCAATTAGCAAGGATGATTGCAGCTAGCAAGAGAGGTTGGTTGGCAGAGAGAAGTGGACGACAGGCTGCGGATTGTGTGGTTCCTGCTTCCTGTGTCTCCAACCCAGCCGCCAGCGAGAATATAGTGGTAAGAGTCCCTATCTATGGCTCCGTGGGTGTTCCATTTTGGCCTCAGGGTGTTCCTGCATTCTTATGTCGGGAGCAGGAGCCTGAGACCCCGCATGCCACTCTGCATGACAGCCCATTCATGGAATTACTCCCTGACAGACTCACTTGCTTTGAGCTCCAACTTTGGGGCAGGAACACAAAAAGCACCATGGACATACGGGGAGAAAATGAATTCTCTAGCTTCAGGACAAAGGCAGGAGGAGCATCTTTTTTCAGACAGAAGTGCTGGCAGAAGCCATTGTTTCTTTGTTAAGCCCTCCCTTCTCCCAGTTTGAAGGCAGGGGCCATATCTGAGTCTCCATCAACCTGGCTAATATTGTTTACCACCCTCACCCTACCCAGGGATTCTTTAAGGCCCCACCCTACCCAACTTGCAGGCCCAAGAAACTTCCACTGGCTTTTCCATCCAAATGGCCTGTCGTGGTTCGTGCTGTGGACTTTCCTGAAAATTTCTCAAGGGTTCACAAACCCAAAATAAACAGCATCTGGCCCACTGCCCTGTACAACTTACTAAGCAGCCCCAGGCTTGATGCTAGTGGCAGCTGGCCTCAGTTCACAGCTTAACCTCTCCCAGGCAACTCAAAGCCCAGCATATGTGGAATACATCTGAATATTGCTTTGTTGCTCATACCAAGTGGCCCCAGGAAGGATACAGGTAGAGGCTGAACTTGGCCTGTGGCACATTCCCTTCCAGGAGCCCCTGAGCCAGCATACCCTGTGGCAACTTCAGACCATGCTGGAACCACCAGGTCATCTCCACAGATGACACATCTAAAGAGCAGACTGGGCTGGCACTGGATCCCTGCTGAAGCAAACCCTGCTGTTAGGGTCAGCCCTGGCACAACAGCTCCTCCATTGTTGTCACAGCCAGTCCTCACAGCCAGTCACTGGAAGGCCAATCCCTCCCATTGGTAGGCAAACAGAAATCAAGTCTCATCTACAATAGAAGGGCACACACAACCCGCACAAAGGACACATGTACAGCACACAGCTCTGGTGACCAGGGAGACTGCACACTTGGGTCCCACAAGACACCTACTACATAAGACCACTATATCAAAACCAGGAGATACTGCAGCCCTATCTAATACATAGAAACAAACACAGGAAGGCAGCCAAAATGGGGAGACAAAGAAACATGTCCAAAATGAAAGAACAGTATAAAGCTCCAGGAAAAGAACTAAACAAAATAGAGACAAACAATCTGCCAGATGCAGAGTTCAAAACAATCATTATAAGGATGCTCAATGATCTCAGTGAGAACTTCAACAAAGAGATAGGAAACATAAAAATGGTGATAGAAAACATGAAAAAGAACCAGTCAAAAATAAAGAAAACAATAACTGAAATGAAGAATACATTAGAAGGAATCAACAGATTAGATGAAGCAGAGGTTTGAATCAGCAATTTGGAAGATAATGTAGCAGAAAACACCCAATTGGAACAGCAAAAATGATCCAAAAAAATGAGGACTGTTTAAGGGGCTTCTGGGATATCAAGTGTACCAACATTTATATCATATGATTACCAGAGGCAGAAAAGAGAGGGCAATGGACTGAGAACCTATTTGAAGAAATAATGACAGAAAAATTCCCTAATCTGGTGAATGAAATAGACCTACAAGCTCAGAAGCACAGAGAGTCCTAAATGAAATGAATCCAAGGAGGCCCACATGAAGACACATCATAATTAAAATGCCAAAGGTTGAAATTCAAGAAAGAATCTTAAAAGCAGCAAGAAAAAGACAGTTAGTTATTTACAAGGGAGCTCCCATTAGACTGTCAGCTGATTTCTCAAAAGAAACTGCAGGCTGGAAAGGACTGGCACAAAATATTCAAAGCAATAAAAAGCAAAGACTTACAATAAAGATTACTCTACTCAGCAGACCTATAATTTAAAATCAAAGAAGAGATAGAAAGCTTTCCAGACAAGAAAAAGTTAAAGGAGTTCATAACCACCAAGACACTATTGCAAAAAATGTTAAAGGAACTTGAAGAGGAAGAGGAAGAAGAAGAAGAAGAAGGAGAAGGAGAAGGAGAAGGAGAAGGAGAAGGAGAAGGAGAAGGAGAAGGAGAAGGAGAAGGAGAAGAAGAAGAAGAGGAGGGGAGGGGAGGGGAGGGGGAAGGGGAGGCGGAAGAGGAAGAGGAAGAGGAAGAAGGAAGAGATAAAAATATGAATAATGAAATGGCAATAGCAACATGTCTATCAACAATTCCTTTCAGTGTAAATGGGTTAAAAGCTCTAATCAAAAGACACAGGGTGGCTGAAAGGGTAAGGATAGAAGACCCTTACATATGCTGCCTATAAGAGACTTACTTCAGATTGAAATATACTCACAGACAGAGTAAAGGGATGGAAAAATATAATTCATAAAACTGGAAATGTAAAAGAAAAACAAAAGAACTGGGGTAGCAGTACTATGCCAGAAACAGTAGACTTTAAAACAAAGGTTATAACAATAAACAAAGAAGGACCCAGTAATCCCACATCTGGGCATTTATCCAAAGAAACACAAAACACTACTTCGAAGGGACATGTGCATCCATATGTTCATTGAAGCATTATTTACAGTAGACAAGATATAGAAGCCACCTGGGTGTCCATCAAAGGATGAATGGATAAAGAAGAGGCAGTAGATATATAAAATGGAATATTACTCAGCCATAAAAAAGAATAAAATCTTGCCTTCTGAAACAACATGGATGGACCTAGAGGCTATTATGCTCAGTGGAGCAAGTCAGACAGAGAAAGACAAATGGAATATGATTTCACTTATATGTGGAGTACAAAAAAATGAACAAATAAAACAAAAACAAACTCATAGATACAGAGAAAATTTTGATGGTTGCCAGATGGGAGGGGTTTGCAAGGATGGGTGAAAAATGAGAAGGAATTAATAAGTACAGATTGGTTGTTACACAGCAGTCATGGGGATGTAGGGTATAGCATAAGGAATATAGTCAATGATATTGTAATCTAGTCAATTATAAGTATGGTGTCAGATGGGTACTAGATTTATCAGAGTGATCACTTTTGTAAGTTATGTAAATGTCTAATCACTATGTTGTACACCTGAATCTAATATACTATTGTGTGTCAACTGTAATTAAACAATAAAAAAATTTTGAAAAAACATTTGTAAGGGTTATTACCCAATGGGTGTTGGGCCACCTGGAGTGTTCATGCAACTTCTCTGTTAAGTAACTTACTCCTTGCTTTTCTGTGCTGCCCATGTCCCTAATTCCTTCTAAGCTCCACTGAAAGTTCCATCTCTTCAGATCACGTGGCCTCCCCGCTCTGATCTCGGGTGGTTTTTTTGTGTATGTGCCCACCAGCATCAGACCTTCATGCTCTTCTCCTGTAGATTTTCCTGTAAGTACGTCTAGTCTTTCTACTAGTCAATATTAGGTTGGTGCAATAATAATTGTGGTTTAAAAGGTTAAAAATTGCAAAAAACTGCAATTACTTTTGCACCAACCTAATAATTATTATAATTTGGGGGTAGGGCTGGAGGTAAACAGAAATAGAAGAGAATAAAACAATGCATTATTTTTTATCCATACTTCTCACTGTCTGTGGTTAAACATTCTGCAATAATAGCACTGGTGGGCCAGCATGGATCTGAAGCCAGACTGCCTAAATTTGCCTGTAATATTTATAGCTGTTTGTTATGTAACCTATTAGGGCCCTAGTGTCTGGCACAGTTAGTGTTCAATGAGTATTTGCTGAATGGATGAAGTAATGAACAATAGAATGAATGAATGCAGTGGGATATGATGTCCCCTAAATTTTGAAAATTCAAGGAGCAAGCCTACTGGTAACATTTGTGGGGCCTGGGACAAGAGAACAAATGAAGACCCCCCAGTAGGCTCATGGTCATGGCAGCTAACACTTATAGCCCATACAATGTGCCAGGCAACATCCAAGCACTTCATGTGTATTAACTCATCCAATCTTCACAACAACCTTTTATGATATAAGTACTATTATTGTCCCCATTTTACAGATGAGGAAACTGTCAAGTTTCTGGCATGTCAAGTAATTTGACCAAGATCACACAGAAAATGGCTGAACCAGGATTTAAGTAGGCAGCCAGGCTCTAATGTCTGCATGCTTAATCACTGTGCTCTTTGCTTCCTTCACACGCAGGCAACAGGAAAGAATGCACACATTTAAAAGGCTGGATATCCCTAAATTTTCCCTTCTACGTCATACCAGCTCTAAGATATAGCCCGAGGGTAGAAAGTGCCACCACATTACTAACTTTGTTATGAACACTTTTCTGCGTACAAATCCTCGGAGATAAGATGCTGCTTTGGATCTTTTTTTATTCCTCCCAACAAGTTTCCTCAACCTTGAAGCCAACCTGAGTGGGGAGAAAAATGAAGTCAGCTCTTTGGAATGACAGCATCAATATTTAACCATTTCTGTCACTGAGTGTTAGAGTTATGAAGCCTCAGGAAATGTTGATTGCTCATGGGCTCCTTGTATGACACAGGGCTGTGAGATTAGTTCAGGATTTCAGAAAGTGAACCAATCTTTCTTCTTTTTTTTAATTCCCCCATTTTGAAGGAGACATCCAATGTATCTCACTCTCACTACTTGAGCAGAAGTGAAACTGATCTATTTCATAATTCTGGCCTATCTCAGTCAGGGACCAGTGGGAAGACAGAAACTTCACTGGCTTATTGAACAGGGAAATTTTAATGTAAAGAAGAAAAACTCATAGCACAGACAATAATTTAGTGGTTACCAGAGGGTAAGGGGGTGGGGGGTGGGTGATGATGGTAAAGGGGATCAAATATATGGTGATGGAAGGAGAACTGACTCTGGGTGGTGAACACACAATGGGATTTATAGACGATGTAATACAGAATTGTACACCTGAAATCTATGTAAATTTACTAACAATTGTCACCCCAATAAATTTAAAAAAAAAAAGAAAAAAAAGAATTATAAACTAGGGCAAAATGGTTAACTACAAAAACAAACAAACAAAAAAAAACAGGGGGTGAAAAAGATTCTAAGGGGCTCTGAAACAACAGGAGCAAAAGGGTAGCTTCTCCCTGAGGCTGAGGAAGAGTGGGCAGTGGGAAACAAAGGACCTGAGTCTCTTCCCACAAGGCAAGGTCCAGACCTTTTTGAAGAGGGTGTGGGTACCACAGAGAGAGTTGGCTGATGGCCAAGAAACTTGCCAGAGGACACTGACCTTCACTGTACTTGAGAAGTGGCCTGCCCTTGTCAGGTCTGGGAGGGCAGTGGTGAGAGCTTGGCCTGAGGGTTCTGCTGGAGGTAGTCCATACACATCACTCAGCTTCCACACTGAATAATAAATAATCGAAGACTGAGGCCAATCTGCCTCTAGAGCCTTGTAGGGTCATTCCAGAGTCCTCTTTTGACAAAGGCTAGCATCCTGACAGTGGGCAAAGGAAACTATCTACAGGGTCTAGCACCAATATCACATAGCAGTGCCAAGAAAGGGGATTCGGAGCTGAGAGACAATACATTGATAGCTAGCATGTGGGCACATGTGAAGCAGTCAGCCCATGGACATCAGCACTAGCGTAACTTATACTTAATCCTTTCGAGGGTGTCTATGTCTATTGCAGTCTCTGTAGAAGCTATGAAGGAGCCCGACAGTTATGCAGAGTGTGTGTGCTATTTTTTCCTCTGTGTTTAAATCTTGTAATGTGTGTATGTGTGTGTAACTGATGTGTGTGTGTGTGTATGTGTGTGTGTGTGTAACTGATGCTCTATGGAGGTGCCTGTCAATTCCATGACGCCAAGACCGTTTCATTCACCATCATATCCTTATTGCGCAGCATAGTGCTCTGTATACAGGAGACACTCCATGAATATTTATGTAATGAATGAATGAGTGAATGAATGAATGCTTGGTTTATTCTGCGGCATATCCTGTGCTGTACCCTTGAGTGACACAAAGAGGTTACGCTCACCCCAATTTGAAAATCAACGGAGGAATGAAGTGTTGGATGATTGTGTAGAATTGGGAAATTGAGGCTTGGCAGTGACAGGACCTCCTGGATTATCAGAATGGCCACCCTCTCTCCTTTAGCCAGACTGCAAATGTCACCTACCTGTCCTGGCAAAGTGCCCCCTAGAGTATAGTTCATGGGTACTCTACCTTCACCTCTCTTCATAGCTGTTTTATTTCTCATCTTTCAGGCCTGAGCTGAAGCATACTGCTCCAAAACAGTCTTACCAACTTATCAAAAATGGCCTCCCCAACCCATCCCTCAAATTATTTTTTATCAAAGTGATTCTGAAAATTTGCTGACTATTAGAGTTACCTAAGGGCCTTTTAGATATCCTAATTACAATAAAATCCCAAGATAATGTGGCGCTGGGCCTAAGAATAAATATATGGATACAAAGAAATAAATGAGAGTCCAGAAATAGCTGCTACACGCATGATCAATTGATTTTAGACCAAGGTGGAAAGAAAAGTCAATGTAGAAAAAATATTTTTTTTCAACAAATAGTGCTGGGATAATTGTATATCCACATACAAAAAGATGAATTTGACCCTTACCTCACATCATACTCAAAAATTAAATGGATCATAAAGTTAAATGCAAGAGTTAAAACATTTTAGAGAAAACATAGAAGAAAATCTGTGTGACCTTGGGTTAGGCAGACTTTAGATATGATATCAAAAGCACAATCTATAAAAGAAAAAAATGATAAAGTGAACTTCATCAAAATTAAAAACTTTTGTTAATCAAAAGATATTGTTAAGAAATAAAAAGACAAGATACAGACTTGGAGAAAATATTTCAAAAGTATGTATCTGATAAAGGACTTATATCCAGAATGTATAAAGAACAGTTACAACTCAATAAGAAGACAAATAACCCAGTTAAAAGTGGACAAAAAAATAGGAATACACATTTCACCAAATCAGATATCTCTATCTATTTGCGAGTATATCTATATCTATCTATATACAGAGGGTGCCAAAAAAAGAATACACATTTTAAGAAAGGAAAAAAACTGCATTAAAATTATATTGATGGTAACCACTTTGAGTATCTCTTGTAATTGCAGAAGTCAAACATGACTTGTATTCATCTTTTGTTATTGGTATATATTAAGCATTATAATTTTAATACAGTTATTTCCTTTCTTAAAATGTGTATACATTTTTTGGTACCCTCTGTATAAGGCTAAAAAGCATAGGAACATCATTAGTCATTAGGGAAATACAAGTCAAAACCACAAGGAGATACTTCTTCACATCCATAAGGATGGCTATAATCACACAGACAATAGCTAGTGTTGGTAGAAATGTAGAGAAACTAGAATCTTCCTACATTGCTGGTGGGAATGTAAAACAGTATAGCCACTTTGAAGCAACTGTTTGACAGTGACTTGAAAAGCTAAACATAGAGTTACCATATGACCCAGCTAATATACTCTTAGGTATCCCAAAAGAAATGAAAAAATATACCCAGGTAAGGACATGAATGTAAATACTTAAGGCAACATTATTTATCAAAAAAGTGAAGACAATTCTGATGCCAGTCAACTATTGAATGGATAGACAAAACATAGTATTATATCCATACAGTAAAACCAATTTAGCAATAAAAAGGAATGAAGTACTAATACATGTACTACAACATAGATGGACATCAAAAACATTATGCTAAGTGAAAAAAGAACACCATATGTTGCATGATTTTATTTATATGAAATGTCCAGCAAAGGGAAATCTATAGGGAAAGAAAGAATACTGGTTTCGTAGGGGCTAAAAATAAGAACAAGGATTGATTACAAATGAATACAATGAATGTTTTTGGATAATGGGAAATGTTTCTAAAACTGGATTGTGGCAAAAGAGGCAAAACTGTAGATAGACTAAAAAATCATTTAATTGTATGCTTAAAGTGTAGAATAAATCCTATGTAAAATGTAGAATAAATCCTTAAAGTGTAGATAAATCCTATGATATATAAATTATACCTCAATAAAACTGTTTTAAAAAATGGCCAATATCTTTCTCAGTCAAATTAAATAAAACTTGCTGGAGTGAAATTAGGTATTGGCAATTTTTATATTTCCTTAAGTAACTCCCATGTACAGACAGCACTGAGAACACGTGGTCTATCACCATGCTATTCAAAGTGTGATCTGAGGGTCAGCAGTTTGGGCATCACCTGGGAGCTGGTTAAAAATGTAGGATCTCAGGCTCCACCCCAGACCTACTGAATAAGAATCTGCATTTCATTAAATAATGTGATGCACATGTGAGTTTGAGAACCACTGCTCTATCACATTGTATTTATCATCATTATTATAATTATTTGTTTTCTGTATTTCTTCACTTCCTTGCTGTTGACAAGGAGAAAATTCTGAGATATCCTAAATTAAATTACAGCAGGCCAAAGGGTGGAAGGAACAGACAAGAAGCACTTAATTAGGAAGATCCAAGATGGTGGAGCAGATAAACACAGTGCATGCTTCCTTCCATGAACACATTAAAATTACAACTAAATTATAGAACAATCAACCTGGAGAACCATCTAAAGTCTGGAGAAACAGAAGTTTTATAACTAAGGATATAAATGAGAAGCCACATCAAGACTGGAATGGAGTAATAAGTGACCCTAGCCCCACACCAGACTCCCCAACCTGGAGTACTGATACTGAGAAGGGGAGCCCCTACAACATCTGTCTGTGGAAAACAGTGGAGGTTCTGACCATCTGGGTGGGAAAGAAACCTGGGGTAAACCAAGATGTCCTCTTAAACATCCCATGCACAGAATCTCTCACACACAAGCACTCACCCTGGACTCTGGCAGAGGTACAGTGACTCAGAGGGCATTGGAAGCATAGCGGGAGCAGACAGATGTGTGGCTTCGGGAACGAGGGATGGAGAACAGTTGGCATTTTCCCTGTGTGGGATCCTACTCCCATGCAGCCACATCTTTCCTGTGTTGAGCCCTCTCCCACATAGCCAAATCTGAATCTGATTGGCCTGCTGTGCTCTGCTGGGACCCAACCCAACACCCCCAATGCCAGAGGCACTTTCTGGCCAGAAGCCTGACTACATTGCAATCTTTCCTAAAAAACTATCAGAGTCTATGGGCCCCAGGCAGGTGGCAACCAGCCTTGGTGTGCTCTGAGACTTTTGCAGAGTAGCTCCAGGCTCAGCACTGTCACCAAACCAGAGTCTACATTAACCTGTTGACCATACTCTTTCCACTCTAGTGACTCCCTGAGACCCTGCCTCACCAAATTCCTGTACTGCATGAGGTTTTATCAATGGCTGAAACTTAAGGGAGCCATCAGGTGGCAGCAGGCCTTGGGATGCCCTGGCATTTTGTGGAGTTACCCCTCGGGGGTGGCATACATCCTCAATTCACAGTGTGGTCTCTCCCATGTGCTTCAAGGGTTAGCACAAGCAGCAAATAACTGTGAATTGCTTTTTAGCTCTTACCAGGTAGTCCCCATCCAGTCACAGGGAGTGGGTGATCTTGGCCTGCACTGGAGCCCCTCCCAAGAGGTCACCAAACCAACATACTTGGAGGTTCACTTCAGACAACAGCAGAGTACAACCCAATTAGACCCACAAGTGGCACACACACAAAGGGCAGTCTCAACAGGCACCAGAACCCACTGGGGCAAATCCTACTCAGAGGAGTAAGCCTACCACACAGCCTATAAGCTGTGGACGTGGCCAAACCCCACAGGCAATCAGCGTGAGGTTCAATACCACCCACTGACGTGCCAATAGCAATCAAGACTCAACTCTAACAGGGCACATACAACCAACACCAGGGACACACCAGGGAGCACCTGATGCAGGTGACCAGAAAGACTTTGCCAGAGCCCCACAAGGCACCTACTACATAAGGTCACCTGGCCAAGACTGGGAAATGGAGCAGATCTACATAATATATAGAAACAAACACAGAGAGGCACCCAAAATGAGGAAACAAAGAACTATGTCCCAGATGAAAAAGCAGGAGAAAACTCCAGAAAAAGAATTAAATAAAATGGAGGCAAACAACCTACCAAAGACAAAGTTCAAAACAATTGTTATAAGGATGCTCAAGGAACTTAGTGAGAAACTCAACAGAGATAGCAAGCATAAAAACAAACAAACAAACACCCCCTCACCCCAAAAAAACCCTCATGGAAACGATAACAAAGAACCAGTCAGAAGTGAAGATTACAATAACTGAAATGAAGAATGCACTAGGAGAAATCACCAACCGTCTAGTTGAAGCAGAGGATCTAATCAGCAATTTGGAAGATAAGATAGCAGAGAACACCCCATCTGAACAGCAAAAAAGAATCTAAAAACCATGAGGACAGTTTAACAGACTTCTGGGGAAAAAAAATCAAGAAACTGAAGGAGAAGAGAGAAAGCAAGGCATTGAGAACCTATTTTCAGAAATAATGACTGAAAACTTTCCTAACCTGGTGAAGGATATAGACATACAGTCCAGGAAGAACAGAGAGTCCCAAACAAGATGAACCAAAAGAGGCCCACACCAACGCACATCATAATTAAAATGCCAAAGGTTAAAGACAAAGAGAGAATCCTAAAAGCAGCAAGACAAAGGCAACTAGCAACTTATAAGGCAGCCCCCATAAGACTGTCAGCTGATTTCTCAACAGAAACTTTGCAGGCCAGACGGGATTGGTATAAAATATTCTATGTGATGAAAAGCAAGGACCTATAACCAAGGGTTCTCTATCTAGCAAGGCTATCATTGAAAATCGAAGGACATATAAAGAGCTTCTCAGAAAAGAGACAGCTAAAGAAGTTCGTCACCACTAAATCAGTATTACATGAAATGTTAGAGGGACTTCTTTAAGACGGAAACAAAAAGTCAAAATTATGAATAATAAAATATCAATAGTTACATATCTATCAACAACTACTTTCAATGTAAATTGATTCAATGCTCCAATCAAAAGACATTGGAGGGCCAAATGGACAAGAAAACAAGACCCTTACCTATGCTTCCTATAAGTGACTCACTTCAGATTGAAAGAAACAGACAGACAGAAAGTAAAGGGATGGAAAAAGTTATTTCATGAAAATGAAACAAACAAAAAAGCAATACTGTATTTTTTTAACCATGCGTTATATAATGCTAAGTGGGTACAGACTAGTGAGGGGACCACTTCTTAAATTATATAAATGTCTAACCACTGTGCTGTACACCTGAAATTAACAAATATTGAATGTCAATTGTAATTGAAAAATTTAAAAAGAGGTGAAAAGGTAAAGAGGAATAATAGGTTCAAAGTTCTAGTTATAAAACAAATAAGTCACAGGGATATAACATACTGCATAGGGAATACAGTCAAATATTGTGAAAGCGTGGTATGGTGTCATATGGTTGCTGGTGATCACTTCTTTAGGTATATAAATGTCAAAAAACTATGGCATACTCCTGAAACTAATATAATATTGTATGTTAGCTATACTTTTTATAAAAATCTTTTTAAAAAAATCAAGAAAGAACAAGTTAATCAGTTAACAACTGCAGGGCAAAACCAACAAAGGATTTCTTAGATTCCTATATGTATGCTGGGTGCTCTTCTTCAATTATATAAAAGAGACTATCCAGGCGCCACCAACCCCCACGAGCCTCTGCTTCTTGCTTACATGTAAACTTTCCTGACTGCTGTCCACAGCCAATCCAAAGGGGAAACCCTTCTTCCTTACAAACTCTGCACTTATCACAGGACTAGTCCCTCTTCACCTTCCACAGCCCCCTTATCTTGATAAAAAGTGAACTGGCATCTAAAGATGATTCACCATAGAGCTGGGAGGACTATGGGCGGAGCTGGGCCCCTTGTTAACTTCCTAGTCATGACTTCCTGTTAAACTTTGTGGTAACTTCCGGGGGAGGGATCCATGTCTACAGAGAGAGGCCATCTTGGGAAGGCCGGCTCTCCCTCTCCCTCTCCCTCTCCCTGCAGGTGTGTGGCTGGTTGGAGCTGCCGCCTCAGGTGGTGTGCGTCCACACACTGCTGGGGTGGTCCCGGTTCTCTTTTTTTCCCCTGCATAAACTGCTCTTTTAGTGGATTTTCTGGAGAGTTATTTTGGCCAGTCGGCAATCTATAGCCATGTAAGTTCTTTCAAAACAAATTCCCTCTTTCTTCCCCCTACCTGTGTGACAAAAGCCTGTCAACTCCAGGATGGCGGCTGTTGCCTTTCCCCTGTAGCCCTGCTGCTGGTGGTTTTAGACTGCACGCGCCAGGACCCGGTCCTTTTCTGGCTCGCACATGGCTCAATAAACCCTTTGTTTCAGAAAAGTTTCCGCCACGACAGTTTTCTGATCACCACTGTCCATCTCCAGGACAGTTGGCACAGTACTACGTGAATACAGGGAGAACAGAGCTTCAGTCCGAGTCCCGGGAAGGAGGCCCCGCTGTCTGTCTTGCTCACTTCTCCAGGCCAAGCAGAATTCCTGACGCAGCTGGTACCAACTTACACTTGTGGAATCAATAAATAATCACACGCAATCCCATCCCCTTTTCTAACTCTTGAACTACTAATGTTTTCCAGACCCAGAGGAAAGGTGCCCTGCACTAGCTCCCCGGGAGTCCGTTTCACCTTCTCGGAGACCCTGCTGCTCCTCTGTTCACACATCAGGACAACAACAATGGCACCCAACAATCACCACTGCAGCTAGGCCGTCAAAAGGTCTGGAGTCCTTCTGTACAAATTAGATACATGGAGAGTATTCTATAATGAGAGCTCTACTTAACATTAGTGTGTATCTGCTTTATGGAGACATACTGGTGAACACAAGCTGCTATGGCTCCTGTCCTCGTTAGCACTTAAACACTTCACTGGGGGACACAGGCCTGAAATAAGCATAAAGACGCAGCCATCTTTGCATGTTAACAAGTGCCAACCTTCTCTTTCCCAATGTTCATCCACCGAATTTTTCTGTAATTTTCTTTGCTTTTTGTAATGCTTTCCAGGTGGAACCACTGCTTCTTGATAAAGCAAGACCTGGGGCCAAATGCAGGCCCCCAGATGCACAGTCTCACAATCTAATTTGCACACCCTCCCTACTACATGAAAGCTGCATCTCTTAGTTTGGATTCTCCTAAAGCAGAAGCTGAGGGGGCAGGGGATACAGGTGTAAATAATTTATTTGGGAGGTGCCAGGAAACACCAAGAGGGGAGATGGAAGAGGAATGAAGCACATAAAACAATGTTACCAAGTCAGCTACCATTGTGAACAACTGGAGCTCAGCCCCACTGGGCGCTATGGGAAGACTACAGAACAAGCTTCAGAGAATTGGCCAAAACTAGGGGCAAAGAAGCTGAAGTATTTTCCACTGGCTTCTCTTCTGTTATTGGCTACAGCTACTTCTGGAACCATTAACTCTCCAGTTTCAGATTTGCCAAGAGTGTTTCCTTAGTTGCGGGAGAAAAATGGAATCACAGGTGTTTAAAGTAATAAGCAGCCTTCTGTAGGTAGGGTATGTGCCAAGGCAGTACTCTGAGAACTTCAGAGAATATTGGGAGGAAATGACAGATATTATACTTTACCCTGAGAAGTCAGATGTGAATGGACAAAGGACAACTCCACTTCAAATGAGTGGCTCAGTGAGGTGGACCTTGGAAGACTGAGGTATGCAGGTTCAGAAAGGTTCTGGTGAAACACACACACACACACAAGACATACTGTCATGCCAGAGACCCTGCTCGCTGCGCCATTTGTTGTGCAGGGTGTCACGTGGGGTCTCAGCTCTCACTCCCCATATAAGAACACAGGATACGGTGAGGCCAAAAAGGAACACCCACGGAGCCATAGATAGGGGAGTCATACTACCATATTCTCGCTGGTGGCTGGGCGAGACACAGGAAGCAGGAGCCACAGAATCCGCAATCCATACTCCGCCACACTCGCTGCTTGCTAGCTCAGCCACCATCTCCTTGCTAGCCCCCATTTTCTGCTAGCATAGCCACAGCAGTTATATTAGTGGCCAATGGCTCACTGGTTACAGCTGATAGCCAACTAGCCACAGCTGATGGCCATCCAATCACAGTTGATGGCCATCTACTACCTGAAGCAGCACCTTTCTTTGTGAGGCCGAGAGCCTGGAAACTGCTCTCTGGGGCTCTGTCCCCACACATACACACAGAAACACACATACATACACACATGAAAACCATTGCTTCAGAGAAGCCAAGTCAGTAGCTGGCAGCATGGAGAAAAAGCAAATTGAGTTAAAGGGGAATGACATTTCATTTACCGTGTCACCCACTCTGATCGCCACCTCAGGCCCTCTGAGGAAACACCCAGTCACCTCCGGCCCTGGCCTTTATTCTTAGGGTTGTGTTACAACATCTAGATAATCTCCAAACTTAGGGTGTGTGCTTGTGGATGTGTGGTGTTTGGGGGAGACAGAGGTAAAATGTGCACTTTGGGGCCCCCCAGGGAGTCCAGGACCTAGCCCACAGATAGGCAGTTACTAAGTAGAGCTGAAAGGTATAAGTCAGCCAAGCTGTCCTCTCATTTCGATGTGGCAATCTTCCAGCTGAGGTCTTTGGTGGCAAATCAAATATTCTATTACATTATTTTCCAATTTCAGGCATTTCCCCAGCTGGACTCTCGAGTGGTATATTTTTCCAAAAGTTCAGAAACATTGTCCTGCTTGCCATCTGCCTTGATGGCCTGACATATTGGACAATGACTCTGGGACTAAAACATGTGTGGCCCAAGGACACCATCCTGCCACTGCCTTATGGCACCTGAGAGATGGTGGAAACACAAACTTGTCAACCCAGCCGAACCAAAACCAGGACTCAGGCAAATGGCCTCTCTAGCCTTGCGGGTATTTATTCAGCACTTGCCAGGTGACTTCATTACTTCTAATCCTCAGTGAGTGATGTGACAATTTGGACTCTTTCAATGTGGTTATGCAGCACATGTAAGATATCAAAGGTACTTAATGCCGCATTTTATTACCAATTTGACCTGATCAGGTGTGTTGTCAACAATTGGACCTTGAATCTGAATCAGGTGGTTTGTTTTTCCACTCTCACTGCCTCTCCAGCTCCTGTGAATCGTTGTCTAAATTTTAGGGGACTGCATCTAAGAATAATTCTTTGAAGGGAGTACAGAAGAAGGAGCACAGCTGGAGCCAGAACTCTGCAGCTCTCTCAGGAGTTAGCCTGGAATAGCTAACAAGGACTTGAGCCAAAAATTCTGCATCCATTAGCCAGTGTGATGAAAAGTGATTAGCATTTAGCACAACCATGGCAACCTTTAAATTCAAACAAGCTCCTGCTCCCAGCTCCTTGTAAACTTGCTCAGTTCCAGCTCTTCTTGATACTGATGTTATTAATGGTGACACAACTCATTTCCATGAGTTCCCCCACCCTGTCTTCCTACAACCCCTTGATTGGATCCTGGAGGATTGTATCTGTGTGTGCACCTGGAGGGAAACCGACGTAAGTGAGATAGGAGAAGGGAGAAGGTGGGATGAAGAAGTAGGTTTAGCTACTCACTTTGGCGGATATGAGATGGAATTCTGAGGGCACTTAGTGCCACTGAACCTGTAGAGCCCGAGGATTTTGGATAGAGGCAGTACTCCTTGTGATAAGATTGGTTGGGTTCAAAGGAAGAGCTTGTGACTTGGTTGAAACCAGACCAATGCTGTTGTTGCTCTGATGAACAAGCCATGGTTATTCATCACTGAGCAAAGACATCTGTGGGACAGAGCCCCAGAGAGCAGTTTCTAGGCTCTCGGCCTCACCTGGAAAGGTGCTGGCTCGTGTAGTAGATGGCCGTCAGCTGTAATCAGATGGCCATCCACTGTGGTTGGGTGGCCATCAGCTGTTACCGATTAGCCATTAGCCACTAATATACCTGTGGTGGCTACGCTAGGGTGTTGGTTGGTTGGTTGGCACAGAAGTGAGGATTGTGGCTGGCAAATGTGGTTGGCGAGCGGATGGTGGATTGTGGATCGTGTGGATCCTACTTCCTGTACTTGCCCGGATGCCAGTGAGACTGGGGTGCAGGAAGACCCCTCATTGGGGTACTGGCGGACGTCTGCTTTTGTGTCTCAACCAGCCACTATCGAGAGTGTAGTGGTATGACTCCCCTGTCTGTGAGTCTGTTGTTCCTTTTTGGCCTCACCACACTCTGCATTCTTGTTTGGGGAGCAGGACCAGAGACCCCACATGACAGCATCTTAGAGTTAAAACTCTTTTCCTCCATACAGGGAGCACTTTTATACACATGACAAGTGGTTGGCCACAGCCTCTGCTTAAGCCGAGGGCAGCAAGCTCGCCTCCAGGGGCGAGGAAGATCACAGCAAGGAGAGGAATGGAGCTGAGTCTAAAACAACAGGGGTGAGTGTGAAAGGCACGTGCTCCATCAAATGGGAGCAACAGCTTCTCATCTCCACGCAATTGCTGAAATGCAGAGTAGAGAGACGGGATGGGAGGACAAGAAATCATCTCAATTAAAACATTTTTTAAACACCAAACTAAGAAAACACTGAGTGGGCAAATACTATCCATCCATATGCAAATGATGGTCCACAGGCCACCAATTTACATCCCAGGATTAAGTAGATAACAGGGAGCACACCTTACACAGCAGTCCATTGAAGGTAACAGCTTCTTTCATGTATTCAACTCTTTTCAAATGTCTTGCATTATTAGTCCCTTTTATTTAGTTATTTTTTTCTCATTCAACACATTTTTATTCAGCACTTACTATGCTCCAAGCATGGTGTTCTCAATCAAGGATTACAAGGAATCCCTGGGGATAATCCAGGAAGTATTAATAAAACAAGCTTTCTCATGGAGTTCATTTTACCCATTGAAGGTAATTCCCCAGTTGTTTCTTTCTAGCTCAAGCAGCCCCATTTTCTCCAACCCTTCCTAAAATGTCAGGGTTTCTCTTTTCATTTCCAGTTTGTTAATATCCTTCTTAAAATGTAGCAAAACATGTGTGAAGTACTAGTTATGGAGCCCCATTCTGATGTGTTACAATTCATAAATTTTAAGTAACTTGCTGCAGATATGTAAATGCATTGCTGTTCAGTATATCTACCACCCTTTTATGGCTTATCTGAGTTTTGGTGTGAGCACATATCTTCATTTTTAAGAATCCTGAGACATAAAGTGCTCCACAGATATCTTTGTATCCAGCAATCAGTTTTCATATTCTTTATAACTTAATGGAACACAGTACATGCATAGCCAAGCTTATTTGCTTTCTGTGCTTGTATTTCCAAAGGTCACAGATTTCATGCTGAAGCGCTACATAATATAAGCAATTCTAGGAGCACTTGAGGAAAATAACGTTAATTGCCTGCACTCTAATTGGCTTTATGACAGTAGCCAGGCCAGTGGCTGGGAAAAGACAACCCACAACAGCTGTCAAATACACAGCTTGGTAGAAAGGCATCACGTGCCAAGAGCCCTTCCTGCATAGAGCTGACATTCGAGAGGCCTACATAGACCCCGTGATCTGAAAAATTTTCCTCTATGTGATGATTTTCAAATCTGCTTAATTTAAAATGTTTTCCATGGAACATGCAAAACACACCACATCCCAGCTCTGGTTGGCAGTAAGCTTCACTCGTATTGGGAGCAAAACCCCAAACCTGCTAAGTCATTAGCTGGGCGTTTAGGAATGGACACCTGATTAGGCCACCATTACATTATTTATATGGCCTCTCATAGGTGCGTATTTTTGTAATTAGAGATGATTTGAAGAGGACCAAATGGAAATCAACAGCTTCGATTTGCCAAGAATAACACTCTTCAGTTATCATACAAGTATCCTCAAATGATTGTCCTATTTCTTTTCTATCTAAATATTCATCAGAAATTTGCATATACTCTGTTTCTTATCATAGTTTTGTTGTTTTTTTAGTGTTTCTTTTTTTTTTTTTTTTTACTTCTTGATTATATACAAAACGTAAAAGTACAGGCCTGTAAGAATTCTGAGTATTGGAAGTCAGTCATCCCTGCTGAGGGTTTGTGTAGCTAAAAGAAAAGAGAATTGGGAGATCAGTGTCTGAATTCTGAATCCTACTGCTTAATATTGACAAAGTAATTGAACCATCAAAATGATTTTCAGGGACATTCAAATGCACATATGCAAGTGAATTGAAAAATATGAAGCACTATGCAAAAGTGTTGCTCTACTATCATTATTGCAGCTCTACTTTCCAGAAACAAACCCTATTCTAAAACCTTAACATATGCCACATTTTGCTGTGTATAATGCACTTTTTTGCCCAAATTTGTGAGGGAAAATAAGGATGCACATTATACTTGGGTAGTACTAATTCCGTATCTATATAAATGTTTTTAATTATTTTATTTATGCTTATGAGTTAAAAGTGTAACTCTAGAAATCAATAACAGTAATCCGTATGTAAAATAATACCGTGGAATACAATCACCGGTTTTGTTGAACTTACAATGAATTTGCAATGACAGGGTTCTTGGCCTTCAGTGAGATGTAAATATGGTAAATTTGTTACCTGTAGATAAAGTTTCTCATGCCTTGTATCTGTTATTGTGTTTTGTAATTATTTACTACATAAAATTTCTTGTATCATGATATGTTAAAAAATAATTGCTAAAATTCCTTTATAATACAAAAAAGCAAGTACCTAAATGTAAACAGATACAAATTTGAATTAAAGAATTAAAATGAAAGATTTTTTTTCCCTGAAAGTTTGGGCCAAAAACTTGGGTGTGCATTATACATGGCAAAATGTGGCAGTTACAATTGTCTCCCATCATGGTCTTTTTTTTAAAAAAGAAATATAGGATCAGTTCTCCAAAGCCACTTTTACTTCTGTTTCAAGTTCAATTTTTCTCATAGGTTGCCAACTAGATTGAGCCTATCGAAAGATTTTATTTGACTTTTCAATGTTTTGTTAATTTTTATTTATTAAATTGTCTTGCTTGTCAACATTTTATATATGGGATTCTTCAGATTGATATTTGATATTTTCATATGCAAGTTTAGATTTCCTACTTATATTGAAAAATGAGATTTGACAATATTGCTTGGATTCCTACAGGTACAATTGCTGCAGCTGAACAGCAGCTGCCCAGAGCGACATGCTCATGTGGCCTGTCACCTCACTTATGTCTTCTGTCTAAACCCCATCGGCATTTAAACGTCACCTCCTGCTCTTCTCTTGTTTGTTTCAGAGGTGAATAACTCTCTAAAATATCAAGAAGGATGGAAGCAAGCAGAATAAAGAGAATCAATGAGAGTAAGAAAGTTACTGGACATTAATAAATAAGAACAGAGATATCAAACAGCTCCTATAAGAAATAAGAGATCAAAGTGGTTAAAAGTATGAACAAAAGACTAAAGCAATATCAGATCATAGCTCCAGCCCTTACTGGTTTAGGAGAATCACTTAAGTTCCCTGGACCTCAGTTTTCTCTTCTAGAAAATGAAAATAATAATAGTCACTTTTAGAATTCATTTGGATAACAAGGATTTATTAAGCACTTACTATATACCAGAGACTCTTCCAGGCTCTGGTAATACAACAATAATCCAAACAAAGGCTGTACTCATGTGATTTATATTAAATGAGTGAGTCCATGTTAAGCACTTAGAACAATGTCTGGCACATAATAAATGCTCAATGAATGTCAGTTGTTATTTATTATTATCATCATCATTATTAGTCACAATAGCCTGTCTACTCAAAAGTAATTACTTAAATCAGGAATGGTAAATTTGTTTAAGCTAGCATTTTATTTCCTGATAGTAGCTACAAGAAATACAATGTTAAGAATGAGTCCGGGAGGGAGATTCAAGATGGCGAAGTAGATAAACATCATGCCAGCTTCCTTCCATGAACATATTAAAATTACAACTAAATTATAGAAGAGTCAACCTGGAGAACCATCTGAAGTCTGGCTGAATAGAGGTATTATAACTAGGAATATAAAGAAGAAGCCACGTCGAGACTGGTATGAGGAGTGGAGACGCAGAACTGGCTGGCCCCCAAACCTCCATGTAGTGGTTGAGAATAAGTAGGGATATCTTGGCTGTAGAGGTTCCTCCCAGAACAGCAAGGAATCCCAGCCCACCGGTCTCCCCAGCCCAGAGTACTGGTGAGGGGAAGAGGAGGACCCACAACATCTGGCTGTGAGAAACAGTAGGGATTCTGACCATCCAGGCAGAGCAGAAAGTGATGGGAAACCCAGATATCCTCTTATAGGACCCGCACATAGACTCACTCGCTCCCAGGAACTTACCTTGGGCTTTGGTGGAGGGACAGTAACTGGGGGATGTCAGAGATATACAGGGGATAGACTGAGTTCTGTGGCTTTGGGAAGAATGCTTGAGGACAGTTGGCATTTTCCCTGTGAGGAGTCTTTCTCCCTAGCAACCAGTACACTGGTGCCATCTTTCCTGTGTTGAGCCCTCCCCCAACACTTACAGCCAAATCTGAATCTGATTGGTCTGGTGAGCTCTGCAGCTCTGCCCTGCTCACTCACTTAGACACCACCCCTTCAAATTCCCCCAATAACAAAGGCACTTTCTCCAAGAATAGCCAGCCCCATCCAC
Source organism: Rhinolophus hipposideros (assembly GCF_964194185.1). Taxonomy (NCBI): domain Eukaryota; kingdom Metazoa; phylum Chordata; class Mammalia; order Chiroptera; family Rhinolophidae; genus Rhinolophus; species Rhinolophus hipposideros. Next base: position 7,204,164 of record NC_138060.1, on the reverse strand, counting down.
ATTGCACTCTTTCTTGGAAAACTATCAGAGTCCAACAGACCTCAGGCCAGTGGCAACCAGCCTTGGTGTGCTCTGAGACTTTTGCTGAGTAGCTTCAGGCTCAGCACTGGCATCAAACCAGAATTTACATTAACCTGGTGACCACACTCTTCCTACCCTAGTAACTCCTTAAGACTCTCCCTGACTCAACTTGCATACTACATGAGGCTTTATCAATGACTGAAACTTAAGGGAGTTGGCTGGTAGCAGCAGGCCTCAGGATGTCCCGGCAGTTTGCAGAAATACCCGAGGCCCGGTATTGGTGACAGACGTCCTTCGTTCACAATTGGCCTCTCCCAAGTGCCTCCAGGGTTAGCACAGGCAGTGAACAACTGTGGATTGCTTTGTAGCTCTTATCAGGTAGTCCCTGGCCAGTCATAGGCAGTGGGTGACCTGGGCCCACCCCAGAGGCCCTCCTAAGAGGCTCCAGAAACAACATACTTAGAAGTTCACTTCAGACCACAGCAGAGTACCACCCAATTATACCCACAAGCAGCACACCCAAAGGGCAGTCTCAACAGACACCAGAGCCTGCAGGGGCGAATCCCACTCAGAGGCGTAAGCCCCACACACAGCAGCCTATAAGTTGTGGATATGGCCAAACCCACAGCCAATCAGCATGAGGGTCAGTACCACCCACTGACATGCCAATAGCAACTATAAGGCTCAACTATAATAGGAGGGTTTACATTACACTCACTCCTGGAACATCTGGTGCAGGTGACCAAGGAGACTGTGCCACCAGGCCCCATAGGGCACCTACTACATAAGGTCACCTGGTCAAGACTGGGGGACATAGCCAATCTATGTAATACATAGAAACAAACACAGAAAGGCAGCCAAAATGAGGAAACAAACAAAAAATATGTCCCAAATGAAAGAACAGGAAGAAACTCCAGGAAAATAATTAAACAAAATGGAGGCAAGCAACCTATGAGAGACAGAGTTTAAAACACTGGTTATAAGGATGCTCAAGGAACTTAGTGAGAACTTCAACAAAGAGACAGCAAGAACAAAAAAGGACATAGAAACCATAAAAAAGAACAAGTCAGAAGTGAAAAATAAAATAACTGAAGTGAAGAATGCACTCAAAGGAATCACCAGCAGACTGTATGAACGATTTTGAAAACAAGATAACAGAAAACACCCAATCAGAAACAGAAAAACAATTTAAAAAAAAAAAATGAGGATTGTTTAAGTGACTTCTGGAAGCATAACAACATTTTCATCCTAGGAGTACCAGAAGGAGAAGAGAGAAAGCAAGGGATTGAGAATCTATTTGAAGAAATGATGACTGAAAACATTCTAACCTGGTGAAGGAAATAGACATATAAGTCCAGGAAGTGCAGAGAGTCCCAAAAAAAGATGAATCCAAATAGGCCCACACCAAGACACATTATGATTAGAATGGCAAAGTTAAAAACAAAGAATCCTACAAGCAGCAAGAGAAAGGCAACTAGTAACTTATAAGGCAGCCCTCATAAGACTGTCAGCTGATTTCTCAACAGATACTTCGCAGGTCAGAAGGGACTAGTACAAAACATTCAAAGTGATGCAAAGCAAGACCCTATAACCAACATTACTCTACCCAGCAAAATTATCATTTAGAATCAAAAGACAGATAAAGAGCTCCCCAGAAAAGAAACAGGTTTTCATTATCACCAAACCAGTATTACAAGGAATGTTAGAGGAACTTCTTTAAGATGGGAAAAATAAAAAGATCAAAATTATGAATAAAAATGGCAATAACTACATATCTATCAACAATTACATTCAATGTAAATGGATTCAATGCTCCAATGGATAAATGGATAAGAACACAGGACCCTTATATATGCTGCCTATAAGAGAATCGCTTCAGATTGAAAGACACACACAGATGGAAAGTAAAGGGATGGAACAAGATATTAGGTTGGCACAAAAGTAATTGTGACTTTTGAAATTATTTTTAACCTTTTAAACTGCAATTACTACTGCACCAACCTAAAATTTCATTGAAATGGAAATGAAAAAAAAAAGAAAATCTGGGATAGCAATACTTGTACCAGACAAAGTAGACTTTAAAACGAAGACTATAACAAGAGACAATGAAGAATCCAGTAATCCCACTTCAAGATATTTATCTAAAGAAACCCAAATGCTACTTCAAGGGGACATGTGCATCTATATGTTCATTATAGCATTGTTTACAATGGCCAAGATGTGGAGGCAGCCTGGGTGTCCATCAATGGAAGAATTGATAAAGAGGAGGTGGTACTTATATACAATGGAATATTGCTCAGCCATGAATGGGAATGGGTTCTTGCCATCTGCAGTGACATGGATGGACCTGAAGGGTATTATGCTAAGTAGAGTGTCAGACAGAGAATGACAGATGCAATGAGATTTCACTTATATGTTGAATCAATCTAAAGAACAAAATAAACAAAACAGAAACAAACTCATAGACACAAAGAACACTTTGATGGTTGCCATCAACCATCAAACGGGTTTGGGGGTAGTGAGTGAAAAAAGAGGAAGGTATTAAGAGGTACAAATTGGTTGTTACACAGTAATCATAGAGATGTCCGGTATAGCATAAGGAATATAGTAAATAATATTGTAATAACTGTGTATGGTGTCATATTGGTACTGGATTTGTTGGGGTGATAGATGGGAGGAGATTGGGGGACGGTGAAAAAGGTAAAGGGATTAAGAAGTACAAACTGATAGTTACAAAATAGTCATGAGGTATAAAGTAAAGCATAGGGAATATAGTCAATAATATGGTAATAACTATGTATAAAGTCTGATGATTAAGTTCACGAACTTGTTGCAATGATGTTGCTAACCTTTTTTGATACCAGAGGGATTATTCATTACGAATTTGTACCAACTGGACAAACGTTAACCAAGTTTACTATTTGGAAGGGCTGAAAAGACTGTGAAAAGTTAGACTACCTGAACTTTTTGCCAACAATTCATGGCTCTTGCATCACGACAATGCACCAGCTCACACGGCACTGTCTGTGAGGGAGTTTTTAGTCAGTAAACAAACAACTGTATTGGAACACCCTCCCTACTCACCTGATCTGGCCCCCAATGACTTCTTTCTTTACCTGGAGATAAAGGAAATATTGAAAGGGGGGCATTTTGATGACCTTCAGGACATCAAGGGTTATATGATGACAGCTCTGATGGCCATTCCAGAAAAAGAGTTCCAAAATTGCTTTGAATGGTGGACTAGGTGCTGGCATCGGTGCATAGCTTCCCAAGGGGAGTACTTTGAAGGTGACCACAGTGGTATTCAGCAATGAGGTACGTAGCACTTTTTCTAGGATGAGTTCACAAACTTAATTGCCATACCGTATGGTGCCAGATGGTTACTAGACTAGTCAGGGGGATCACTTCTTAAATTATACAAATGTCTAACCACTATGTTGTACACTTGAAATTAAAATAAAATAATATTGAATATCAACTGTAATTGAAAAATTTAAAAACGGAGGGAAAGGTGAAAGGAATAAGAAATTCAAATTTCCAGGTATAGAACAATTAAGTCATGGGGTTGTAATGTACAGCATAGGGAATATAGTCAATAATATTGTGATAGCGTGGTATGGTGTCAGATGGTTGCCGGACTTATCGTGATCACTTCTTTAGGTATATAAATGTTCAATAACTATGGTGCACCTCAAACTAATATAATATTGTATGTTAGCTATATTTTATTAAAAGTCTTTAAGAAAATAAAATGAATTAAATTGAAAGAAATAAAAGAATGAGTCTAAGGTCTTGTCCAGGCTCCGCAGAAAGGTGCGCAGAGATTGATTATTGATCTGACATAGGCTGAAGTGTGGAAATTTGTCTGGAGATTGCAGATTCCAGAAATTAAAACAGTATACAATGAAATGTATAAACAATTGTTATTGAAATGTTTCAACTCCTCTTTTATCAGGTTAGTCAGTTTGCAAAGTTTAAAGAACACCTGGTTTAAAGAACATCTGGTTTAAAGAACATCTAATTTCTGTAAATGCAAATTTCTTCCTCTCTTGTCAGTGTTGACAGTCTTTCTGAGACTTTTTCAAAGAGAGACAAAATCATCATGTCCAAGTCTTTTCTTCGTAGCAGGCAGCTCAGAAGGACAAGAGCATATTCTGCAGTTGCAGATGTGCTGAGAACGTGAAAAACTCAAAGGGCTACTCACCTGTGATTAGGGAGGGCTTGGAGATGTCTGCGCCAATAACCAGCTGTAAAGATGACCCTCTCAGAACTACAAACTCAACTCAAGGGAACAGAAATGATTGCCCAGTGAGAATACATTTGGATAAAATATTTAAAAGGAAAGAAAGAAAGAAAAGAACATTTGAACAAATCACACCACAAAACCAAAGAGGTAGCCCCTAGCAGGCCTGAAGGCTGAAACTCTTTGTGGCAGCACCTGTACCTCACTGACATCTCAGGTTTGATTCCCCCATATGCCTGTTCTCACGTGATTCCGGACTAGGCAAGGGTGGAAAGTCATTGCAAGTTTCCTCCTTCACAGATAAATCCAAATGTTCACACTTTGCATACTCCTCAGGGACGAAAATAAAATAAAACCTTTCCCAACAATATTAAATGTAAACCCACCATGCTCCCTTGATGCCTGCCCCTGCTGCCCAGCCCAGGGCTTCTCAACAATTTCTGTCAGAATCACACTGGCAGCCAAGTTCACAAGGATAAAGAATTCACAGCCCCAGGCTGCTGATAGGAGAGGTCACTGGGTAACGAAAGAGAAGAAGCAGGTCTGTGCCTCCAGGTTTAAGGTAAACAGCCAAGGCCACATTTCACATTCCCTTTTCAAGCAGACATGCAGTAATGTTGGGGACAGCTCTGCACAGTGGCTCAGATGTGGTCTTCGGGTCAGCTCCCCTCCCACTGCAAATGCAGGCTGTTTAAAAATGATTCTTGCCAGGCTGCTCACCCACATCCCATTATAGTTCCAGAGGACCCATATTGTCGCTGTCCAAGTAAAACAAACCTGTCCTATGCCAAAGTGGGGGAACTTTCTGAAAAATGTGACAGCATAAAGTGGATGGCTGCGAGGGTTCTCCCGTTTCCCACGTGGCATTCTGGGCTTCCCTTTCAGAGAACTCACATGGTGTATAATTTACTATTTGTTTGTACAGCTACTTGTTTCCTATCAGTCTTCCCCATCAGTCTATAAGCATTTTGAGGCCACAGATTGGGTTTGTTTTTTGCCACTCTCTCTCCATACTCTAGCACAGGGCTCAGTAAATTTTTCTTCTAAGGGCCATATTGGAACTATTTTTGGTTTTGTGGACCAGAAGGTCTTCTGTGGGACTACTCCACTCTGCCATTGTAGCTTGAATCAGCCACAGCTAATAAATAGACAAATGGCCATGCCGTGTTCCAATAAACCTTTATTTACGAAAATAGGCAGTGGGCTGTATTTGGCCCATGGGCCATAGTTTGCCATCCTCTGATCTAGCACAATAAATTATTAATAAGTCTACATTAAGTATAAAATAAGTATTGTTCATCTCCTTGGTGCATCCCATCAAGTACTAAAGACTGAAATAACATGTGGTGATTGGAAATCAGGAAGGTGGGCAGAGGGTGAGGTCCCAGAAGGAGGTTTAGGGGATGTTAGGTCAGAGAATGCTCTATTTCTTGGTTGGATGCGGTTACACAGCAAATTACTTTGTGAAACTTCATTAGACCATGCACTTAAATTTCAGTACTCTTCTGCATGCATGTTATACTATGAAAAAAGGTGTGCAAGTTAAGAAATAGATATGTGATTGAAATAAATAAGGGCTAAAGAGAAAAAGCAGCGCATCACTGCCTGATAGATTTGAGCTTCCTTAATGACAGGTAATAAAAAGTCTCCGACCATTCTGAGTATAGACTTAGAGAATCAGTATATCACATACTGGCAAACTCAAGCTAAAATATGGCTGTTTGGTTTGTCAATTCCATAAATAAACTTAGTGTCCTTATTATGAAATTTCCTTTAGAATGAAAGAGACCTGAATTCTTTAACTGCTCTGTCTCCAGTTTTTCATCCCTAAAATAATCATTTCTATCCTACAGCTGTGCTGTGAGGGTTAAACTAGACAATGCATATGAAATTCTTAGAACAGTGCCTGGCATTATTTGATGCCCACAACTAGTACCCAGTGGATGTCAGATAATATTATGAAAAGGACCGTCATGGAAAGAAGGCGTGCTAGATGTCTATTGTCTGCCCCTCACCCATTCTCTGTCTTTCTCTGCTCCCTGCCTTGAGGTTCCCCAGCACACACTGTCAGTGGGCCACCTTGCCTTCTCTGACTTCCAGTATGAGAACAGAGGCATAAGAGAGGCAGTTCTGAGCAGCATCTCTCAACGAAATGGATGTAAAAGCATTCCTTTCCACACAGCTGCTTTGTGTGCAAATCCCTCCCTCTGGCCCCTGAGTTACAGTAAATGTTCCCTCCTGATAATAATCATGGGGTATGAAGCATTTCTGTGGTTTCCCCACACTGTGCCCACATCTTTGTCCTCTGTCACCAGGACTCTAATTAATGCATGAAATATATATTAGGAAAGTGAATTCAAGTACAAGCAAGGCAGGTAAATTTCTAGAAATAGTAAATTGTGTTTTCTTTGACTCATCTATGGGAGTTGGGAAAACAAGGGGCGTTTTTCTCTAGGCCCATTTCAAAAAGCGTTTCAGGTTTGTTTGCAGGATCTGTGCTTTCTTGCTTCAGGAATTCTTTAAGCGTCAGTTTGTGTTTCAGGAATGAAAACAGCAGTTATTGGCCAACCTAAATGCAGGCCTTATTTGGGCATGTGTGTTCAGGGAGGTAGGCTGGCGCTGGGAGCCTTCTGGCTGCACACAGTAGTGATGAGGGCTTTAAAGGCCTGGGGGCTCTCATCCACTCTGGTGGAGAAGCTATGGATGCCAAAGGCCTGAAAGCTCAGGCCCTGCGGTGTTTGTAAGCCCAGCACAAAACACCCACTGCAAGCCTCTTGCCGGAGTATGTGAGCTGCTGTCTTCCAACACACATGGGCTTGGATCATGTGTTCTACAGAAGTGGCCGTGACACGCTCACAACTAGAGGCCTCGAGATTTCTCTATAATCTTCAAGAGAGAATAGTTGTTCCTCCTCAACTAGAGCAGAACACACACAGGCTCTACCCCAGTGATTCTGATTTTATGGGGCTTGGGATTTTAAACTACATCTTTAGCATGAACCCAAGGGACACGGATGTGAGTTGTCCAATGAGTACAGGGAAGTACTCTAATTATCCTCATTTGCAAAGGAGAAAAATGGAGCCTTTAAGAGCCTAACTTTCTCCAGCTCAAGGTGTTGGGGGTCAATTTTGAGCAAGAAAACCAAATTTCCATTTCCTCTGTGTAGGGCACATTTATACCCATGGTAGAGGTTTAATTCTCATTTTATTCTGGAAAATCCTGCTCAAATCCAAATGTGTGCAATATTCTAAGAACTGCGTGGTCTTCCACTTCTTCCTTCTCAATAAAGTAAGCTGGGCCACTGTAGCTAGCAAAAACCTTACCCCAAATACTTATTAGGTCACACTGGTCCAGTAATCTATGCAGATGCCAAGCAAAACCCAGAAATGTGTCCCATCATGCTACTGGGCACCCAGCCTAGAAAATCAAGTAAAACAATCAACCTGGCTGCTCACAAAGTCAGCAAAAAACGTTTATATAATTAATCTTCATCATGGCAGTTCAGTCACAACATTAGTGTCAAACGTACCAGGAGAATAAATGTAAATTGTAGGTGCAAATCAATTTACTTTATGCATTCAGCAGCAATTCCACTTGCCTCCACATACACACTTAATAGCTGTTTGTGGCTTATAAATAAATAGTTACTGGTCTTCAGAAAGATGCAAGTCTGCATCTTGTTTTAACTGAGATCTTAGATAAAAACAACAAGGACAAAATAGCAGGATCACAACACCACAGGCATGAAGAGATGCTCAAAGAAGTACTGGAGTGAATGTTTCAGCACCCCCAAGAGAAAGAGGAAGCACCAGCTAAGTTGCTCATTTTCTCTCTTACCTCTTTCTGTTGCTGACAGTCTCCTTGCTATCAAACTCTGGCATTGGTAGAAGGGAGGATTTTTGGAGGGGCCCCAGATAAGGAATGAGGCCAGACTTGCTTCCATTCCAAATTGCAGTGGAAATGGATTCTCTTTCTCATGTGAAATGTGAAGTGTCCTGGGGATTTCTTTTCTGATGCCCTGGAGAAAACAGAAACATTTAAAAAGGCTCTGAAAATGCAAAGATTTTAGAGTCAGGTAAAATGTTTCACAAAGTTGTAACTAGGAGGGTGCCTTGTGGTGTTCCTTTGCCCAAAAGTTCCCGTTTCAATTCTCTTTGTCTTTTTGGCAGCTATCAACAGGTTTTCTCTACCTTGCAAAATGCTTATCTTCATTTTGGCAATCATTTCCTTTGAATCTTTAATAAAAGTCACAGATGTTGATTGGGTTCAATCTTACCATCTTTCCTTTCTCATAAATACCTTTGTCTGCCATCGGAACACATTTTTCAGTTTTCTTACAATGTATAACTTTGAGTATAATTATTATATTAACAGTCTCATTAAGTAAAATGTCTGGGTGGGGGAACTCTGATTGAATGCTAATAAAGAAAAACTTTAATTTTTTAATGCTTATTGTTGAAAATCTTTCTTTAAAATGTCTTTCTTTCTTCCTTCCCTCCTTCATTTTACTCTCATTTCTACAGACCAAAAAAAACCAAAAAAACCAAACAACAACAAAAAACCCCATAAGTATCAGCACACAAATATCCACATTTATATGGAAAGAAATCAGTATAAGCAATCATGGCTGCCAGGGGTGATACTACAACAGACTTCAGATACATGCCATCATGATTATGGTTTGGCACTAAGTTCCCTGGCAAGCAAAGCAAAATGAGAAATAGGTCCCATTTTCAAATTAAAAGAAGCAAAGTAGTTCATACGAAAAACAAACTTTTTGGGAGCACAGGAGGCACTGAAATTTAGTAACAGTGACCTAAATGAAAGATTTATGTGACTTTTCATTTGTCAGGTTGGACCAATCATGTATCACATCATTGGACCACTGTGATTTGAGCAGAAGGAAATCTTTTGCTTTCTCTTCCAATCTACTCCTCCACACAGGTATTTTATTTGATTTGGTTAACTTTTTTGATCAGAAATTGAACCTAAATGTATGTTGAGATTACCCTGGTTTTTAAAGGTCATCCATAGCAAATCAGTGAGATTATAGTTCTACCCCCACCATCTGTTATTTCCATGTTTTTTTAAACAAATGTTTTGGCCATTTTGACATAGCGGCCTTGACTCCATCTCTCCCCCACTCCAATACTTCAAAGATCACCTAGGTTTTCTGATATCAGAGACCCAAAGATGAGTCAAAAATGGTAGTACCACACTGATTTAAGGAGTTACAAGACTAATGCACCAAACTTCACTTTTCTAGGAAACTTTGGGTGCCAAACCCTAATTTTTCTGAATTTCAGATTCTGTATGGCTGAAGGAAATCATAAATTATGCTAAAATAACAACCAATCAATTATTTTCAACTCAAAATCAGATCTCAAATATTCAGTTTATTGCCCTCATAACTATCTGTCAAAGAAATTCAGTATTTCAACGCCTAGATTTTTCTATAGCATGCAAAAAAAAAAAGAGAGAAAAAAAGCATAATGATGCTTGGTCAGAATATATGTTCTGATTTTTAGTTTATAACCTGGTGGAATATATTTATATCCTATGTAAGTGCTCTTTATTCTTCTACAATACTAGCCAGGAACTTAATAACTCAGAAAGTCCCTGTCTTATTTGCTTTTCTTACATTTCATCTACTGTAATGCCTTTAAGTTCTAATTTTTATCTTTAATCTTTGGGGTTTAAGCTTTATGTATTGTGAAATGCAGACCTCTCAGCTATTATCAGTGGACAGTTTTCATATTTAATGTGAAATCATAGAAAAAACAAGAATATTCAGTGGAAAAAGCACAAGATCTGATATCAGAAGACCACAGCTGATTCCTGGCTTTTCGCTTTACTACCCACTCATTAAAAATATACTCAAATTTCTTAGCCTTTCTGTTACCTCTAATGCCTCTCTACTAAGATTGATTTGAAGATGAAGTATGCACATATGAGAAAGTTTGTCAACCACAAACTTATATTCACTGCTTATTTACTGTCATTATTAGGCCAAAGTTGTTTTCCGAAGACAAACACAGAAAGTCACAATGATAACAGGAAGCATTATGGAATGCTTACTATGTGCCATGCATTCTACTAAACACTTGAAATACAGAGATTCATTTGAATCTCTTAATGCAGTGTTATTATTATTCCTATTTTCCAGATGAGGAATCTGAGGTACAGAAAGGATAATAACTTGTCCAACGTCAAGTACTCAGTAAATGTCATAACTGGAATTCAAACCCAAACAGTAAGTGTGCAGGCTCTTAATCATTGTACTGTATGTCCTCAGCACATGGTTGTAGTAAGTGTTCTGTACTCGGGATATTAATAAATGTACACATACAAAAAGAATTCCATCATCAAATAAGTTTAGGAAGCACCAGGTTACACAAAGTTAGATTCTTGATGGCACAACTCCTCCAATCCTTAAACATGCACTGTGAATTTCTAGGAGTGAGGTATGGTTGGCAGTACTTCCTAAGACTCAATCAAATTTCTTCAAGAGCACCTCAACAGACCAGTGTTCCAGGAAACACATTTTGACAAATAGTGTTGCGTAAGGTATGATAAATAAGCAGCAATGATATACCACTTGAGCACTTGCAAAACAATCCTCTGAAGTAGGGGGGACAAACATACACTAATTCCATTTATACATGTTCTCCGTTTTACACATGTCCTAACATATTAAGTGGGTTACCCAAAGTAAAAAAAATAAGCATTGCAATCCATTTTTAAAATGCATATGTAAAAGATTTTAAAGGAACTACATTGCAGGAGATATATTTTTTTCCTTGCCAGGATGGTTCTCTGAGGCTGACATTTGGAGAAGAAAGATGCCTGGAGGAGTAACTGAGCTTTCACACACATTGTTGCTGGGAGATACTATAGATCACTCCAGGGCAGAACTGAGGGAGCTCTAGGAACCAGTCATCTGCAGCTGATTAATGACAACAAGGTGACTGGCTCACCCTTCCCAGGCACTTCTCTACCTGGACATCTGGCATTACCTCCAGGACAGGTGGAGAAAGATGAATGAGATTGGTTCCAAATCACTTAGAGTCTTTGATCACCTTTATAAAAACCCTCCCTCCCCCAAGGTAAATAATCTTTGCTTATTGAATTCTTCACTTTGTCACTAATACAACTTACCATCACTCCCAACATGTACACAAACACACACACACACACACACACACACACACACACACACACACCTTACTCCCAATTATGGATGATCACAGTTACTAGCTTAACACAGAGACTAAGGTAAATATTAATAGCTTAAACATGCACGACTCTGCCCGGCCTCATCAAATTGTGAACCAAAGGAAAGGGCTGTGGTGAACAAGTATTGACCCACTTTTTAGAACCCCAGGAGGACTTATTAACCACACTGTATGTGACCCAACATGCCATTAGCATTAACCCCATACCATCACTCAACCTCACCCCATAATATACCCAGGATTTTCATGTCAAATCCACAATTATGTTAGGATATTACCAGTGAGGTGAGCCTAGAATTTCAAAAATCTGGAAGTTCGTATGAAGAGGATGCTGAGAACAACCTTATCTGCACTTTAGCCATACAGTGCCGTCCACTGAATGATTTAGGTAATTAAAGGATAGATTTTACTGTTATTATCTTCATTTCTTCCTTCAGTCTTGCTGTCTAGAGGTCTCTTGCCTGGAATTCTCTTCACTTTATTCTGCTACCCCCTACATGCCCAAGCACCTCCCTCTCATATTCTAACCTTTTTAAAAGAATAGCAAAGGTATAGATGGAGCCAAACTCTCAAAACAAAGACTTTTAGAACTAAACACATTTAGAATTAAAAACGACTTAAAAAACTGTTTCTTCCTGCAATAGTCTTCCCTCACATTGCTGCAGATTGCCGCCTCTGGATGGAATCAATGAATCATTTCTTTGCAGTATCTTGTAGGAGATCAATGGTGTCTGTAATACAAGATTTGTGCCTCAGTGGTATTGAGTTTACTCACTCAAAATACTTTGAGACAGAACGAGAGTTGTAGGAGTACTATGAACTAATGGTTTCCTGAAACTATTGATGAATCTGTTGGGCACATTACTTCACAAGTTGAAATAAAACTAATTCCAACGTTGAAATAAAATATTTCATCTTTCTAAAGGAGTTACAGAAGCAGCATGGAGAGAGAGTAAAAGAACTGCTTTGGAATGGATATTTTGGGTTAACTCTGGTATCAGTTGGGAAATAAATGCTAAGACTAAGTTAGGAGTACAGAAGATATTTTGGAAAGAAAAACGGAAGAGGGATATTCAAACCCTATATAGATCTAGCAGCCCAACAGGACTCTGCAGAGCATAGACTGTTCTTTAGAAGAGTCTTCCACTGGATAGAAAAAGGTAAGCCTTTCCTTGTACCACTGTGCTTCTTAGTCATTGGTTGGAGCTACCTTAGAAGGAGCATGACCTTGGCTACAAAGCCAGGGTCCACTGAAAGAGGTAATAGCTGGAGGCTATCAGCACACCATAAATCTTGCAGCTGAGCAAGGTGTCCTTTCTTGAAGGGGGAATCTCAATTACACATGTCTGCTTTGACTCCCAACATTCATTCCATCTTTTCCTCATTGTGAGACAGGTATGCAATTTAAGTTAATACAGAAGAGCCTCTAATTATACACTCTCAACATGGAAACTCTCACTAATGCAAGCTTCTATAAATATGAGCAAAGAAACACAGCAGATCAAAAGCATATTAAATATGGCCACAGAAGGCGTTAATGGTTTGTTTGACTTACGAATAGAATCTTCACAACTGGACCTATGTGTAAGTAGAGGTGCTTTCTAGGTATAGCCTATGGATTCAGATAACATATTAATTCATTACCGATCAGTAATGATTTAGGGTAAATTAGCTGAAAGATAAATTGTCAATCACACATTACAACATTTCATGGGAGAAAATTCGTGTTCTAAGAGTATTTCAAATTTGGGTATTTTCAAAAGTTGCTCTTCTGACTGTTGGATCTAATTTTTTTTTTTTAAGTTTGATATAATGAATCTATGTAGAACCCTGCCTTACACATAAAGAATGACTTTTTAAGCATTTATGAATCATTTATAAAAATAAACCACATTCTAGCACCTGAGTCATAGAAACAAAAATAAAAACAACTACAAAGATTTAGAATTAGAATTTGTATTCCACAGACCACATGCTCTGAACAATTCAAACGGGTATCAATGACAAATATTTAACTCAAAAATTTCCCCTAAACATTAGTAAGAACATCAGTTAGCATCCCAACAGGAAACAGATGGTTCATTCAAATTAGGATAATACAAGGAGGATTTAATGAAGGAAATATTTAAAAGATGTGGGCAGAGGTAGGGAAACCACAGAAATAGCACAATACCCCAGGGTTAATAAGAGTGGAAGGGTTACTTTCCTTAGGTCTGAAGAGGCAAGATGCAGAAAAATAATCAAGAGCTTAGAAGAAAAAAGTCAGGTGAAACAGCAACCTGGAGAAGTGACCTTATATTGAGGATAACAGCCATCCTGAGTCCCTAAGGAGGCAGCTACATTAACTTTTTCCTAGTATATTTTACAGCCACTTCATCTGAGCCACAAGACACAATAGATAACACCCATTTTTTAAGGCTGGAAAGTAGTATGTCTCTGTATTTTCTTCTCAGGAGGCCCAAGCAAACAATGTAGAGAGGTGACCTTAAGTATGTTATCTGTTTCTTTCAGTAGAAAAAGGTGCCTTCAGTGCCAGCCATCTGGTGTGGTAGATAAGGACAGTCCAAGAGAACAAACAGTGCCTAAATCAAGATGGCTTCCACAAGTTTGTTGGCCAGCTGCTTTGGGGCCTCAGGGATTTGGGAAGTAGTAGGCTTTGAATTCTTTTCCACTGAGGTTGGACAGTTCAAACCGTGACCTGAAAACTTTCCATTTTTACTGTGGAAAAATTTCTTCCAGGCCTTTCCTATGGCATCAGTAAATTCAAGCTGCACCACCAAACTATCACCTCCATTTTCAAATCCTTGTTCAATCCAGGTTTGATTGAACATTCACTGATTCTTAGGGCAGTAGTTCTTTACATAGGAAACTGTGATGCTTATATTCACCTTCCACCAGGAACACAGAACTTGCTTAAAATCACAATAAACTTGTGAAACAAGTCATCTCCAAATATCTTTACACCACTGTTTCAACTCCATGCAGTCATCAATTACACCCAGCAAGGGAAGAGGCAGCCCCCATAACTCCTGGCATGTGGCAGCTTGGAACCTTCAGTACTAATTCATTTTGCATTAGCACTTAGCAGCATAAAATCTTGACTCCCGGCACCAAGAAATAAATTATTCTTGGAGTACTATACTTAGATGCTTTGAGTTTAATTACTTTGTAATTTCCAGGTCATGTTATTACCATAAAGTTACATGATTTTGCAAATTTATTTACAGCCTATCAAAAGAAATGACTTTGGAAATGAATGTTGCTAAATAATTCCTTTGTAAAAAGCTCTTTTGTTGTTGTTTTTTAAAAAAAACTTTCCTACAGGGAAATGTGGGCTACTCATATGTCTACACTTTTAAAAGTCAAGAATCAGAATCTTGGGTGAAAGATGTGAGGGCACATGAAGAGCAGCAGGGAATCTGAATGGTGAGGTAGGTACTCAGCATATCAGAATGGACATATCTGGGCCAGGAGTTTAGTCAAAGTTTGAAATATTTGTCATATTTAGGATTCAAGGGCAGAGATATTTATAAACAATTAACAAGTTTTGCTCAATGGAAATTCACAAAGGTCTGAGATGACCAGAATAGTGCACTTGGTAGACAGTATTCTATTCTGTCTTTGATATATTTGTGTACTGGAAACATAAGGAAATAAAGTGAGGCACTATTTGTCTCTAGGAGGAGTCAAGATTGTTTCCTTCCTTTCTCATTCTAACCTGATTCCTACTTCCCTGGGATCAGGAGCAAGAAACTTGGCTTCCCAAGAAGGGAAGAGTTGCTGAAATTTAATAATGTTGATGGGATGACTTTCAGAGGTGATAAAGGTCATGTCATGTGTGGGCGTGGCCTCTCTTTTCTTTCTTCCTTGCTCCCCAAAGAAATGGTAAGAGCCTAGGACTGTTGCTGCAGGGCCTGCCATGCTCTCTTTTCTTCTTGTTACATAGATTTGGAAGGAAACCTAGGCTTGGTCCAACTCCACTGCCCATTTTTGGTAGACATCAGACATCTCATCTCATGGTGATTAAACCAGAGACCTGTGTTTGAACATTCGGGGACAAGGCGGGATGGAGCCCTTCTCATACCCTGGATCATCTGAGGCTGACTAGGCCTAACTGGCTCTGAAGACAGAAAACTTCCATTTTGTCAAGCTGTCTTTCTAGAACTCGGCCTTGGTGTTTAGCTTCAACCAGTGATACCTCATCACCTCGTCACTAATCACTGTTCCTAGGCATGCATGTAGCCTGAGGACCTAATGGGGAAAACGGAGAGCTGGACCAAGGCTGAACTGGTATATTCCTGGTGCCCTTCACCGTGGGAAAAACATGTCGCATATTAGACACACCCTGAAGTCCAACGGCCACTCATTAAGGGTCCAGTATGTAGGTGGATGGTCAATTTCTATGGAAACAGGGATTATTCTTCTCAATCTGTATTTTCTCTCTCTGGGGACTTTCCCTCCCAATTTCTTTGTCTCTAATTACTGGCCTTTCCCTTCTCTGTACTTACCCCGCCCCCCCAACAACTTGTACTCTACTTTTCCCCCAAGTACCTACAGGCTACTCTACCTTATTTTCTCTTTATTACCCCTTAGCTTCCAGCCTCCCTGCCACCACTAACCCAAGTTTTTTTTACCATCTAAGGAATATCAGAGAATACTCAAATAGAACAGCTTACTGCCCATTTGAGAGCAAAGAAAAAGGAAGTGTTAATCTATGAATAAAACAAGTTCACTATCAACCAACAATTGATTATTCTCTGACAGATATTGACCATTCTTAGACGGAAATGCCTAAAAGGGGTTTCCAGATCATAAACTTTGTCATTTTTAAGTATTAAATTAACTTTTAATAGGGCAAAATTTACTTTTAAATGACATTTTATGTTAAAAAAATTCCTAAATATTTAAAAAGTGACATTACCAGGTTCAAATACTGCCATATAATAATTTGAAATAAATATTTTATACATATTGTTCTATTGACTTTTTTCCTGCATTCCAGAAACTGTAAGCAATCAGTACACACACTAAATGCTGGAACCAGAAAGGCATGGCATATTTAGCAGCTTGATGTTTTATTAAAGTTAAACCAGCTGGTGGCAGTTTGGTAACTGAAGTTATATCCCAGCTCACTAAAATGTCTGCACTGGAGGCAAAAACCTGTCATGTGAATTTAGGCTGTAGGCAGCAGTTACCTAATTCTTGTTAACCTTCAGGCTAGAATTTTATTTTGGAGGTTAAGTTTTATACATGGCTGCCTATAGATTTGGCTGTACTTCTGAAAAAAATTTCCTATAAAAATTAGGTTGTGTTCTGCTAAAGGAAAATGTAAATTCATCGAATCTCTATTTTAAAGTGATTGTTGTTACTAAGGACCTCAGATATGGTTGCCAAAGACAAATCAAAATTTAGAATGATAGGAATTATGATGAGACAGTGTTCCTCAAGGACAAAGGAGGCAACACCCTCGCAGCAAAAAAATCTATCGTGAGAGTGAATAAGCTATGGTCTCCTCCACCAAGCTGAGCCCCTTGTAAGGTAGATATACGTGTAATCATTACATTACTATATTAATTTGGTATGTTTATATAATGTAATATGGGACCACAAAGGAGAAGCAACTAATTTTGCCTAGTTGGGTTGAATGGTAGGTATAAGATGATGTTAATGGTTAATGTAGGATCTCACAGAGGAAGAGACATTTAAGCTAAATCTTGAGATATAGATTGAAGATTGTCAGGTGAAGAGCAGGGAAAAGAAACATGTGCTACATATACCAAACAAGGGGATTAGAAAGGGTCTGTAGAAAATGTTAGAGTATTCTATTAGAAAAATCTATAAACATTCCCTGTTCATGGTGCCTTCTAGAATTTGTCCCACCCTCAGCTCCTGAAAGGAGTGACTCTAGGTACTGCAACCTGCTCTTGCTGATTGGATCAGAGATGATACCTTACCTAATACACTGGTAGTTAAGTAACCAATAAGATGGTCTTTAGAGAATGTGAACTAATAGGCCAGAGGCATTTAAGCAGAAAAGTTGAGACAAGGGCAGCCATACTGAGCCATCTGTGTGACTACATTAGGCCATGTGCACGGCAAGAAGCAGAAGTAGCTGGTCCAGAGATAAGCAAGAATTGAAGAGACTCACAGAATGCAGCAACGATGAAAGAATCACATGTATTTTGTTTCCTGGTTTTTTTTTGATGCTGTTATTAGTCAAAATATACCAGGTTAATATAGCAGAGAATGGCAAACCACAGCCCTTGAAACAATCCAACCTAAGGTCTGTTTTTGTACGGCATGAACTAAGAATTATTTTTACAATTTTAAGGATCATAAAGAAGGAGAACAAAGGGGATCAACTACCTATATGGCCCACAAGATTTTATAGAAAAAGTTTGCCAACCCCTGCACTATAGCAACAACTACCACCCAAATGGAGAAGCTTATAACAAGAATGGTTTGTTTTTCACTCATGTTGCCTATACCTTGGAGCTTTTCTCCAAGTCTCTTACTCTAGGAAGGAAGCCGATGGAATTGCCTTCATAATGAACGCTGTTTAACACTGCTGCAGAGGGAAAGAGCTCCAGAAAATCTTACACCAGCAATTAAATGTTCCAGTCTGGAAGTGACCATATCACAACCACGCAAAACACAATGGCTGGAACTAGTCGCATAGACTCACCCACCACAAGGGGAGGAACAATCCCACCATGTACCACAAATGTAGAGAACCAGAAATATTTGACCAACAGCTCTAAGGACTAAAACAGATGCCCATAAATTATTATATCCACAACCAAACTACTTGGAATAATGTTCTCTTCCTTAAAATGGCAGAAAGTCTTACATAAAGGGAAATTGCAGGAGAGGCACTACAAACTTAGGTAGGAGTCATATTTGAAAGAATCTTGTATATCATGCTAAAGAGTTTATGAAGGCCAGTTAGGAAGCTGTTGCAGTGGACAAAGTATGAGTACACATGGATTTGAAATAAAGCCATATTTGTAGGTCTGAGCAAAAGAGACTGAGAAAAAGGTCATAAGAAGTAGCATTTACAGGACTTGTTGCCAAGAAAAGTGAGAGTCAGTAAGGAGTGAGGAAGCCTGAGATTTAAAGCTGGACAACTGAGTGTCATGACTAATAATTTAGATAGGAGGGGGAAGGAGAAAATAGTTCACAGGCCTGTGTATCATACATAGTCTCTGAAGAGTCCGAGACTCACATTTGACCTGATAGTCTGACTACATTCCTCACTCCTTGAACTTTTCTTTCTGGAGCAATAATGAATAAACTTCAAATCTTCAATTCTGTTCAAATTGGGATCCTCCAGGAGTGTTTCTCATGTTTCTTGATTTCTTAAATGCCAGGTAGATAGTATTTCTAAATTTCTATATTGCCAGCTACCATTTTGAAAGGAATTATGGCACATAGCAGAGTTTATCCCCAATTTATTTCTTCAACTCGTACTGACCACTAGGTCCTCAGTTGCTTTCTATGAAATGGAGCATGTGAAATAGGAGTAGTTTACTTTGCTGTAGTTTAACTCAGATTTTCTTTCTGGAATAGGAGATATAGTTTAATGCACAATAGTAGCTAATTAAATAAGTTAATGCACATGAGGCAGATGGAAACATAGATGATTGTTTTAAAAACAGATTGAACACAGTTGTTTGGGAGATATGTGAAAGATGAAGGTTTATGCAATGAAAATCAAAGGTTCAAACCATGGGAGGCAACAGGTATCAGTTGCCTGTGCAAGGATGGATGATAATGCATTAATGTGCCATTATTGTGGCAATTTTTATAGTGCACTGAACTATGTACTACTATGTTACAAAAAAGAACTACTAATGAGTCAAAACATTGAGTATATCATTTAATGTCATTGAACATATGTAATATAATGTAATACCAATAAACCCTATATTGTATATATTCTGTGTTTCCAGAGTTTGTGCCCCACCCCGATTGTAAGCTATAATAATTGTGATGTCACTCAGATGTCATTTCCTTTTAGTGTCTGTACTGATCATTTGCCTGGTTGCTCTCACTTCCACTCCTACACTTTCTCTGTTCTGCTCTGTATCACAGGAAGTCGAACGCTGAAACCTACAATTCCCTGGCTCCTTTGCTAACTGGTTTCTGGCTAGGTCCATGCAATACGAGGCAATGTTGAAAGACTGGAGGGCAGGAAGAAAGGAGCAGCCAGGATATTTCTCCTGCTCTGTCTTCTTCAGGCAGCATCTTGGTGATAGTTGCGTCTCCAGCATGTTCCCAGTTCTTGCTGGGTACACATTTTTTTCCACGCTCTTCACTTTCTCTGGGAAACTCCTGCTGTAGCCCCAGCTCACAGTGAGTAGCTACCGCTCCAGAATTCCAGCTTTTACCTGATAGTGCCAGCCATGTCATCCCCTCGGCCAGCTCCTCCTCCCAAGTTCTATCTCTCTCCAGGCATCCCTGACTCCTGAATTCTAATAACATCCTCTCCTCTCCTAGTCCCTCCAGTTCTACCTGGAGTAGCACCTTCCTGTAGTTGTTAAATGCTGGATTGGCTCACCTTCCCCTGCTTTCTTTCAGTTCTTCCAACACCTCAGCAACTAGATCCCTACATATTTTTCAACTTTATTGTTATGGTATATTTGACAAATAAAATTATATTTCAATCATAATATACTGGGGGTGCCAAAAAAATGTATACAAGTGGACACTTTGATCAACATTGCTCAAGCAGTAGTTCACCGTAATCAGAAGTGGCTGGATGCTGATGGTAACCACGTTGAGCACCTCTTGTCATTGCAGAAGTCAAATGTGACTTGTATTCATCTTTTGTTATCAGTATATATTGAGTATTACAATTTTAATACAGTTTTCCTGTCTTAAAATCTGTATACATTTTTTTGGAACCCTCTGTATATAAATTATAATACAGTAGTACCTCAGTTTTCAAATGTCTCCGTTGACAAACATTTCGGTTTACCAAAACTTCCGTAAACCCAGAAGTAAATGCTTCGGTTTTCGAACACGCCTCAGAAGTGAAACATGTCATGTCTTCTGCTGAGTGCAAGATCCTGAGGCCTAGCTGTCGACTGTTTTCGAACGTTTCAGAACTTGAACGGTCTTCCGGAACAGATTATGTTCGAAAACCGAGGTACCACCATATATTTAAACTGTACAGCAAGCTTATGAGAAAGGACCCCCACAATAGAGATTATTAACACCAGATCTGCACACTACACTCCTTCTATTGAGTGCCTGGCAAGGGTCTCTATATGGTCCAGGACGATGAAAGTCCAGCATGTAAGATGGCTTCCTGGGGACATTCGGACTTAGGAAGATAAGTCAGTGACACAAGTATAAAAGGACACGATTCTGAACGGAGGCTGTGGTAGCACTTCAGAGAACCTTTTGCTGAATGAGTATCTCAGAAGAAAGATAAAACAAGGCTCGGGGTTAAGGGGGAGCTCCTTTTCATATTCCTGCCCCAGCCCCTTCCCCAATTTTTA
This sequence comes from Rhinolophus hipposideros, assembly GCF_964194185.1. Lineage (NCBI taxonomy): Eukaryota > Metazoa > Chordata > Mammalia > Chiroptera > Rhinolophidae > Rhinolophus > Rhinolophus hipposideros. Next base: position 7,183,159 of record NC_138060.1, on the reverse strand, counting down.
TATTCTCAGTGTGCAATTCTCAAGCAATAATGGAAAACCCATTAGCAAGCTGTTTTCTACCTCCTCACACTGAAACACACTCTAGACAGAAACTTAACTGCTTCCTGAGAATAAAATAGAAAAAGAAGAGACATTAGTAGATTAATAAATTATTGAGTGCTAAATCAGCGTGTGAATAGCATCCTTTACAAGCAATCTTTTGATGACTTTTATAGGACTGAGAAATTAGCTTATATAACCTCAGTTAAGTTGCCTAAACTATGAATATGCTTGATATATTTTTTTCAGACATGAGACAGCAACTATTTTACTAGAACCAAAGGGCTTAGAAACACAGACATGTGATGGCAGAACATGAACAGAGGCAATGGAACCTGAACATTAACCCCACAGGCTCAGGAGTCCAACAGGTCCTGGGTTGAAATCCTAGCTCTCGTGTACCAGCTGTGTGACTTTGGGCAAGCTCCTTAAATGTCTGTGCCTCAGTTTTCCTAACTGTGAAATGGGGACAATCACATCTACCTTTTTGGATAGTTTTGAAGATTAAATGAGCAAATTTTGAAAAGTATTATCAAAGTACCATGTCTGATTTTCAGCAAAATCTAAGAAAGAAAACAGCTGAAAAAACATAGAGGTTTAGTGTCTGATTCTAAAGCACTGAAATGAATCAGAATCGCTGAGGGAGTTTGTTAAACTTGTAGAATGTTGGGCACCGACTGCTGAAATTCTGACTCAAACGGTCTGAGGGTAAATTTTAAAAATCTGAATTTTTAATAGATTCATACCCAGGAGATTTGAATGCCTGTGGACCAAATATCTCACTGTGAGAAACACTCATTTTTACTTTATTCTCTACCTATTTGCAAAATTTCCTTTGGTTGCACTATTACCTTTACATCAAAAATTTATCTGAATTCTAAAGTTGTTGTCTTAATCCATCATGTTAGTCAGGAGAACAGAAAGGAAATCAGACAGGCTGGACACTAATAGTGGTTAAGATACGTGATGACCATGCAGCTTTGGACAAGTTACTTCATCACTTGGAACCTTAGTTTCCTCATCTAAAAAATAGGCTAATAATATTTGTCCTATATACCTCTCAGGGCTGCTAAAAGAATCAATGGAGAAAAAGGATATGAAAGCATTTTTTTAAACTACAAGGCACTGTACCAATGTGGGTTATCTTATTATATGGAGCCAGTTGGATTACAGTCTCAATTTACTGAGGTATAAATGTAGACAAGTTTCATTTTTTTTCTTTCTTTGCTACTAACCAAGTACTGTCAAAGCTCACCTTTCTCACTACTGAGCAAGCTCTTTTAATATCTCTCATTTCAAATCCATGATGTTTCAGTCATCTTTGGTTATTTAAGCAGTCTCATTTAAGTGAAGACTTAGTCTTTTCCATCTTCAATCTCATATTCTATTCAGCTTACAGGGTTTTTCTCCCCACAGCACAGGCTACACTTAGCTTACCAGGAGTTTGAAGTGGAGGGGGTATATATTCCTACACCTCACATCCCATCCCAAATCCTGCCCTTGTTCTTCTGTCTTGGAACATAGAGGGAGAAAACTAATGTCTCCTTATGGCCTTATATCATGGTGCCATGATGTACTGGCTGCTCTCTTTGTACATGCTAATGACCCCATCCTAATGTGAGCTATGATGTGATATTGACTAGATTGTTTTTCTTTTTTTCTGTGTTGTGAAAGCCAATAGCTCATGGTCTGAAGGGTCATGGGAGGCCCCAAAAGGCCAACCAGATGAGGGACTCACTCCTAGCCAGCTTCCTGGGTAGTGATTATTTCCCTTAGGATTTGCCCACATCTTCCTCTTGGTGCCATCAAGCCACATTCCTTTGACACAGGCCTATTTGCCCCACTCCTAGGTGGTTTCCAACAGATGTGAGGCCCCCACTCTCATCTTTGCTCTACTCCTCAGTTCTGGTGGCCTGTGGGCATAGGTTGGCTCTCTCTTAAGCCATGTCACCATTCTCTGCAGTAATCCTTTCCCCCACACTGGGAGCACAAGCAGAAGCAGTGAGTCTCATTGCCTGTGAGACAACCAGTGGTGAACACGATGCTTTTCTTTCCTCTTGCAAAACTTACAAGCTTTTGAAAATGATTTTCAAAATCCTGCTCCTCACCCCATTCTTTAGATTTGGGAAGGGAAACCAAATGAGTCCTACCGTACCCCTATTCCTCCAAAAGAAGAGATGTGATAGTCAAGTGCAGCTCTATTAAACTGGTCTTTCCCCAACAAATTCTGTAAAAGATGATTGTCAGTCAGCTGAATATGAGGGTACTGGGTGTGCTTTGACCTCAGATAGAGTTACTAACAAATTCCTCAAAAAAAGACACTCAAAACCCCATAGTATATGCTCAATTATAATTACCAGTAATAGCCAGAATGTGTCAGGATTCTCCAGTTATAGGGCTATGTCAGTCATTAGGACTATTCACTGATTGATAGATCTGGTCTCTCCCATTGTATACATGGTAGGATTTTACTTCTTTGACTCTTTCAAGTTTGAGATATGGTCCATGAAACTGTGTCAGTTTTGGGCAGAGAACTTTAGTACTCAGCAGTCCATCTTGCATCCCTGTTTCCTTGCCATAGCAACCAGCAGTTTCCCAGTGATCCAGTCTCCATCAGCCTGTATCACTGAGGATGACCCTCCATAAGGACATGCAATGTGACATCTAGGTTTTGAACCTCTGAGACTTTCAGATTGGCACTGCAGCATAATCTGCCCAGGATGACTAATCCAAGGGAGTGGGTGGAAATCAAAACCCCTACATAGAAATTCCCAAAGATAACCCAGCTCGTTTAAGTATAACGAATGCACAATGAACAATCAGGGTGTCACAGACCTGCCTCATCTTAGGAGACCTGAGAATAGCTGAGAACAGGGAACATATCACATTTGGCTGCAGAGAATAAGGAACAATCCCAATGACTGCTCTTATTTGCAGTGGTCAATTTCTCATTTATTTGTTAGACTGCACCGTGTGTTGCTACACCACGGGTGTATCACGGGTGTCCTGGTGATAACGGAGCGAGTGCTTTGATGGAGGTGCAACATGTTTGGAAACTCGATACAGTTTAAGTGAATAAGAGTCATGGAAACTATCTACTGTCTTCAATGATGGCTTGATGTTTTGTTTTGTTTGCTTTCACTGGCAACATTTGGCAGAACTGTAGAACCCAGACGTTTCCAAATTTTAATAATTTGGAAAGATCCTATTAAAAAGCAATAAGGCTTAAGAGAATGAAAAGACAAGCCACTGATGAAAAAAATATTTGCAAACCACATATCTGATAAAGCACTTGTATCTAAAGTATGCAAAGAACCTATAAAACTCAACAATAAGAAAACAATTGACATAATTTTAAATATAGGTAAAAGATCTGAATAGACATCTCACCAAAAAAGATAAATAGATGACAAATAAACATATGAAAAGATGTTCAACATAATATGTCATTAAGGAAGTTCAAATTAAAACATTGAGATAACTCTACATCTCTATGAGAATGGCTAAAATTAAAAAATATGTATATCTGACAATATCAAATGTTATCAAGTATGTGGAGCAACAGGAAGTCTCATTCATTGCTGGTGGGAATGAAAAATAGTATCTTCACTCTGGAAGATAGTTTGGCAGTTTCTTACAAAGCTACACATAGTCTTACCATCTGATCCAGTAATCATACTCCAAGGTGTTACTTGATGTGTCAACTAGTAGTAATTGTGACTGAGTGGAAAATAAAAGAAGACTTTTGTGTGTTATGATAGAAATATTTTGGAATCAGAAATTTAGCTGTGCCATCTTACAGACTGTGGGAGTTTGGACAGGTTAATTAATCATGCTGGGTTTATATTTTCTTACCTCTAAATTGGCGATAATAATATAACACTCAGAGAATTGTCATGAAAATTAAATGACAGAATATATGAAAAGCCCTAAGCATTGTGACAGGCTCAAACAGTGGCAGAGATGATGGCCACTAGGTCTAGAGAAAGAGAAGGAAATAAAACGAAAGAAGGAAGTAATAACTAATTTGAGGATACAAAAGGGGTTCAGATTATTGCAGGTTTTTCATATTAAAATACTATCATTACTATCCTTGGCAACCTAAGACTCGAGATTTAAGTAAAACCTCAATAGGTTTGAAAAATGACAGAAAAAGTAAATATTTAAAAAACAACTTCAAATTGTACAACAATCACAGTGAAACTCCTTTTTATAGTGGGGTGGGGGATCCATCTAACTAAGCCTTAAGTAAAATGAAAACAAAAATCTCTGAATATTTTTCCCAAATAAAACTTTAAGTTTGGGGAAAAGTTGATATTTTGCTTCAGTTTCCAACTTTATTTTCACTTTAAATATCTCTGAAGAAAAGTTAAAATCTAATTAGGACTTATCAGAATTTAGATGTATTTTTTAAAAAGAATTCTACTTGATTTCTTTACAACTTATTTTCCTTCCTGATGTGAATATACCAAATAGAAGCTGAGGAGCTAAGTGGAATGCCCCAGTTTCCACAGCAAGGGCTGAAAAGCTTTGTCTTAAATGAAGAGTCTTGTGCCCTGGATTTGCTGGAGAACCTCTATTTTAAGCAACTCCTCTTATTATTCTGTTTCAGGGACTCTATTTTTTAAAGTCCTGATTTTGCCTGAATGCCAAACTGTAGGAAGCCATATGATTTGGGGCTGCATCAGGTCCAGTATTTAAAATGCTAGAGGAGACTTAAAACACATTACCTCATTTGACTGGGGATAAAACTGAGACCCGAAGACGGTAAATAATTTGTCGCAAGCCCCCAGTTAGTACTTGATAAGCCAGTTTATATCCAGATCTGTGTGACTTCAGAGATCACACTTTTAACCACGTATTCATTTTCTGGGTTCTTGAACCCCAGTACCCAAGTGGTTCAGTTTTTGGGATGAATCCCATTTCAAACATACAATTCAGTGGGCAAAATTAATTTAAAGAGAATCCCATTCTTTCCTCAAATATATTAAGAATATTAAAGAATAACAAATGCAAATGCACAGTTCAAGTACATGAAATTCTAATTCTTCTACTACCCTCATAGCATAACTGTCCTGTAAGAACCCTCCCAAGTCCTCCTTCATGTCAGGCCAAAGTGCTTTCTTCCCACTCTGGTTAAGTAAATCAGCTCATTACTGTAGGCCCAAATCCTTTACCCTTTTCTTCCCTCTTCCCATTTCACTCTCCATTCCAACCCCACCTTGCTAACTCTGTTCTCCAATTCTGCATCTGGATAGCCCAAAGAACCTGTCTTATAAAGTCAGAGCTTCCCTAAGTAAAAAACTATCTCAGAAACCTTTATTTTAGGGAGGGAGAGAAGAGTTGAACATTTCCAATTTATAAATGCTAGTATTTTGCCTTTCTTTACACTTGTGAGATCACCTAAGTTAGTTTTTAACTTTCACTCATTTCTGAGTCTCTTATATACAGTTTCTGGTTACTGCCCTAGATTACATTCAAGGGACAATCTCACTTTCTAGCATTATGTATTCATAATGTATTCAATATGTATTCATCTTTTGTGGCAAGGTTTTGTACCCTCAGAAATTTAGAAAACCTGTCTTTCCAACAATTATTCCTGGGTCACTCATTAAATTTTTACCAGCCTGACCATATAATGTTAGGAAGTAGGGTTGTCCCTTGACATCCCTAGGACAGTAACCAGAAACTGTATATGAGAGATTCAGAAATGAGTGAAAGTTAGGACCTAACTTGGGCAATCTCACAAGTGTGAAGAAAGGCAAAACACGGACATTTATAAATTGTAAATGTTCAACTCTTCTCTCCTTTCCACATTTACTTAAGATAGCAGTTTATATTTTCCCAAAATGGCTGGAATAATATATATCCCATCATAGTTGCTCTTCTTACAATGTGACTTTGACACTCTTCCATTAGGAGGTAGGGTTGACGTTCTCTCCCCTAAAACATGGGCAGGCTTTGGTCATTGCCTCAACCAATAGAATACAATGGAAGTGGCAGTGACTTTCAAGGCTAGAACACAAAAACATTGCAATTCCACTGTTCTCTTGGATCCCTCATATTGGGGAAGTAAGCAAATACTCAGTATTGCAAATACTCATTCATCCTATGGAGAGGATCTGGGACCCCCAACCAACAGCCAGCACCAAATGATGAGAAATGAATATGAGTCGTTCTGGAAAGGGGCCCCTCAACCCCTGTCAAGTCTTCAGATGACTATAGATAGCTCCTGCCAACATAGGATTGCAACTGTAGGACAGACTTAAGTGAAAACTGTCTATTTGATCCTGTTCCAAATATCTGACCAAGAGAACTGGGAGAAATAATATATCAATGTTGCCGATTAGTTCACTAAATTTTGGGTTGAATTCATACAGCAATAAATAAATAAAGTAGACATTAATGCCTAATCTTAAATATGTCCCAGCATTAAGTTAATCCAGGCTAATTATAACATAGCCTTCAGGGAAAGAAGAGTTTCAGAAATGTTAAGGCCAGAATGGCGTGAGTGGCGGGGTTTCACTGTCCCCAGGAGGAAACTGAGTGTCATGGGACCAGGAACAATGCCCCAAGAAAATGAGTGAATTCAGAAAACAGACTACTTCTCAGTCTTGTCTATGAGACTCCCTGAATCTATACAGTTGCTGTGGCCAGATCCTAATTCTCTGGATGAGGAAACACATTTGATTATAGGGCAAACATTGAAATCTTTCTCATTAGAGCCTAGAATGAACTCTGTATGATTCAGAGTTCACACTCTGACTTCCCTCCTGTGATGGAAAAAGAATCCATCCACCTGGTATGAGCAAATGGGATTCTGAAAAGCCAGCAATAATCCGATGATGACTTAAGGTCAAGGAATCATTGGTGTTGCTTTGGGGGACACAGCCTGAGCTGTGTCATGAAGGGATATAAGTATCACTGAGGAAGGGATGCGGCACGCTGTCCAGAAGGTTCAAACAGGTTGTGGGAAAATGTATGATTTTTCCAAATAAGCCATTTTTCAGGAGAAAGAATAGAAGAAGGTGCCCTATATTTGTGGAAACCCAATTTTTGCTGTCCTCATTTTCTTACCTTCTCCTGGCATTCCACTTATTCTTTCTCTGGCTCAGGTTCCGACTCTGCATTCTCCAGAATGTTTCATCAAACACAGGAAAATGGGCCTGCCAGAACCATTAAGGAAAAATGTGGGGTTGGAAACTCATTTTCTAAGACACTAATCGTCATGTGAAACTGGGTAATTTCCTTCTTTGACCTGAAACAGCAAACGGCTCTTTGTGGGAGACTTGTTTGGAAATATGAGGTCAGACAATTAAGTTCACAAACTCATCCTAGAAAAAGTGCTGCATACCTCATTGTTGAATATCACTATGGTCACCTTTGAAGTCCTCCCCTTGGGAAGCTATGCACCGATGCCAGCACCTAGTCCACCCTTCAAAGCAGTTTTGGAACTCTTTTTCTGGAATGGCCATCCGAGCTGTCATCGTATTACACTTGATGTCCTGAATGTCATCAAAATGTTTTTCTTTCAATATTTCCTTTATCTTTGGGTAAAGAAAGAAGTTATTGGGGGCCAGACCAGGTGAGTATGGAAGGTGTTTCAATACAGTTGTTTATTGACTAAAAACTCCCTCACAGACAGTGCCATGTGAGCTGGTGCATTGTCATGAGGCAAGAGCCATGAATTGTTGGCGAAAAGTTCAGGTTGTCTGACTTTTTCATGCAGCCTTTCCAACACTTCCAAATAGTAAACTTGGTTAAGTTAACTGTCCAGTTGGTAACAATTCATAATGAATAATCCCTCTGATATAAAAAAAGGTTAGCAACATTGTTGTGACAAGTTCACGAACATAATTGTCACATTTTGTATGTTTCTGAGTCAGTTTGTCCCCTTTTATCTGCAAGGAAAAGAGGATCACTCAGATTTCTTTAAACCATGAGGGTTATTGTAAGAATAAGTAAGCAATAAGCAAGACAGCTTAATAGGTATCACTTGGTTCTTGACACACAAATACAAGAAACATCATATTCCTTAATTTTTCTAAATCAGACCTTCTCCCATGCCCCATCACCACATTGGTGAAAAATTTTAATCCTTTTGGAGAAATGCATGAATAAGACCTCTGGAATTTATGAAAGTCTAGTAAGCTTGGAAAAGAGCCTCTGGTATTCACAGTCCATTGTGGATAGCACCTAGGATGGCATTGACTAAATTCCTATAATTCATTCAGAGCTGGTCAAGCATCCTCTCCCTGTATGATTTCAGCTCCCAAGGCCACAGCATATGGTGCTCAGTCTCCATACATGTACATGCCACTGTTATCCATGTACATGTACATACCCTCCTAGGAGCTATGTGAGAGGGGGTGTTCTTTCCCCTCTCATCCCCATGAAGAGCACGCCATCAACCCCTACCCTCAAACCCCAGAAGCCTGTCTTTTTGACAGTGGCATACCAAGAGTATTTGAGTGTACTCAGTGGGATGAGTGTACTCAGTCCCAGAATAGGTAATAAGAGGGTGTCTTTTCTATAAAAAAAATGTGAAAACAATAATAAAATCCGTAAGTTTGCTTTTTAAAATTATCACCCACCAAGCAATTTAAAAATACTTGTCTGTGCCAGGGGCAAACTGCTCCTTCTTATCCAATGATGCCTTTGCCTTTTGAGCAATCGAACACTATGTCCCTATGAGCCTAGGCTTGGAAAACAGGTTCCCTTAACTCTCTCTTAGCAATAAAAATTTCAACCTCTTGATCATGGAGAGTCTTATCACCTGGTGTCATGGAGAGAACAAGAACTATCATGGATCTGGCCTCATGGGGATGAGAACCTAAGTAGTCCAGTTAATACAGATTGTTCTTGTTACATGGAGCTTTCCCACTGGGCTGCCTTTCAGTCAGGTGCCCGCCTTTGGCCCAATAAGTGGTCAGGTAGGGTTATAAGATGCCCCAATGTTGATTTATGTGGAAGGAACCTCATTTAAGCCTGATGTAGGCATAGCAGACATTGTGAGATTTAGCCTATACAACGGTATTTCAGTTTGACGGGTGCCTTTCAAGGTGGGCAGTTCAGGGAAAAGTGATGGAAACATGCAAAAGTGGCATACTGCATGAGCTCCCTGAATTGCCTTCATGTGTGGTGCAGACACAGTTGAATAAGACCATGTGAAGTCAGCATCCAGGGTTGAATGCCTGCCACTGCCTTGGGGGGAGACCTCTTATGCCCCTTAATTTGCCTACCTGAAAAGGAGGATTAACACAATCGAGATGTCTCCCCCAGTGGAAGGAATTAAAAAAAAAAAAACAAGTGACTTCAGGAATAAAGGATACTTATCTATTTCCTAGCTAAGGTACGTAGCTTACTTCATAGCTATCACTAGCTCAAGGAGGAAAGAATGGATTTAAAGCAGTGCTACTCGAAGTGTGGTCCAGGACCGGGCATCGTTAGCATCAACTTAGAAAGTGTTAGAAACAACCTTTGTACTTTAAGTGAGAATTTGGAACTGTTTATTTCTGTAGCATATCTAGACTATCCTGATTAATACAACTACAAATCAAGACTTGTGACATGGACCGAAACTAGTGTTTCAAGAAAATGTGTAGTTCTAGATGCCTGCGTAACACGATAGTCTGAAAATCAATGAGCTAAGCAACTCATTAAAGGAATTGAAAAAAAGAATAACCACAAAGACTCAAGGAAAGTGGAAGGGAAAATATTTTTATGTGAAGTAAAAACACACACATTTAAATAGAGATAATCCATTAAGCAAAGTCTGTTCTTTGAAAAACTAGTAAAGTCAATAAGTCTCTAGTGAGGATGACCAAGGTCATTTGGTATAGAAAGAAGCTGGATTGATCAGGATAGCTAAACCAGCTGCTCTAAAAACAACCCAAATCTCAGTGACCTAAAAATATTCTCATCACAGTCCAGTGCCGGTCAGTTGGCTCCACTTGGTGGCTATCCTCTAAATGGTGACACAGACTGTAGAATTGTCCCCAATGATATTCCTTAGGAACCGGCAACTGCCACCAGGAGCAGTCAGGACAAGAATGGATTTGAACTGTGAGTCTGGACTTCTGAAATTGTAGCCAACGTGCTTGCTCTCCTTGTTTCATTAGTCTGGAAGTCATGTGACCCTGCATTTTATGTGCTTGAACTTTTTGGACATGTATTGGTTATGATGGAGTTATTCTGTATTAGTGAAAAAAAGTCACAGAACTACTTCCAGTACATTACCATTTTATTGGTCTTTAAAAGAACCAAAATGAAGTAGTACGTTATTTAGAAATGTAAACAAATGTAGTAATACTACTTTGTAAAAAGCAGAGGAAGATTAAACACAAAACTTAGAATAGTAGTTAGCTCTGGGACTATCTACATAAACTCAATTGTATTAGTACTGTTCTAGTTCTTGAGTTGGATAGTGCATTCTTAGTATTCATTTTATTATTTTATTTTATGTCTAACTGCATTATATATAATCTTTTGTATGTATCAACTATTCCCTCTAATTACCCTTAGGTTCCACCTGCATGTATAGATCTTAGCATCTCAATTCCTTAGCTTTTCCATCTATGAAATGGGGATTATAAGACTAGATTCTACTTTCCTTATTAGGAGAGTATAAAAGTAAATGAATATTTTGAGATCCTAGTGCAAATCTTTCTATCCATTCCAATTTCCTTGGCTTCTTCAAAAAAGCAGCAGGCTGAAGACAGTTGAGAAAGGGCAAAAGACACCTGAGAGATGTTGTGTTCCTGTTGTAATGTGGCTGCACAATTAATGGTCTCATGACCGTCACACGAGACTGGCTTTCCGTCTTCTGATTCCATTTTGTGGAGGTGGGAGACACTGGGCTCTGTCACATGTGAAAATTCATTAAATACTCATAAGTTTCTCATATTCACATGAGAAGGGAGCTGTAGAATAAGAGAAAAGGGAAGAAAGAAACAGGAAGAAGACAGTAGGGAGGGCTGGATCCCATATGAGAAGAAGTGCAAGACCAAGCAGCTATAACGACTGTTTTCCTCCTATGAGCTCCAGCGGGCTTGTGAAAAGCTGAAGTACATTTCGCTTTCTAATTCTACTTGCCCACCCAAGAACTGATGATTCCTTTAAGTAATAACTGGGTCCTATTTAGCAGTGACCTGAAGTCATTAACTTATGTCCAAAGATCTGTTTCTCTACTCATAAGAATATACTCCAGGGGTCCCAGAGAAAGAAGTGATTTTTAAAATATTAATGCACAAAACAATCCCAGTGCATATTCTCCAGCTAATACTAGCACAGAGAGGTAATGAGCAATAATAGTTTTATTTAACTAGAGCTGTTGGGGCAGTATTTATTCATTGGAAACAATTTAAGAAATGGAAATGATAAAACAAAAGGCATTGCAGATTGGGGAAAATAAACAAGCTGCCAGTGAGGGTGAGTGGAGCTTTTCAAAGAAGCCATAAAATGTATCCAAATGCATAATAGGAATATTAAAGATCAAAAGGAAATTATCATATTCAAGCAATCCTGCCATATACAGACTCACCTCTCCTGGAATTTGAGGGGGGAGCAGTCAGTGGTAATAATTAAGAAAGCCTGCACTTGTGTTTTTTTTAATAAATATTTCATGATATGTCATCTGCTTCCAAGAGGAGCCATAACACGCCATAGCCACTGCATACTTAGCAGTTGTGGAATGACAAAAACTGGCCTAATTATGCTAAGATCACACAAATTTAGAACCAAAGGCAGTGGAAGCTGACAGGCCATGTCAAGGGCTATGAATTTGGGTTATGCACAGAACTCCAGGAGTTCGCAGTGTCAGCTTGTTACGCGCCAGGCACCCAGGCAGGACTTACTCACCGAAGCACTATTGCCAAGAGTTCTAAAAAACACTTTTTGGCAAGAACAGCACTTCAGGGATTATCAGAAATGAGCAGACCGTAGTCCAAAGGACCCAAATCTCCCCCATCTTGGAGAGACCTTAAGTCTCAGATACTGCAAATCTTACTGCCTGATTTGACCTTTTTGAGTGTAGGCAATTTCTTAATCTTCATGAGTTTTGGTTTCCTTATTCATGGATTTCAGAATTATGTATTGAGCACCTACTATGTGTCAAATACTGTTCTGGACACTGGGGATATAGCCGTGAGCAAAACAGACATGTTTGCTCTGGTGGTGTTCTCATTCTAGGGGGAAAGACAGACTATAAACAAAGGAAATATCAGGAGAGAGGCCCAAGATGGCAGATTAGGTAAATGCTATGCACATGTTACCCCAGGATCACGCCAAAATTAAAAATAAATTATAGAAAAATCAACCTCAAGAATCATCTGAAGACAGAACCCCGATAATTAAGGATATAAAGAGGCCACATCAAGACTGATAGGAGGGGCAGAGATGCGAAAAGGGCTGACCCCAAATCCACAGATAGTAGCTGAACACCAGGAGGGTGCTGGCAGTGGTTCCCCGGGAAGAGGGAGGTGTGCCAGCCCCACACTGGGCTCCCCAGCCCATGGTTCCTGCACTGGGAAGAGGAATTTCCACAACATCTAACAGTGAAAATCAGTGACGACTCTGTCCATCTGCGTGAGATGGAAGACGGCTGGAAACCCAGATACCATCTTAAAGAGCCCACATATAGTTTCACTTGCAAACACTCACCTGGTCTCTGGTAGAGGGGTGGCAACTCGAGAGGAACCAGAGACATATGGAGAAAGACTGAGTTGTGTGGCTTTAGGATGAGGGCTGGAAGGACAGGAGCCATTATCCCTGTGTGGAATCTGACTCACATGTAACCTACAGGAGGGCACCATCTTTTCTCTGTTGAACCCTCCTCCAAAGAGCTAAATCTGAGAGAGCATTGGTCTGGTAAGAACTGCATGTGTGCACCACCTTGGTGACACCCTGGGTCCCCACCCCACACAGCTAGTACTGCATCACCCAGTACACTCTTCATTACTGAGGGGCTGGCCTGCCTCACAAGCTGTGGAAGACTTGGATAGCAGCAGACAACCTGTGGAAGGCCGGGGAACTTTGGTGGTGGGCAGTAACACAAACCTGCATTGCAGCCTCTCTTGGGCAGTGCATGGGGACAGCTCATGCAGGCTTAAGGTGAGCGGTGGCTGGCCACAGTGTTCTCAGGCCTTTTTTGCAAAGTGGTCATAGGCCCAGCACTGGTGCAAGAACCAAAACTGCATTAACTTTGTAAAAACCATTGGCCACACCCCGTAGCTCCCTGGAACCTGGCACCATCCACCTAGAGCTGCATTGCCAGGGGCACTCAAGGTGCCTGGGTGGCTGGCCATGTCCCGCAAGCTGCAGAAATCTTTTACAGCAGTAAATGACCTGAGGCAGCTTGGGGAACTTTTGGTGGCGAGCAGTGATCCAAAACCTGTGCCCCAGCCTCCCTTGGTGAGCTCTCCGGGATTTGCAAGTGTGAGTTGAGTGGTGGCTGGCTGTAGTGCTCTAAGCGCATTTTACAAAGTAGTCGCAGGCCAGGCACTGCCTCAAGGCGACTGGTGGCTGGCTGCCAAGTAGTCATAAGCCCAGTGCTGGTGCAAGAAGGACATCTGGATTAACTTTGTAAATACCACCTGCCTCATCTCGTGACAACCTGGGACCCTGCCCTACCCAGCTAGTGCTACATCATTGGGGACACTCTCGACATTGGGTCAACCAGCTCGGCCCACACACCTAAGGAGGCTCTTTCAACAGCTGGACCTTACAGGCAGTTGGAGGGTGGCAACAGGTGTAGGGAGACCTGGGCCTTTTGCTAAGCTGCCTCTGGCCCAGTACTGGTGGCAGCTGGCCTTGGTTGGTGAGGCCAAGGTGGCACAATGAGGCCACCCTCACATGCCTCCAGGTCCAGCACAAGCAGCAGCCAACCACATATAGCTTTGTGGCTCCTACCAGGTAACTACAGACTTGTCATAGGCAAGGCTGAAATGTGCCTGCACATAAACCCTCCTGAAGAGACACCAGAAACAACATACCCAGAGGCCAGCTTCAGACCACATCAGAGCACTACCTGGTTATTCCTATACGCAGCACACCCAAAGGGTGGTCTCAACAGGCACGAGAGCCCACAGGGGCAAAGCCCCCTCTGATCAGTTACCCCCACAGAGCCGCTCCTACTCTGTGGGTGTAGCCAATCCTCCAGTCACTCAGCCTGGGAGTCAGTCCCACTCACTGATGCACCCAAAGCAATCAAGTCTCAGCTACAACAGAACACACACACAACACACAAGAGGCACTCCTGGAGCACATGCACAGGTCAGGGTGACTGTGCCATTGGACCACACAGGACACATACTACATAAGGCCACCCGGCAACGACTGAGAGACATAGGAGATGTACCTAACACGTAGACACAAACACAGAGTGGCAGCTAGAATGAGGAAACAAAAAAACAAGCAGGTCCCAAATCAAAAGAACAGGAGAAACCTCCAGAAATAGATCTAAATGAAATGCAGGCAACCAACCCACCAGCGACAGAGTTTAAAGCACGGGTTATAAGAATGTTTAAGGAACTTAGTGAGAATGTCAACAAAGAGATAGCAAGCATAAAGGACCTAGAAACCATAAAAGAGAACCAGGCAGAAATAAAGCACAATAACTGAAATGAAGAATACATTAGAAGGAATCAACAGCAGATTAGATGAAGCAGAGGATCAAATCAGTGATTTAGAAGACAAGGTAGCATAAAACACCCAGTGGGAACAACAAAAAGAATAAAAAACAATGAAGATAGTTTAAGGGACCTGTGGGACAACATCAAGCATAAAAACATTTGCATCATAGGAGTACCAGAAGGAAAAAAAGAGGGAGCAAGGGATTGAGACCCTATTTGGAATCTAAACAACTAAATAAATGAAAATTAAAACAGAAACAGATTCATAGGTACAGACAAACTGATGGTTGCCAGAATGAAGGGAGGTTGGTGGGGGCTGAGTGAAAATGGTGAAGGGGTTAAGAAGAACAAATTGGTAGCTACAAAATAGTCATGGGAATGTAAAGTATAGGATAGAGAATGTAGTCAAAAGTATTGTAACAACTATGTATGCTAATCGAGAAGACTCACTGAATACATTTTATAAATGTCACCACTATGCTGTACACCTGAAACTAATATAAAATAATATTGAATGCCAAGTGTAATTGAAAAAAAATTGGGAAAAAAGCAAAAAAAATGAGTACAAAAAATATGAAATACCAGTTGGCATTTAGAAAATAGTCATGGGGATGTAAAGTGCAGCATAGGAAGTAAAAAAAAATAATAAATAAATAAATAAAACTTATGAATTGTTTATTTCTGGAATTTTCCATTTAATTTTTTGCCTCCCGTTTGACTGTGGCAACTGAAACTGCAGAAAGTGAAACCATGGATAAGGAGGGCATACCAAAATAACATAGCAGGAATTTGAACCCAAACCTTCCGATTCCTCCTTCCTAATACATATTTTAGTGACATCCAATCTTAAAGAAGGACTTCAAATTACTTCTCTAACGAACCTTTCTGGGATGTGATTTAAGATGGGACGTGATCCTGAAATTTCTCTACAGCAAAAAACTCTAAAATTTGAAGTTCTTGTATTTCAAAAACTTTGGTTTTCAGTGGCTGTAAGTTTCCCCTAACACTCAGAAACACATATCCATAGGACCCTACAGTATCTTTCTCACAAGACTGAATCAATTCATGGACTTGTTTTTTTCACCCAAGTGAATCAGTTGTTGATTTGGCATTATTAAATGCTGATTAGATGCCTACACATGTCATTCCTATATCTGTAATCCACCCTAGACAAAAGTTCTCAAATACCAGCAGTAACCCACA
The DNA here is from genome assembly GCF_964194185.1 of Rhinolophus hipposideros. Classification (NCBI taxonomy): domain Eukaryota; kingdom Metazoa; phylum Chordata; class Mammalia; order Chiroptera; family Rhinolophidae; genus Rhinolophus; species Rhinolophus hipposideros. The sequence goes on along the minus strand of NC_138060.1, from coordinate 7,167,287 downwards.
TACTATTCAAAACTCCAAATCCACACTGGTCCCACACTTTCGTGACTGCTTCCCTCGCTCCCCATGTCAACACTCATTACTTTCTAAATGTCCTTATTATGCTGGCCAAATATAACTCCACTTACAACTACCCACTTAGATAAAGCCTTCCCCTCAATTTTGGTTTTAAATGTCTGAAGGGGAATGGATATCACAGAATTTGGGACCCAGCAACTAGTTTTTTATAAAGCCTATCTGATTTCTTTTTCTGCTTCCAGGTAATTGGTTGAAAAAGAAACATTAGCATTGCTCTAACTAAAAACCTACACAAGATTACTTGGTATATATCAAGCACAGTTTGTTCTAGGCAGAAAGAATCTGCCTGGCAGTGTGGAACTTGATTTTGGGGGGGTGGGGAGTAGAAGTTAGTAGAGGATTTGCAGCATGAGATCAGCTCCCATCCCCTGCCGGTCTTTCTGTGCTTCAGTATACATCGAGGACAGGAAGGAAAAGCAGCAAACTCTCAAGTTGTTCTTTCCTGGCAACACTCTACTATTGTACAACTGGGCTAGAAAGTGGCTTTGAGCTGCAAAAGCTGGAGCTCTACAAAAACACAGCAGAACTATTCAATGACTGCCAACTAAATTCTGAGTCTTGGAATAGCCGCCTAATGAGACAAAGGGATAAGATGGCACTGAAGATGCTGTTCAACTTGCTGGTGACTATCTTTCCTCCTCATTTGCAGTGAAAAAGGAGAAGCATTGAAATGACCTTTTGTCTGCAGAAAAGTGAATTTAGAGGAGCAAAGAGGACTGATTTTCCCTTTGCCTGCCCAACTCCCACCACGCAGCAAGTTAAACACCCCTGATGCTCAATGCCACAGCCACTGAGATCACCTACAATGGTTCCTATTCGTCCCCAACTTTAATTCTGCCTCTTTCCTTCCTCCCCTATGTACTTGAGCAAACCTTGCTATTAAACATTATCCGGCTATTAAAATTCTCATTTTATATTGTAATAAGATTATTTATGGAATGAGAAACACTTCCTAATAGACCATTAGTGAAACTAGGTTTCAAAATAGTAGCTAATACATGATCTCAATTTTATATTGTAAAATAAAGAATATCTAGAAGAATATAAAAACATGAACAGTGATATTCTTAGAAATCACATAATAATGAGTGTTTTTAATATGCTTCACTTTTACTTTAACTAAATCCTCTTTAATTTTATAAGGGTGATGTGTGTTACTTAAAAATTCCACATTATCATTACAATGAATTTAGCATAGTTACCTACCTATTGTGTATAGTACTATGGTAAAATAACATAAAAGAAAAGAAGATTCTTTGTCTTCAAAGAACTTACAGTCTAGTTAATTGCCCAGAAGACAAACAATATGGAGATAACCAAAATATTATGAAGCAGACTTTTACTTTTTAAATAAACGTTTTATCTTAGAATATTTTTGGATTTATAGAAAAACTGAGCAGATAGTATAGAGATTTATCATGTACTCCACACTCAGGTTCCCTGTTAACATACTAGTATGCTACATTTGTTGTAATTGATGAACTGATATTGATATATTACTATTAAATAATCTCATACTTTATTCAGATTTCCTTAGCTTTTACCTAATGTCCTTTTTTTTTGTTCCTGTGCAGGATACCACCTCACATTTATTTGTCAACTCTCCTTATGCTCCTCTAGACTGCCACAGTTTCTCAGATTTCCCTTGTTTTTGATGACTATGACAATTTCAAGAAGTACTGGTGAGGGATTTTGCAGAATGTCCCTTAATTGGGATTTATTGATGTTTTCCTCATGATTAAGTTTGAAGTTATGGTTTTCTGTGAGGAAGATCACAAAGGTAAAAGGGCCATTTGCATCATATCATGTCAAGAATATACACGATCAACAAGACCTCCCATAGTTAATGTTGACCTTGAGCATCTGGCTGGCTGAGGTATTATTTGTCAGATTTTCCCACTGTCGTCACTCTTCCCATCCATACTGTAAATATTCTTCAGGAGGCAGTCACTATGTGCAACCCACACTTTGAGTGGGGAGTATGTTCCATCTCTTCGAAGGCAAAGTTTATACATAAATGATTTGGAATTCTTCTGCATGGGAGATTTCTCTTATTTCTATTTTCTCCCTATTTGTTTATTTAATCATTTATGTATATTAGTATGGACTCATGGATATTTACTTTATACTTTGGGTTGTAATCCAATACCACTTTTTTTTCTTGCTCGAATATTCTCAGCTTTGGCCACTAGGAGCTCTTCTAGTGCCCCTTTGCCTTACTCTTATCATTGTGGGTGTGTGTGTGTGTGTGTGTGTGTGTGTGTCTGTGTGTCTGTGTCTGTGTGTATACCCTTATTTTCTGCACTACAAGTGCTCCAGGCTTATCTTGTATATTTCCTGCCCCAGTCCTAAAATCTGCCATTTTTAGAAGGATTGCTGGTTCTTTTTTTTTGAAGAATGGGATTAGATATCAAGATCTGATCTTCAGGAGTGAGCATTGCTATTGCGGTATCATGGCTTCTGAGTCATGTCAGATGATAGAACAAGGAACTATGTGTGATTATACTAACCCATGTATATACATATTTTTTAAAATATGTCTAAATGTAATCATCTGTACCTATACTAAGCCAAACATGAATTCATACTGATGTGTCTCTGAGTTTGGTCAATTACTGCATGGATCATTCTAGCTTACTTCTCTGGTTTATTTGTAACCTCCCACTCAAATAATAAAAAAAATAAAATAAAATAAAAATCTCTGGGAATAAATCCTAGATATCAACATATTTTAAAGCTCCCATCTCTGCCCTCTTTATCCCTCCAGTAATTCTAATATGTTGCTGGGGTTGAGACCCAGTGTCCTGGTCAGATTACACTAGATTTCACTCCTAAGTCGCCAGTGCCTGGGGCCTGGTACATAATAGGTGTTCAAACAATCCTTGTTGCTTACATGAAGCTGAGTCTGAGGTCTGAGGTGATGTGGGGATGCTGTGTGTATGGAAAAACAGGAAAGGGTGAATCTGAGGGGTATGGGCAGAAGATGCTGCCTGAAAAATAAAGGATGATCAAAAAAGTTAGACGACAGAGGAGGGTTGAAGCAACTGTCCTCGTGCACCTGAACCAGATGTACGTAAGGCCCTTTGTTCAGTGTTTTCCCATACACACAGAAGCAAGAGGAGAGAAAGCAGGCCAACGTTCTAGCAAGTATGCTTAGCTATAAGGAATAATTTCTTCTCTGTAAAGATGTAAAAATAGAGAGAAGTCTGTGAAACATTAGTCCCTGTGAATGTATTAAAAACTCCCGTAGACACTGCTACTGAATTAGGTCAGCTGTGAAATTCAGTTTGAAAAAGTAGTTAGAACTGGTGATTAAATGTTTTTCAATTTTTCTTCTGCCAGGAAACAATTAAGTCCTCATGATTCAAGATCCCGATCCCACGCTAGCTGTGTGGTCACTTACTATGAACTGCATTTGTAAGTAAGATGGGCAGGTTACACTAAATCTATAAAACTTCATCCCTTTCTCTTCCACTCATCCGACACATGACAGGGCCTTGCCTAGTGCAGAGGCAGACATACTCTAACATCAGAACATTGCCTGTCTTACCTGCAGCTCCTGAATCACTCTCACTTTCCTCTCCCCTCAATCCATGCTGACCATTTTTTCAGTTCTTCAAGTATCTCTTTCTCACCATGAAAACTTGGCACAAACTGTTTCCTGCTCCTTTTTCATCTAGCTAACTTCTTTCCATCCTTTCTATCTCAGCTCAAGCATTACTTCTTCAGGGTAAGCCCTCCCTGACTGAACAGCCTAAGTCAGAGGCTCCTTCGCTCAATGTCCTCATAGAACCATATCCCACGGAGCAGGTTCTTAGCATATAGAAGGACAACGGCTATTTTTAGTTTCTGATTAGTGTCTGTCTCCTCTTTCACACAATAATTTTCCCAGTTCTTTATTGTTGCATAACAAACCACCCCCAAAATTTAGTGGCTTAAAACAACAGCCATCATTTTACTCATTAGTCGCAATTTGGGCAGGAATTGCTTAGGAATGCTCATCTCTGTTCCACATTGCATTAACTCTGCTGGAGCTAAAGGATACACTTCTGAGATGGCTCACTCATGTGGCTGCCAGGCGGTACTGGCTGTCATCATCGGCACATGGCTTCTCCCCATGGTGACATAGTGACTGGATTTCTAGAGCACGAGACAGGAAGTGGAGGTTGCAGTCTTCTTTAGTCCTGTGACTGGAAACTGGCACAGCACCACTCCTACCATATGCTACTGGACAATAGTCACAAAGCCCAGATTCAAGGAAAGGAGACAGGCTCCCCCTCCCCTTCAATGGGAAAAATGTCAAAGAATTTTGAGGCCATACTTAAGAATTCCATGAGTTTTAAGTCTGTTTCTTTTCCATTGTCATCTGAGTATCTAGCACAAAGCCTGGCACAGAAGAGGCTCCTGATTAAATGACGAAACTCATTCTTGGTGGGTTTTTTTTTTCTATGACCAGTGAGCCTGTGTTTGGCCACAGTATTTCTGAGCTTATTCCTTACTCTGTGATTGTCTGAGCTTTGCCTACAAGCCAACCTGTTGTGCCAAACAGATACCTAGGTACTTCACACAGGAAGAAGCCAATTTATTCAAGCCCACTCCTTGATTCCAGACTCACTTTCTTATAGTTGTGAGAGAAGACTGCAAACAAGTCACTCTCACAATTAGCAAAAGTGGCAATTACAGACACTTGCCTGAAAACACAGTGTACTTTAAATTAGTTACACATGACTAAGACAAGTGATATCCACCTACAGCTGACATTCAACACCACCCACGGCAGCTTGCAGTTGCTGATCTAAAACCACTGGGGAAATCAGCCCAGCATAAAGCTTGCTTGGAAAGAATCTACCAGTTGTGAATTCTGAACATAGCCTCATTCATTCATTCATTCATTCATTCATTCCAACCCAGTTTCCTCCTCCACTCACAGGCCTGATTATATACAGAAAACTCTTATTAAGCCCTTACTGTGTACCAGGCACTCTTCCAAATGCCTTATATGTGTTCATTTAATCCTCACAACAACCATGTCAGTGTTTCTATTATTATCATCAGACACTAAGATGGCCACCATGATGCCACCTTTTGGTATTCATGTCTTTGTCACTGTGACCTCTTCCCTCCAAGTGTGGGCAGAAGCTTCTGGCCAATGTTATATGGCAGAGGTGATGGGGCGTGTGTGATCATGCTGTCGGGCAATCACTCTGGAGCCTCTCTCTCAATCTCTCTCTCCCGATAGTTAACTTTGAAGAAGAAGCGAGCTGCCATGAGGCTCACAGCTCACAGCCACAGGAAATGAATTCTGCCAATGACCTGGGTGAGCTTAGGAGTGGACTCTCTGCAGACTCCAGGTGAGAAGCCAGGCACTGCCAGCATCTGGATTACAGCCTCATAGGGGATCTCGCTAAGCTGTGTCTGGAATCCTGACCAATGGAAACAGGGAAATGATAAATGTGTGTTGTTTGAAGCTGCTAAGCGTGTGGTACTCTGTTAGGCAACACATCCATTTTACAGGTGAGAACAGTGGGGACATTAAACGTTTTTCCCAGGAACTCTCTAAGCTTTAAATTTGTCCTTCCACTGTATTCTAAATAACAAAAGCTGCCACTTCTGAGCACTTACAACATGCCAGTAATTGTGCCAGGTGCTTCACATGTTGCATTTCCTTTAACTCTCACAAAACACCTGTGCAGTAGGTATGACTATCATCTTATTTTATAGCTAAATAAACTGAGGCCACACAGGTTAATTTGCCAAAACTCACAGCTATTTCATGTTGGATCCAGGATATGAATCCAGACAGCTAGACTCCAGAGCTCATGTTTACTTCACTTTTTAAAAATTCAATCCATTCATTTAAATGTGTATTGTATGCTCTTAAACCTACACTCTATTGCTTCCGGGAATGATGGGCTATAACTACAGGTGGGTCTTGATAAAGTGGGAAGATACAGGCCTCAGACCTAGGCTGGGCTTCCAAGAACTAAGAGTGAAAATTGTCTCTCAAACTGCAGCACATACACTCGGTGGAGAAGCTACAGAGAACAAAATAATTGCAGGAAAGTGTCCTCCTAAGGGTTCTGGGAACAGGACTTCAAAGGCTGCGAGGCTGGAAAGAACATGGAGATATTTTCATCAGGGATATGCACATATGGTTGGTAGATCTGAGAAAGGGGTGCACTAGACCTTTTGTAAGCTCAGCTGCCTCCCCAAACCAGGCAAGCTCAGCCTTATGCGTGTAAGTCTAGAACAATTCTGCAAATAAACTAGATATGCTCATGGCAACTTGTCTCTCAGCCAGGATCGCCCTATCAGTCCTGGAGTTAAGAAACAGTGTAACACTGGAGCACATTAGAGTACACTCAGGCTTGGTGAGTGTCCTTAGGCCAGCTCTAGGTGGAACCTGCCACCGTCCTGTGCCTGACCACTTCAAAAGCATTGCAGAAAAGCTGAGAGAAGAGGGCCCGACAGAAATGGTATCCAGGGGCTGCATATCTCCTATAGCTTGACCTAGATTCTGTTTGTTCTGACTCTGTGATGAGCAAAACACAGTCCCGGCTCTCAAGAAACTCAGATTTGAGCAGAACTCATAGAAACAGCAAACAATCAGAACGTGGAAACATTGATGTAAGCTAGACCAGAAGCCCACACTGAATGCAATAGGAACACTAAAGCAGGAAAAACCAATTCCCAACAGCAAGACTGCAGAACACTTCTTGGAAGGCAGCATTTGGCATAATTCTGGAAAAATGGTTAAGTACCAAATACGTAGGAGCAAGGGAAATGTTTGTCCCAGAAAGAGGAAATATTGTGTTCAAAGATATAGAGGTGAGAGCTACAAAGAGTATACAAAGAGCAACAAGAACTAAATTAGACTAGAGTGTGAGTAGCAAGGAAAGCTAAGTAATGGGTCATAAAGGGAGAAAAAGGCTGGGGCCAGACCATCTAGGATTTTGAATGCTGAAAGTAAAATAAAATAAATAAATACATTTGACTACTATTCTATAGAATGGGGAGTTCTAAAAATTTTTTGAAAACTTATGTACTTAAATTTGCCTGACGTTCAAAGAAACATCATTTCTCCTTGTTAATAGAGTCCTAAATAAAAAAGGGCATTGTTTCTTAATGTATTGTAAGGAACACTGATTTTAGTTTCTATAAAATAAAGAGTCCTGTGGTAAAATGAATATCAGAAATAAATACATTCCTCTTTTGAAAATCTAAAGTGCCTGTTAAGATAATATTAGCAATGAGAAGTCCTGCAGTAGAAAAATATTTTTAACTGTTTCACCCAGTGTTTTCTCAAGTATTTAATTACTATTTTTTTCTTTTAGCAAACACATAATAGGCCTGACAATTAAGTTCACAAACTTGCCACCGTGCGCTTACATTGACAGCACTGTACAAACAGCTTGGTAAGGTTTCATAACCTTGGTATATCAGTGTCTCACAGCTGTGTTTGTGTCAATTTGTGGCGATTCTTGCTGAGTAGTGCTCATTATTGTTGTGTGTTTTTGTGTGCTGTCCCAAGAATGTCTGAGCTTGAATTGGAGCAATGAACAAATATTAAATTTCTTGTTAAACTTGGCAAAAGTGGAAGTGAAATCAGGGACATGATAATCCAAGTTTATGGGGATAATGCCATGAAGAAAATGGCAGTGTACAAATAGATTAAACATTTTTCTGAGGGGAGAGAACACATCACTGATGAAGAGAATGGGGACAGCCAGTAACAAGTAGAATTGATGAAAATATTGCAAAAATTTGTCGAATTGTATATCAAAATCATCAGCTGACTGTGAGAAGCATAGCAGACCAAGTAAACATCGATAGGGAAATAGATAGGAAAATCTTAACTGAAAATCTTGGCATGAGAAAGGTGTGTGCAAAAATGGTCCCAAAGGATCTCACTGATGAACAAAGCAAAGGAGAGTTAAGGTTTGCCAAGACCTTTTGGAGAGGCAAGACGATGTTTTGGGCTGTGTTATCACTGGTCATGAAACATAGGTGTACCAACAGGACCCTGAAACAGAGCGTCAAAGTACACAATAGAAGTCAGCCAATTCTCGACAACCAAAAAATTTCCATCAGTCCAAATCAGGAGCCAAAACGATGTTGCTAACCTTTTTTTTTTTATATGAAAGGGATTATTCATTATGAATTTCTACCAACTGGACAGTTAACCAAGTTTACTATTTGGAAGTGTTGAAAAGGCTGCATGAAATAAAAACCACAATGAGATATCACCTCACCCCAATCCGAATGGCTATCATCAACAAGACAAATAGTAACAAGTGTTGGAGAGGCTGTGGAGAAAAAGGAACCCTCATACACTATTGGTGGGAATGCAGACTGGTGCAGGTGTTATGAAAGGCAGTGTGGAGATTCCTCAAAAAGTTATGAATAGAATTACCATATGACCCAGCAATCCCTCTCCTGTGTACATACCCAAAAAATCTGAAAACATTTATAAATAAAGACACATGTGCTCCAATGTTCATTGCAGCTTTGTTTACAGTGGCCAACACATGGAAACAACCAAAATGTCCTCCGATAGATAAATGGATAAAGAAGTTGTGGTATATATACACAATGGAATACTATTCAGCGGTAAGAAAAGATGAAATAGGACCGTTTGTGATAACATGGATGGATCTTGAGATTATAATGCTAAGCAAAATAAGTTAGACAGGAAAAGCAGAGAACTATATGATTTCACTGATATGTGGTATATAAACCAAAAACAACAAAAGAACAAGACAAATGAGAAACAAGAACTCATAGACACAGATAATAGTTTAGTGGTTACCAGAGGGTAAGGAGGTAAGGAGGTGGTAGATGAGGGTAAAGGGGATCAAATACATAGCGATAGAAGGAAAACTGACTCTGGGTGGTGAACCCCCAAAGGGGTTTATAAATGATGTAATACAGAATTGCTCATTTGAAATCTATGTAACTTTACTAACAATTGTCACCCCAATAAATTTTAACTTAAAAAAAAATAAATAAAAGGCTGCATGAAAAAGTTAGATGAAAATGACCTGAACTTTTCTCCAACAACTCATGGTTCTTGCATCACGACAATGCACCAGCTCCCACAGCACTGTCTGTGAGGGAGTTTTTGGCCAGTAAACAAATGACTGTATTGGAACACCCTCTCTACTCACCTGATCTGGCCCCCAATGACTTCTTTCTTTACCCAAAGATAAGGGAAATATTGAAAGGAAGACATTTTGATGACATTCAGGACATCCAGGGTAATACGATGACAGCTCTGAGGCCATTCCAGAAAAGAGTTCCAAAATTGCTTTGAAGGGCGGACTACGTGCTGGCATCAGTGCATAGCTTCCCAAGGGGAGTATTTCAAAGGTGACCATAGTGACATTCAGCAGTGAGGATGTAGCACTTCTTTAGGATGAGTTTGTGAACTTAACTGTCATATTGTATTAATATTTCTTGCAACTATAGGATATATTCTTGCAGTGGGTGCATAGCCTGTTTCTTCAAATTCTTATGTTAAAGAAGAGCTTCCTTAAGGGGATGTCCAGGTTCTTATTAGTCTTTACAAGTGGGTTGAGAAGACGATTTCTCTTCTGTATTTAGTGGGCGAGTTTGCCTAAAAGGGATGAGGTGAAGATGACTCTACCAAATGGGCCATCATCCAAGAAAATACTTCATTGAGTCAGTTTTTTCTGTTTCAAGAAAACTTGCAGTATTCACTGTTGTCTCAATGATTTGAAGGCCCCTGATGGACTCGTCTAGATACAAGGATCAGAGCATTCCACATTAATTACAAGTGTCCATTAGACGGTCCAGGAGTGGTTGTGCAGGCAAATAAATGGGGCCAGAACAATCTGCAAAAGCACAGGACTAATATAAATCAGACCAACACTGCCAGCGGGCTTCAGTGGGATCAGGCACGTGATTCAGACATAATATAATTTATGGCTGCTGCTTCTCTCTTCTTCCATATAAATATTTTGCGCCTTTTGGAAGGATTTTTTACAATCTATTCCAGGCAACAGACCCAAAGATACAGTACAGAAAGGGAGCATAATTTGGCAATAAAAGTGTTGTAATAAGTGATTTTATGTAACTGAAATGCCCGTTCCTTTGCTACAGCCTCCCACTCATTTTACAACCAGTTAATATTTTTCTGAACTTTTGTGTTGCATTCTACTCAGCCACCTCTGCAATCTTTTTTGCCTATTTTTCTGCCAGAGTCACAAGAATAAAGCTGTCAGATGATCTGCAAAGCCATTTTTCCTGTCTGGCAAATCGTCCAGAGGCAACTATAACCTGCTACCTGCTCCACTATGTAAGAGAAGTAACCTGCCTTAACAAAACAGAATTTAAATATTCTTTTGATCTGCGTTATTTACAGGCATCTAGGATGAATGAGTGAAAATATATTTCACCAACATTATTTGACCTTGTTCCAGCGGGACTGGGGTAGGTATTCCAATTTAGCATATCCTCATATTGACATTCTTAGAGAGACGCTATATAGCTCTCCAACAGGATAGCTCAGGGTATTTGAACTGTAATAATTAATGGGGCTGCTCCTAGGGGAAAAAAGATACAGAAAGAAAGTGCCTCAGAAGAAGAAAATTAAGAACTGAAGTGGGCTAATGGTATACAGTGGTTAGGCTTTGAATGTGGTGAGGATTTATGGTTTCAATTAGTGCTGGAGAGCAATTGTAGAAAGTTATTAGCAGTCGACTGGCATTCTCCAACATGGCTCATTTGTGTATTGTTCAAGATTAGCTAGGTCTTTAGTTGTTTACAAACACACATGGTGGCTTGCATTAAATGTGCGGAAGTGCCTGCAATATTACCTATTAGGAGGTCTTTAGCAGAGATGAAGTCTGGTGCTTTGGTTTCTTAGTACTCCTGTGTGGGCAAAGCAAAACTCAATTTGCAACGTTTTCTTCCATTTAAGAAAAACAAAAAAAGTTGATTTTCCTCACCTGTTCTAAACTCTGACATGGTATTTCAAATGAATAGCTCGCCCCCCCAACACAGTCCCTCATATTTAAAATTCTTAAATGCCTCAAATACTCAATGTGGTGCTGCCTCGAATATAAATTAATTTTTAAAATCTCCCCACTGGACTGTTTTGCACTGAAATCCATAAATCTTTATGTCGAGTGTGCATATTTTTCTCCTTTAAAGCTTTTGGGGCTTTATTCATCTGGTGAAAAAAGTCTCCAGTAGATTGAGGGATCTGCGAACACAACAAAACATGCTCAGTCCCAGGGCATTGAAAGCTGTGCCTGGTTCCCCTCACATCAAACAGCAGGGAAAGCATTAAATTACCTTGAGCCTGCAGACCTGGGCCTCAGCATCTCACAGAACCCTGAACATTTTCCCTAGCCCATTCGTACAGGAAATACAAGGTAACCCTTCCCACACATGGTCACATTAGGATTCCTCACAAGATGGCAAGCCCTGGGTCCAGGGGCGATGCTCTCACTACAAGAGAACAGTGACTTGTGTTTTGCGTGCCTATTCTATACGGCTATCGAGGGTATCGTCTTTGGTCCCCAAATTCAAGTGGGTAAGAAAAAGGAATTTCATAATTTTCATTATTTATTTATATCCTAACCGAGGATATTTCCTTATTTGAAAAGCATTCATTTTAAATAAAAACATGTATCTCTCTAAATCAGATTAATGTACCCAAACCTTTATTCCTCCAGCTGAGGGAGACTAATGTGTGACCTGTAATCTGAAAGACTTACGTGATAGAAAAGCAGGGTAAGGCCTGCCGACATTGACCTGTCCCACTTCACTGGGGACCCTTGAAATTAAGCATCTTCCTACTTCTCTGCCAGTAGACACACTGCTATGTACTCATTCCCTTTTGAGGTCTATCTCCTTCTTCCCTGATGCTCCTGTGAATAAATACAGTAAATTTAAGCATTTATACACGGTAATAGGAACAGAGATCCCAGTATTTCATTTTCAGTTCTGCAAAAATCCCAGGGCAAAGAGAGAGCAAGTGTTTGGCTCTTTGGAATGAAGAAGATAAGAACCCAAACATGCTAATATCTGTAAAAACGTATCCTGTCTTCAGTCTATTGCAGATGTAAGGAGGTAAGAAACCCATCCTATACTTTTCCTTTCCTATCCAGAAAATGAGTGTATTCCTCTCAATTTTGATTGTCTTGGGCCTCTCTTAGAAACTCAGTTATTGCTGTATGAGGAATAGAGAAGAATGGATACAGGACAGAAAAAAAAAATAAATCCAAGAAAAGGGGATTCCCAGAATTATAAATATTGAAATACAAATACAGTCTTCTTCTTGTCACCCAGCCATGAATGTGAAGTCACTAGAAACCCATGACTGAGTATGAACCTCTAAAAGGCCAATGATGAGGTTCATGTTTTTATCTAACCCTTTATTGATGTAATTTATTTTTTGCACTGGGTTTTGACTGCATGGGTTGGGAGACCTTGGGAAAAAGTTCAGGTAGAAGCTTTCTGGAAATAGACCACAGAGGTTAACATCAACCTGCTTGTTCTTTCGTACCACAGAAGGGCAGAGGGATTACAGGAAATAATTGAATTAGTCAATAGACAGCTTAGGAGTGTTGTATTTAAAATGATCTACTCTATATTTTAAAATATAAAGGCAACAAGAATTGCAGTCTTGATCCCCTTAAAGAATTAAAAATAAAAAGAGAGACCCGGAACTGACTACTGTTGTAAGATCTGAACCAACATAATATTTTGTCATTTCCTGTCTGATTAATCACAGAATGGGTTATTTCATTTAAAATTCTTTGAAAGAATTCTATAAATTAAAAAAATGCCAACCGTACACTTTCATGTTAAAGAATGTTATATTCTTATTACACCAAAAAAGAATCTCCCTTCCCAACAGTTCTGATAAAAGTATTGACCCTCAGAAGTTCTGATTGAGACAAATGTCTACTTTTGAACCAACTATAGTGGCCGGGGCCAAGTGGTCCCTTGCAAGTGGACACCTCTAATTTCCAGGCCATTTAGAAAAACTCAGTCAAGTCAGAAACATCATTATAAACTTATACCAGCATGCCCAGGTCTGCTTTGATACATGACTGTCTGGTTTTGCTTTATGTGGAGAAGGGAGAAATGAAAATGTTGTTTAACCTGAAAAAAATTGTATTTGTCCTCATTACATTGATCATTGTTTGATAAATGATACTTCTGAATGCAGACAACATCACTAATCTGTGAGATCTTCTATTACTGTGTGATACATGTAGAGAAATTCACCTCACATGAGGATGCTAATAATTTTTCATGTCAGTACACTGAATTTGAGGGTACTGTAGTGTGTAGGACCTGCAAAGAAGCTAAACAAAGCTGAAATCCGCTTTGTGTACTTTGAATTTTAATATGCAGGAAACAGCAGGCTGTCTACCCATACAAAGTGGCCTTAAAAACTAAGTAGTTAATTTCAAGGCAAATAATCTGATATTTTAATAATTAATTCAACTCCTTAAAAAAGATGGTTAAGAAGCCAGTTATCAATAGTTTTAAAATATAATTGTTTTACTGGATTCAACTTTAAATGAAAGTTTAATGTCTGGATGTAGACAAGTGAGGATATAGATGTTTTAATAATAGATTATTTTGGGGAATGATTCAAAAGACTGCTAATGATAAATTAGCAACTGGTGAAATAATCGCGGTCAGGGGAAGATTCACAACGGTAGATGCAGAGGGTGTTCAGGGAACATGGGGAGAGAATAACATAGAAAGAAAATTTTCAAGATACCACATTTATTTCCCTTGGTTTTGTGTCAAAGGTTCATTTTACTTTCATTATGATTTGAGTGTCAGGAATCACGTAACAAGAATTTAACAAAACAAATTTCTCAGTGAACTTTTAGTGAAAGAACTTTTTGGTTTATAAAAATGTTTAAAATAGACTAGGTAGACAATACCGTATCAGAGGGAAGACTCTAGATCTACAAAATCTAGTTTCTAAATTCAGTTCTGACACTATATATTTAACTTTGGACAAGGCTTAATCTCACTTTTTCCCAGGTTCTTTTTTGAAAATAAAGGTGATGGACTAGATAATCCTAAATATCCCATTGAGCCTTAAACTGTGTGATTCTATACACCCCTTTTTAAAAAGTTGCTGCAGTAGAATTGTAACAGATATCCTAAATCAGAGATCGGTAGCAATTGTGGATGTTGAAATATATTCATTTGAGCAATAAAATCAAGTTGTAAACATAATTGAACATTCTCTCAAGATAGTTTCATATTCATCAACAGCCTGCTTAGCATTACTTGATTGATGCTATTGAATAGAAATTAAAAGGCAGTAACAAACATTTGTAGGAGTCATATTTTCTTTGATAAATGGATTGTGTGTTTGGAAGCAAGAAAATAGCATTTCGATTCTGCTGTCTTGCTTCCTTTTTTCTTCTTCTAAAGTCTACTGAGTTTTCCTTCGCCTTTTTAGAGAAGCTAAAATAAACAAAATCTTGTTTAATTCACATACAGGATCTCCTTTTCACAGGATATTTTGCCTGTGTACTAGTTCCATCCCTGCAGGTGAGCAGTTCAGGGAACAGTATTTAATGGTTAGCTCCAGGTGCTAAACTGGTTCAGACACAAAGTACTTTATAAAAGAATGTGTGTTTTATAAAAATAATCTCTGCTTTTCTTTTACAATCCTGTCTTTATAGACATAAGGAGACCTGGGACAACATTCGGAATGCTAAGAAGAATGAAGTCACTAAAGATTGGGAAATTGATATTTTGGTTTCTGATTTGTTCAAATAAATGGTGATAGCATTCATGAGCTGGGAATATTAGAAAAGGACCAGATTTTAGGGGACAAGTGATGAGTTCAGCATGTTTGTGTGCATTTCAGGTACCTTGGAGAAGGCCAAATGGAGATGTTCCAGGAACACAGAATATATGAGTCTAGAGCTCAGTAAAAAGGTCTGAGGTGGAGACATCAATGTGGAAGCCACTGGCATGTCCTTCTGGTTAATTAAAGATAATGCGTCCATGGAAAAGAGTCTCTGAGAAGAAAGTACCACAATATAAATCTCTCCCATGTCTCACCTCATTTATATCATGCAAAAATCTCCTGGGTAAATATTATAACCTCATTTTACAGATTAAAAAAATTGAGGCTCAGAAATAACAGACAAGCATTTCTCCCATGGTGAAACACTCCTTTTTACCTTCATCCTCTACTTTTCCTAAAGTCAAAATTATAAAATGTGGCTGTTCCCTCCCTAGCCTCCATTCTAATCAAAATAAGCACTGATAAAATAGCAGTCACTGGTGGAAATCAGTCAAGGAAGAGATGTCGTCTATGGTTTCTCAATGAAGATCTGTTTGATTTCTACTCTGGCTGATGGATGCTATCAGATAATGAAAAGAGATCATATTTAAGGGAAGAAAAGCTGTAAGCCATCCTCCTTGAACAATCAGCTATATGATGAAAAAACTGTCATTTGTATTACTATTTCTCATTCTTACTTGAGTCGTGTCAGCTCAGAGTTTAATTTTCTTGCAACATTTCTTTTTCTATTATTATCTTTCCATTTTTATTAAATGTCTGTCACTGGACTTCTCTGTGGTCAGAATGCCAATGACACATGTAGTTTTTAAATGCCAGCTTGGGCTTCAGTATTACTCCACCATCGTGGGTTTATTCCTTATGGACCTGTCCAGCCCTTTTCTTCCTGTCATGTCAACCTTGACACTGGAAGAGTGTAAGCCAGTCACAGACACATACGCAAGTGTTTATTACTAGAAACAGAGTGGGATGTTAGAGTCAGCAGAGGTTGGGGAGGGAGGAGTTATGTAAGTCAGATAATTGTATAGCAAATATCATAATAGCTTGAAGTTTATGATAACAAACATTTCCAAGATGCAGGCAGTCCCCATGGAAACAGGGCTTTGCTGTTGCAGTTATGTCAGAATTTTCTTCAGTAAATAATCAGGGATAGCACATGTTTTCTTTCCTCTTTGTCCTTGTCACAATGGTGAATCCTCAACTGGAAAGAGAGAATAAAAGGAGAGAGATGCTACTGATTTTTGCAAGATAGAGGAAATGTCTTCTAGAGTACCCCACCAACAAGAAAGAGAGACAGCAATGGGAGTTTAAGGCTAAAAGGCTTTAAAAAAAAAACAGACAACAATGGATAAGCACATTTCACTTCAGGCTGTTTGGCAACTTGATGAAGAGGCTATGGTCCTGGGTAGTTTACTGCCACTAGTGAATGTTCACTGGGTCCCAAAAATCAAGGCTTTTTACGAGGCCCTGAATGTGATGGGAGAGAGTGTAAGTTCTGTAGGGCCTGGAGCTTATACAATGAGGAGATGAAGTGGGTGGGGGGTGTCCTTGAAGACAATAATGTAAAATCCTGAATACAGAATTAGACATTGAGAGGTCCTCAAGCAAAATGAGGTCCTGAAGTTTAAGCTTCACTGGCTTCATGGTAAATCCACCTCTGATCCTAGAAGTGGAATAATAAATAATGATAAGCTAATAACAACAATAACAGCAGCAGTAGCAGCTACTGTATACTGAGCGCCTAGCTTTTAGCTAAGCAGCTTACATGCATTATCTCATTCAATCCTCACCAGAATGCCATGAGTTAGAAACCAATTTTTGCTGTTGAGAAACCAAGGATCAGTAACTTTCCAAAGGCCCCACAACAGTGGAATTAAATTCAAAATCAGAGATACTGACTCTAAAGCGCACGCTCTTAATCACCAAAGTATAAGGTTCTTAAGAAGTTCTAAATAGCATTATGACATTATGAAGGTATCTAAGACAATCCTGGAAAGATCAGGAACAGTTTCTTCCTGGAGGAGACAAAACTTTAAAGTAGTATGTCTTAACCTCAGCACAACTGACATTTTGGCTTGAATAATTCTTTGTTCTGGGGTCTGTTCTGTGAATTATAGGATATTTAGTAATATACCTGGCCTCCACCCAGTAGATGCAGTAGCAACCTCTCCTAAATTGGGATAAATGTCTCCAAATATTCCCTAATGGCCCCTGGCTGGGGATAACGGGATCACCCTAGTTGGGAATCAGTGACTTAAAGAATGAGTAAGAGGTAGCTAGGTGAGAAAGTGGAGGAGGGGCATTCATTCCTGAGAGTGGTCATAGCAAGAACAAAAGCAGAGTAGTGGAAAACAGCATGATGGATACAAGGGCAGGTAATTTCATGCTGCTTGAGGCAAATGGCAAGGTGGAGGACTAGCTGGTGGTGAAGCAGGAAGAGGTCAAATTACAGAAGTCATCAAACGTCATACTAAGGAATTAGAAATTTATGCTGTCAAAGGGGATGGGATGCATAAAATCATCATGACATATGGTGTTAATATGATCAGCAGTACATTTTCCAATAGTCCTCTGGTCTCTGTGGACAATATATCTGATGGCGACAAGTTTAGTTCAGTTAGCTTTGGCCTTTCTATTTTAGACATGGATTATGCCCTAAAAGCTGTCAAGAAATCATCCAAAATTCCTACAGAAATGAGAGTAACACTGGCTTACTGACAATTCACTTCCGTCTCTGGAAGACAGAAATCTCAATACAACCTTATCAGGCTGGCAATGCCATCTTCTGATATGATGTGCTAGGAAAATCTTGTCTGCTTAACAACTGCATCAGCTTTATGAGGGAAACAGTGTATAAGACAGATCAAGGCATCCATGGAAAATCTGTATAAAATATCCATTCTCTCTTCATCTGTGCTTAAAATAGAGAAGGAAGTGTAATGAACCACAAAGATGTGACTATGAGCATCAGCCATTGGAACTATTTGAACTATAAAAGCAGCATTTCCATAGAATGGCAGATATTATTCATTGCCTATCTAATATCCATTCTCCACTTTGTCCTTACTAATAACTCCTGATTTTGTGCAGGCAACAATACTATGTTCCCAGCTAACGTTACTTACTTCCTCAGATTCCTGTGCAGCTAGAGGTGGCCAAGTGACCCAGACAACTAAGATGCAGGTGTTATTGGATGGAGATCCCCGGCTAAAACTCCCTGGTAAAAGTAAGTACATAGTTAAATTCAGAATACTCTAATATTGTAATGGGGGTGGGTAAAGCACTTGTAACTCTAGTATAAAAGGTATAACTTTACCCTTGTAGTTAGAAGTATAACTCTAACTACAATAACTTGTTAATAGATAGACAAAGTAAAAAGATGTGAATTGTGACATCAAAACATAAAATGTGTGTGGGGGGAGTGTAAAAATATTTAGCTTTTGTCTGCATTCAAAGTTAAGTTGTTATTAGCTGAAAAGATTGTTATAACTATAAGGTTTTATGTAAGCCTTGTGATAATCACAAAGCAAAAATCTACAGCAGATACACAAAAGATAAGGAGAAAGGAATCAAAGCATTTCATTACAGAAAATCGTCAAATCACACACGAAAAAGAGAAATCAGAAGAGGAAGAAAGGAAAAAAGGAACTACAAAATAGCCAGAAAACAATAAAATGGCAATAGTAACTCCATACTTATTAATAATTATTTTAATGTAAATGGATTAAAGTCTCCTATCAAAAGACACAGATTGGCCAAACTAATAAAGAAGAAACAAACAAACAAAAAATTACACATACGATCCAACGATATGCTGACAATAAGAGACTCACTTCAGCTTTAAAGACACATATAGTCTCAAAGGGAAGAAATAGAAATAGATATTCCATACAAATGAAAATCAAAAGAGAGCAGGGAAGCTATAATTTTGTTAGAAAAAACAAACTTGAAGCCAAAAATTGTAACAAGAGTCAAAGAAGGTCTTTATGTCACTATATCAACATTGGAGCACCTAAATATGTACAACAAGTATTAACAGATCTAAAGGGAGAAATAGACAGCAATACAATAACAGTAGAAGACTTCAATACTCTACTTTCAACAATGGATAGATCATCCAGATAGAAAATCAATAAGGAAACACTGGACTTAAATGACATATTAGACCAGATGGACCTAAACAACATACACATAACACTACAAGAACAGAAGCAAAATACACATTTTCCCAGATATATCATATGTTAGACCACAAAACAAGTCTTAATAAATTTAAGAAGATTGAAATCACATCAAATATCTTTCTAACTACAATGGTATGAAACTAGAAATTAATTACAAGAAGAAAACTTCAAAACTCAAAATTATTTGGAGATTAAACTACATGCTCCTGAACAACCAATGGGTCAAAGAAGAAATCAAAAGGAAAATAAAAAAAATAACTCTAGATAAATGAAATTGGAAACAAATATACAAAAACTATGGGATGTAGCAAAAGCAGTTCTAAAAAGAAAGTTTATAGTGATAAATGACTACATTAAGAAAAAATAAAGTTTTCAAATAAACAGCCTAATTTTACATGTCAAAGAAATAGAAACAAAAGCAAAAAACTACACCCAAAGTCAGTAGAAGGAAGGACATAAAAATCAGAACACAAATGAATGAAATGGAGACTGACAGGACAATAAAAAAAAACATCAATGAAACTAAGAGCTGATTTTTTGAAAAGATAAACAAAATTGACGAACCTTTAGCTAGAAAAAAGAGTGAAAATTCAAATAAAATCAGATATGAAAGAGGAGATTTACAATTGATAACAAATATATGGATCATAAGAAACTACTATGAGCAATAATATGCCGATGAATTAAATAACCTAAAAGAAATGAATAAATTCATAGAAATATACAACCAACCAAGATCAAATCATGAAGAAATACAAAATCTGAGTAGATTGATTATTAGTAAGAAGATTAAATTAGTAATCAAAAACCTCCCAACAAATAAAAGTTCAGGACCAGGTGGTTTCACTGCTGGATTCTACAAAGCATTCAAAGAATTAATACCTATCCTTCTCAAACTCTTCCAAAAAATAGAAGAGAGAATACTTCCATAATAAATTTAAGAGGCCAGCATTACCCTAATGCCAAAACCAAATAAGAACATTACAAGAAAACAATATTACAGGTCAGCATTCTAATGAACATAGATATAAACATCCTTGACAAATTACAACAAACAGAGTTGAACAATACATTAAAAGGATCACACACCATGAACAAATGAGATTTATTCCAGGATGCAGGGATGGCTCAACATCCTCCATCAAACAATGTGATAGACCCAATTAACAAAACAAAGGATTAAATTCATATGACCATCCCAATATGTGAAGAAAAAGTGTTTGACAAAATTCAACATCCATTTTTGATAAAAACTCAACAAAGTGAGTATAGAGGGAATGTACCTCAACATAAGAAAGACTGTATATAAAGATTTCCAGTCAAGATGGCGGAGTAGGTAAATGTTGTAAGCACATGACCACATCGAAATTACAACTAAACTACAGAACAACCATCAATGAGAATCGCCTGAAGTCTAGTAGAACTGAAGCCCTACAACTCCGGGCATACAGAAGAAGCCACCTCAAGACTGGTGGTAGGGTGGACAGAGATGTGGAATGGGCTGATCCCACACCCACATGTGACCATTACAAATTGGGAGGGATATGTTGGTTGCAGTGGTTCCCCCAGGAGGAGCAACAGTGTCCCAGATCCATGCCAGGCTCCCCAGCCCAGGGTTTCAGTGCAGGGGAGAGAAGATTCCATAACTTCTGCTTGTGAAAACCAACAGAGATTGTGGCTGAGTGAGACGAGGGTGTCTGGAGTCACAGGCACTTCTATTAAAGGGCCAGCACATGGATTTACCCACTGAAGGACTCACTCGCCCTGAGCTCCAGGGCTGGGGCAGCATTTCAACAAAAGTCACCAGGGACACACAGGAGGAACTGAGTTGTCTGACTTCAGGACGATGGCTGGAGGGGGAGCTTTCTCCATGATGTAAGAGCTGACAGAAGTCATTGTTTCTTTGTGGAGTCCCACCCACCTTCACCCTCCCAGTGTGCAGACACAGGCAGCCACCATATCTGAGTCTCCATCAACCTGGTTAACATCATTCATTTACCCCATTTAAGTTTTGAGCACATCCAAGCCAGTTTCAGTTGCTTTTCCGTACAAAGTACTTGCCTTGGCTCATGCTGTAGACTTTCCTGAAATTTCTCAAAGGTTCACAAAACCTAAACAAGCAGCATCTGGCTTCAGCATGTCCTGTACCTCTGGCTGAGCAGCCCTAAGCCTGGTACTAACGGCAGCAGGCCTTGGTGGCTTGGCCTCTTGAGGCACCTCTAAGCACAGCACACAGGCGGTGGATTGTTAGTACCAAAACAATCTATGGATTGTTTTGTGGCTGATTCTAGGTGGTCCCAGGCAGGGCCCAGGCTGCAGTTGAATTTGGCCTACAGGGTTGGCAGGCCCAGTGGCCAGCTTTGGACTGGGCTGGAGCATCACTAGGCTGCCTCCAAAAATGACATACCAGACAGAGGGCAGACTGAGCAGGAGTCTCTGCTGAAGTAAATCCTGCTCTGTAGGGTCAGCTCAGCCCCTGCACAACAGCGCCTCCACTGTGAGGCCAGTCCTCACAACAAATCACCCTGAAGATCAATCCTTCCCATTGATGTGCAAGCAGCAACCAAGGCTCAACTACAACAGGAGGGCACACAACCCACACAAGGGACACTCCTGGAGCACTGACTCTGGTCACCAGGGAGACTGTGCCACTGTGAAAAAAACAATCACAGTTGAACTGTATTTTTGTTTTAATCACGTTTTAAAAAGTGATGATGACCATGGGAAAATAAATTTAGATACAAGGTTTTGACATACATACATGGAATAGACATGACTAAACATATTAAGTAACACTCTAGCAGAAAGATGTCTACACTATAAACATGAAATCAGTAAATTTACATTAACTTTGTTAAATAAGTATGTATCTACTTATCTACATTTAACTACAAGTGCAATTAAAATTGGGTTAAAAATAAAGTTTATTATGGTTGAAAAAAATAGAAGGCCATATATAACAAGCCCATAGTTGACATCATACTCAATGGTGAAAAGCTAAAGCTCTCATTACAAGAAAAAAAAATTGTAACCATGTGTGGTGATGGATGTTAACTAGACTTATAGGCATGTATTGAATCATTATGTTGTACATATGTACATATAATATAATATTAAGTTTCAATTATATATCAATTTTTAAAAAGTCATACCAACATACACTGCCTACAAGAGTATTTGAAAGCACATATTCTTCACATTTTTACCACTATGATATAAAATCTTAAATTTGTGCTAATCTGAGAGATTAAAAACAAAAAAAAGTAATGTTGTCCTGAGTTAAGTTCTTTAATTATAAGCAAAGTTGAGTATCTTATATATTTTTATTCATTTTAAAAATTTTCACTTCTTTCCTTATTATTAGGTGGGTGATTTATTATATGCTTATTGGCCATTTGAACCAGGGACTACCTGTGTTTTATAATGTGCCTCATAAGAGCCATGGAATTACTGTAGCATTAAGGTACATTTTAGTGAAGGGCTATTTTCACAGTGCCAAACAGTTGTGAACTAGTTTGTAAGTTATTAGTTTTATTTGATCCAAGATTATACTGAGGGTGCCAACATATGTCTTAGATTATTTGCCATAAGTATGAGATATAAGCCTTCTTATAAGCACAATGATTAGAAAACTTGGATGTTTTTTTCTATGATGAACTCTTTATTCTTTGATGGAATCTATGGCAATGGTGGCAGGATAATTCATATACGTATTAGGAGTGATATGGTCATATTCTTTGAGGATGAGCATAGTAAACTTCTTTTTATTTCTTATACTTTTTTGTTTGTTTGTTTGTTTTTTACTTGGAAGCAATACAAGTAAAGTGTTGGCTTAGAGAGCCGATTAGTAGCATAAAATGATAAAATGGATGAGATCAGCTAATGGAGGGGACTCCTTCCTCTCTATTTCTGTTTCTCCTCTCTTTCTGCTCTACCCAAAATCCAAAGGTCTGTTCATTCTGCTCTCCCCCTCACTTACTAAGCCACAGACTCACAAGTCTTCTGAGAAGACCTATAACAGTCAAACTCTCTCCTGCCTCACAAACTTGGCTAGCACTTGCTGTTCTTTCTTCTCAGGCTCTCAGTAAGGCTGGTTTCTTATCTTTTTGCAGGTCTCTTCTGGAAGGTTATCTCTTCTGAGGAGCCTAACCTGATGCCTACCAAAGGTGGCCACAGTTACATTTTATCACAAGACTCTGTTGGTTTCTTTTCTGGTACTTATTATCACAACTATTTCATTGTGTGATTTTAAAAAAATATAATGTAAAAAATTAAAGTTATTATTTCGTCTATTCATTTATTTTATAATTTCTCTCACTTAACAATGAACTCCATGAGAAGAGGATTTTGGTTATCAAGTTTGCACTGAATTTGTAAATATTTCCCTGCCTTATGCTTGGGCTATGGAAACGTTCCCAGACCTCTACGGAAATCGAATGATGGAAACATGCCTCCCTTGGCTTGTTGGGAAAGATTACAAAGTCTAGGCTTCTATAATGATGTTGAACAGAAGGAAATTTGCATTAATCCCCCTCCCCCCAAAAAAAACCCTCTGAAATTATAAGCACTATTGAGACTATATATCGGGTTGAAAGTATACTTGCTATTAATTTAGCTTGTGTTTAACTAGAGGTATAATTAGGCTCGTGGTATGAAAAGTTATATCAGTTTACACAGACCCTTGATTGCTCAGTTCATCATTACCAAGTGCCTATAAAAATGAACTAGAAGCTGGAACGTATCTTTAATGCACTCTTCTGTGTAAATACATTTGTGAAGATAGGCAAGCAGTCACCTATATTATCCACATGTTTAGAAGTTGCCATTTAACAATATATGCCAAAAAAAATAGCATCAGCAAAAGGAAAGAACAAAACTAACAATATGATTTTGTTAAATCAATATGTGTATATATGTATATAAATATAGTTATTTTTGTATTTACATACAAACATATATTTATCCAAAATTAATATATGATATATTTACATTATATTTATATATCTATATACATATAAAGAATGTTTCCTGACTCATTAACTGCAAAAAAACCCCACAAAATAGCAACCATTCATGGATAACTCAACATTGTTTTTCATTAATCACACAACCACTACATTACAAATATTTCTCTTTATTGTTATCTCAGAGGTGTTTGTCATGCTTAAATTGAATGACCTTTTTATAATTCATAAGGAAAGAAAGTCTGCATCCTTTAAGGACCAATTCAAATTGAAATCTTAATCTTTTTTCATATGCCCTCTATCTGTGGGTTCGATTTCTTAACATCCTCAGATATTTTCACACTTTATAAAATAAACTCTACCTCTCCTCTAAGGTTGAGGATGTTCTTGCTATTTAGAAAAGGTCAAGAGATATTCTTTCCTGCAAAGTATTGTCACTGTCTGATAATTATTCCATCATGACTCATTTGCTTTTGGCCTTCAATTTGAGGAGTACATGTGACAGAACATTTTCACTTTCATAATTTCCCTCTTTAATTGCTGACTAACATCAGAGTTGAGATGAAGAGATGAAAGTGGCATTGTTCAACTAACATGTTTCTTCCCAGAGCAAGTCTTTGAAATTCAAGCAAAGGCTTCCAACAAGTTGGGCTTTAAGATTATTGCATAAAACAATAATAGCCAGACAAAATCTACAGACCCTTTCCCAACGCATAACTATTAGAATGGATTAGACGTAGAGCCTCACACCTGTTGGAACAGTACAGAGAAAAGCTGAAGACACAGTACGTGCACATCCTTACGAACCTGTTGGAAATCCTCTGGGTTTGACTGTCTGGTCATCCGTCCTAGAAGCATATGG
This sequence comes from Rhinolophus hipposideros, assembly GCF_964194185.1. Classification (NCBI taxonomy): domain Eukaryota; kingdom Metazoa; phylum Chordata; class Mammalia; order Chiroptera; family Rhinolophidae; genus Rhinolophus; species Rhinolophus hipposideros. The sequence continues at coordinate 7,142,381 of NC_138060.1, read as the reverse complement.
AAGTTTAGGCAAATAAAATAGGAAACAGAGAAAACTCTGAAAAATCACCCCCAAGGCATGCATTGAACCAGGGGATGAATTTGACCAACCTCACTGTCAAGAGCTAGTGGAGAGGGTGATAGATGAGGGTAAAGGGGATCAAATATATGGTGATGGAAGGACAACTGACTCTGAGTGTGAACACACAATGGGATTTATAGGTGACGTAATACAGAATTGTACACCTGAAATCTACGTAACTTTACTAACAATTATCACCCCAATAAACTTTAATTTTAAAATAAAGCTAGTAGAATTGCCTGTTCTCTGCAAGGAAAACTAGATGACCAAAGTTTCCAGAACCTGACCCTGTAACCTCATTATCTGCCTCTAAATCTTTCCAGAAGAAAAGTTCCCCAGCATCTCATATTGTCCAAAGTGACTGCTGGGATATTAATAAAAACAAGAAAGACTCAATGCTCTCTCTAATCTCAGGGGAGACAAGGTAAGAGAGAAGCCCCTAAGAGACAGGAGGAGCTGTCTGCTCCTCCTTTCAAAACACCAAAGACACTTTCCCCAATATTCACAACCACTCTTCAAACTCTCAATTCTATTCAAAACCACTCGATTCATTTTTATTGAGTCACAAAACATGTCCTCATTTGCACAGTACTTGTTGGAAAATCATTCCATTTGTGAAATAATACCCATTACATGGTTCAAAAATTAAACTAGAAATTTTGCAGGAGTGCAAAGAATTTAAAGGTGTGGTGTTCCATGCTTCTAACATGTGGTGTTCCAGTATATTCTAACGGGGATGTGCTGACGCTCATTGATATTAATTTGGCCCTCAGTATGAATAGAAGTATGGGTGAAGTACGTAAGTATTTGAACAAGAGAAATAAAGGACACCAGTTCTGCAACACTTTCCAATCCACAGGACTCTTTCCTTAGGCTGGCACTGTAGGCAAGAAAGTCCTTTCGTTTGTTTACTGAAATATAAATCTACCAGGAGAGCCTAACTCTAAATTACTGTTGCATTTCTCATGACAAGCAACCACATAATTTAAATTTTAACAACTCTACAAGTTCCCATATTTCTTATTTCCGACTTGTCACCTCACAGATGAAGTGCATTGTACTATTGTTTTAATAAATAGTTTTTGAGTATAGGATGTTTTTCTTTGTGTCCAAATTCCACCTGTTTATTTTTTCTTTCATTTTACTGACATATCCTGAGATCCTTCCTATAGAGGGCTTTAAAAAGTAATTTCATTTCAAAGGTAGCCATCACGTTTCAATGGTCAGTAAACCAAATGACCAAATAAAATGATGTCTTCAGACCGCTGAAGAGGCTGTGAGTGAGTGACAAATCTGGTTTGTCAGTTTGTCTGAAGGGAAAGGATATTGTTGATTTCCCTTGTTCAGCCACTTGGTTATGAGTAAACATTTTTTTATATATATATAGAAAATCTGTCTTCTTGGGTTTCTCATCAATGAAATAGTTTCCCCATAACTGTAGATAATTACCTAGTATATTTGGGAAAATGGATGGAGTCCATCTTCATGATAGAGATGGTACTTAGAAACGGATTGAGTCCAGTTGGATTCACCATTCAAGCTATGAAGAAATGGATATCAAGCAACTTTTAATCTTGTATGAAACAAAAAGATTAAACTGTCAATATTACGATGAACTGCCGTGAAGAGCCCAAGGATAGTACCGCACTCTCAGTGCTGCTTCTAATATGTATGCAAGGAATAGATTTTTCCTGATAACACATGTAATTAGAGTACAGAACAAAGTGTCCTGTTCAAATTCATGACATGCCCAACTAATAAAGGAAGAGAGGATAAGGCTCTTGCTATTTATTTGCATGAAAGACTTCAATATAGAATATACTTTAGAGAAATTAGTTTTTAATCTAGGTGACTAGATGAGATTTTGACCCTGAACTGTTTTTTTAGTTGACCTGTGTGAATTTATGCAGGAATAGGGCTGTGATGCTTCCAAAGCAGACAGGCATTGCTTTTTTCATTAATTCCTGAACGTCTCATATAGTCAAGAGAAGCAGAAAATTGGTTCTTTTCAAAGCCCACTGTAGGAGAATTTGCTTTTATGAAACATAATGAGCAAAACTTGATAGGAATCTTAGCAGAAATGTATTCTTTTTAAATTTAGACATTCAAGAAGTTAGATGCATTCATTCTGCAGTGATGGTTCTCCACTGACCTGTATAAAACAGAAATCTACAGTTGTATGTTGTTATGAATATATTTGAGAGGCCTCTTGCTATCATAGTACCAGCTCTTCAGGGTGAATTATGGTCTACACAATGTGTACTTGGAAGAAAGGTATACATTGACTCTTGTGCTTGTTTATCCACGATAAAGGTTAGAGTCACCTCCACTGGATATACGCAAGATATTGCTTTTAAAAGTAGAAGTCATTTTGTTTTTAAAAACAACTGATATCATCATTATCCATATCATGTATCATGCAACTGCAGAAATCTAAACTTACGATGCAATGAAAACTAGCTAAGCATGAGACATAAGGCAAATGTCTCATGTTGTCTGCTTAACATCACTTGAAACACTAACAAGTAAGAATAAGTGTCAGATCCCTCAGGCAGACATGAAATATGAAAGGAGTTTGGCCCATGTTAGTAAAAGCCACCAAGAGCCACTCAAGCCAGAAACAGAGGAGTCTTTGCCTCCTCCCTTTACCTTTCCTCCCTCTTCCAAGCCATCAACAACTTCTGTCACAACATACATCACAAAGTTGTCAATTTTTTCTAGCTCCATCCTGGCTTAGATTATCATCTCTGGTTGCCTGGTCTCCAAAAAAATTCTTCCCCTCTTTTTTTTTAAGTCTCTCTCTATCCTTGGCCTCCTCTAATTTATTTTCTACAAAATAGTGAGAATAATCGAATTATGTTGATCTAGTTGAAAATCTCCCACGGCTTTTGCCTTGCATTAGAATAAATCCAAACGTATTAAACCCAGGGCCTGTGGAATGTAGCCTCTGCTTCTGTCTCTCCTCATTTCCCACGGATCCCACACTGTAGCCCACATCTCCCCGCCATCTGCAAATTCTTTCTGTTTCAAAGCATGCTGCTCTCCTTGCCTGGATCGCTCTTCATCCTGCTCATTTCCTCAGATCTCAGCTACAATAGTTTCTCCTTGGATAGGCCTTTCTTTGTTGCTATCTCTGGAGTAGATCTTGTCCTGTTAAACAATTTCTTTTGTAGTACGTATCACAATTTGCAGTAATTTTGTTTGTTGACCTTTTATTTTTTGTCCAACTCCCCATGAAAAAAGAAGGTCAGTGTCATGAAGACAGGGCAATGTCCTTCTCGGTTACTGTCATAGCCACATAGTAAGTCTTCCATCAAAATTTGTTGCACAAATTCATTAACTTCTTATAACTCTGCTTTCATAGATAGAGACTGCAAAAATGCAGAGGTGCAGGTAGATCCCAGAGGAAAAAACTGCTTGATTTATTTTCACGTTTAGGGACATCCAACTTAACACAAACGTTCAATTGTATCTAATTCTCACAAGGGGAAGGTAAAAGGAATAGATATTCTCACATATTGCAGTCATAAAGCTCACTAAAACTGTCTATATGTTTTTTCATTTGTGAGAGGGTGAGCCAAATTTTTCTCTGGGAGTGAGCTAAACCCCTTCTGGAAGCTGTTCTATCTCTTTTGGGCCACTTCAGTAACAGGAAGATACTAGAGTTGTAAACGCATCCCGAGTGTCCATTTATTGCCAAAGAACATGTAGGCTGATTATATCCACTTGTGTGTATTCACGGTACAAAACAAGCATAACAAACAGGCTCGTAAAAATTGGCAAAGCTCTTGGCTGATATCAGTAACATCTTTTACAAATCAGCCTACAACTGGAGAGCTGAAGAAACTATTTTATAACAATATATAAGGAAAAAAAGATTTTGTGGACAAATGTATGTTTTAAGTGAACAAAATATTTTACAATGTCCTGTTTTAACTATATTATTATTATTATAAATTGTTCAAAGAAAAACTGGAAAGCAAGTAAAAATAGTTAATGAACAAACTACCACTATACTTATTAAAATGCATTATTGCCTAAAGTAAAAATTTTATTCTATGTAATTTGAAACTTAAAACTGTGCAAACATGGGCATATTAAGGGATATAATGAAAATTTCATGTAAATTTTAAATACAAAATGGTTGGTTTTGAAGAAATATGTCTAAAAACCATAGTTAGGAGTTCATGGTTAGGGATAATTTAATGGCAATTCTGAGCTCCCGCTCCCCATATAAGAATGCGGAGTGTGGTTGGGCCAAAAAGGAACACCCACGGAGCCATAGGTAGGGGAGTCATACCACTATAGTCTCACTGGAGGCTGGATTCACACGACGTGGGACCTGCTGTCCACTTTTCTGCCTGCCAACCGACCGAGTCCATTCGACTCGACTCACCAACCAGCATAGCTGCGGCAGTTATATTAGTGGCTAATTGGCTAACCGGCCACAGCTGACAGCCATCCACTACCCGAACCAGCCATGTGAGGCTGAGAGCCTGGAAACTGCTCTCTGGGTCTCTGTCCCCAAAGCAATTTTTATAAATATGGCTAAATTTTGAGTGAATGGAATGTCTTTTTCCTGTAAACCAGAGACAAGTCCTGTCAAATATAATTCATCCAGTCAAATATATCAAGTTTATTTAGTTGAGGTTAAGTCACTGGGGAGATTCTGACCTCTGATTTTTTTAAGCCAGAATTTATTTCTACTTACAAATGTTCAATAGACTTTGAAAAGGCCCAAGACCCAAAGATGTCCAGGTTTAAAATAAGACCATTCTAAGGTGGTGTCTGTGAAGGGACGGCCCGGCCACCCAGGTGCAGCGTAGCACGATGGGCACAGAGGCTCTGATCTGGCCTCCGTGGGTCCCCACTGGTGAGCCTTCCTAGCTCTGACACGGTTATACGGGTGCACACATGCACACAGGGGCCTGTGAACGTGTGGGTCCATGAACTTGTAGATCCATACATGCATGTGCTTCTATTTCACTGCAGCCAATCTAACGAGAAGTAGAGTAATAATGGACGATTCTGGGCTGTTAGAGCAAATGGAAAGAGGGTATTAGGAAGTTTTTGTTTCTAGAATCAGAAAGCTCCTTACAGATTGGGCTGAATCAGTTCTCCCTCCAAAGGAATGAGGTTGAAGGTCATCTTATGTCTGCAGCTCAGGCAGAACAGATTTTAAATGATGTATGGGAAACAGAAAGCTATAGGACCACGCAATCAAAAGAAGCCCTCTTGAAGAGGAGCCACAAAGTCACCTTCCTTTAACTATTAGGGGGAAATCCCCTTACTTAAAAGCTACTCTGCATCTGAAATTATAGTTCTTCTGGTGTGGTAACAAGATCCTTATTATGAGAAATTGGCTATCTTGCACCGCCTGGGGTAGGACAAGAATGACAGATACTTAAAGGAGAAGGTTGAAACTCCTGGCCAAAAATTTTCAGCAACTGCTAAGAGAGGAAAAGTGAAATACTAGAGCTTCCCTGTACAAACTATTCATGCACACACACACATGCGCACATTCACATGCACAAATACATGGCCATCCACACAAACATGCATGCACGTATGCAAACACACAACTGTATGCATTCACACACGCACACAAACATGCATGCACGTATGCAAATACACACCTATATGCATGCACACATGCACACCTATATGCATGCACACATGCACACACCTGTATATACAACCTATGCACACAAGCATTCATGCACATATGCAAACACACACCTGTATGAATACACACAAACATACATGCACATACACACAAACATACTGAGGTTCTCGCACACATCCACAACATACATATGCACACATACCTGGATGTACACATATGTACACAAACACACATGCAGCACATGCTCATTTGTATTTATTTTTGGCTGAACTGGATCATTTTTTATCCAGTTCAGTCATTTTCACTTAATCATTTTTTTATGTCTATAATATTTTACTTCAAGAACCTCTGTAGGAATTGTGTTTAGATCAGTGGTAACAAAATAGATGGCCCACCAATTGGGTTCAGTCCACGGACTTATTTTATCTGACTCACAAAATATGTATGACACATTGAGTTGGTCACCAACATCCATAAATCAAGAGGCTTCATATAAAACCCAAGACTTTCAGATTCTTTTGAAAATGGAAGAGATCTGGCAGCACTGGACCCACAGTCCTGCAATAGCAACAGCTGGCTGGGGCTGGAGCAGCTGCCCCTTCACACCGAACTTGCGCTCTCAAAATCCCCAGAACGTCCATCTCCATTGCCTATCGTTTCTCAAGTGCTAATGTGCATCACCTGGGGAAATAGTTGAAATGCAGCTCCTGATTCAGTAGGTCCAAGGTGAGGCCTGAAATGCTGCATTTCTAACAAACTTTCAAACACTGCTGCTACTGCTGTTCTCAAGACCATGCTTTGAGAGTCTAGTCAACCACAATCCCACCCCACACAGGCTTGCCAGACTTAGCACGGAAAACACAGGGCACCACCCAGGTAAATTTGAATTTCAGAAATACTGAATACTTTTTTAAAGTATAAGTATGGCCCACACAATATTTTGGATATACTAATACCAAAAAAAAAAAAGTATTGCTTCTCTAAAATTTAAATTTAATTGGGCATCCTATATTTTCTCTGGTGACCCTAATTCCATACATAATGTTTTTGATGTCCCGTTGACTTAGCTGGCCCTTGTAGGCATTTAATTGAGCAATTTTGAGACAGGGACTTGAGAGCTTGTGATTGATTGACAGCTCACAGGAGAAGGAGAGCCAGGGAAGGGGACTTCAGGGGAAAGGCTTAAGCAAGGCCATAGTCTCAAATGAAACATAGCTTTAGCCTGATCCCAAGAGGAGCTCTGAAACACAGTTTGCACCACAGAGTTGGTCCCACTTTCCAGGTACAGAGAATTCTCTGGTGAAGAAGGTAAATGTTGGTCATTAACAACACTCATAGTGAGGGGTGGACAGGGGGAGATGTGTGAACCTCCCTAGTAAAGAGATTCTTGGCATCAACAGCAACTGTTACTGTAAACATTCTTGTTGTAAGTAGCAGTTTGACTACATAGACCATCCTCCCCTATGCAAAATTCACTCATGACTTTGATGTTACACAAAGGCAGCATCATTTATTGAACTCTACCTTGATGAAACTTACTCTCTTTGGAGGCATTATACACCATAAACTCAGCCATAGTAATACCTAATATTGTACATCTCTTAATAATATACATATGACCTTTATCTATGATTCAATCCAATTAAATACAGCAAGTAATACTGAGCACTTACTATGTGTGAATAATTGTATCACTTGGATGTCCAAAGCACTCTGGGGCATAAGCAGGCTAGGTTTCCTTATGCATAACACATTAGAGGACACAAAGCCTACCAAAGATGACTCCTTTCAATGTAGTTGAGAGCCTCACAGAGGTTAATGTACTTCCCCAAAGACACAAAGCTGAAATGTGGATAAGCCAGAACTTAAAAATAGGTTTTCTGATGCTTCCTTTGTTCTTGAATAAGTATTCAAACCAAAGTATTCATAGGTGGGCATTTATAAATAATAAACATGCATGTCCTAGGAGGATAAAAAGAAATTCATCCAGCAAACTTTCTTTGAAACTATTGAGTTTGAAATAATTATGGATTTACAGGAAGTTGCAAAGATAGTACAGAGAGGTCCCATACCCAGTTTCCCCAGTGGTTACATCTTACATAATTATAGTATAATATCAAAACAAGGAAATTGATATTGGTAAAATGTGAATTTATAGCTCTATGCCATTTTATCACATGTGTAGATGTGTGTAACCACGGTCACGATCAAGAAACAGAACTATTGATCACCACAAAAAGTTCCCTTATGCTACCCCTTTATAGTCACACTTAGCTACTTCCATCATCCCTAATACCTGGCAAGTACTAATCTCTTTTCCATCTCTATGATTTTGTCATTTTAAGAATCTTACTTAAATGGAATCATACAATATGACCTATTGAGAATAACACCATTGAGCTTTATCCATGTTGTTACATTTATGAATAAATGTTCCTTTTTATTGCTGAATGGTACTCCACAATATGGATGCACATTTTGTTTAACCATTTACCTACGAAGACATTTTAGTTGTTTCATTGATTTTTATCTATTATTTTCTGTTTACAATTTTACTAATCTCTGCATATTTATTATTTCTTTCCTTGTGCTCACTTTGCGTTCAATTTGCTCTTATATTTAGTTTTCTAAGGTGGAACATTAGACTACTGATTTGAAGTTTTTTTGTCTTTTCTAATCCCATGAGTTATTCAACTATCTGTTGTCTAGTTTCCAAGTGTTTGGAGATTTTCCTGTTTTCATTTTGTTTTTCATTTCTAGCTTGAGAACACACTCTGTAGGATTTCAGTTCACTTGTTGAGATTTGTTTTATGGCCCAGATTACCGTCTGTGTTGGTCCATGTTCTGTGAATGCTTGAACAAATTTCGTATTCTGCCTTAATTTGGAGGAGTGTTCTATATGTGGTGATTAGATCTTCTTGAGTGACAGTGTTGATGATATATACTTACTGATTTTCTGTACAGTTGTTCTATCAATTGTTGAGAGAAGGATGTTGAAATCTCCAACTATAATTGCAATTTTGCTTATTTCCCCTTTCAGTTCCATCAGTTTTGGCTTCAAATATTTTGCAATTGTGTTGTGTGATGCATACACATTTAGAATAACTATGTCTTTTTGTTGGATTGACAGTTTTATCATTCATACTGCTTCTCTCTGTCCCTGGTAATTTTCTTTGTTCCAAAGTCTACATTATCTGATATTAATATAACCATTGCTGCTTTGTGTTTCTTTTTCTTCTTTACACTTTATAAATAATAGCTTTATTGGTATATAATTGGTATAAATTTATATACCAATTATATCCTTTGTATTGTACAATTAGTGGTTTTTAGTATAATCACAGAATTGTACAACCACCACCACTATCTAATTTTAGAATGTTTTGATCGTCATAATCATCCCTTCCTCTATTCAAGCCCTGGCAACACTAACCTACTTTCTGTCTCCATGGATTTGCCTATTCTGAACATGTCATATAAATGAAATCATACAATACATGACTTTTTGTGACTGAATTCTTTTACTTAGTATAGTGTTTTCAAAGTTCCTCCCTGGTGTAGTATGCATCAGTACTTCATTCTTTTTTATTGGTTAAATAATATTCCATTATATGGGTACACCACATTTGATTTATCCGTTCATCAGTTGTTGGATATTTGGGTTGTTTGCCACTTTTTGGATTTATGAGTAATACTCTTATGAACATGAATGTACAAGTTTTTTGCAGATATATGTCTACATTTTTCTTGGGTATATACACAGGTTTGGGACTCTGTTTAACATTTTGAGAAACTGCCAAAGTACCAAACTATTTCCCAAAGAGGGTTTACAATTTTACAATCTCACCAGTTATGTATGAGAATTCCCATTTTCCACATCCTCACTAACATTTGTTTTTGTCTTTCAAATGTAGCTATCCTAGTGAGTGTGAAATGGTATCTCATTGTGAATTTGATTTGCATTTTCTGATGACTAATAATGTTCAGTATCTTTAGATGTGTTTATTAGCCAATGGCATACCTTGTTTGGAGAAATGTTTATTCAAATCCTTTGCCTGTTTTTTAATTGGGTTATTTGTTGAGTTGTAGGAATACTTTATGTATTCTAGATAAATGTCTCTTATCACATACGTGATTTGCAGATATTTCTCCCATTCTGTGGATTGTCTTTTCCTTTTCTTGATGGTGTCCTTTGAAGCAAAAAAAAAATTCATTTTGATAAAATCCAATTTATCTATTTTTTCTTTTGTTTTGCTATTGGTGTCATACATAAGAAGACATTGTCTCAGTCACAAAGATTTACTTTTACATTGTCTTCTAAGAGTTTTATAGGTTATCTCTTTTATTTAGAGATAAGATCCATTTTGAGGTACTTTGTGTATAGTATGGTTAATATTTGCATGGCAAATCTCTATTCATCCTTTTTACTTTCAGTCTACTTATACCATAATAATTGAAGTGAGTTTCTTTTTATAGTTGGGTCATGTTTTTTAATCCACTCTTCCAATCTCTGTCATTTAATTGATGTACTTAGGCCATTTATATTTAATGTAATTATTGGTACATTACAGCTTACCTATGCCATTTCATTGTTTTTATTTTGAATTTTTCCTTTTTCTATTTCTCTTTTTTCTTTTTCCTGTATTTCTATGCGTTATTTGAATATTTTTTGGAATTCTTTTTTGAGTTGTCTACACTTTTTTAGTGTACTTCTTTATATGTATAGTTCTTTTAGTGGTTGTTTTAGGTTTTGCATTATATATGTTATTATATAACCTATCATACTCTACTGATGCCATTATTTCACCAGTTTTCATAAATATAGAAATCTTACCTCCTTTTACATCTTACCCACCCTATTTAGAACATAATTATTTTAAATATGTCTGTCCTCTACAGACATTGAAATTCACATTAGATAGTTATAATTTTTGTTTCAATTGTTAAGCATAATTTAGAAAATGCAAGAAGAGAAGGAAGATACACTCTCTTCCTTGTTCCATTATTTTCTCTTTCTTTCTCATATTCCAAGATTTTTTCTTCTATCCTTTTCTCTCTGCTTAAAAATGTTCCTTTAGCCATTCTATTAGGGTAGGTCTACTGGCAACAAATTCTCTTAATTTTGCTTTACCTGGGAATGTTTTGATTTCCTCTTCATTTTTAAAGAATATTTTCATTGGGTATAAGTTACAAGATTCTGGACTGACATTGCTTTCAGCACTTGAAAAACATGTGCCACTTTCTTCTGTCTTTCATTATTTCTGATGAAAAATCTGCTGTCATTTGAATTTTTTCTTCTATAGTTAATGCATCATTTTTTTTCTACCTTCAAGACTTTTCTTTGTCTTTAGTTTTGAAAGTTTGATTATGTATTTTGGCTTGGGTATCTTGGGAGCTTATCCTGTTTGGGATTCACTCAGCTTCTTGAATCTATGGGTGTATACCTTTTGCCAAATTTAGGAAAATTTTAACTATTTTCTTTGAATACTCCCCCCCCATTATCTTTCATCTCTCATCTTGAACTCCAGGGATGTGAATGTTGGACATTTTTTAATAGTTCTCCAGGTCCCTGACTTATATATATATATATAAATTTTCCTCTCTGTGTTGTTCAAACTGGGTATTTCTGTTACTCTGTCTTCAAGTTCACTGATTTCTTCCTCTATCTTCTCCATTCTGTTGTTGAGCTTATTCATTTAATATTTTATTTCTGTTCTAGGGTTACCATTTTGTTCTTCATATCCTTTATTCCTTTGCTAAGGCTTTCTATTTTTTCATGTTTTTCAAGTGAGTTCATAAGAGCTCAGTGAAGCATTTTTATGATGACTGCTTTAAAATTTTTGTCAGATAATTTTCATATTTTTGTCATCTTGGTATTGGTGTCCATTGTCTTTTGTCATTCAAGATAGGCTCATGTGGTTCCTCATATGATATATGAATTTTTAATTGAAAACTTGACATTTCAGATATTATGTTTTAAGATCTGCATCTTGTTTAAATCTTCCATTTTGGTAGGCTTCCCATGATACTGCTCTGGCAGGGGAAGATGGGGGTAGAAGTTCAGGCTCTTGACACTGGGTGTTGACGGGCTCCTCACTACCCAGAGGGGAAAGAGAGGGGCATCTTTTTCTCACCAGATGATCCTGAGGATACAGTTTTGCTATAGTGTACAGCTAATGTAGAGCAGTATTTTCTAAAAGTATTTTTGTCTTGTATGGCTTCCCCTTTTCTGGTCCTTCATCTAAAGAGAATGGATTTTTGAGGGTGCAGGCCTTGGTCTGTTTCACCCATGAGCCTATCTATATTGCCTGGTTCTTCATCTCCAAATATGGAATTTATGAGGCCAAAAAGAAAACTCTGGGAACTCATCACCATGTCATTCCTGGTTTCCAAGTTCCCTATCTAGTTTTCCTTCTTTTCTCTATCTTTGAGTTGTCTTACATTTGTTTAACCTATAATAACCAGGCCTTATTTTTGTTTTTTTGTTTTTTCTGCACTTACAGGGAGGGATAGGAAAAAATCAGCTATTTCATCTTTCTGGAAGCAAAAGTTCTCATTTGGAAAAAAAAATTAAATCCTGTTTTTCAAACCCACACTGGCCAGATTTGAGTGGGATTTATGATTCTTCTGTGATCTCATTAAAGTGCCTACTCTCCTTGCTATAAATTCCTCTTCTGTCTCTGGTTAAAGTCATTCCACTATGATTTCTTATAATAAGAAATGTTAATTTTCTTTGTGGTGATCCAAACCCAGCTTTTGCGTAGTCATTTCTGACAAAATTAGGAGCCAATTATAAACATTTTGAAAGTTTTGTTTCTTTGTTCTCAATTTCCTTAAAGATTTTGGTTATCTCTCAGATAAGTTTAGTCTTGAGTATTTTATGGCTGGTCTGTAATTTAAGGATTCTCAGATTGGCAAAACTATGCTAATCTTTTACAAAGTCTACATTCCTAAAATGACCATATTTAATGATATTAAAAATCTAATCCTTATATAACACCCAATAATAAAGACAAGTCTATGACGGGTAAGTCGGGGTATAAATAGTTTCCAACAGGAAACAGAGAGCATACTCAATTTAGAGGAGGTTTTATTTTACAGAAACTATTTATAAAAAATAAAATAAAAACTATTTACAGAAAACTATTTACAAAAATGATATTGCAAAAATAAAGTGTTAATAGCCACACAGCTATCACAATACACAGGCCTGCAAGGATGGAGCAAGAAGTTACCACCATCTGGAAGGAGATAGTCATGAAGAAAAGTCTACTGTGAGAGCAGTAGAGAAAATGCAGGCCAAGGCAACCTCAAAGGATGGTAGAATAAATATCTAGACCTCTCTTTCTTTCCCCTCTCCCATTTCCTTGATTAAAGTCAAAAGGGAGACAGAAGGTAAAGAAACACACGTCAGCCTCTTGGGACAGAGAGCCAGGTAAAAAAAGGTAAACAGGGGATCTGAAGAGGCCAGTGAAAGACATTCATGCTAAGTGGCTTGTTTATTAGTATCCAGATACAAAGAAGAGTAGATTGGTTAGGTGGGATGCTGATAGGATGTTTGAGAATCGGTTCTTGAATCATATAAATACTCAAATTAATATTACCAATTTGAATAAGTGAAAAGTCACAATTTGCACAAAAATTAATGCAAATGAAATACTGGTGATGGTTTTTAGCTCACGTTTCTATAACCAAAACATGAGGTAACCTGAGCTCTGACGAATTTACGTGGGAAGTTAATTATGATTGTCAGGCAGAAACTATTGAATAACTTCTCTGATATTCCAGTTTTTCTTCTTTATCTTCTGTCATGGTTTCTCACACCTAACATCTATCCCGTATTCACCTCACAATAGAGAAAAACCTAAAAAGTAGGTGAAGAAGGTGACATAAGTCTGCTTTTGTATTACTACTTTCTCACAAATTTCAACTGAGTAATTGCATATATGTATTCTCCAGCATTAACACTATTACATTATTTTTAATCATCTAATATAGTGCAAAATTAAGAGATACTTTTTAGTTTTCTGCTTCCTTGGGTTCTCAGAAATAAGGACTCACCTTTGAAAGCAGCATGGCTACATCTTTGGTACTCAAATGGTATTATATCTACAATTATCACAAGCGTTGAGATACAGGAAACATCTCAAACCCCATGACCCACGACTGATATTAATGCCAATATCTTTCCATGAAATAGGAGGATACAGATCAAATTGGAAACGGGAAAATAATATGGGTTAATGATTATCAAAAAAAGGCAACTAACGATAGAAATTCTGTCTTCTTAAAGGATTTACTGAAGCCAACATACTTCATGAGATAACGTGTTGCAGAGTGGAAAGGGGGAAGGGTAATGGGGAGAAACATTAGGCCAGGGTACTGATGTCAAAGGAAATGAAACTTCCAGAGATGGAGAGTCATGGGCATATCATTCAATCCCATCTGTCTGCACATCAACAATGGAGAGGAAGCAGAGAAAAGGAGCAATCTTTAGAAAGAGTATCAAACACCTATTAAGAAAATGTACTTAGCTACTAGAATGTACTGATTTTGAGACGAGCTTGTACTTTACGGAGGACGATATTGAAACTACTAACATCTTTTAGTAGATATGAGACCATACTTTAGCATACCAAATCAATTTTGCCATTAACTAACTCTGTTAAATTATTTTATTTCTGTTGTTAAAATTTCTCATTAATTTTTTTAAAGAAAAAAATATGGTACTTCACTCTTATATTCACATATTCTTGTTTATTGTAGTGTTTATTTTGTTTCTTTATTGATAAATAAAGTACACTACTAGATGTTTTTATGTTGCAAATAGACATGTTTTAATGAAATATAGCAGTAGAAATTTCTGAAGATTTTATGGTTTCACATGAGTTTGTGGTTTCTCTAAGAACTGAGGTAAAATATTCAGGTAAGATATCAAACAAACGGATCTGGGGCTTTCCCTAATAGGGAAACATGAATAATAGAGTGATTAAGAGAGTTTTATGCTGGGTATTCTTTTTTCTTTTCATTTTCCTCACCCACCTTCATTGATTATTGTATGGATTATTAAAATAAAATTCAAAAATATTGACTAAAAAGCACCCGTTATTTACCGTATCTTGAATGTCATAAACCTATTTATTTAAAAAGAGAAAACCTATCACTTACCAAATGGGAATCTACGTGAAGTGACAAACACCAAATTTTGGGGTATTGTACTTTGCATCTTGAAGGGGTCCCAGAGACTTCTATACACAACATAAAAAATGAATATTTGCTTAAAAAAAGATTACTCAAATAGAAATATCTGTCTAGGGATGGTAATGGAAATATGTTTTGGTGAGCTAATAGAAAAGATGCTTATTGCAAATCATTAAAATATTTAAAATATTCTTATCATTGCTCTTGGTTATGGGAAATTGATGTAAAAACACGATGTTAAGAGAAGTAGGCGGTCTTAGTTAGAATCTCTCAACCAGTGTGCCTGAATAGATTAAAAGCATGTAGAGATTTTAATCCCTAAAAACATCAGAGCTGCCTCATGTGTTCTATGTATGTCTTGATATGAAAGTATCTAGAGAGCACTGGGACCAGAGACAGACTATTACATCAACAAAGACACACGTACTGTCATCTGTGTGACACTTGACTAGGGTGCTATGAAGTCAAGTGAGGACTTTCTTTCCATCTAAAGGGAAAACAATGTTTTTCTTCAAAATTTTCTTCCAAGTTTTAAAAGACAGAGTTCACTTTCAGTTTAAGAATGAAACTTCCTATTTAGAAGAATGAAATGAGGATTTATAAATGATTCCTTAATATGACCAGTGCAGCCAGGATAGCTTCCATTTAAGGAAGACCTAATTACTAAGCGCTTCATGTTTCGTGCCTGAATATCAGCGTAAATAGTTGGAAAAAATAAGCCGGTGCTATATAATCTCATTATGTCACATACCTCATCACGTGGAATGTATCACCTGTGACAAGTCACACAGGCTTTTCAAAGGGAGGAGTGTGAAACACGTTTGATATTGATAGCACTTGAAATCTGTAGTTTAGGTATGATTTTCATTCTAAGCAATGGCAGATGGGGGGAAATACTCCACAGCTTTTGAAAATATGAAGTCCCAAAAGGCATGAGACGTCCACCTCTCTTCAAAAACTGTGGATTGGATTGGTGAGGATATTCCCATTCCTAGCACAGTAATCACCAGATTGGGCAAAGAGCTCAAACCAATTCCTTTTATGGAGTAATCAAAACTCTATGTGCTGTTTCTGAAAGTATGCTTTCTGCTGGTCAGAGAGTTTCCATGGGAGCCTTATTTGTTCCATGGTATAGTTGTCCCCCAATTTCCCTCACACTTATTGTCTTCAGCACTTGGTCTACATAGTTTTTTTAGTAACTACATACTGAGCAGTCTGAGTAGTACCAGGGCCTGAAATAACTGATGAAGTCCACAGAAACACCAATGTTTATTCCTGCTGTAATTTGTCTTCAAGCAGTTTCATGTCCATGAACAAAAATAATTTGCCGTTATGGACACAGCACTACTAATTGTAACTAGTGCATTTTCTGTAAGTAATCATTAAAAAGGCTAGATGAACCAGTGTTCATGAGCTCAATTTTTTTTTTTATTGTACCAATGTTTATTTCTTTTTTTTAATTTTTAGTAGGGGTTTTTGACTGCTCCATAGATCTTGTCCTCTGCCTCTAATTGTTCCTTTAAAATATCTTGACTTGTTATGATTAAATGAAAGTGAGGGTAGACCACTAACTGATTACAAATAAATTTGAGTTAAACTCAGATACTAATAACAACATTACAAAAAAAAATGTCTTGGGTAAACAGAGAACCTCTGATGTGACATTTTACCTTCTGTGAAGCTGATTATACCAGGAATTAAAACAGACAGCCCTGGGTTGAATTCAGCCCACACAGTGTTTTCTTTGGACTGCATAGTATTTTAAAACAAATTAGAATTAGTCACCAACACTTAAAAATCAAGAGATTTTTACATTAGATCAAGGTTGTTCTTGATTTCAGTTAAAACATGGAAAATATTGGCAACACTGGTCTCATGTAAGCTCTTGGGGACACTGAGCCTTTGATGTACAGGGACTCTTGACAGCTGCGCGTGTAAGCAAGTATGAGCTGCCGAGTTTGTGAAGTGCCCACCTGGTCCAATCTGCGCCTTCATTCAGACACTCGTGCATACGTGCTTTCAGTAAGTACTTCCTGAGTAGCTGCCATGTGCCAGGAGACACTGTGCTAGATTCTGTTCTCCTAGACTACATCGTCTATGGGAAAACAGACGGGAAACAGTTCTATAGATTTGCAGATTTGGAAGAGTGCTATGGTAAAAAACATGGAGGGTGCTCTGAGAGCATTTGCCACAGGTCCTGAAGTATTCTGGGGGGTGGAGAAAGCAAGGTCAGAAGGTTTCCCTGAAGAAGTAGATCTCAGAGCTAAGACGCGAAGGACCAGGAGAGGTCAAGTAGGCCCAGTGTGTCCCAGACAGGGAGCAGTGGTGGGGAGGGAAAGGGCCCTGAATGGTACACAGGGTGCCTGGCACAGCATGAGGCTGGGGCAGATGCCCACAGGATCAGACCAGGGAGCCTGTGAGTCATGTTCAAATGATTGGCCTCTGTCTCTAAGCGCAGTGGGGAGTCCCTGAGGACTTTTCCATCAAGTAGGTACCAGGAGAAGAATTATGTTGTCAAAGCAACATTCCAGTTCCTGGTTGGAAAGGGTTCATAGGAGACGAGTATGGAAGCAAATAAGAATGTTATGTACTAGAGTTGACCCTATAGAAAAAGGCACCAAAAATTAACATGGATGTTAAAAACTTCAGTGACACTGGATGTGACACAAGGCTATAAAGGGAGACCTTCGATTTGCAGATGTACTCCACATGCTCTATACCCAGGGGGCTGGCTTCTGTCCCACAGGGACTTCATGCCCAGGCTCCCTCACCCGCTGTGTTCTGGTTGTGTCCAGCCGATAGGTGGCACCAGCATGAGACTACAGGGTGTCAGAAGCATCTTGACCTCATTGTAGGAGAGATGGTCAGACTATACTTTCTCCAGTTCCCTTTACCTACCCCTCTCCTTGCCTTTCAAGCTTAGGGGCAGTGACGGCTTTCCACTACTGCCCAAACAAGGGTGTCATCACTCATTGTTAGTTTCCTTACCTTTGGCCATACATTTCTAAACACTCCCTTCATTAAATTCTCATTGGTTACCCAACAAGTGTGCCATTTGTTTCCTGTGAGGATCTTTGGCCTTAACCCAAATAATGATCATTAGTTGAAAACAAATCAAGCTAGGTGATTTTTATAACTTCTAATCTTAGTATCTTTAAAAGGCAAAGAGACAAGAGGAATAATAACAAAATCACAACGACAAATCAAAAACAAAAGCATTCAAAAGGCACCATTGTGCTTGCCATCTCTCCTACAAAGAGGTCAAGAACAGAGAAGCACGTGAAAGGGTTGCAGGAAGGGACCTGGAGCAGGGTCTGCTTTATAGTGGATGCCGTGGGGTGTTGCATGGCCTGTGTCTCGTTGCTCACTCTCAGTTGCTGGGCATGTTGGTGGCTCGTGGGTCTCGGCTGAGTTGGACTCAGGGACATTCCTTTAGTCAAAGAGAGCCTACAGACAGTGACGGGGTGATGAGGCCACAGAAAGGCCCATGTGAGTCAACTCTAAATGGGCGCCCCAGCTTCAGGCTGAGGTTCTGTGGCAGCTTTAAAATCCTCTCCGCGCAACCCTGTCTCCTGCGCCCCTTGCGGATGTTGATCCCAGGGCACTTCCCACTAAACTGTGTACACACTAACCTCTATTTCAGAGTCTGCTTCCTGAGCCACCTGAATTAATATAGGCGTTCTGAACCATTTTCTTATACAAATATAAAAACTTCAAATTGTCAGAATTTCAAGCTGACGTATAATGATCAAAAATATAGTGTGTTTTATAGAAGTCTATGCAGTGTTGATACTTTTAATATGGATTTCTGTGCTAGGAACCAGAGGTAGACAACTTGTCTTTTTACCTGGGCTTTTGACACATAAATCATGTGTTAAAAGCACAACATACATGTATTTTTTAGAAAGTGGTGTTATTTTAAGGCTAAGATGAATGATCTTTTGAGAAATTGCCCATGGAGATATGTCTACCCAAGCAGGCTCTGGAAAGAGGCAGACAAATGTGTCTGGTGTGAGATGTATGGCCCCTGGGATATTTGTACGTTTTGCTACTGTTTCCTCAGCTCTTCATATACCAGGCCCTGTGTTCCGAGCTCCACGTGCGTTATCTTATCCTGCAATTTGAGGTAGATGATTTCACTGTTCCTATAGGGATAGTGGAAAAGCACCAGGCCAAACATGAAGAAAAAGTGAGGTCACATCACAGAAACTCTCTGAGCAGCAGCTTCCTCAGCTGAAGACAGGTGTGAGGACTCCCTACAGATGTTTGGGGGTGCTAAACAACATGCAGTAGGCTGATGGAAACGCTTTCCAATGTAAGTTGTTCTGCAAATACTGCAATTGATAATCAACAAGTTTATGTGGGTATAAGAGAGAGTGTGTGTGTGTGTGAGAGAGAGATAGGAAGAGAAAGAATTGGCAGTCAGCAGACCAGCAAATTAGTACCCTTCATTTCATCCGTGAACATGAGTGATACACAAATTAAATTTTCTATTTCAAATTATTCATTTGCCATGAACAAGATGATCATATGCCAGTAGGAAGAAAACAGTGGGATATATCAGAAAGAAGACAGAGTTGAAATACATTTTCAAATACAGCTTTCTGTTGTCCCTTTTTACTTTCTAAAAACAGTAGTGATAATTATTACTATTCAAGGTAGAATGCAATCATTTCTATATTCTACTGAGCAAACTGGTTCCTCTGCTCCCTGCCGGTCAAGAATATGTTCACTTGACAATGCTCTGCTCACCCTCTTAAAAAACTCACCCCATCAGAGGACGTATCAATCTTGGCAGTTCACTTTAGAGTGATAAAACACCAGTAGCAAAGCCAAGTGCAGTTCCTCAGTTGGTGTCATGGTGATGGGTAGGATTCATGTCACAGTTTTGTAAGAAATATAGTGTTTCATTTCTATCATCTGGAGTGCTCCTTCACTGGGAAACATTTATAACTAAAGCTGCTGTTCATATGCAGGCTATGGAAAAAGAATGCAACTCCAAATGGGAAATATACTGAAAACCTATCCACATAAATTTAACTGAGTATTACCAACTTACATGGATAGATCATTGTTCACAGGCCTGGGTGTCTCAGAACCTGAATTACAGGGAGAGGAACATCAGTTTATAAGGCAGACTTCAAATGCAAATGCAACACAGAAATTTCTATAGATTCTGTTCTGATATAGAGAGATGTTTTCTGAGAACCTTGGAGAAAGCATTGCATAGAGTAGTGACCTGCTGGTAACGTCTGCCCTTCATATGATAGCAAGAATCATTTTTAAAGAAAATCAGCGTAGTTAGCCCCATAGTTATGTCCATATCTAGACAAAAAAAGGGATGGGGGGGAAGGACCTTCTAGTGTTCTTCTGGAAATGGCATAACTCCTCATTCATTCATTCATTCATTCAAAATACAATCTTTGAGCAACTACTATATTCCAGCTTCTGTGTATAAGCTGACGAAAAAAAAAAAAGAAGAAAAGCAAAGAAAAGCAAAGCAAAGCAAAGAAAAAAAAAAGAATGGAAGGAAAATAAAAGAAAAGAAAGGAAAGGAAAAAAAGAAAAGAAAAAGAATAAGGCATCATTTTTGTCCTCAAAGTGTTCACAGACTTGGGAATCACGATGTTAACTGAAGTGGGTCCCCTTTCCCTTTTCAGGACAATAGATATTTCTTCACTCTTGGTTGTGCATTTCTCATGACAGTTACAACAGGAGACTGGAAAGGAATTTAGGAAGGATGAGGGGAGGTGGAGAAGAAGAGAGAGAAGAAAATAATAAAATAAGAAAAAAAATCAAAGGCAGTTTTTTCGTGGCTGCTTTAGTAAAACCAAGTCCTGATGCAGAAATGAGCTGCTATTGGCCCAGAAGTGAGCGGCTCAATAACACTGGGATCTTTGTTTCATCTTCCCTGACTTTTAATCCTCTTTCTTGGGATAATTTCCAAAAATAAATGACTACATGGGGGAATGTAGCTTAAGATAATTGCCATTTAGAAAGAGTTTTGCTGAGGCTGGGTTCACATTCACTGACCCCTGGCTAATTTAAACATGATATGTAACAGGTACTTGACCCAAATTGCTGTATGTATGAGAGTAAATCCAGCCTCCTCTGAAAGTAGTTATAATTTTATTTTATTTCATTATTCAGCATAGGACAGTGGACTAAGTTCTGAGCTGGCCACCAAGCAGATAAAAAAATGTTCAACATCATAAATTATTAGGGAAATTCAAATTAAAAGCCCAATGAGATACTACTATACACCTGGCAGAATGACTAAAATTAAAAAACAAACAAACAAAAAAAAACAAACAAAACATTCTGACAATACCAAGTGCTGGTGAGGATGCCGAGAAATTTTCATATGTTGCTGGTGGAACTGCGAAATGTAGTAGCTGCTTTGGAAAGTACCCTAGAGTTGCTTATAAAGTTAAACATATATTTACGATATGATCCAATAATTCACTCAACCCAAATATCTTTTAGTTGATGAAGAGATTAAACAAAAATTATGGTACATACAATAAATGAAATCCCATTCATCAATAAAAAGGAAAGAAGTGATACATGCAACAACACAGGTGACTATGAAATGAATTACATTAAGTGAAATAAGTCAGACTCAAAAATCTATATACTGTATGATTCAATTTGTATGGCATGATTGCGGAAGCGAACAATAGAGACAGAAAAAAAGTTACTGATTTTTCTGTGGTTGAAGTTGGGGGGAAGGACCAAGGACAAAGGGGAATGGGGGAACTTATGGATGCTATAACTATTCTATTTCTTGATTATAGTGGCGGCCACAGCACTATATTTGCTTGTCAAAGCCCATTGACATTTACAATAAAATCATTCAATTTTATTCTAGGTAAAATATATTTCAATAAACCAGAATTAAATAAAGAAGTTAGGTAGCAACCACCAAAGACATTCCTGAGAGTTTCACCTATTTTTAATTTTATATGAACTCTAAAGATATAATTAATTCTTTTTAGATAAATATAGTATAGAAGCTTACTTTCTTCTAGAAATATTAATATAGAGTTGACTGTTAATCACAGACAAAAAGCACACCCAGTGGAGAGCAATAAATATCACTCTCTTGAAACGGAAAGAAAAAAAGAAGTGAATATGTGGGTAAGTTATATGAAGACCTAAAATTGAGAAAGATAGATAAGTATGAACATAAATATAAATGTGTGTCCATCTCGTATAGTGAAAACACCATTTTGTTACGTTTGTTCTGTAAAAAGTGCAGTACTAAAATCCTCTACAGAGTATAAAGGGCAAGATGATAAGCCAGATCTTATGCCAAAGAGAACAGAATGATTGTGATCAAAATAACAATCCTCAAGAAACAAAAGTATTTAACAGACTCAATATATAAACTAAAAGAAGCCTTCAACCGCACTGCCACATTCTGCTCCGACTAAACTGAACACATTCCTAATTTAGCTGAAGAGAAAATTAAACTATATTACAAATATATGAAAACTGGAAGACACATTTCAGTAATAGGTTGTACGAATCTACACAGTTGTAAGAATAATCACTCCCATACAAAGAGTGATATAAAAAGCATTCCTAGAAGAAAAAGTGGGTCTTTATACTTGTACAATATACTTTGTATTATTCCTATCCTTTTAATTGTGTTAAGATTTGTTACATGCCTCAACATCTGGTCTATCGTGGAAGTAAATACTGTTTTGCTCCCGGCTTCTTTCATTTAGCATAATGCTTTGGAATTTATCCATCGTGTCACATTCATCAGTATTTCCATTTTTAATGCTGAATGATACCCATTGTAGAGATATGCTATAATTTTTTTATCAATTATCTAGTTGATGGATAGTTGGTTTATATTCTTATTTAATACTATGAATAAATCTGGTCTGAGCATATACATACAAGATTTTGTGTGGAAATATATTTTTATTTCTCTTGGGAAAATACCCAAAAGAGGGATTCCTGGATCATAAGATAAATGTATATTTAACTTTATGAGATACTACTAAACTCTTTTTTCAAGGTGTCTATCTCATTTGCATTGCCACTAGTAAATATAGGAGATTCCAGTTCTCAACATTCCTGTCAACACTTGGTTTTCTTAGTCATTTTAATATTTAACCATTCTAGTGGCTGTAATAGTATCTAATTGTGATTTTAATTTGCATTTCTCAAATGGCTAATGATGTTGATTATTCTTTCTTGTACTTATTTACTTTAGTGAATCTTCTTTGGTTGAGCGTTAAAACCTTTTGCCCACTTTTTAGATTCTATTTTTTCATATTCTTATCAATGTATTTTAAGAGGGTTTTTTGTATTCTACATAAAATTAGTCTATATTACGATTGTGGTGGTCCCATTTCTTACAGTATACATTTGTCAAAACTTATAATTTGTACATTGAAAATTGAAGATGTTTAATATATGCAAATTACACTGTGATGCTGACTTTTAAAAGATGTTAAAAAAATTACCAAGTGATTTAAGATTTTGCTAGACCATAATTCTTCTAGATAGACTATCAATACCAAACGATGACACATTTTAATAGCCGTGATTAACACTAAATAATTTACCTGTTTCTTTTATAAAGCAGACTGTTTATATCATTGCCAACTGTTTCTCCAGTAGGTGGGCTATTTGACATTGACACCTCTGGTCTGAAATGGGCCACAATATACAAATCTATTTTTTGGCTAAAGACGCTTAGTTATGTAATGGAATCTGTAAAGTGTCATCTGTTTACAAGCGTTTTCTTCCACAGAGTAGTTGCTCAGAAACAGAAACTTACTTTGTATTTCAAGTTTTTATATGTTCTCTCATTACAGGATGCTTTGTCAAATGCTTTGTTTTGAACCTGACAAAATTGGTTCTTTGAAAAATAAGAGAAAGAAAGTTAACACAGATTTAGTGTTTTTTAGTTTTTCCTGGATAAATGATCTCACTGTTGCAAGATTGGCTGTCACTGTAAACAAGTCTTGTAAAAAGCAATCCAGAAAGTTATTACATTGTGGAGATCAGGAACATAAACCTTCGGGACAAATGATGACTCTCATTTACTTGTATGCTCTAACAAAATTAACCTACCAAAGCTGAATGGGGTTGGATTTTAATAATCTACCATTTGGGAACCATGTGCAGTGATCGTGTTGATACCGTTATTAGGCAAATGTACTGACATGCTCTCTGATCCTAAGCCACTGGTGCTCACTCTGTCTCAGGAGACAGAATCAGCAGACCAACAGGTACGAGTCCGCCAGAACTAAACAGGAAGCTGAACCTGGCTCTGCGCCCCTGACTTGGAACCAAGACATCTGCTCATCAGAACTGTTGCCAATTTCACTGTTAGTGGATGTGCAATTTTCACCAGGGAGACTTTGAAAAGTCAAAAACAGACCATTACTTTCCCAGAGAATGAACAAGAATACTGCACAATATACTAAAAGAAAGTTCTCCATGATCGAGGCGATATAGCTAACTGTTATAAAGCCAGAATGCACAGTTTTGCATCTTGGATCCACCAGTAAAAATCATTAAACGTTTTGTGCCTCAGTTTCTTCTTCTAGAAAACAAGGATGTTAGTAGCACCTACCTAGCCAATTGTCTTGTGGGTTAAACGCATTAGTAAATTTAAAATGCTTAGAATGATGCCAGGCACTACAGAAGTTATTTACCACTTGAGATAAGCTAGGGAGTGTAGGGACTGTTCCATGATGTGACCGCTATCTGTCCCACAAGCTGGACCCTGGCCAGACTCTGCAAGTCCCCCCACCCCGGCCTTCGACACTCCGATTGTAATTGCTGTTCATTCTGACATAAATCAGCACCCCTCTTTTGCCTCCTGTTATGTACTAGTTCCTGGAATAGCTTGTTGTCCTGACCTGGTCATACATGTGATTTCACATATACTACCCACCATCCCCGCACCCCAAACGGCATGGTGATCCATTTCACCTTGCAGGTGCCCAAGACATGTCTCGTATGTAAGCTTCCCTTAATACACTCCCTTAATTACCAGACTGGATGTGCCAGCCTCTCTTTTTTGGTCTTTTCCTGCCCTCTGATTACAGAGGTAGATTTACAGTCTCAGGGCTTTTCTCTGGGTCTGTGTGTATGAACAGGCAGTTATCATTATCCCCATTTTACAGATGGGGAAACTGAGGCCTAGAAAGAGTGAATGTGTCACACACTCAGTCACTGAGCCAGGACTAAACTCTCCAACTTCTTACTCTAGTGTTCTACCCTTTCTATCATATATCCTTTAATTCAGAATAAAGAAAGACGGGCTCATCTCACTCACCTGAAAGAAAAGCAGTAATCAAGGACTCATTCACTTTCAGACATGACACTTTAGAAACTGCAAGAAATTGCTTAGACTATTAGAACAAGTGCTTTACAAGATGCTAGTAGTATCCGATTAGTGGGTCAAATATTTAATTTAGTGGGTTGCAACTAGCATTTTAAAATATAGAATAGGAAATATCAAAATGTATCAAACATAGAGTGATTATTATTTTGTGAGATTCTGGTTTCAATTACATATAAAGAATTACATATATACTCATATATACACTTGTGGTGGGCTATGATTTTCCACAACTATTGCCCTCTTACCCCACACCCAGTATATTTCCTTGTTGAAAGATTATCCATCCTTCCCCATTCCCAGCTGGTAAACCTGTAGGGCTCCTGTGAGGGGATTGCTTTGATGTTTGGGAGGGGCCAAGGGACTTTAACTAGAGTCAATGGAATGTAAGCGCTGCACAAGCCAAGCCTAAGCAGCAGCTTTCAGAGCAATTGTGTCATTTGGCTCAGGGTTTCCCTCTTTCCCTCTGGCATGAGCACATCTCAGGATGGGACGCTCCTTTCGCCTGACTCCAGGAATGGCGAATTCCTTGGAGCAGAGCCCTCCCTACAGCTGGAAGAGAGAACCACAGTGTGAAGCAGACAATGAGGAAGAAACCCTTATTGTGAAGCCACAGAGATATTGAATTTTTTGTTACCGTAGCATAACCTGCCTAAAGGTGACTAATAAAAGTATATGTGTGTGTTGGATTGAGGAGATAAAATGGATTTCTTACTGAAGATGGTGGTCAAAAAATTTAAAAATCACTTCATGAAATGACCATCTGGGAACCTGATTCTTTAAAATATTAGTGTAGCTAACATTAGTTTAGCTCATTTGACACTAGGTGTTTCCTTGGAGTTCCCATTGATGTACGCTTCACTTTCATTTTTGTCTTTTCATTAAACAGACTCATTTTATCCCTTAAGAGTAAGGCCAGTGTTTCTCAAATTATGGCATTTATGGGACAATTATTGAATTTTCAGGCATGCACAGCACCACATTTAGTAAATTAAAACATGTAAGACTGCAACCGCCTGTACTATTTAATGATAATAAAAGTTAACCGTCAATGAGAGATGGCTTTGTAATATACTACTAATATACTCTAATATCATAGGCTAAGTAAGGTATACAGCGCCACTTGCATAATAAATAACATTAGCTGCAGAAAAGGTGGCTCCTCCACTCAGTTTATTTTCATAGACTTTATTTCTACAAAATGATATCCAGGCGAAATATAGATCCAGATGTTGGGGAAATTTCTCATTGAAGACACACCAGCTCACCTGGCACTGAAGGTAACAGCCTTATCATATATCACACTCAAAGGCTAGAGGACTGAAGGCTGAACTTGAAGGATCACAGCAAATCGGATCCTAAGCCACTCTGCTTGTCTTCAGCCCTAGAGAGTATTTTTCCTTTCGCTGTTGCAGCTTTTGGATGGATGGGTTTTAAAGCACAGCCAATAACACATCAATGATTTCCTTCATAAATAAGTTAGGGCTGAGGAGGGAGAAATGCACCAAGCATTTGAAAAGAATTAAATTTGCAAAGATTGAAGTGTTTGTACCACAATTTGTTTTTCTTAAAAAATCCTCATGTCTTATCTTCAATAAGAAAAAATAATGACAATGTTCCCTTGGGATGATATGTGCATGTATTCGAGATTCTGAATGAATCACTAAAATCTGCCACTTGAACAAACTCTGAAATCATAGAAATAGTCTTTACTGGCATTGTCAGTGTAATGAAGAAATGGGTTTCTTTAATCTCATCTCTCATTTTAAAGTTCATCTAAGCAACTTTTTCCTCAATAGTAGTGTGGAAAAGTAGAATTTTGAAATTGCTGCATATGAACAATACTCTGTAAAGAGTTAAAATCAATTGCCATTATTAATAATATATATTATTTAATAATATATATTAATTAATGTATGTATTAATTAATTATATATAAAGTTTTTCCTCAATAGTCAATCTAGATCTGGAAACAAGTATCGATTACCAGTACTCCTTGTAAATAAATATTCTCGATGTTGGATTGTTAACCAGGCACAACACCTTTAATTCAAAGCCCTTCATTGTTTTTCATATGCAGTTGGTGCTCTTTCAGTACTGATTACAACATACATTTTCCCTTCCACTTCAAAGTCTTCAAATAACCATCAAGCATGAAGTGTATCTCTTCTGTAGAACGAATACTGAAGACTCGTTGATAAACAGAACAGACAATCACTGAACACTTCCCTCTCTTAGATACACCACGCACACACTGAGGTGTGTTAACCAGTTGTGATACAAAGCACCTGCCACCTCACACAACAGTGCTTTCTATCCCCAGTGTATTCCACGTGCGTTACGTAATTGTTATCAGTGTCACTCGATAAAGAAATTGTTCTGGACGCTCACTCAAGTCTCTCTCCAAGTCCAGACAGCAGTAACTCTGCTGCTTTTGCCCTAAGGGGGCAAACTGTGTGACACCTCTGCAGTGTTCTCCCCCCTCTGCTCTTATCGACACAATGCAGCGAGTTCTGTACTGGGAATGTTATTCCACATTGCTTCTTCTAAGAAAACACAACTAGTTAACAAGCATACTATTTCAAAAAGATGAAAAGCATAAAACACATTATGGAATCATTATGAAAATGTGATAATTCAGTGAGCATGAGGCTATTTATTGATTCAATAAAATCCAACTTTCAGATGTTCATCACTGAACTTCTTAGACATGCTGTGCTGTTTCGGCTGCCTCAGTAATCTCATCAGACCTCTAGATTTGATCGTCCCCGCAAACACAGATTCAGACTCTGCATTCAGTCCTTAGGCTTATTTCATCTTAAACTGCAGTAAATAATCAAAAATAAATAATTTTATTTTTTTCTATCACTACTTTCAAGCTAGAACTACTTCTAGCCATTTATTCATTTTAGTGAATTGATAGAATAATGAAAGACAATAAGGGCCAAAATGCATACTTAATAAATACAAACAGCACCAATGTCATAAATTACTTTAGCTGAAATGAAACAAACCTTGTTATCTATTTGGGAAAACATTTAAAAATGTTTTTATGAGGCCATTCAATAAACTTCACATTGAATATTGGGGTTGTTACCTATCATGTACCTTTCCGTTTTCCTATTAGACCTCCTTTAGGAAGTCACCAAGACACCTTCACACAGTACTAATATTAACACCTCCGTGTTATTCTTCTCATCTGAAAAATTGATAAATACTGATAGATAAACTTTCCCGTATCAAAAAGCTAGTGTTTATTTTTTCTTTTTAATGGTTTATGTGTGTCGTATCTTGCAATCAATATTTTTAAAAAGTTATTGATGGATATTCTGAATATTGTAATTTTTATCATCTGTAAAGAAGTAACTTTGTAGAATGAAAGAATCTTAAAGGACTATCTTTGTATATTCCATGCCATAGAAAACCAGGGGAAACAAACAAAAAACAAGAACAAGTAATGTTGACAAAATCCCATACAAAGTTCTCTAATGCCTGTGGCAAGTAGTCGTCATACCAACTACGACCTTTCTAATGGGGATCACTTGGTTTAATCTTTCTAAGTACAATGATACTTAGACCAACTGGCAATATACCCATATACTAAAATAAAAAATTTGCCATCAAGTATTTTCACCCTAAAATACTGTTGTGTGAGATATTTTAATCTGCTACTGAAATTTGACATGCCAATATTTTTGGTATTTATGTAGCTACCTGGCATATTCAATAATGTGTAACTTAAAATACATATATTACTGAAGCCCTACAAGTCCGCACATACAGAAGAAGCCACCTCGAGACTGTGAAGACAGGTAGAGATGCGGAACGTAATGGTCCCACACCTGCGTGTGACCATTAAAAACTGGGAAAGATATCTTGGCTGCAGAGGTCCTACCATGCAGAGTGAGGGGCCCCAGCCCCTCCCCAGTCCAGGGTTTCAGTGCCAGGGAGAGAATTCTCTATAACTTCTGGCTGTGAAAACCAGCAGAGATTGTGGCTGAGTGAGATGGAGGGCTGATGGAATCCCAGGCCCTCCTCTTTAAGGGCCCGTGCACAGACTTACCCACTGATGGACTCACTCGCTCTGAGCTCCAGCACAGGGACAGAAGCTTGAAAAACACCAGGGACATATGAGGTAGAACTGAATTGTTGGGCTTCAGGGCAAGTTCTGGAGGGGCAGCTTTCTCCATAACAGAGAAGCTGGCAGAAGCCATCGTTTCTGTGTTGAGCCCTCCCACTCCCTGCACACAGATGCAGGCAGACACAACTGAGTCTCCATCACACTGGCTATCACCATTCATTTGCACGACTCTAGTGATTCTCTAAGACCATGCCCAGCCCAACTTTTGGGCACACCTAAGCTGCTTCCAGTGGCTTTTCCATATGAACGGCCTGCCTTGGCTATTGAGCAGACTTTCCTGAAATCTCTCGAAGGTTCACAAAACCCAAACAAGCAGCATCTGGCTTCAGCATGTCCTGTACCTCTGGCTGAGCAACCCTAAACTCAGCACTAGCAACAGCCTGCCATGATTCGTGGTTTGGCTTCTCAAGGTGCTTCCAAGCACATTATGGGTGGTGGCAATCTTGGAATTGCTTTGTGGCTCAGGCCAGATGGCCCCAGGCAGAGTACAGAATGCAGCTGAACTTTGCCTGCAGTAGGTCTCCTCCCAGAAGGCCCCGGGGCTGGCAGGCCCAGTGGCCAGCTGTAGACTAGACCAGAGTATCACCTGGCCACTGCCAAGAACAACACACCTGAAGGGCACACTGGGCAGGCACCAGAGCCCTGCTAAAGTGAATCCTGCTCAGTAGCGTCAGCCCCTGCACAACAGCTCCTCCACTGTAGTCACGACCAGTCCTCACAACTAATCAGCCTGAGGATCAATCTCTCTCATTGGCAAATAGGAATCAAGTCTCAACTACAACAGGAGGGCACACACAACCCCTACAAGGGACACATGTGTAGCACCTGGCTCTGTTGACCAAGGAGACTGCACCACTGGGTCCCAAAGGACACCTATTACATAAGGCAACTCTACTAAGACAGGGAGGCATAGCAGCCCTACATAGAAACAAGCACAAGGAGGCAGCCAACATAGGGGGGCAAAGAAACATGTCCCAGATAAAAGAACAGACCAAAGGTCCAGAAAAAGAACTAAACAAGATGGAGACAAGCAATCTACCGATGCTCAGTGATTTCAGGGAAAACTTCAACAAAGAGATAGGAAACATAAAGATGGACATAGAGAAGATGAAAAAGAACCAGTCAGAAATAAAGACTACAATAACGGAAATGAATAATACATTACAGGGAACAAACAGTAGATTAGATGAAGCAGAGGATTGAATCAGTGATTTAGAAGATAAGGTAGTAGAAAACACCCAATGAGAACAGCAAAAAGAAAAAAAATAAATCCAAAAAAATAAATCCAAAAAGTACTGAGCAGAGCTTAAGGGGCCTCTGGGATAACATCAAGAGTACCAACATTCACATCATAGAGAAGGAGAAAAGAGAGAGCAAGGAATTGAAAACCTATTTGAAGAAATAATGATGGAAAACTTCCTGCTGAAGGAAATAAATATGCAAGCCCAGGAAGCACAGAGAGTCCCAAACAAGATAAACCCAAAGAGGCCAACATGAAGATACATCACAATTAAAATGCCAAAAGTTAAATACAAAGAGAGAATCTTAAAAGCAGCAAGAGAAAAGCAGTTACTTACCTACAAGGGAGCTTCCATAAAACTGTCAGCTGATTTCTCAACAGAAACTTTGCAGGCGAGAAGGAATTGGCAGGAATATCCAAAGTGATAAAAAGCAAGGACCTACAGCCAGATTGCTCTACCCAGCAAAGTTGTCATTTAGAATCGAAGGTCCTGTAAGGAATTTCCCAGATAAGAAAAAGCTAAAGGAGTTCCTCTCCACCATCTCTAAGACAAAAAAAGAAAAAAGGAAAAAAAATCCAAAATATGAATAAAATGTCAATGACTACATTATCTATCAATAATTACTTTAAATGTAAATGGATTAAATGTTACAATCAAAAGATTGGGTGGCTAAATGGATAAGAAAACAAGAGCCTTATATATGCTTCTTACAAGAGACTCACTTCAGATCAAAAAAAAAATACAGACTGAAAGTAAAGGGATGGCAAAAAGATTTTTCATGAAATGAAAAAATAAGTAGCAGTACTTATACCAGACAAAAAAGACTTTAAAACAACGGCTATAATAAGTGACAAAGTATGGCTCAGTAATCCCATTTCTGGTATTTACCGAAAGAAACACAAAATGCTACATTGAGAGGACACATGATCCATATGTTCATTGCAGTGTTGTTTACAATGGCAAAGATGTGAAGGCAGCCTGGGTGTCCATTGGTTGAAGAATGGATAAAGAGGAGGTGGTACATGTATACAATGGAATATTGTTCGGCCAGGGAAGGCAATGGGTTCTTGCCATCTGCAGCGGCATGGATGGATGTCGTGCAGGGTCTCAGCTCCCGCTCCCCGCCCAAGAACGCAGGACACGGTAAGGCCAAAAAGGAACACCCACGGAGCCATAGATAGGGGAGTCAAACCAATATATTCTCGCTGGCGGCTGGGCTGGAGACACAGGAAGCAGGATCTACATAATCTGCCTAACAGCAGTCCGCGCTTGCCAGCCACCATCTTCTTGCTAGCCCCCATTCCTTTCCTGCTAGTGTAGCCACAGCCATTTTATTAGTGGCCAATGGCCTACGGGTTACAGCTGACGGCCAACTAGCCACAGCTGCTGGCATCTGATCACAGTTGATGGCCATTTACTACCCGAGCCAGCACCTTTCTATTGTGAGGCCGAGAGCCTGGAAACTGTTTTTTTGGGTTTTGTCCCCACACTCCACCCCTACAGGGTCTCGCCTCACAATCTATGCGACAAGCATCTTCTGCGAGGGGCCCTGTGCAAGGAGCCTGGAGGTGAATGCACTATCCTGAACACAGCCAGGCTCTCTGGGCACAGCCAGGGTTTCTCAGGGCACCACCACAGTACTTCTGGGCACAGCCAGACATCCTGGGCTTCTTAGGGTACCACCTGTCTCCCCGGGCACAGCCAGGTTTTCTCAGGGGACCACCACAGTACTTCTGGTCACAGCCAGACTTCCTGGGCTTCTTAGGGTACCACCTGTCTCCCCGGGCACAGCCAGAGTTTCTCAGGGCACTGCCACTCTCTCTGGACACAGCCAGACTTCCTGGACTCAGCCAGGGCCTCTCAGGGCACTGCCACTCTCTCTGGACACAGCCAGACTTCCTGGACACAGCCAGGGCCTCTCAGGACACTGCCACTCTCTGGACACAGCCAGACTTCCTGGACACAGCCAGGGCCTCAGGGCACTGCCACTCTCTCTCTGGGCCTCTCGGGGTACTGTGCTGGAACAACAGCGGCTCACATCAAGGTGCTTACATATTATCAATGGCGGCCAGTCAAGACACAAAAGCAAACATCAAACCAGTCCCACTACATGGTGGTATGTTCCCAAACAGTCAAGCGTCCATTAAATCAGGGATAGAAGGCAATTCCCCATAGTCCATAGTCATTCGCCAGGGCTGTCCTGGGGGTGAGGGATGACCTTGACCTCACCCTCATCTCCCAAGGAGGACTCAGGAAGCGTTTCCTCCTGGGACAAGTCCCGCATCCAGGCTGCGTCAGCAAACAGTTCCCAGCCCACAGGGCAGCAACAACCTTCGCTTTCTCCGCTTTCTCCGGCCTCTGCTGGTTGGGGAACCATCCACATCTTTCCACCCCTCCACGGGAATCGAGCTCTCCTGCAGCTGCTCCTCCTGGTCTTCCTCAGACTGAGCTTTCATACGCACAAACTGCTCCACTGCCCTTCGGAGAGCTTTGGCCAGCACCATATCCTGCCGACTACGCCATGTGTCGGGCGGGGGACCCTGCTCGCTGCGCCATTTGTCGTGCAGGGTCTCAGCTCCCGCTCCCCGCCCAAGAACGCAGGACACGGTAAGGCCAAAAAGGAACACCCACGGAGCCATAGATAGGGGAGTCAAACCAATATATTCTCGCTGGCGGCTGGGCTGGAGACACAGGAAGCAGGATCTACATAATCTGCCTAACAGCAGTCCGCGCTTGCCAGCCACCATCTTCTTGCTAGCCCCCATTCCTTTCCTGCTAGTGTAGCCACAGCCATTTTATTAGTGGCCAATGGCCTACGGGTTACAGCTGACGGCCAACTAGCCACAGCTGCTGGCATCTGATCACAGTTGATGGCCATTTACTACCCGAGCCAGCACCTTTCTATTGTGAGGCCGAGAGCCTGGAAACTGTTTTTTTGGGTTTTGTCCCCACAATGGACTTTGAAGGTATTGTGATGAGTGGAGTATGGCAGACAGAGAAAGACAGATGCAATGTGATTTCACTTATATTTGGAATCTAAAGAAAAAAATTAACAAACAAAACAGAAACAAACTCAGATACAGAAAACATTTTGATGGTTGCCAGCTGGGAGGGGGTTAGGGTTAGGGGTGTGAGGGAAAGAAGGTGAAGGGATTAAGAAATACAAATTGGTTGTTACACAATAGTTATTGGGATGTAGAGTATAGCACAAGGAATATAGTCAATAATATTGTAATAACTATGTATGGTGTCAGATTGATACTAGATTTGTTGAGGTGATTGATGGGAGGGGATGGGGGACAGGGTATAAAAGGTGAAGGGACTAAGAAGTACAAATTGGTAGTTACAAAATAGTCACAGGGATGCATAGGGAATATAGTCAATAATATGGTAATAACGGTGTATGGTGCCAGGTGGGGACTAGACTAGTCAGGGGGATCACGTCTTAAATTATGTAAATGTCTAACTGCTATTCTGTACACCTGAAATTAATATAAAATAATATTGAATATCAACTGTAATTGAAAAATTAAAGAAGAGAGGGGAAAGCTGAAGGAAAATAAGAGGTTCACATTTCCAGGTACAAAACAAATAAGTCACGGGGATGTAACATACAGCATGGGAATACAGTCAGTAATAATGTGATAGCAGGGTACAGTGTCAGCCCTTTGCTGAACTTATCACGGTGATCACTTCTTTAGGAATGTAAATGTTGAATTACTATGGTGTACCCCTGAAACTAATATAATATTGTATGTTAGCTGTATTTTAATAAAATCTTAAAATAAAATACTTATCATTACTAAAATGCAGTAGGTAGTGGTTAAGATTTAGGCTTTGATGTCAGATTGAACTGGGGTAATCGTGGGTTTCTACTTTTCTAAATCTCAATTCAAGCTACATAAGAGTAAGACATTAATCACTGAGCTCATATTTTTTTTCTCCAACATTTAATACATTGCCTGGAACATGGTAGGCACCTAATAAATATTCAGTGACTGAAATGATCAATTTAATAATGAGGATAGTCAAGTACTTTATGGAGTAGATGTGAGTGTGAAGTATAATTGAGCATATAAAAGTTGAGCACAGATCTGGAACATAAACACTAATAATTAGTTATTATGAAGGTGACCATATAATTCATCACACAAATCTGCATGCTGTCAAGAATGGTTGGGGTGCTAGTAATGACTCCTTAGGGGCAAGAGGTGTAAACTAGGACCATCCCAGTCAAGCTGAGGTAGGAAATCACGTAGCTCTTGCTGTTATTGTTAGGCAACCAAGGGTAGAAACCAAGGGTAGAAGAAAATACATAATTGTAGGTCTCCTTCGAAAATACTTGCAATGGATAAAAATAGGCACATAGCAACAATGTCTAATCTAACTAAAAAGTCCCACTGTCTACTTGCTTGAGATATTAGAGAGAAGAAACAGTTGAAATATAACTACGCTTGAATCCAAATTTTCACATTTGTTGTTTCAGGTTTCTTGAATTGACTAAATCTAATTAGATTAGATGTCTCCAGATTCTTCACCAAATCTCTCACAGTAACTGTTTTATACCTTCCCTCTTCATATACAGATTCCTGGCCCCACCTTCTCTAAGTAGAAAAACTCACTTCCTAATTTAATCACAACTTAACGTATCAACCTAGGCTTCTCAGCCAACATTTTATCTCCTTTGGGATCTTTCTGTAATATCATGTCTCCTGTCTCCAAGGAAGACACATCCTTCCTTTAGATCATGACCCAATCCACCCATAAACTATTTTCTCATAGGCAATTTGGTGTTCTTTTATCAATTATGCACTTCCATCTATTTGCATCTTCAATAGCTCCATCTTGTCAAGATTTATAAATTCAGATCATATGCTCCCAAATCAAAATTTTAAGTTTTGTATTTTGGCTATTCATGTATTATTTGTGTGAAGAAAACTGCTTAACATCATTGAGCCTGTTTCTTCATAGGTAAAGTGGTGATAGTGGTCCTTACTTCAAGTGTACGATTAAATGAGATGACATATAGAATGTTCGGGGGACTTCTGGGTGAGATGGCCCCTTCCATGGACACTCCCTCTGCTCTAAGCAAATAACAATAACAGGCAAATGTGCCACTTGCAACAAATACATTCAGTAGCTCAGTTTTTGTGAGTCAGGAGTCTGGGTACAGTTTAGGGGGGTCTTCTCTGCCCACAGTCCTCAGTGTTTGCTAAGCTGTGTCCTCATCTGGAGAGTGATAAGGAAAGATCCACTTTCAGTCTCCCTCAGGTTGTTGGCAGAATGCATGTTCTCTCGGCTCTCTGACTGGAATCCTGGCATTCTTGCTACCTATTGGTTCAGAACTGGTCTCAGTTCCTCAGCAGTGTTCTCAGGTCCTTACATGAGGCCCCCCCAACAGCCAGTTTACACCATGACTATTTGCTTTCTCAAGGCCAGTAGGAGAATCTCTGACTTATTTTTGACTTCTAGATTTTCATTTGAAGAGCTCATCTGATTAGATAAGGTCCAACCTGGATAACCTCCCCCTTGATTAGCTTAAAGTCAATTGATTAGACACCTTAATTACCTCTGCAAAATCCCTTCAATTTTTGCCCTATAATGTAACTTAAGCACAGTCATGCTGTCCCATTATATTCACCAGTCCTGCCCATTCTCAAGGGGAAGAGATTATACAGGGTGTATATACTAGAAGGTGAGAATGGTAGGGGTGTTAACCTAAAAATAAAAGGCCAAAGTGAAAGGCAACAAGCATTTATCTGAGGTCCAAAAAATAGCTATTCCAGAAGCACTGAGTCAGGCAAAAACCAAAACGATGTCCGATCAGGAGGTACAGGCAAGGGGTATTTATGAGAAAGGGAAGGGGAACAATTACATGAGTACAGGGAAGAATTTTCATAGGTGTAGATGAGCCAACATAGCTAACAATGAGAATTAAGGTATTCTATTTTCCTTGCTAGTGATGCAGGTAGGAGTAGACATGACAATCCTTGTGAAAAGGACCAGAAAAAAGGGGAAATTTTGCTAGAACTTTTCAAAAAGATTTTTTTTCTTCTTTTTTTCCTTCACTCTAGGGACATGTCACAGACGAAAAACTTCCCTTTCCTGTTTTTGGATGTTGTTATCCGAAGAAGTGATGCTCGGTGCTGTGGCAGCCACATTGGATCATGAGGACAGAACCAAGGGAATCAGAGAAGCAAACAAGGATATTGCTGAGCCCCTGAAGGAACTAACCCCAGAGCGACACTACTTTTGGATTATGTAAGATACATTATTTGAGATAATACATTCCTTATTGTTTAATGAGCTCTTATAAGGATATTCTATGAATGGGAGCCAAAGCGTCCTAATGCACATAGCATTTTGTAAGCAGTTTCTTAATTTTATTTTTAAAATAGGAATTCAATACAATACCCATAGCTTTTCTTCCCAAACAAATTGAAATAATCTGGGTAACCTTTTTTCTTTGATAGCAAATATTCTCTAAGGAGCCAGGAATGGAGAGCTGTTACAGGATGAACTCTCTGCCTCCTTCTCATCTAAGTACTGACCACTGACCAGGATCACAAATGATATCACACAAGATGTCCAAAGAGAGAGGACCAATGGCCCATTTTCCATCTAATTAAGAAGCCAAGACTCTTGAAAAACCTGATCATAGTCCTTGATTACGTATTCCCTTCTTTCTCATGGCTCTTCAAATGCTTAAAACAAAAAAGCACATTTCTCCCACAAATGTCTTACCTAGACACAATCCTAAAATATTCATGGGGATTTAATGGGTATCATCAATGCTCTTCAATTTTCTGATTACATTACCTGATAGCTGAACTTACATATTAAAACAAATAATTTTCACAATATTTATTAATTTGTTAAAGCAATTTTAGCAAAAGTATTCTAGCAAAATTAACCTTCAACACAAAAAGATGCCAATGGCACACTTATTCAGATTTTGGTGGGTGACATGCTCCTGGAGACCAGTCATATTCCCATTTGAGTTTTTTGTTTCTTGCTTTCGGAACACACAACTCCCTTGTTTTGCTTAGAAGTACTTGAAATTGGATTAATAGAGTCTTTTTTTTTTAATTAATTAATTTATTTATTAGTTTCAGGTGTACAAAACAAGGTAATACTTAGACGTTCATCATTTATATCCCTCATACTGTGAACCCCCCTCCCCCCATCCACTATCCCTCCGACCTCACACTGAACCATCACATTATATATATAAAATTATAGTTGGCATTCATTAATGTTTAGCTTCTGGATTAATAGAGTCTTGTAATGACTTTTTCCCCCTTGAAATATATTTAGACATACAAGATTATGGGACCTACAATGCCCTGTTACTCCCTCCATTGATGGGACATAAGGCATCCCTGGTTCTTCTAGCAGTATGCCATGAGGACCACACTTTTTTCCCCCCCGTGTCTCCCTCATTTGTTAGGAAAACAACACAATGATCCCCTCATATTTGGATAAGACAGCATGAAACGGGTGAATTTTTCTTATCTCCAGACAGCAATAGAAACTACACACAGGGATTTCCTATAAAACAGAGACTAGAGGGACTATAATACAGCCTAGACTAGAAGGCAGGACCCTTGGGTCTAATGGTTCAGTCTTAGACTTCTCCTGAGACATTGAGGGGAAAAAAAAAAAACAACACTCAAGAACCTCTTGGCACCACTCTGGCTGCACCTATAAAAGGTAATTATACTTTTCTGTTATAGAGCTCTCTACCATCTATTGTAATACTAACTATCTCAGAGGAGTAGTTGACAGCTTAGTTAATGTATGGAATATAAATCACTCTGAGCATCTCATGGGAATGTAAAAAGAACATTCAATACAAAGTCTAGTGGTACAGGAAGGAAAATAGAAACTGTATCCTGAACACGGCACTAACAAATGTCTTATGTGTGAAATACAACAGCAGCCTGGAGTTGAAAAAGAAAAATGACGCAACTGATGGGACGGGTTAATTTCTAAGGCAGTGCTGAGGGGAGACGAGGCCAATTGCTCACAGACTTGCAAACAGGCAGCTGTGTGGAACATGACCTCTGTGGGACAGCCTATCACGTCCAAAAGGGTCTGGCCCCTGCTTGCTTCTCTGTTACCACATTGATTATACTAAATGGCCCATTTCTTCATCCTTTCTCATATCTATGATTTTGCCATGGGATTTCAAGCAACTCCCATCAAGTAGTAATTTACGGTATCTTGAGTCTGAATTTGGTCATGTAACTTGCTTTGGCCAATGGGGTGCTAGCAGTTGTGATGGAAGCAGATGCATACAATGTGACTGTATGATTTTGGTTTTGCTCTTGCTCTTCTGTGGTTGTGAGGAGAACATGCACTGGCTAGGCTGCTAAGGATGAGACACGTGGAACAGAGCCAGGTAGGTCGACAATCAGCCACAGGTTCGCAGACATCCGAATGTAGCAAATGCATCTATCCTCCGTTTTCTGTGGGTGATTACAGTTAATAACTTACATCGCTGTTCTTCTTCAGGGGAATGCCCTTGAGTGACAGGAGCTGCCTTATTCAAAGGTACCTGGGAGGTTATCCTAACAGCTCTCCTCCAGAGGGAGCCCATATCCAATGACTGATTGTCATGCAGCGTGTTAGGCGGAGTCTCTGGACCCTGCACCCCGCATAAGAACGCAGGATATGGTGAGGCCAAAAAGGAACACCCACGGAGCCATAGGTAGGGGAGTCATACCACTATAGTCTCGCTGGCGGCTGAGTTGGAGACATAGGAAGCAGGAGCCACACTGTCTGCAACCTGCCGTCCACTTCTCTCTGCCACCCACCTCACTTGCTAGCTGCAATCAGCCGTGATAACTGCAATCCATCATCTTGCCAGCCACCATCTTGTTAGTCTCCATTTTTTGCTAGCGTAGCCACAGCAGTTATATTAGTGGCCAATGGCTCACGGGTTACAGCTGACGGCCAACTAGCCACAGCTGATGGCCATCCAATCACAGTTGATGGCCATTTATTACCTGAGCCAGCACCTTTACATGTGAGGCCGAGAGCCTGGAAACTGCCCTCCTGGCTCTGTCCCCACACTGATGCAGGCATTGAATAGTCCTGCCTGCTCTCCTCTGGGTGAGAAAACCTCTGTGGTCCAAGTTATGCTCTACCGCTCCCATGGGATCAGGCCTAGTTAGACTTCTCCGGAAACCACATGTTTGTCTAGTCCCTTCCCTTGCATGATGCTATTTCCCTCATTTCACATATGTTTCTCCAGAGAATGTGACCTCAGTAAATCACTTGCTTAGGAATCTGTCTCAGGTTCTGCTTCCAACCAAACCCAATCAAAGAGAGGAGGTCAACTTGAGCCTCTCTCACTCACCAAAGAAGTAAAACTAAGTTAGAACGCTGAAATATTATCCACTGGGATAAATCTTTGCATAGAGGGAAATAAGAGTTCACTTTTCTCAAAGGATGCACAAATTCACAGACATCTAATGATTTCAGGGTTGGTTAGAGACTCCATGGTCATTAACACTGACTCCTTCAAATATAAGACTTTTTAGTGAGTAAACAAAATGTAGGAACATGTAGCAATTTTATTCCTTCCGGGAAATGTGTGTTCCCATAATTGTACCATTGTACAAATACATTTTTCAACAGAACTGTCCAGGTAGAGAGCAGGGTTGATAGCTGACTACCAGGATTTTTATCTCACTTCTCTGTGTGTTGCTGCTTTCACAAGATAATTGAAGAAGAGGTGATGGTGGTTGCAGAAACGCCTATAATATAATGTTAAAAGAAAAATGATACAAATTTATACATAGTACAGTACTAAACAGTAAAACAAATCTATCTCTCCATCTAGGCATTGAAAATGAATGAAAGGAAGCATACAAAGTAATGAACAATAGCAGTGGAATTATTTTTCCTTTTTATATTTAATTTCAACATTCGTAACAGAAAGCATGACTATAATATTTTAATGTTAAAAACATCATAGAGAAAAATGGCCTTTTTCTTTCCCTAAATGAACTCAGTTTAAAAGTCTAGAAAAGGGGGGTCTTCTACTTTTGGGAAGATAAAGTGGATATATTGTCCTCTTTTCCTCCCAATAAGTACAACTAAAGATCTTGTACGTGATGTATTAAACAAACATAAGACGACTCTGAAAGGTGAAGAAAAGCTTTCCTAGGGACCTCAGGAAACAAGGAACAACAATGTGGCAAGTTTCCTGGGTTTTCTTTTTGTCCCACATATTCCAGATTTGAAGCTGGGGAAGGGAGCAACCTGGAAATGCAAATGTGCACAGACAAGAATGGCTGAAACAAAAGCCTACTCACCCTACAAAAGGACAAGAAAAGGAACAGCCTAGCAACTCAGAAAACGTTTAAGCCTCACTCCCCTACTGAAGCCGAACACCAAAGAAATAACCTATGCCCCACCTTACATAGCCAGCAAAGACCAAGTGGGATCCTTGACTTCTACCTTCACCACGCTGTAAGGAGGTGTCCCAGTCCTCCTGTATCTGGGTCAAAGTCACGAGCTATTATTATGGCAGCTAGACCAGGAAGATTCAGAGTAAGCAGAGAAATCTTTAAGACACTCAAATGAATAATGTGAAAAACATGATATTTTGTGCACTTGTCATGTGTAAGAAATGTTTAGATTAATAGGTCAGATGCATGTTTTCCATCCAAGAAGTGTGACTGAGCACTTGATAAGGACTTGGGATTTTAAATTGAAATCTTACTAAATATAAAATCAGCACATTTAAGATATGAAGTCTGACAATTAAGTTCGCGAACTCATCCTAGAAAAAGTGCTAATACCTCATTGCTGAATATCACTAAGGTCATCTTTGAAGTCCTCCCCTTGGGAAGCTATGCACTGACACCAGCACCTAGTCCACCCTTCAAAGCAGTTTTGGAACTCTTTTTCTGGAATGGCCATCAGAGCTGTCATCATATTACCCTTGATATCCTGAATGTCATCAAAATGTCTTCCTGTCAATATTTCCTTTATCTTTGGGTAAAGAAAGAAGTCACTGGTGGCCAGATCAGGTGAGTAAGGAGGGTGTTCCAATACGGTTATTTGTTTACTGGCTAAAAATTCCCTTTGCTTTTGTTCATTGGTGAGCTCCTTTGGGACCATTTTTGCACACACCTTTCTCATGCCAAGATTTTTAGTTAAGATTTTCCTGTTTCTCTATCAATGTTTACTTGGTTTGCTATGCTTCTCACAGTCAGCCAATGATTTTGATGCACAATTTGGTGAATTTTTGCAATATTTTTATCAGTTCTGCTCATTATTGGCCTTCCTGACCTTTCTTCATCAGTGACACGTTCTCTCCTTTCAGAAAAAACATTTAATCCATTTGCACACTGCTGTTTTCTTCATGGCATTATCCACATAAACTTGAACTAACATGCTCCTGATTCCACTTCCACTCTTGCCAAGTGTAACAAGAAATTGAATGTTTGTTCGTTGCTGTTATTCAAGCTCAGACATTCTTGTGAAAGCACACAGAAACACGCAACAACAGTAATGAACACCACTCAGCAAGACACCGCCACACGTTGACATGAACACAGCTGTGAGACACTGATATACCGGGGTTATGAAATCTTATTGAGTTCTTTGTACAGTGCTGCCAATGTAAGCACATGGTGGCAAGGTTGCAAAGTTAATTGTCATACTTCATAATTTAAGGATGACTATTTTAAATTTCATCAGATTTATGAGAATTACTCAAATGCTTGGAATAGCTTGTCATAAAATTGAGAACACTCAAAAGAATGGAATCTATTAAATTTGTAGTTTGAATATTTAAAGGAATTTCACTAAGTTTGAAAATAGATTGAAAGATGAATCAAAAGCCCCTCAGAAGTGATTTTCTT
The DNA here is from genome assembly GCF_964194185.1 of Rhinolophus hipposideros. Lineage (NCBI taxonomy): Eukaryota > Metazoa > Chordata > Mammalia > Chiroptera > Rhinolophidae > Rhinolophus > Rhinolophus hipposideros. Next base: position 7,099,855 of record NC_138060.1, on the reverse strand, counting down.
AAATTGGATAGATGTATAAATAGAATAAGATCTATAAGTTTAAAAAGTAAGTTGTAAAATTTTTAACTTAATCAGTTATTCACCTATAAACCAATTGAAATCTCTGAAAAATCCTCCCAAATGGTATGATTATCACCTATGGGAATTTCTTGCCAGGTTTTTCTAGTGTTTCATTTTCCATCACTTCTCCAAGGCCTGTCAAGTTCCAATGAGTAGTTCTAAGTACATCTGGGTTATCCACTCCTTGAGTAGAGGGTCTGTCTTTATTTAATCTGTTTTTCCCCAGCAGCTGCCATGTTGCCAGGGAAGAGCAGATGTTAGATAAACATGTGTTTGAATTAAACAGAATTAGCTACATTTTTCAAGCTCTATTTTAAAATGGTGTGTGCTGCTAGTGATCCCAGAAGAGGTTTTGTGTTCATGGCACACTTTCAAATACTAGAATTTTAGATATTATGCTTCAAAGGATGAAAAGACAGAAGAACCTGAAACTCACCAGCCACATTTGCAGCCTGAGCACTGACGTGATGACAACTTTGAGCAGCCTTTTGTCCTCTCCAGCGCTCTCTTGTGGTTGGGAAGAACTACTGACTGCCACGAATATGCTTTCTATCTACTCAAGAGGCAAAGTTCTGCTCTGTTCCCTTTAACCAGTCATGTTTCTAAGGAGCTGGCATGTCCTTACACTAGGCTGCTTCCTAAACAGCAAATGCCTCAACAGAGATCCACATGCTGTTCAACGTTCATCTCCAGAACACAGGGCAACATAATTTCAAGTATTAGAATTGTAGACACCACACTTCAGTAGAACATGAAACACATCATTAATACTTCACAACTCATACTGCAGAAAAAATAGTTTCTATGTATTGAACAAAACTGGGAGGGGCATATCCATGAAATATATACTAGTTGAGTTCACTAACTATTGCAATCCTAGGCCTAAAACTAAAATTAGCATTTACTCTGGAGAGACCCTACAACATAAATCGAATGAGATTTTTAAATTTTATTTAAATAGACCAGTTTAAAAACGAACTTTTACTTGGGTCTATATTGATCACATTTTCTTTTCTTTTACAATTTAATATTTTCCCAAAATAGAATATTATTTATAAGAACCTACATACATTTTAAGTCTTATAGAAAATGTGCAAATTAATCCAAGATCTCTAACATGGGACTGTATAAATAAATTTCTTTTCTTTTCTTTTATTTCTGCTGTGGTTTGTGGAATATCTTTTTAAATTGAAAGCATTCATCTAATAAGTAAACCCCTCTTAGTTTCACTGGATGCTACTAACTAAATTTCCCCCTACTGCTGATAATACTGTCTGCAGCCTTCACCTCTCCTGCTGCCTGCCTCTTGTCTTGTGGGTGGTTTGTATATTGGGGAAGGCAGTAAATTCACAAGAAGGCATTTGGGATTAGGTCGCTAGGAAACAGCCCCTGCCTTGTGCACTGTGCGAGTCCAGGAAGGTGCTATTCCCATTGTAGTCCTACAGTTTGTCCAATTGCATGGGGTGAACTTTCAGCTTTTAAATTTTGCTCTCCAAGGTCTGGGGTACACTATAGAGGCAATACAGTCAAGAACCAAGTTTTCTAAACGGGTTTGTCTCTAACATTCTTTCAAATTATCCATGACCATAAGCAGCACAATTATATTGAATTTGGATCTTTACAGCTTTAACACAAAGAGCAGTGGCTTTGGACACAAAAGATCCGAGTCGGAAGACTGATCATCCAAATACCAGGTTTGTGTTCTTGGTCATGTTCTTACCTTCCCGGAGATACAATGTTCTCATCTTACAACTGGGATGATAGATTCACAGAGCTGCTGGGAGGATTAGTTAAGGCAGCAGAGGTCACATTCCTGGCACACAGTAAGCTCTGAATCGATGTGGCTCCCATGAAGTGAGGGTAATGCATCCTAAAGCCCATTAGATTTAGACCACAGAGCTGTGCTGGCCAATATGGCAGCTAGCAGCAATGTGTGGCCATTTATTAATCAAAATAGACTAAACTTCTGTTCTCAGTACTCAATAGTCACGTGTAGCTAGTGGCCACATATTGGGCAGTACCAACATTTACCATTGCTGTTATCACAGAAAGTTTTACCGGGCACTTGCAGAGTAGCACACACATTTTATCTGAACTGCTTTGCATGCAGGATTTTAACGGACTTGCTTTTCTACCATGTCAGTCTCCTAAAACAAGCATCAGATTTAGAAGCTATTAAATCCTAACCCTCCCACTTATCAACGTTCACTTATTAGAGTTGATTAACCTATTGTGTTTATCCAGACTCCTGTAGTGACAAAAACCCAACTCAATGTTAAGGATAAAAAAGGGGGCGGTGGAGGGATTATTTGGCTCTTGTGGTTATAAAAGACAGAGGTTTCTGGTTATAGTTAAGGCTGAATCCAGAGACTGAAAACCATCGGAACCTGGACACTGCATCTCAGACCAGCTTGTCTCTGTGATGGTTTCGTTTTCAAGGCAGGCCATTTCCACAAGGTGCCAAAATCGCTGCTGGCTCTCTGTTCTCAAGTTCAGCATCCCAGAAAGGAAAGGAGAGGGGGATGAGGAATGAAAGACAGAAAGAAAGGGAACAAAAGAATGAGAGTGGGAGGAAGAAAAATAGAAAGGAAGGAAGCTTCTCTCTCGTGGTAATTCCAAGAAACATCTCAGAATTGAGAAGACAGAAGTGATAGAATTACTCAGGAATCAGAAGTTCAGAAGCCAAACTTGACCACTATCCAACTGTAGCAGAGCAACTTTATCTCACCTGTTATTATTTCCTCAATTGTAAAATGGAACCGTGCCTTTGCAGCATGTTGGGGGGATCAGGTGCACTTAAATCACTTTTCCCCTTGTTTTCTTATCTTCCCAGAACCCCAAGATTAAATTATGCACAACAGAGTCTCTAGCAACAACCACTTAGAGAATAACTTGAGAGGTACAGGTCTTGGGGAGTTCAGTATACGGAGCCATGATTTTATATTATGCCAACACACCTGTAAGTAGTTAAGAAGAGCATATGTTCTAAAGCACACCAAACTATCTGCAGGAAATTCCTGTGATGATGGAGACACAAATCAACATAACTGAATAGGTTGTCATTAGCAAATGGCCTTTTGTAGACTACTAAATTCTTACAAAGTTTAAAATGGGAAGATCAAAGATCATATTTCCTAGTTATTCATTTGTTTCATTTTAATGACTAAATCTGCTTTTTGCAGGTTTGGAAACAATAATTTGTTGCTGTGATTTTGGGAACAATATTTTATTTTTTAGGTTTATCTAAGGAAGGGTTTGGCAAACCTTTTCTACAAAGGGCCAAATAGTTTATTTTTGGGCCATAGGTCTCTATCATAACTATTTAACTATTTATTTATTGCTTTTGTAGAGTGAAACTGAAACTGAAAGCAGCCTTAGACAATATGTAAACAAACAGGTGTGGTTATGCACCAATAAAACAATTTACTAAAAAACTCCCCTTAGTTTGCCAACTCCAGATCTAGAAGGATATGTAAGAACATATCCTTCCCAGACAATTAAGTTTGTGAACTCATACTAGAAAAAGTGCTACATACCTCATTGCTGAATATCACTTCAGTTACCTTCAAAGTACTCCCCTTGGGAAGCTATGTACTGACACTATCCCCTAGACCACCCTTGAAAGCAATTTTGGAACTCTTTCTCTGGAATGGCCATCAGAGCTGTCGTCATATAACCCTTGATGTCCTCAATGTCATCAAAATGTCTTTCTTTCAATATTTCCTTTATCTTTTGGTAAAGAAAGAAATTATTGGGGGCCAGCTCAGGTGAGTAGGGAGGTGGTTCCAATATAGTTATTTGTTTACTGGCTAAAAACTCCCTCACAGACAGTGCCATGTGAGATGGTGCATTGTCGTGATGCAAGAGCCATGAATTGTTGGCGAACAGTTCAGGTGGTCTAACTTTTTCACACAGTCTTTTCAGCACTTCCAAATAGTAAACTTGGTTAACTGTTTGTCCAGTCGGTACAAATTCATAATGAATATTCCCTCTGATATAAAAAAAGTTAACAACATCATTTCAACAAGTTCGCCAACTTAATTGCCGGACCTCATACCTCTAAGTGTGTTTCAAGATTTTTCAGGGGTTACTGAGGCATGAATATTTCTGTTCCAGATTCTCAGGTTTGAAATGCATTTTTTCCTAAGTTTGATCTGCCTGAAAATGACCCTGTAGCTGCTACTTCTCTTTTTCCAACCTCTCTACATCTGCTACTCTTTCCTTATTTTACAAAAGTAATGGGTAAAACAAACAAACAAACAAACAAACAAAAAACATATCCTTCCCCACATTGTTTTTCACCACTATCACGTTTTTTATTTAAAATTTTTGAACATATATTGCATCCTGCAAATGATCGCTGACTTTTAAATGTTTAATTTAGAAATGTCAAATTATAATTTCTCTCCTCATTTTTATAAAGGCCTTAAATAAAAACCAATGTAATTCTTCAGGATAACATTTCCCTCCAGACAGAAACTTGAGAGGAATGGACACAGCATATAAATTGTAGAAGAACTAGTTAAACGATTCACAGATCTACTCGTCATTTCAAGTTTCTTGGCTATTTTACTACATCATTGATTGAATTGCAACTTAAACAGAAATGCAAAATTGAGGTAAGTGCTTCAATACCATTATTTCTTATGTAGACATTACTGTTCAAGACAAATAAATGAAAGTCAAATATTTAGATTACTCAAACAGCATCTACACAAAAAATGTGGTAACTTGGGCATGAGTAAAAATGGACTCCAGAAAGCTGGTGAGAAAATAATAAAACAGAATGAAGAAATTTTGGAATTGGAAATGTACTTATGGAATAATTTGTTCAACTTCACTGAGTTATGGTTGATGAGCGTGGTTGTCATGTTCTATTTTTATTTTTTTTCTTCCCAGAATGCATTGCTTCTTCTTATTAGATCTATTTTCCTAATGGAACTACTCCCTCCCTCCCTCTCAGCTTTGATAATTTGGATGAAGCTGGTTTTGTCATCAGGTGAACGAGTGGATATTTCACCCAGACAGGATACGTCAGAGGCCCAGAAAAACTGGTTCAGAGATAGTTTCCTGACCCAAAATCGGTCATCTCAATTCTGGGATGTTTCTTAGAATTACCACGAGAGAGAAGTTTCCTTCCTTTCTGTTTTCCTTCCTCTCACTCTCACTCTTTCTTTTGTTCCCTTTCCTCTGTCTTTCACTCCTCATCACCGTCTCCTTTCTTTTCTGGGACACTAAACTTGAGAATAGAGGGCCAGCAGCGATTTTGCCACCTTGCGGAAATGGCCTGCTTTGAGAACGAAACCATTACAGAGACAAGCTGGTCTGAGATGCAGTGTCCAAGTTCTGATGGTTTTCAGTCTCTGGATTCAGCCTTAACTATAACCAGAAACTTTTGTCTTTTATAACCACAAGAGCCAAATAGCCCCCCCCCCCACTTTTTTTTCCTTAAGCTTGAGTTGGGTTTTTGTCACTACAGGAGTCTGGATAAACATAATAGGTTAATCAACTCTAATAAGTGAACGTTGATAAGTGGGAGGGATAGGACTTTAAGAGCTTCTAAATCTGATGCTTGTTTTAGGAGACTGACATGGTAGAAGAGCATGTCCATTAAAATCTTGCATGCAAATCAGTTCAGATAAAATGTGTGTGCTACTCTGCAAGTTTTTTGGACACTGAGTACCGTGTTTAGATAGTCACATTTCATGGCTGTTCTTGCTTAGAATAGAACCAAGTTAAAAAAAAATATTGATCAGTTTTAAAGGAAAGTATTTTTCATATTTACATACAGAACAGGTGAGACAAAGGCTTAAAGAGGATGCTGGAAGATCAGAAATATAGTGTACGCTGGAGTAGGTAATATATGGAGGCTTCAAATCCACTGCCAACACTGACTGCCCCTGCTTCTGCTCTGCCCTCAGTCAGCACAGCTGGCTACACACACACACACACACACACACACGCGCACGCACATACGCACGCACGCACACACCATCAGCAATTCATTCTACAAACATTTATGGACTCTATACTTGTGCCCAGTACCAAGGACAGCGTTTAAGCAATATAAACTCAGGCACTTAGAGCTTCCAAGAATAAAAAAACAACTTAATCATTACAACCACTTATTTGAAAAAATGAAATGGGGGTTGGCTAATTGTTTGTTATTAACCCTTTTACAAAATGACCCCATGAATAATTTAATTCCTTTATCACCCCTTCAAATTGGATTGATTAGAAGCATGCATATATATATACATATATATATATATATATATATATATATATATATATATATATATATATATGTATATGGTGATGTGAACAGACCTTTCCAAAGTGAAAACATTCAAATATGCTGATTTTTGTTTAATTGACAAAATATGTATTTCTTTTACCATACTAATTATTTTTTTATCTTTTCTTTTTTTTTTTTTTAGTTTTATTTTATTTTATTTTTATATCCCTCACACCGTGAACCCCCCTCCCCCCATCCACCACCACCCCGACCTCACACCGAGCCATCACATTATACACATAAAATTATAGTTGGCATTCATTAATGTTCAGCCTCTGGTGTACAATGCCATGACCAGGCATCCACAGCATCCCTGAGGTGGTCTCCCAAACAGGACACATGTCCATCGGACACCCAACAAAATCCCCAAACACTATTGAATAAGTTCCCCAAAGTAATTCTCAAAAAACCCTGAGGCCATCCTGTGGTCACCAGCCGCCCCCCAATCCCTTCACCCTTCCCCCCATCCCCAACCCCCTCCCCCCCGCCCATCTAACAACTCTCGGTTTTTTGTGTCCCCAAAACTGTTTCTGATTAGTTCATACACATATTCTTTTCTTTAGATTCCGCATATAAGTGAGATTATATGGTACTTGTCTTTCTTTTTCTGACTTATTTCACTTAACATAATGTTCTCTAGATCCATCCATGTTGTTGCAAATGATAAGATTTCTTTTTTCTTTATGGCTGCGTAATACTCCATTGTATAAATGTACCACAGCTTCTTCATCCAGTCATCGACCGATGGGCATTTCGGTTGTTTCCATATCTTGGCTATTGTGTAAAGTGCTGCAATAAACATAAGAGTGCATACAGATTTTTGAATTGGAGTTTTGGATTTCTCCGGGTAGATGCCTAGGAGTGGAATTACTGGATCATAGGGTAGTTCTATCTTCAGATTCCTGAGATACCTCCATACTGTTTTCCATAGTGGCTGCACTAATCTGCAATCCCACCAACAGTGCACTAGCATTCCCTTTTCTCCACATCCATGCCAACACTTGTTGTTTGTTGATTTATTGATGATAGCCATTTTGACTGGGGTGAGGTGGTAACTTATTGTGGTTTTTATTTGCATACTAATTATTAAACTATCAAAAATCAAAACACTGAAAAAGACATTGCTGATATTTTCCATTCATTGCATAACAATTAAAAAGGGCAGTAAATGATCTATTAAATAGTTTCTTTTTCCATGGTAAATATGGATCTATAAAATGACTTTTGAACTTTTGCCCATATGTGAAATGTACGATAACAATATTGACCGGTTAAAAAAACAAACAAAAAAGTTGGGTCTGCTACACACTTGTACATTGAGAGGAAAATTGTTAACACTGGCAACTGAACCTCATTAAAAGGGAGTTTATGTCTTTAGATTTCTTTTAGCATTATGCATACTGAAGTCACATTTTAACCTGTTAGACAATCTATAACCCAAATTTTCTAATTTTGGAGATATGCCCAAGACACTAAGAGTTAGTGTCTTAGCAAAAGAAAAATCGTTTAAGGAATAAAATTGATTAAAATGAGAGATACACAGATCTTAGAGCTTACAAAACAGGACTTTATTTAAATTTGTGTACAAATAAAAATTGACCAAAATATCAACATAAACGTAATTCAAATCCTTCACCCCAGTGGACATTATGGAAAAAAGCCACATTCTCTTAATTACATTTTTCCAGCTGGTAGATTCTGGGGGGACAAAGGAGGGAAGAAAGGATACTGACACTCAAAACATAATTTAATGTTCAGTGACGTTTCTTCTTGGAATGTCTTAAGTACAGAGATTTCAGTAAGAATCACCTTTCTGCAGTTTTCCCATTAAAGTGAAATCTTCTACTCAAAAATCACAAATAAGGCTTCTGGATTTATTTTTCCTGTGAGGTAAACAGTATATTCAGTATTAAGGCAAATGTAGAATACATGTATAGGATTCTAGTGTGGACCTTCCAATGTAAAATATATTTTGGAATATTCATGGATTTTCCAAACATGTTGTAGAATCAGAAACTTGTAAAAACTATTGCAGTGTGTAACAACTATTTTTTTCAATGTCTTAGCTGCTCCTTTTTGATAGTTCGTCTGTTAAATGCAGTCTTGTCTGAGTTTTTTATGGCCTGTGATTTTTTCTTTTTTATTAAACAGGATTTTTTTTATACAGGTTTACACCAAAATTGCTATAAAGGAATGAGTGCCAGGTCTCAAATTCTATATATATGCACACTGTTTGGCCACTTAGACTGCTCTCCAAAATCACAATATCTACTGAGCAGGCTCACCATGACAGAGAAGTATGAGAATAGGCGGCAGTGATTTAGTAAAGACTATAAGTGCAATCAGATTATTTAGGCTGTCTAGATGTCTTATTCAACAAGCTTCAGATTCAAGATTTTTCATACAGTTGTTGTTGCTCATCTCCTCCCCATGTTTTCCCAATGAGATAAACATTTCTTTCACAGTGAAGAGAGAACCATCACCGTTTATGGTGAAATGGACTTCCTCCTCCAAGGGATGGGGACAAAGCCGTCACTTGTTGGCCACACTCGCCACCGCCTTCTTGGCGGCATCCTCCAGGTCAACGGCGGATGTGATTGGGAGCCCACTGTTACTGAGTATGTTCTTGGCTTCGTGGACATTGGTTCCTAGAAGAGGCGGATGAGGGACAGTTACCGAAACGAAACTGGAGGTGGTGCCCTAAGAAGTTTTGTAAAACCTGAAACCATAGGACGCCCGGTCTCATTAACACAATTACAACTCAGTTTCCGCTGTTTATGACATAGATCTGGCTATTTAGATGAATCCAGATGACAAATTTATTTTTTTCCTCTTTTCACCTGAAATGTCTGGTATTATAAAGATACTGCCCATATTTTTCTCTGGCATTTAGAAAAGTGGAAATAATTAGGTTTTCAGATGATTGTGAACAAAGAAAGATTAACACCCACTTGTTCAACAAGTTTGAAAAAGGAAAATCTTCTGAAATGGATTTATCCCTCGATTGAATAGTCTGAATATGGAATGTAAAGAAAAAGCTTTGTGTGAAAATGGAGCAAGAGAATGGTAAATTGGGATACTGGGATGGTATGCGACACTGGGAGTAGCACATGAGGGTGCGTGTGTACCTTTTCACCAGGAAATGAATTAAATATAATAGGTGCTAATCAATGTCATTGACAGGAAAGATGATGTGGCAAGATCTATATCAAGTAGTCCAGCTAGAAAAGATGAAAGATAGGGCGTCTGGGAGACTAATGGACAATTTTTACTGATAAAAGCTGACATTTCCACTGATAATCCACAGTCAAGTAGATTTAATGTGGTTTTGGCCCATACCAGAGTCATTTGTCTTGAAAGGAAGGATTCGAGGCCTGGCCTAATCTGAGATCTGAAGTTTAGACAACGTGCCCCCGCCCCATGGCCATGGAGACGATGACAGTGTTCAACACATCCATTTCTGCTTCCTCCTCGTTCTACACAACAAAAAGGGCAGAGGCCCTACAAATGCACACTGCAGCCTCCAATGACATTCCCGATGTATCTGAGGCATCTGCTGGCCAAGCCAACCCACCCAAAGGTTTGCGTCTGGGACTGTTTAACCCATGAACTACTTTTCTGTTCTTTCAGAGTGAACAAGGCCTTAGGAGAAATGTGATACAATGTGAAGGTCTAATGAGATATCTCATCCTACATCATGTCCTGTGTTTATCTAGTTAGCAAAACAGAGCCTATTTATAAAGAAAGACCTTGAAGTATAGGCCTTGGGGGACCTAAGAGCAAATATAAAGGAGGTGTAAGGTGAGCATGTTTCATACAAAAAGGCAAAGGAGGAGTTAAAGAGAACAGCTGCAATGGAGCTGTGATGCAGTGCTGCTTCTCAGGGGCCCTGGGTCCACCAGGCAGTGGTGCAGGGGACACGTGGCACTATGTCTTGGGCTCAGGGCTTACTTGCTGCTGCTTGGCACAGGAATCTGAGGAATGGCTCCCTGGCAAGTGACAACTCAAAAGGTACGGACACTGTTAGCGGAAGTCCCCAGCCTCTTATCCTGGCTCTGCTGTGGATGAGTTGTGCAGTGTTGAGTAAATCATTTAACTGCTTTGAGCCTCAACTTCTTTATGTCCAGACATAACATTATGATCATCTTCCTTATAATTAATATTCATTAAGCAATTTCATATGCCACACACAATGCTAAGTGACTTATACACAGCATATGAAATCTTTGCAATGACTGAATAGATAGGTCCTATTGCCCCGTTACACAGATGAGATAACTGAGGCACAAAGAGGTTAAATAACTTTCCCAAAATCATACAAACGATAAGCAGCAGAGAGGGGACTCGAACCCTATTCTCTGTAGTTACCTAGTCCTAAATGTTCTAAAGCTAAGCTGCTCTGTTTCCTTGTCTATAAAACGAGCAAAATAATGCTGATAGCACAGGTTGTGATGAGAAGCAAATGAAATAATACATGTGAAAGATTTTGTAAACGGCAAAGTCTGTGGCAGACCAGGCTGGCTGCCCGCTAAAGACCCACGTTCCTCTTTTACAGGGGAGAGTGCAGGCAGCTGTCCCCCCCAACCCCCCGCCCCAGTCTGTGTGTCCCAGGCCCCCTTGCGTCTAGGTACGCTCATGTGACTGATTTTTGGCCATTGGAGTGCAAAGGGATATAAAGCAAATGCCCATAAATTCTCCAGTGTGACTGACACTCCATACTCTCTGTTCTCCCTGTCCGCCTTTTGGAATGATGCGAGCCAGGAAAACCCTGGAAGACGTTTTAGAAGATGGCGATGACTCCTGCAGCATGGACACTTGACTAACTGTAGAACAGAGTACCTCACTCACCCTCCTAGACTTTATATGAATGAGAAAAAAGCTTCTATTAAGTGTCTCATATGTCATCATGTCTCTCTTGTTACAGAATTACCTTAATAATATATTACTTTGAAAATGTGGTAGGCAGCTTCTAAAACAGTCAATCCTCATCTCCTGGTGTTCATGACCCAGTGTAATCCTCTCTTCTAGAGGGGGGGCTGGATCCAGCTACTCATGAATAAGAATGTAGCAAGAGTGATGGAATGTCACTTGTGACGCTAAGTTACAAAAGCCCATGGCTTCTGTCTTGCTCCCTATGACTCCTCGTTTGTTGGCTCTGATGAGGCACACTGCCATGCTGTGGGCTGCCCGGTGGGAAGTTGAGGACAGAAAGAACTGAGGGCAGTTTTTGGCCAACAGCCAGTGAGGAACTGTGGCCTCTGGTCCGACACCCCAGAGGAAACTGCATCCTGCCAACAACCACGTGAGTGCACTTGGAAGCGACCCTCCCCCAGTCAAGCCTTGACATGACCTTAGCCCAGGCCAACACCTTGACTGCAGCCTATGAGAGACCCTGGGCCAGGGGACCCAGCCAAGCCACACCTGGTTTCCCCACCATAACCTCAATGCGAAGTCTGATTTATTTGGTAAAGTTTCAGCCAAGGTTCCAGAGGTTAAAAAGCAGGACAGAGGATCAGACTGTGGCAGGTGTTCGATACCAAGTTTAGGGATTCCCACATTAATCTGTAGGCAGGACTTCCCGGAAGCAGCAGCACAGCCTACAGCAAAAGACCTGCCTGACACAGAAGCAAACCAGTCTTTGGACCAGAAGGTGATTAAAAAGTTAATATGTAAATTTTTATCTCCTTTAACACAGACATAGACTAGAATTTTCTCTCCAACTGTCCCCCAATCTGCCAGGGAAGAAATCTAAGTTAAGATACAAAAGCTCTTCTCCCTCTTCCCTTTTTCCTCAGAGCACCCTCTAATTTCAACACCCAAGACCTCCATGATCACCTCCCCGACATTCCCCACCTCCTGACTCTGCCTTTCCCTCGTGTGAGTCCTGCTGTGCGCACGGGTCTTACTCTGGCCTGTCCAGCTTTCTGTGTAACTGGACTGATACAGGAATAAGCAGGGCTACTTGTAGTGATAATAATAGTAAAAGCAGTAACAACAGCTATCATGTTGCACGAGTCACAGATTGTTCAGCGTTCTAAATGTATTAGCTCATTTGTTCCTCAGTTGTAACCGGTGATAGCTACTATTATTATTCTTCCTTTTGCAAACGAGCAGACAGGCACAATTAAGTTAGAGGCTAAAGTCTTGGGAGCATGGCTAGTAATAGTTACGAAGCAGTCAATGAGCATTCAATGTGCTCTCTCACTGGTTTGAACAATTTCTGGAACTAATGTTTGAAATATCCATCTGAACCTTGAATAACTCCTTCTTATGATTTTGTAAATATATGTCATAATAATAATGTTGACAATAAAAAATCTCTATGATTTTGTGGTGTATAATCTCTTCCCACATTACTTTATTTGACCTGCAAAATAACCTTGCGAATTTGGTGTCTATAAATCAGCTCTTCTTTTTTTTTTTTTTTCAGCCAGAAGTACTGAGGCTTAGTGATTGGCAGAAGTCAGTATCAAAATCCTTTGCCCTTTTCTCCCTATTTTGATTTTCTAGTGACTCGTTTGGCATTTAAACTCTGCATTGCCATGCATGAGGTCACGTGACTCTCAAAGATGCTATAAATTACTTAACAGCAAGGATCAGGTACAATTAGGATTCTGCTTTTCCAAACTGCCCTGTGACTAAACCTACCCTACCCACTGTCTCTGCTCGAAGAGGACCACCGGGTATTCTGTGCCCTGAGGCAGACATCGATTGTTCCCAAAACAATGACTGTATCTGATCCAAGGGCAGTCCAAATACAGACGATGGTCTGACTTGCCCAAGTAGACTCACTCTCTTGAGGATCTGAATGGTTGTACGTGTGACATAGACAAGTAGCCGCAGGAAAGGCCTCGGCAGTCCCAGGTACGCGAGGAAGGCCATGCACATGCACAGAGCAGTCAGTGCCGCACAGACGCCCTGGGGGCACCTGGCTCAGATCCTTCTCCTGCCTGAGGCCAGCTTTGCTGTGGCTCTGCCCATTCTGAGAACTGTTTATTCAGTTTCACCTGTTCCCCTCTAAGTGTATCGATAAAATAAGCTCTTAAGCATTTTTTTTTTTGAGATAAATGGGTGTCTCTTCCTTGTAACCAACTAGCCTAACTAACTCAATTCCTTAGTGAATACCCCCTTCAGCACCCTACATAGCACCTGGTGTTTCCAAAGGGGAAAAATTACTGATTTAGAAATCTGTGAACCCGCAGCCAGGCTGAGCCTTTGGCCTTGCTGTGTCCTCCTCCTGGAGCTGTGGCCCTCTCTACCTGGCGGACATGCACCCTTCACGATCTATCCCTTTAAATGGCCTTTGTTGGGGAAGACGTCTCTTCTCCACCTGCCAATCCTGGAAGCAGAGCGGGGGATTGTAAAATGAGCTTCCAGAGTACCTTGTACCTCCGGAGTCATGGTACTATTGGAGTTGCTTACTGACGTTCCTCTCATTCCCACTATACAGAAGCCTACGACATGAGGGTGCTTTCGTCAGGCCTGCTAAGCAGGATATCTCCGGGCTTAGCACAGGACCCTTCACAAAGGATTTACATGTTGGACTGAACAATCCCAGATGGGTTTATACACACGCTTAGGGAGGTGAGGTGTGGGTGGGTACTTTTCTGATCGCCCCCCCTTTTTGTTAGGTTTGAAATAGAAACTCCAAATGGCCTGAGGAAAAATAAGGAAGGATTGTTCCTGAGCTTTCTCGGGGTTCTCCAAGGGCTTTTGTAGGGGCCTCTTTCTCTGGACAGAGCTGCATAGAAGCTGACTGTGCTCAGTGCTCTGAGTGAGGACTCAAGCTGCTGCCAGGCCTCTCTGTCCAGCAGCTCCTCATGCCCCAGGCAATTGAGGCCGAGCTAAAGGTCAACAAACAGTGGGAAGGGCCAGGATACAGAGGGGTAGAGCAGCTCTCCAGCAAAACAGTACCCTTCTCTCTTCTGCAGGGCAATATCAAAATGCAGTACCCAGCTGCTTCTGCAGGGCAATATCAAAATGCCTAATTGCTTCTTAATTTCAGGATCCACTAAAGTGAATTTTAATTATACTTGCAGTTACACTTTAATTACAGCCTTAATTATTAAGCATATACTAAGCATACTCTGAACCAAGCAGTTTTGGAAGGAATCTTCATGTTGAAATATAAAGCTCAGGCATAGGGCGATGAGGAGAAATTGAGCATCTTACAGAGGGACCTTGATCAGCTGCAAATCTGTTACACAAGGGGGAGGGGTGGCGGTGTTCAGAAACAGGTGAGGGACAGAGACACAGAGACACATAGAGGGAGAGCAAGAAAGAAATGGAGGCAGAGGGCAAGACAGTAGAATTGAAAAGAGACAGACACACACACACACATACACGAGATACAGAGGTATAAGGGGAAAGAGACAGAAAAGAAAAACAAATACTGTGTTTCCCCGAAAATAAGACTGGGTCTTATATTCATATTTGCTCCAAAAGACACATTAGGGCTTATGTTCAGGGAATGTCATCCTGAAAAATCATGCAAGAGCTTATTTTGGTCCGGTCTTATTTTCAGGGAAACACGGTAAGAGGCAGAAGGATGAAAGGGGTAGAATAGAGATTTTTACAGACAAGAGAATAAGAGGCGGGGGGAGGTAGAGGAAGAGGTAGAAGAAGAGGAGAGGAGGAAGAGAGAGAGATAGGTGCCAGAGACACATGAAAAAGAGAGACATGAGGAATAAGCCAGAGAGGGACAGACACATGAAAAAAAAGAGACAGAGATAGACAAAAAGTCAAATAGAGATGCGGAAAAACGTGAGCCTGCCAAGTTCCGTCTGCACTAGCGCTGACTGTGACCCTGTCACATCTCCGAGCACCCTTCCCGGCTTCTCCCTGGACAGCATGGCTATGGACAGGCCAGAGAGAAGCAACGAAGGGCAGGCCCTGCTGCCCACTGGCCCTGCTTCCAAGTTCTGGTTGAGCGAGCAGGTGGAAGGGCAAGTGGGAACATACAGAGAAGAGGGTTAAAAAGAAAAATAGCATCCACTGAAACAAGGGCACTGGAGAAGAAAGGGGGAGCAGAGGAACACTTGGGCAAATGCTGGCTAGTTTGTGAATTCCTTTCATTAAGGATACTCTTTGAGTATTTGAGGTTAATATCTTTTTGACTCATCAAGTAGCTGAGTCTGCTCCCCAGCCCCTTCCCTGCTTTTATTTCTAAATAGAAACCATCACAGTTTCTTTAAACTCTGACACAAAATTAAGAGTTCCAAAGCATTTATGCCTGTATACCCAATTACAAAGGAAATTGATCTCTTCCCTACATTTAAATAGTGCTGCTGCCATGTTCTAATATTTATTAAATGTGGCGCTGCTTTTTAATGAGGCTGTAGGACACCCCTTCTAATAACCACCTGAACAGATAACTGATCAACTCAGTCTGGTCGAACTTCAGGCGCTTCTTAGTATCTGCTTGTCGAAAGCCACTCAGCTAAATGCTATCGACCCACCGCGTGCTTTAAAATAGCGACACAGAGAGAATAAAGGGGTACGATTTTTAAACGAAACCTTTCTTTCCTGGTAGATAGCATTATAGAAAAGAAGAATTATTACAATTTTTAAAATTCTCCATTTCTGCCTGTTTTACCACTAAGTTCCTGCCACTGGGTGGAGTGAGAGAGCTATAAGCAGAGGTGCTAGGTTAATTTATCACATTTGGTCTTTGCTTTCATTACCAGGGAGAGAAGTAAGTGTAGTGGACACAAATTACAGGGTTGGGTTCAAAAGGTTTAGTCCCACTCACCCAACCAGAATAGATTTTTCTCACAGGACTGTGAAGAAAACCACTCTGAAAGTGTGTAGAAGCTGTCTTTTAAAAATTACTTTAATAGGAACTCATTTCTTTAAGAAAGAATACAATTGGTAGCACTTATGGAATACATAACAGACGCAATGAATTTTTGTTGACTACACGAGTGAAGGGGCTCACAAATACTATAACACTTTAATCTTTCTAGCAACATTTAAAAGTTGATATCATTTTTATCCCCATTTTACAGATGAAGCAACCGAGGCACTGGGAGGCTTAGGAACTTGCCCAATGTCCCTCAGCAAGTCAGAGGCTGAGCCAGGACTGGACCCCAGGTTTGTCTGACTGCAAAGCCATATGACAACCATGCAGCCTGGATTTTAGTCCTGGAGAAAATCCTAGGGAGCCTTTAAGATAGGTCTGTTGTTTTTATTAGAGGAAACTGAGGCCCAGAGATGACAGATGATTTGCTGAGACCAAACAACCAGTTAACCATGACAGGGCTGACTCTCAGTCTGGTGTTGTAAGTCAGCGCTGGCAAACCATGACCAGCAGGCCAGATGAAGCCCGTGGCCTCTTTTTTTACCACCTATGAGCTAAGAATAATTTTTACATTTTTAAAAAGTTGGAAAAAAATCAGAAGAATAATATTTTGTGATACATAAAAATTACATGAAATTCAAATTTCAGTGTTCATAAATAAAGTTTTGGTGGAATACAGCCAAAGTGATTTTTTCCCCAGTATCCATGGCTGCTTTTGTGCTATAATGACAGAGCTGAGTAGGTGTGACAGAGATGGCATGGCCCATAAATCCTAAAATATTTCCACCTCTGCTCTAAGTAATCAACTGTTTTGTTTATTTGTTTGTTTTTCCCGAGACAGGGGAGGTCAGTGCAAGCAAACCAAATTCTATAAAGCAGCAGATTCCTGCTAAAATATCCACTGTCACTGTGCCCTCCCTCCTCCTTCATATTCTCCTTTCAAGTGACAATCAGATAGAGGGGGTCCATTTTCTGGTGACACGTAAATTTAGACAACTGATCACATCTCCTTTGTCTTGTTGTTGTACTGTCAGAAGTAGAGTAATTCATTGCGGATCAGAGGTAAAACTCCTGGGGTGTCAGCAGCCCACGCTGTTGCAGACCATGTGTGTCTTGTACCTGACACCTTACCTGGCTCACTGCAGCGGCCCACAGCATCCACCGTCACTCAGTTATAGACCAAAGCTCAGATGACAATGACGGCTAGCAGGTATTAAGTTCGAGATCGTTCTAGCTGACTTTAAACTTCACCTGCTCCTTACAACAACCCTCTGAGGCGCTGATATTTTCATTCGCATTTCACAGATGAGGAAGCTGAGATTTTAAACCTGGCTGTAACTGACCAGGTAAGTGACATAGACAAAGTATTGCAGTTGGATGAGTACCGTATGAAAACTCTGGGCATCCTCACATTTTATAAAAATTAGAGATGATACAAGATGCCCGTGAAGCTCTCTCTTATGCACACCTTTTCCTGGATGATTTCTTCTCCCCAGGTAAAAAGAAACTGCTGCCCAAGGTGTGAGCGTGATGGTTATTCCTATGGTGACAGCAGAAGTCACCAGCTTCAGTGGCAGGAAGCCGATGACCAGGTAGTTCTTGGCGGCGTTTCAGAGGATGGTGTGCCAGTGCTTATGCTCACGCCGATGAGGCTCAGGACCAGGCCTCACGTGGATTCAGTGAGGGCTGACGGCAGGTGCTACCTCTCAGTAAAGCAACATGTATATTAAGGTAAACCAAAGGCATGAAGCCCTAATGTTATATCAGAATGGAACGACCCCTCTGGCAAACAAGGACACTGCACAATTCTGTCGCTGCTAAGGGACAGGAAGGATCTTTTCGAGAAGGAACAGTTCTATATGCCACAACATCTCATGTGTACTTTGCCTTCCCTGAGTCCACCTCGTGGCTTTCAGTCCACGTAGACTGTAATTTGTGAGCGATTTCAGGAGTTTTCATTTGTCTGGAATGCTGGCTTTGGAACCCCATCGCTGCCTAAGAAGTAACATCACTGCGTCACTGAGCATGATTCTGTACTTTTGTGGGGGAAATGACTGAACGGACTTCACGGCTAACAGTTTGTGAGAAGAAGGTAGATTCTGAGGGGTTAGTATGGCCTGCCCAAATCTTTACTCTTATGAAATATTTCAGAGCTGAGGATAGGGAGTTTCCAGAAGTCTAAAGTCTCGCTATTTGCCTCTTTTCTACATCAAGGTGCAAATTATGTCCCACTGTCTGGAAAAAAAAAAAAAAAGAGTCACTGTGGCACAGCCACGCCCACTCCTTTGTGTATATCTACGCAGCTTCTGCACTACAACGGCAGAATGAGTTATTCCAGCAGAAAACAGGGTCCACAAAGCCTAAAATCTAGCCCTCTAGGGAAAACGTTTGCAGGCCTTTGCTTTACACAATATAAAGTTTTTACCCCATGACTTCAGGGATAAGAATCCAACTTTATTTAGTGCTTCCCGAGCTTGCAGCCCTCACTTCCTACTTCTGATACAGCAGGCGACTGCACTTCTAGGGGAGAAAATTCCCCTAAGCTCTCTTTAAATCAACAGTGGCCACTCCGTGGCTCAGGCGCTCCACCTTTCCCGCGTCCGTGGCAGACAATCATGAACACAGAACTCTTTTTCCGCAGAGCTTGGAGACAGCCTCAGAATCTTTCTTGGCAGCCAAGGTCAATAGATTGAAGGTGGTGTGAGATGAAAGCTATTTGTCCTCCCTATTCTAGAACACTCTCATGGAGTCTTTCTGCTTCCATAGCTCTGCCTCTGGACATACTCAAGTTCGCCTCTTTGGGAGAGTCATCTTAACAGGAAGGACACACCTGTCACTTGTCAAACAGCCCAGAAGGAATCAACCTGTGTGTCAATTCACTGAGAGTAATGCACTCCCTCTCAATGTGGCTGATCAGATATGACTTTCAAGTATTACATAAGGAAACTGAGGCATGAAGAAATTAACTGACTGATCACCCTGAAAACACCCAGGGAGCAGACGTTGGTGTTGTGATGTTATAAGCAGGACTCGGGATATGCCAGTCCCCATACCTGCCGTGGTCTAAACTCCTCCTTATGAAAGTGCTCCACGCAGAGCTTCTGCTCAGGGAAACACTTCAGGCTCCTGGTTTGTAAAGGATGACCACTGCCTAGACTGGGGTGGACACCTGACCCACAGGCAGCCCCCTCCTAGGGCAGACTAATGACCTGCGATGTGCATTAAGGGGTGTTTCCTTCCGTGCAGAGGGGGCTCATAGCACAGCCCTCCTAGACTCTTCTTTGAGTAGCACTGGCTCCTGGTCGTGGTAGAGACCTACCTGACTGAAATGTTTGAAAGGAGAAAACGGCAGGCGCAGCTCAGCCCCTTCCTCTGCCTTTCCTTTTGCGGATGTGGCTCTAAGTGAGCGCAGGTCATCCTTTATCCCTCAGCTGTCTGCCCTGGCGCTGGGAAGCTGCCCAGGTCCCGTAGCACCAGTGACCTGGTGCAAAGCTACCTAATCCTGGTGCCCCAAGTAAGGAAACCAGCTGTCGAGTCACAATAAGGTGTATCCTTCAACTTGTTCTTTACCAGTAATGAAAGTGATATTTCAGTCTCCTTAGTCCTTTATGTTATTTCTCCGCAGGATCAAAACCCAGATGGGGAAGAAGCTGTTGGGTCCCCTCAAAACCCCAGTAGCATGGCCTGGTTGGAAGCTCTGTAGACAACAGGAGTGATGTTTATTAGTCATTAGTTAAGCTTAATAGACTGACAACCTGTGGGGTCTGGACTTCTAGGGAACACAGAAAGATCAGGCTGGTCTTCCTGAGTGGCCAAGGAGACAGAGGTACCAAGAAAGAAAAAGATGGAATGACTCAGAGTACGGGGCGTTGCGGGTGCAAGTCATGACATACACACACACACACACAAAAAAAAAAAAAAAAAAAAGAAGAAGGAAAAGAGAAGAAAGCTGCCTAACGTAGAGGCCATCTTTCTTCCTTCTTCCTTAAAGGAGCCCTAGTCCTGTCATTACAACAGCAACTTTCGTAGGTACATTAGAAGGCTTTACTTTGTGCAAGGCAGCAGATGTCCAACATAGTATAAATTTCAGTTACTCACATATCTAGGGGTAAAATGAAAACTCAAAGTGCCAAATGTAATAGATAATTTGTCTGGAAAATTAAATATTAGACTTAAAAGACCTTTAACTAATTTAACTAATACTTAGGTTAGGTCCTGTGAGACCTGGTCTGATTTTTAAGAATGGCAAAGTTTAAGCACTCAGGAGTGTGTATGGATGTAGGTAGACAACGAGAGGATTTAAGGCCTGATGACAGAACAGGATTGGCTCCAGTGTCTCATGTGGTTTAATCCGGTGATGATGAGCTAAACGCTCGGAGGACACAAAGGGAGAAGATGCCAGTGAGTAAAGGCAGGAGAGGTGCTAGATGTTGGCTTGAAGTGAAATCCAGTGAGCTTCCTTACTCTGACTGCCACTAAGGACGCATCCACCAGGGGCAGCGAAGGAGGGAGGAGATGAAGAGAGGCACATGGGCAGTAGTGATGCGGAAAGCAAGGTGAGGGGCGGGGTGTACAGCACATGGGGACTGGGAGAATGGGAGCAGAAAGAAGAATGAGAATCACACAAGGAAAAGAGACGCGCACTGACAGAGAACATCTGCCCTCTCCTCCAGGAGCCATGTTTCCAATGACAGCAGCAACAGTGCTGGCGAGAAGGGAAAGACGGGCTCAGAGAGGCTGGGGGTGGGGGTGGGGAACAGGTCCATTTCACCTGGAAAGGGAGGAGAGACTGGGAAAGGAAGAGAAGATGAAAACTCAGAACAGACTATAAGCTGGGAAATGTGCAAAGAGGCCAGGGGACATGAACAGACAGAGCCAGACGCCTGGCCCTGCGGGGCAATCTGCACTCACCCGGCTCAGGATCATACCAGTGCTAAGCCAGAGTCCCTTATTTTCTGTTGACTTTGGGTGTAAGCAGCGGATTTAGGCCTCCAACACTCTGAATGAAAAGTTTTTCAAGCTAGTCAGCCATAGCCATCTGCCAAGGTTTTGATGGAACAATGACTACTTCTTCTGGTCTCACACCCTAGCATGACCGAATGGATGGCAGCCACATTTATGGACACGGCTAAGAGCTGTCACTGTGTGTTAACACTTTCATACTTGACATTTCTTTTCCCCTTTTGCAGACCAAAGTATCACGTATCAATTTTACTATGTCCATGTTAACGAGGACACATGATTTGCATTCCTCTGGTTGTGGCTCTAATTTGTCAGTATTTCAGAGGGCAAAGATGAGGAAGTGTCCACAGAGAAGAGGTGCTGGTCCCTTGGTCAAGAAAGCAAAGAAACAGAATACAAAGTTTGTGACTTAGAGACGTTTACACTGTCAACAACTTTAGAGAGAATTTAGGAACGTTAGAGAGATCGGTAAGGATAAGAAGGGGGTCAAGAGGAGACTCTTGTTTCTAAAGATACTTGGTAAAAGAGAATCAAAATGTTTATGTTGCTGAAACAGACCTCCTGGTATTGGGTAGAAAAATCAAATTGAGAAGATTTGGCTAAGGGATCCAATCTACAAATTATCTTGGCTCATTATTAATTCTTTGTGAGCTTAACTTGTAATGATGATGAGCACCTGAGAGAAAAACAAATTCCTCTTTAGGCATATCTGAGACATAGAAGATTACTGCAGATTAAAATGAGACAATGACAAGGAAAAATGAATTCTAAAAAAGAAAAGTTCTCCGATCTACATCTATAAAACCACCTACAAGATCCAAAGCTTTGTCTAAAACACCTGCACACGTTGAACACACAAAGCTGTCAATAAATGTCTTTGCATTTCTCAATAGTATCAGGGGTTGGGGTGAATTAACCATCGAGATAATTTTTGTATACATTTCCAAAAGAAAGAAAAAAAAAACCCAACTCATTCCACGTTATCTGTTCTTTATTCGTAACAGTAACAACTGTCTACAAAAGCTAAGCTCCCACCAAAATGTGGTTGTTCGATTTACCCAGGAGTCTTTTAAATAAAAATAATCCTGTGTCTCAGCTGGTGAGCTCTATTCTGATAAGGCAAGTAAATACATGTAATTATAAAGTTACCATTTTCAAAGAGGAGAGTAATCCTTTCCTTATCTGCTGGTAAAACAGCCTGTAATTATTAGACAGCTGAGAACAAAGATTTGTCCACAAAATCCCACTAAATCAAGCCTGATTTGATTAAAACTTTCCTCATCAGGACATTCCTAATACACTGGTTGTGGCAACAGTCTGTAAAGTGTGGGCCACAAATTGGTGAGACTTATGGCAAGGAGGCCTGGTTTTCCAAATGGCCACAAAACAATGAAGAGAGGCTACCTTCTTTATTTAAGACATAGATACGACTAGTAAAACATTATCTGATACCAAAACCTGGTAAGGATAACACACACACAAAAGAAAATTACAGACCAATATCTCTGATGAACACAGATACAAAAATCCTAAACAAAATTCTAGCAAATTGAATATAACAATGCATAAAAATATTATACATCATGATTAAGTGGGGTTCACCCCAAAGGGCACAAGGATGGGTCAACATATGCAAATCGATCAATATGATACATCACATAGAATAAAGGACAAAAATTATATGATTATATCAATAGATGCAGAAAAAGCATTTGACAAAATACAACATCCATTTATGATTAAAACACTTAATAAAATGGGTATAGAAGGAAAATACCCTAACATAATGAAGTCCACACATGACAAACCCTTAGCTAATATGTTAATTAATGGTGAAAAACTGAGCCTTTTGCTTTATATTCAGGAACAAGACAGGGTTGCCCCCTATCACCACTGCTATTCAACATAGTATTGGAAGTCCTAGCCAGAGCAAGCCTATATACTCACAATGAAATTTCAGAAAAATAAATGAAAAAAAAAATTCCTTTTGCAATTGCAACAAAAAGAATAAAATACCTGGGAATAAACTTAACCAAGGATGTGAAAAACCTATACACTGAGAACTGTAAGACATTTTTAAAAGAAATTGAAGAAGACACAAAGAAATGGAAAGACATTCCATGTTCATGGATTGGAAGAATCAACATAGTTAAAATTGCCATATTACCCAAAGCAATATACAGATTTAATGCAATTCCCATCAAAATCCCAATGGTATTTTTTAAAGAAATAGAACAAAAAATCATCATATTTGTATGGAATCACAAAAGACCCCAAATAGCCCAAAGCAATCCTGAGAAAAAAGAGCAAGGTTGGAGGTATCACACTCCCTAACTTCAGCTTGTACTACAGAGCAACAATAATCAAAACAGCTTGGTATTGGCATAAAAACAGACATACAGACCAATGGAATAGAATTGAAAACCCAGAAATAAAACCACATAAATATGGACAGATAAGAAGCCAAAAACATACAGTGGAAGAAAGAAATCCTCTTCAATACATGGTGCTGGGAAACTTTAAAAAGCCACGTGCAAAAGAATGAAACGAGACTGACACCATATACCAAAATTAACTCAAAATAGATAAAAAACCTAAATGGTAAGACTGGAACAATAAACTGCATAGAAGAAAGCATAGGTATTAAACTTATGGACCTTGGGTTCAAACAGGATTTTATGAATTTGACCTCAAAGGCAAGGGAAGTAAAAGTTAAGTTAAATAAATGGGACTATATCAAACTAAAAAGCTTCTGCACAGCAAAAGAAACCATTGACAAAATAAAGAGGAAACAAACCGAACGGGAGAAGATATTTGCAAACAATACCTCCAATAAGAGGCTAATATATAAAATATATAAGGAACTCATACAAATCAACAAGAAAATGACAAAACAATCCAATTAAAAAATGGGCAGAGGACATGAACAGAAACTTCTTCCAAGAAGACATACAAACGGCCAATAGATATATGAAAAAATGCTCACTAGCTATTAGGGAAATGCAAATCAAAACCACAATGAGCTATCACTTGTTAGAATGGCTATCATTAACAAGACAAATAATAACAAGTCTGTGGACAGGCTCTGGAGAAAAAGGAGGCCTCATATACTGTTGGTAGGAATGTAAATTGATACAGCTGCTATAAAAAACAGTATGGAGGTTCCACAACAAATTAAAAAATAGAATTACCATATGACCCAGCAATCTGTCTCTTGGGTATCTACCCCCCAAATTTGAAAACATTTATCCATACAGATATATGTACTCTGATATTCACTGCAGCATTACTTATGGTGGCCAAGACATGGAAACAACCAAAATGTCCTTCGATAGATGACTGGATAAAGAAGATGTGGTATATATACACAATGGAATACTATTCTGCCATAAGAAAAGATGAAATAGTGCTATTTGCAACAACATGGATGGATCTTGAGATTATTATGCTAAGTGAAATAAATCATATTTCATAGAAAAAGTTGAGAACCATATGATTTCACTGATTTGTGGGATATAAGACTGAAAGTAACAAAGGAACAAAAACTCATAGACACAGACAATAGTTTAGTGGTTACCAGAGAGTAAAGGGGATGGGGGTGGTAGAAGAGGGCAAAGGGGGTCAAATATATGGTGATGGAAGAAGGACTCTGGGTGGTGAGCACACAATGTGATATATGGATGATGTATTATAGAATTGTATACTTAAAACCTATTTAATTTTACTGACCATTGTCACCCAATGAATTTAATTAAAAAACAGATTATCAGGCTTTGAAATGTCTGTTATTTTGGTCATTAAAAATCTCATATTTGTTTAGACTATATATAGCCTAATATGGCATTTTTTAAAGAAATAGAACAAAAAAATCATCATATTTGTATGGAATCACAAAAGACCCCAAATAGCCCAAAGCAATCCTGAGAAAAAAGAACAAGGCTAGAGGTATCACACTCCCTGACTTCAGCTTGTGCTACAGAGCAACAACAATCAAAACAGCTTGGTATTGGCATAAAAACAGACATCCAGACCAACGGAATAGAATTGAAAACCCAGAAATAAAACCACATAAATATGGACAGATAATTTTGAACAAAGAAGCCAAAAACATACAATGGAAGAAAGAAATCCTGTGTCAGAATATCTGAAACTTAGAAAGCAGTCAACAATGTTAGCAATACTAATTATTTATTATTGCAATTCAGACTCCAGTAAAAATTTTGTACCACACTTAGTGTTTATGTGTCAGTCAGCTTTATCATAAATGTTGGGGTGATAGACACCCTTTTCTCATCTCACTTTCAATAGCTAGACAATGATGTGTATTCTGGAAATGTGAACCAATTTTAATATTAAAATGATTAAAGATCATTGAGAAATTCATCAGCTAAGACAGAAAGTATAGTACTATGTGAAGTTAATAGAAACTACCACTAGAATTGTCCAAAATGTTCCTGCCCCTTTGTCTTTCTCTGTCATCAAAGGCAATGGAGAATGGCTCTGTTTAGAAAAACAGGAGGAAGCAAATCATACTTTAAGGTTGGATAAAATATAACTGAATGCAGAGAGATTTGTGGGAGGAGCAGAATTTATGTTCCAACCCAGAGGAAAGCAAATGAAAAATTTAGATTGAGTATAAGAGAAATTCCTTAAAGGCCCCTGTAGATAGCAACTGTTTTTCACATTGGAAGCGTTAAGAACCAGATTGTCTGTGACAGGAGATTTTTGGTTTTGGTTGGCTTCTTACTTTAACTGAGCGGTACTGCAGGGCAACACTCTCCAATGCAGCAAGTCCTGAGCGTGGTTTACAGGGGGACTTCAAATTGGGGGTGACTTCCACTTGTCTATCATAACTCTCCTTGGATCATCCCCTGTATTCCCATATCTCTACCTCCACATGCATTCCACCTGATATTACAGCTTCATCTCAAATTAAGGATGACTGTACCCTAATACTCTCCCATTCTCTCTGTATAGTCCCCATTTCTGACTTGCCCACATCCATCAACTATGACATCATTCTCCTGGCCATTAGATTTAAAACCCAGCACCCCCGTTTTCTCACAACTACTCTTCTGCTCTGGCTTCTACTCCACTGTTACTTCTTATATGACAGTCCTGCCTGGGTTTTGGATCTAATGTCACAGACTCTGGCTAATAACTTGAGTTTCCCACTCTGTTCTTTTAGTCACAGCGTGTTGCTGCAGTCATTGCTTTCTCCAGGACAACCTTCTGGTCTACGCAGATCCTGTGTTTGTCCATCACTGCTAGGATCCCTATACCGACTCCAAGTTTGAAACCACATTCCCTGCTTCTTTCTTTCCATGATTCAAATCTTACTTATTTCCATTTTTAATTTAGAAATTCTCCTTTTATAATATTTCTTTGCTAACTCACATCTGTAAATGTACTATAACTAGAGTAGTCAATACTACTCTAGAGACAATCTGAACCAATCTGAGTAAGCTTAAAAGAGGGGGTGTGCTGATGACAGCAGGCACTACAGCAGGCGCTCAGCTTGAGGGATAAAAACTTCCTGGCAGTCCACATTCCCTTAGCATAAAGAGCACAGGCCTGGTTTTCTTTAGTTCCCTTTACAGGGTCTTTATAAGGTAACACCATCTCCAGTTTTCTACAATTTGTTATCTATGATTAGTGCCAAGAGTAGAGCTGGAGCAGAATTCTTCGTCTTCTTCTTGTTTATTATGTAGGACCAATACAATTTGGGGATAGGTCGTAACCTTGGTTACGTAACCTTGGGGCTGCTGGTTTCCCAGAAATCACATATGGGTATTAGTAAGTGTTTTTGGTACAACTATGCTGAGTGAGAAAGCTGTATCTATCTAAGGACATTTATTACACAAGATGCTCATTCCCACAAGAGGATGAAAAGAATACCAGCTAGTACTCTAGAAATGTCAAAAGTGCTCCTGCTTTTCCTCTCTTGATAAAGGTCTTAGGTGCTTATTATAGGATAGGGGCTATTATGGTGAGAGTAGTGGCAAAGAACATCACCGTGGATAATTTTAGCCTACATAAATCTGAGGGACAGTATCCTTTTTGGGCTCATCTACAGCCATCACATTCAATTCCCCACAATATAGTGGACATTGTGAGCTATCGATATTTCTGAAGATTTCACAAGTCATGCTGGTGGCTCTCAGGGAAGCCCCAATGGCCATTGCTACTAAGATAGAAGCAGATTCTAGTAAGGCAAACACTTCTTAACAATTTACATATATGTTATCTTGCATTGTTAAATTTTCTTTCTTTCCTTTTGTTTTACTTCCCAAGTTCTCCAGTACTGGAGATCATTTCTTACATTTCTATACATCCTCTTTAATGGCTGAAGCTCAATAACCTGCACATAGTATTTACCATATTAATTAGCTAATTAAAACCCACAGGCATATAAGCTGGAAGTGCATTAATTGAAAAGATGCAAATCTGATTACCTAACAAACTTAGAAATTTCAAAGCTTCTTTCTAGTAGCTCAAATAGACCTCTGTCTGATACAGTCAATGATGATTAGTACAGAAGATAATCCTGATGTGGTATTTTGCATATTTCAGCATGTTTATCATCCAGATACCTATAATAGGGATATGTTAAATGAGAGAGATCATTTAATACTTCTGGAACACTAAACACAGTGTGAACAGAAGAGAAGTGCTCCTTTTAATCTTTTTGGGAAAAAATAAAAGTGGGATAACTTTCTTTTCTAGGAATGTACTAAAAGCTAATAATTATGGACCTCTGCTGACAACACAGGTACAGGGAGGATCAGAGGACAGAATGAGTGCACCACAGCATGCACTAATCTAGTAATTTCCAAGTGACAGATACTAGTATGATTTGCTTATGGACACCTGCTCTCTTTGAAGAACACAGAAGAGCTGACTTTTAGAATCTGAGGGTCACTGGTCACTTTGACCTTGAAAACAGTTTGATATCAACATTTTAATCAGAATAATACTTACACTGACGAACCCATTACCTCCTTGATCAATTTTCTTTTCATTGCAGCCTTGCCAATAATTTTAATTTTTTATAAATTATTCTTTTGGAATCAATTATGGTATGTTGCATTTACATTTTTTAAAAAGATTTTAATTCATTCAGATGTTTTAATGTCCATACTAAACTTTGACAACTTCTACTATTTTTTTAATGTGACTTCACTGATATGTGGTATATAAAACTGAAAACAACAAAAGAACAAGACAAACAAATGAAGAAACAAAAACTCATAGACATAGACAATAGTTTAGGGGTTACCAGAGAGTAAAGGGGTTGGGGGTGTTCTAGAAGAGGGTAAAGTGGGTCAAATATATGGTGACGGAAGCAGAACTGACTCTGGGTGGTGAACACACAATGTGAGATATAGATAATGTATTACAGAATTGTACATCTGAAACCTATGTAACTTTACTAACAATCGTCACCCCAGTAAACTTTAATTAAAAACAAAACCAAAAAACTTCTACTAGTTTCATTTTTCTTTTGCTATCATTATTTCTATCAAGTCCGTAGGTTCCTGATCTAAGTTTGTGAGATAGTCTTAGTGAGAGAAGAAAGAGACATGAAGAAAGAAGCAAACAGAGAAAAGCAGGCTGCAGCTGTTGTGGAGTCGTGACCCCAAAGGACAGGAATACATAGCAGGGACAAAATATCTGTGGACTTTGTTTTCAGAAGAATGTCTTTAGGGAATTAAGGCACCAGCATGGAACTTGGAGAAACTAAGCTGTCCCAAGAATGATGCTGTAGAAATCTACTCAAGGGGGCTGCTTGATCATTGTAATCTGAATTTTTTGATGATGTCGACAGGCCTGTTGCGTAGCTTATATTAAAGTGTCTGTTTCTGCTTCTTTATTACAGGGGTTCTCAAAGTCCACACAACCCTGCGGGATGTCCCTGATGTGAAAAACTATTTTTGTTGAGGTAACAATTAAATAATATTAAAAAAATAATAATACTCTATTGGCACTTGCACTGATGAAACAAAAATAATGGTGGATAAAGCTACTGGCATGTTACTATGGAATCAAAGTGATGGCATCAAACTGTACTCGTGGTGGTTGTAATTTTGACCACCACACACTTGCAATAAAAATGTTGCCACTTTCAAGTAAAAATATCCTTAGTGAACAGAAAAAAAAAAATATTAGTTTTATAAAATCTCACCCCTTAAATACAGGTCTTTTCAATACTCTGTGTGACCAAATGGTGAGTATACAGAAGGCTGCACACTGGACTATGGAGGTCGTTCTGAGGAAAAACATTTGTGCAGTTGTTTGAGCAGCAAGCGAAACCACCCACTTTTCCACTGCATATTATTTTTTCTTGGAAGAACGAAGGACACACATAAGGTTATTCAGACTTAGTGATTTGGCAGACACTTTCTCGAAAAGAAGTGAAATGAGTCTGTCACTTTAAGGAAAACAACTGACTGTTTTGTGGCTGATGGTAAAGTCTGTATTTTTATGTGAAAATTGGAATTCTGGAAAACTTGCACCTACCATCTTGATAGCTTCCCAATACTGGGATGCTTCTTTGATGAGAATGTTGTGATATTAATACACGTGAATTTTTTGATACTGTATGTTGAAAGTGTCAACCTTTGGAACATCTCCATAACCCAAAATTTTCCATATGATCAATGCATGATACTACAAATCATATATACATTTAATACATTTAATGTACAAGACAAACCGATGGATTTTAATGTAACAGTATGAAAAGTTCACTGAAATAGTTTCAGATTCCACATAAAACTAATCTTTAATAAACTATTACTTATAGACTTGAATGCAGTACACAGGAAGACTATTCAAAATTATGTGAAATTATTATTAAAAACTCTTCCTTTCTCCAAATACATAGCTCTATTTGAGGCCAGATTTTCTTCATATACTTCAACTAAAATAACATATTGCAACATATAAAATGAAGAAGCAAATATTAAGCTACATATTAAAGGAATTTCAAAAATGTTAAATAACTGGTATTCTTTTTAAAATTTTAAGATAGCCATTTTCATACAATTTATAGTACATATACTTATATATAAAATATATAAAAATTTACTATGAAAAATATTTTTAAAATTCCAAGTAGTTACTCCTCTTACCAAATTAATTATTAAATTAATCAATAAATATAGACAGATATAACCTTTTGTGGTCCATAATTTTAACAAGTAAAGGAGTGCTGAGACCAGAAGATTTTGAGAACCATTACTTTCCCATGATGAATAATTCTTGGAGCAGCATTTCTGAGCATTTCTACCAAAATACTCATCTCCTGAAATGATTCATACTAAAAGGCCCCCCACTGGAATAAGTTTGGAACATCTGGAGACTCACAATATATCTAATTTTGGAGAGGTGCCATGTGTATTAGCCTGTTAGATGCTGACGGACAGAACTACCGCTGTAGCGCACTTACTTCACCGTATTTAATCCAGTGTTTCCTTATGTGTTCTCACGAAGTTCGGGAGGGCAGAACACTCTAGATCTTGAAGAAGGGGGACTAGACCTGTGGAGTCTGCCTTAACTTACCTTCAAGCCGGACCACCAGGGGCACCTTAAGTTCCAGCTCCCGGCAGGCTTTGGTGATCCCATTGGCAATGATGGCACAGTTGACGATGCCACCAAAAATATTGACAAGGATGGCTTCTACCTGAAATCAAAAACAGGAAGGTGCCCATCAAAACGCTGACAGCCAACATTCTCAAAACTCACTGGCTAAATAATAGTTTTAGCCAGTTATGTTCTGTGTTTTTTTGTTTTGTTTTGTTTTTTTTAACACAGAACATAAAATATAAAACAAAAGACCTAGAAAATATAAAGTTAAAATTCAGTACAGAATTAATAAATATCAACATATAACATTATCATATTAACCCATATTATCCCATCTGTCACTTCTCTGATCTCGAAATGAATTTAGTCACCACTCATGTATTATATGCAGTCTTATGTGTTTTCTTAAATGGTTGTCTGGAACTGTTCTTTTATGAGTAGTGTTATTTAAAATTTCATGCACTAATGTCTTTTCTCCCCATGGTTTATACTTAAACTGATCTGCCATGGGCCTCATGGAATATTTCAAAACTAGAAACTTATTAATTATTTGTTGTCTTGTGTTAATAGACAAAGGCAGAAACAATTCCATGCTTTCTTAATTCTACTGTGATATGTCAGAGGTATAGTCTCAAAAGTCAGAGATAGCTTCATTATCTTAGAACACAAGCTTTTTGATTAAAAAAAACATAGACCCCCAAAAGAAAGAGATACAAGCTCATGTCACAAATAAGCATGTAAGAAAAGTCAAACCACAGAATGGAATTTTTCAGAAATGTAAATTTAAACCCATCATGTTAACCTGTTTGCGCATATTCCATATTCAAAGGCATATGGGGAAAAAAAAACAAAAAACTGTACTTGCCCTGACTTGATAAATAGCTATAAGAAAATCCTGTATAATTAACATGAAGAACAAGATAATGAAGAGAATTCATTACCTAGATTAATTGATAATACCCAGAGAAAATGGCTATTCATCAAGCTGGAGGCATCAAAATTCCAACAATGGAATCGCAATTAAATGATGCTACACTAATTGCAAAGCATCTATGTGTGTGCTGCACTCCATTTTTAAATCCTGT
Source organism: Rhinolophus hipposideros (assembly GCF_964194185.1). Taxonomy (NCBI): domain Eukaryota; kingdom Metazoa; phylum Chordata; class Mammalia; order Chiroptera; family Rhinolophidae; genus Rhinolophus; species Rhinolophus hipposideros. The sequence goes on along the minus strand of NC_138060.1, from coordinate 7,068,063 downwards.
TATTTCAATAGGCTAAATTAACTACATAAAGCATATGAGAAAAGAACACCTTACATCTGTTCAGCACTTAACTGTTTTGTTTTAGAAAGTGCCATTATACGAACCCTCATTTTTAATTTTGATTCCTGCCAGAACATTATTCAGAAAGTAAAGGGAGGGTTAGCCCTCTGTAGCTGGAAAAGCCATTTAAAGAATTCACACTATGTGTCCAAGGTCACACAGCTCACATGCAGCAGTGCTGAAGCTCAAAGTCAGCTCTCCAGCAGCCTATCGAGTCCTCATTCACACCAGCTGCTAGAGTTGGGACCTTGGGCACAGTATATAGCTTGTCTGGAACACAGTTTCCTCATTTGTAACATGGGAATAATAGTACCTAGTGCATGAGGTTGTTGAAAGGACTAAATGACATACTACATGTGGAATGCCTGTAAAGTACTGAATGGATATTTATCCGTGTATTTCTTTCTTTTAATTGCCATCCTCCCACTTCCTCCCTTTTGGTAACCATTAGCTTGTTCTTTGTATCTACGGGTCTGTTTCTGTTTTGTTCATTCATTTTTTTTTTTTAAAGATTCCACATATAAGTGAAACCATATGGTATTTGTCCTTCTGTCTGACTTATTTCACTTAGCATAATACCCTCTAGGTTTATCTATGTTGTCTAAATGGCAAGATTCCATTCTTTTTATTGCCGAATCTCATTATACACACACACACACACACACACACTCACACACATCTTCTTTATCCAGTCATCTATTGATGAACATCTAGGTTGCTTCCATATCTTGGTTATTGTAAATAATGCTGCAATGAACACAGGGGTGCATATATCTTTTTGAATCAATGTTTTTGTTTTCTTTGGATAAAAACCCAGAAGTGTAATTGCTGGGTCATATGGCAGCTCTGTTTTTAATTTTTTGAAGAATCTCCATACTGTTTTCCATAGTGGCTGCACTATACATGCATTTATTTCAACAAGCAATGATGAAAGTAAGCAGGTTCCCTAGATAGCAAGTAAGAATTAAGAAAGCCTCTTTCAGTAGACTGTAGCTATGTTGAATTCAAATGTAATAGAAACACAAACTTACTTAAGTTCAATAAAAGGTAACATCTTAAGAACAAAATAAATGAGCAATATTTTTTTTTATTAAATTTATTGGGGTGACAATTGTTAGTAAATTTACATAGATTTCAGGTGTACAATTCTGTATTACATCGTCTATAAATCCCATTGTGTGTTCACCACCCAGAGTCAGTTCTCCTTCCGTCACCATATATTTGATCCCCTTTACCCTCATCACCCACCCCCCACCCCCTTACCCTCTGGTAACCACTAAATTATTGTCTGTGTCTATGAGTTTTTCTTTCTAAATGAGCAATATTTTTCAAACCAATTAGCGATTGAGGTTATCCCCCAAAAAGAAATATCCCATGACCACTGGCAGTAGGCTTACGCGTAAGCAGAAGCTTGCTTTCTAACAACAGCTTTCAAACACTATTAGCATTGAGGCTGGGGGTAGCAGTAGTTTCCAAATAGCTGTGGGATGGAGAGGAACTTGCCAGAACAAAGAAAGAAAAAACACTCAAGGGCAATACTGATTCCATGGGGTCCAAGACTGAAACTCAGGAATCAGGAATGGCCGAGGCTCACTCAGGTTTCTGTAGAAGAACTAGGCTAGCCAGCGAAGCACACACGGGCACATGTACATCTCCACCATGTTCCAAGCTACACGGTACTTCAGGTTGATTTCAGATGTCAACACCTTCTCATTGACATTGTCCTGTCTCATTAACTTAGAGTGAATTAGTCTGTTCAGTTCATCTACAACAGTATGACCAATGTACAGAGAGCTGACGCCAAAGACAACAAACTTACGTGAATTTATCTATGTAGGCAGGAGTGGGGGGCAAGGAGACTGGATGGCCATGGCTCTGATTCAATCTGCTTGCTCAGTGGGTCCTGAAAGGAGTGTCAGATAGTGAGCTGCAGATCTGATGTTGCCTCAGATGGTATCAGTTCCCACTAGTCCATTCATTATATGTCAACATCTCATTGTGTTTAACAAGTATCTGATATTCTAAACAGATACTCTTCATATGACAACTTCCACCTAAAGGTGAGCCAACTACTTCAGCTGGTGCTGAGTCCAAGGAAAAGCCCTCTTTCCCAACAATGGAGGAATAACTGGCTTTGTTAGACTTGCTGAGACATGGACTGCTCTGCAATGTGGTTTCTTTGCCTCTCACCCTGCACTCTCATTCCCAAGAGGAACGCTTCTGTGTAGGCAGCTGTGTGCTCCTCTACAACAGGACAGGTTTCCCCATCAGCAGCTACCGCAGTCCACAACATAGCGTAATCATCTAATAAATACTGGTTTCAGGAGTGAAGGAATTAAATGAATGTCAACAGACACTTAATGGCCAGCACACTAGTACCGGGCACAGAATTAAGTGCTTGGGATAAGGCAATGAATAATGTGTCATCACTGTCCCCGAGGAATTCAAAGACTAGTTTGAGAGCCAGACCAGGAAGCTGGCAATTACCATGCTGGGGGTCTAGATGTCTCAGAACTAAGACCAGGGCAGAGCCAGTGATGCAGACTGATGAGATGAGAGGCTTTTTGAAGACGTGATGAAAAGAAGGAAAGAGCAGGAACTCAGCAGAGGGGGGCAGCCAGATTGAAGGCAGAGCTGTCACCCACCTTGGTTCATTCAGGACCTACAGGCTGAATGAGAGGTAACTGAGAAGCTGCAGGTGAGGTGGAAAGTGGCAGATGCCAGAGGCCAAGGATGGGGCCTTGGTTCTTTTTGCTTATTCCTTCATTTTCCAGAGCTGAGCGAAGGCAGCTCTTAAAAGCAGCCTCCTTTAGGGGATAGGAATGGAGTGAGAGGAGAGGGAGAGCAGGACAGAGAGAAGAGTGAGTGCATGAGTGAACATGAGAAATATATCACGTGAGAGCAGTGGGAGGAGAGAGTGAGAGAAAGTGAGAGAGCAAGAAAAAAAGCAGTAAGAGAGAGAGCATGGTGAAGGAAGTGCAAGAGGGAAGCGAGGGCGAGGGAGGAGAAATGAGAGAGAGAGAGAGAGAGAGAGAGAGAGAGAGAGAGAGAGAGAAGCAGTGAGAAACAGAGAGGAGAAGGAGGGTGAGTGATACTACCAAAGCACTTAGGGCTTTTCCAAGAAGCGCTACAAGACACGGGTACACAGGCAGCTTAGCTCAGGGAAACAGGATTGCTTAGGAAACGTGGCGTACCACAGAGCACTGAGACGACAGTCACCACTGGGGTGGTGGGAAACCCCACCCCACCAGAGATGGTGCCATTCTATCACACTATAAAGTAATTTGCTGCAGTCACTTTAATGGAAATCTGATTTAAGGTCGTACCCTGGGCCAATTTCTATAATTAACTACTGTAATCTGCAATCTCAAACTGAGAATGAAATTAAGACAGTTTGAAAATGAAAGCACAGTGACATCATCATTATTATTTGGCATTTATAAAGCATGCCAAGTTCTCAATGTGCGCCTCAACATGCTCATTCATTATTACCACCACTAATTGAGGCTCCATGATAATACCAACAGCAACTTTTAATAGTCTGTGGTTTTTTTTCCTTGCCAAGTGTATGTTAAAAAAAAGTTAGTGCTAGGTCTATTTAAGTACCCAGAGACTCTCCCAGAAGATTCCTGACTGCTTTTAGGAACAGAAGCTTTTCCAAATTCTCAAGTGAGAATTACAGTGGTTGTTATTTACTGTTTCAAAAGTAAAGATCATCTGGTGAGGCAGTTACGGTGCGAGACACACCGCGCATGCCCCTGGACCCCGACAGCCATTGCCCAGCCAGGTCCATGGCAGCTGTTGGCAGCCGAGCAGGTAGTCGGGCAGTCCAAGCGCACGTTTTTCAAATGTCTGTGTGTTTATCTTTGCAAAATACACTCTGGCTGCAGATTTTAGTGCACAATTACAAGTGAAACACGAACTTCAAAAGAAGAAAAGCAACAGCCTTTGATATATATCTAGCTCCTCTCAACTGCAAATAAACAAATAAACCGACAAAATCAGAACTAAGACCTATTTTGGGGAACAGAATCCTTTTGAGTATCTGATGAACATCAGAGAAGCCCAGTCAGATATATTCACACACAGAACAATTTTTTTGGACAATTTTAGGTAAGTTCCGTGACTAAATTATTCCTATAGGATTTGGCCACAAAAGTAATGGCAAAGGGTGACACTTAGCATATGCGTATAGGACATGGGCATTGAGTTGCAGGGAAATTGCAACCATTTACGAAATTTTGTTTGAATGTGTACTTTTCTAGGAAAAGTGATGATCACCTTTAAGAATATAAGTATTAAAAAAAAAGAATATAAGTATTAAAAAAAGAATATAAGCATTAATAATAATCACAAATATAACTCTAGCTAATGTGTACTAGGCATTTAGCAGGTGGTAGGCAGTATTCTAATGATTTCACATGTATTAACATGTTTAACACATAAGTAGTATTATCCCCACTTCACAGATAAGGAAACTGAGGGAAGATCTGGAGAAATACCAGGGCTACGGTTTTATCTACTGTCAAATGTCTTTCAGACACAATATGTATTGTGCTTAGTATTTTCTCATTCATTTCCACAGCTGATTATGCCACAAACATATGAGGTAGATATTACCTATCCCAACTTAGATGAGAAAACTGAGGCTCAGGGAGGTTAAAAACAACTTACATCAAATCATGCAACCAGTCTACTGTCAGGATCAAAAATTCAGTTCTTTCACTTCAACATTAACAAGACTCCTTTTAATGAAATGCAAATATTGCCAGATTGCTCAATAAAAAGTCAGTCTTTTACTCAAAACATATTCTTGAGGGCCTAATCTGTGCTAGGCACTCTTTTAACCATTGAGTATGGTAAGTAGCTAAGCTGGCAAGAACGTTTTCTAAGAAATAGGCAAAGATGTTCTATATCTAAAATTATAAACTGTGATAGTAGTTATGAAAGGGAGGGAAACACTGGGGACTCTCATCTCATAGGACAGGACCGATGTTACCTCTCGGTGGGCAGAGAGGGCCTTTTGTAGGCGGTGGCATTTAGGCTGAGACCTCAGGACAGTCAGGAAGGGGCTGGCAGATTGATAGAAAAACAAAGAGTAAGGATCTCAAGACAAGAGAACACCAAGGGCAAAGGTCAAGGGGCAGCAAAGCACTCGGTGCATTCGGGAAACTGAATAGAGCCCAGAGTATCAAGTGCCCAGAGCTTGAGAAGTGGAGTGGTAGCAAATGAGACAAGCACACCAGTCTTATGCAGGTTAATTCTCATCATGCCCTGAGAAGAAGTTTGCAAAGTCTTTGGTTTCAAGACACCTACCAAGGCTTCAGGGCGGCCAGGAAGGGAGTGATGTTTGTTTAGCACCCACAACGTACTTACATTAAGTTTGTAAGGTAGGTTTGATGACCTCCATTTTATGGACAGACGGAGGCTCAAAGAGTTCAGGGTTTCAGAGTTATTAAGTAGTGAGAGTTGAAACCAAGGTCTGTTTCACCATATCACATGCAGGGCCGTCCGGAACAGCCAGGCAATATTAGGGGTGCCACTGACATACTCCAGGGGTTGGCAAACTCTGTGAAGAGCTAGTCCGTAAATATTTTAAGCTTTATGGGCCAGTCTCTGTCACAACTACTCCACTCTACTGTTGTGGCATGAAAACAGTCATGGACACTATGTAAATGAATAAGTGTGGTTTTGTTCCAATAACACTTATTTACAGAAACAATTGGTGGGCCAGATTTGGCTCATAGGTCATAATTTGCCAGCCCCTGACAAAGAAAGGCTTTGGTTTATGCTCTTCAATTCAGTGCAAACACCACTCGTCCTCCTTTGCCCCGTTTGATATTTCTTTGATAGTGCTTTTCAGATCTTAAGTTCTTCTCCTCTGTTGAACCATTTTCGACAAAATTAAGGTACCCAGGCTGTAGTGATGGTTGATCAAATAAATATGTGCGTGCCAACTTTAGTATCATTCCATTGAACAAAACCTGTACCTTTAACAAGTTCATAAAATAACTTGAATGTCTTCAGTTTATTTTCTTTCCCTGACACTGGCTGGAAGGGAACAAATAGAAGGACTTCAGCAATAAGCCAGCCATTTTGCAACAGTTACTGAAAATGGTTGAGGATTGTACTGCATTTAAAACATATTGTAGCATATACATTAAGCACAGTAAATGCAACTATTGGGTTTGTCTCTGCTTATTCCAATTCAGCATGTTAATTTAGTCCCAGTGTAGTGGGTATTGCTGATACAAATCAAGCAAGCATGTTTATATTTGGCAAGATAAATACTTTTTTTTAAATGACAAGTTATTTTAATTCTGAATGTTGTTGTTCTTGTTTAAGCATCTGTTTTTGTGGAACTGTTTTTCTTTTTTGCTGTTGTTTTTATTTTCCTGCTGAATTCTAATCATGTCTTCTAGTCCACTGGCAGCCAACGAAGGAAAATAAATGGTGAAGAAAATTAGATGCAGCTTGGATAATTGATGTTTGTATGCCTGGCTTTAATAAAAATACTCTGCTAAATTAGAGGGGAGTCCAAATGGATTCAGTCAATAAGGAAGTGATTCAGGTGAGGAATTCAATCTTAGGCTTTGTTGTAATCTTACAAATAAGATGACATATCAGTTCAGTGGAGACCCCATGCGCCTTCTGCTGAAATCTGGGTGAGCTACTCTAGTGTGCTTTTCTACCTTTGGTTTGTTCTTGAAGTATGAAATTATTTTATTTTGTATGAATCATTAGGAGCCTCGGGTTAAAACAAATGATGTACCCCCCAAATATAATAGTTACAAATAATAGAAAAATATTATTTCTTGAAAAATACCCTCCCACTCTGCCCCTTTAATCTCTTCCAAAGGAAAAAAAAAAGCACTTTCAGTGAGTTCATAATCAAGCCTAAAAATCTCAAAATCAAAAGGAAGTATCTTAAACCTCACCCTTAACACCAAACAACATTTTGGCCTTTTTAATTGCTCAAGCAAGATAAGCCCAAACATTTTATTCCAGCTTTGCCAAACTGATGGCATGGAAAGGACATCTGATGGGTGAACAATATTTGGATGGAAAATCAAGTTTCCATTAAGCTTGACCTCTGAGAGGGTGAACCAAGTAAAATGTATACAATTTGTCCTTGACCTGTGTATTCTCTCTTCCTGATTTCTTCACTTTACTTATACCTTGCTGTTAAGGAGCTGGTGTATTGGGTGGTTAGGTGGCACAGCTATCTCCTCCTCACCAGAATAAGTAAAATGGTAATGGAGGATTAACATGTATTGAGTGTTAATTTTCCTAGGTGCTAGGAGTTATGTACTACAACTTTCCCTGGCAAGTAAACTGAGACTCAAAGAGCTTAAGTAACATTGTTCAAGAGCACAGAGCTACAGGTAATAAGCAATGGAGCCAGGATTTGAACCAAGTCAGTCCTACTAAAAGTACAGACTCTTTCTACTCCCTCTCACTGTCTCTCTATAACCAAACAGTGACTTTTATGATTAGTCCAGAGTCCCAGCTCTATTTTGGTCCTATTTCCTAGCTTCAGGGGCACACTCCTGAGTCCTATATTCCGGTGCCCAAGTGTTTCTTGCTTTCAAATCTCACTGCTCAATTAAAATGGATCAGAAGTGAGATACCTTTTATAATTCTGTGGGCAGGTGGGTTTTGGTTTTTCACAAACCTGTATGTTTCCTATTTACTGATAAAAGAGTTGTCCAGAATTTGTGGTTTGCAATCCTTACTTAGATGGGACTATCGGTGATGATGGGTTAAGAGTGGGTCCTGGCCTTCAAAACCTAGTCTGTTCTGAATTGTGATAGATGTCCCTACAAGACTGCAGACTGGTAAGCCCCCTTTCCCCTTTCTGACATGCTGAAATTTATCCCTTTGCCACTGTTATTATTTCTAATTAAGATAAGTAAAATTCTAATGGAGAATTATGCCATGAGACATAATCGTTGATACAGATTTTATAAATCTCAGGCGATGGAATGGCCACTGGAAGGTATGTAACTGTGTGACTGGCTCTTGGAGTGCTGTGCCAAGAACAATGATTCAAGCCCTGATTCAGTGGGAGAGATCTGTGACTTATGAATAATGCTATCGTGGCAGGAGACAAAGAGTCAAATCAAATGTATTATATATTTGTCTCCTTAATTTTGGAGTTATGTAACGTACATTTTGATAATTAGAACTGAAAGATTTAGTCTATCAATGTTGCCTCGCCTTTAATGTTTTTTACAAAGAAAATATCACACAGGAAGGAAGGAAACCCAATTCACATCAGGCATAATTACTACAACCTCATTAATTATATATGCATACGTATATGAAAAAGAAAAACATTGAATATTGACTTTCAGCATTAGATAGGAGCAAGTCACCTTCCAATTATGAATAGTGGTTTAATAGGGTAAAAAATTCTATGAACACTTCACCATAGAAATTATAAAGCCAAACTTCCTCCTAAGCCTGTTTCTTTTAGTCAAAGCTTTCTAAAGTGTGTTTTATGGAACAGTAGTACTATGTAATGCTTCATGAAAAAAATCATCTGGTCAAATAGTATGGATTCTAGCTTATGAAAGCATTAGTGTTCTAACTTATAACATCCCTTTTTCGTCATTTTCTGCAAAAGACTCAAAAGTGTTACAAGTTTGGTCCCTAGAGAGCTGGCAAGAAAGGTGTCCAAGAGCTGGTGTATTGGCTGTTAGGTGGCACAGGGATCTGGGGTCCTTCCTCCTCAAAGATGCCAATCATTTCACTATTTGGATCATATTTATAAATATCTGCACAACTGGAAAGATTTCATAATCAAGAACAACAACTGTGAATGCCTCATCCAGCTCAACAGGGGGCACAAATGCCTCCCCAGTTGCCAGCAAACCCAGTGGCAGTGCTTATGTCAGTTATTAACAGGATTTTTGGGAGAGGTGAAAATCTGAAGATGGAAATATTGGCTGGCATTGTAAGCAGGAATAGGAGACAAGCAGTTAAAAAGACTGAAGAACACAGAGAACAGCACAGACTTGTGTTTTATGTTTTACAGAGACATTTTCCATATCCTTCTGAACTGAGAATCAGAACCATTGCCAGAATTACAAAAAACACTTGGACATTTAAAAAGGCAAATACAGATAATTTTTGGGTGCCGTCTGTTTAAAATAGTTCTTGCAAAAACTGTGTTATTTGCCCAAAGAGCCAATTGAAGCTAAAAGAATTAGAAAACCAAAAATAAATAAATACATACATACATACATACATACATACATACAAAAAGGAAATTTGGATCTTACCATTTCACAAGGAAGCAGCAAAAAGCTTTTTTAAAAAAAAAAAAGCACACAATTTTCACTTAAGAAATGAGCTATTAAAATTGACTATTAAAAAATATTTGGGTAACAAAATTGCCTTCCCAACTTAACAGACACTGGTTTTAAGGCAGGGTACTCGTTATTCATAATGCAATGTCTATTTTATTTGTAATGGGAGCTACATTGGTGCATATTATTTATTGATACATTCTTTCTGAGCGGTATTTTGTCTAATCATCTCAGACTTATGTCATTTTGATGAATGTGTATATGTATACTCCATCATCATTAGTTGGAGAGTTAATATAGAGAGCTCCCATAAAATTGCAACTTGGTGAAGGACCGACTTATTAATCTATAAACTGGATGTCTATCTGTCACTGATTGCAACATTATAGTCTCCACAGGGCAACTATTCCTACAGGAAAGGAACAGTCTTTATCATGACTGACATCAATTAAAAAAAATTAGCTAAGCAGACAGAGCCAAAACTTAGGACCATACAGATTCCCACTTCACACCATAGAGAAATGAAGATAAATTTAGTTAATAGCAAAACCCACTGTTTCTGTAAATAACAAGTGTAATGTAAGATGAAGGTGGCGTGTACTGATCCTGTGATGCTTCCTACATCTGTTCAAATAAACCTATTTGATCATTTCATTTTCTGGAAAAACAAAAGGTTGACAAAGACTCATATCCAAACTCCTAAAGGATAAATATCTGACCGGGAAAGGTAAAAATAGAAGGTCCCAGCTAAGATGTCAATAAGTTATAAGCTACTTATTATAAACTAAAATTTTTATTAAAATAGTTTTAATAAAATAATAAAAAAACACAGTGTGGAGGTTCCTCAAGAAATTACGAATAGAATTACCATACGACCCAGCAATCCCTCTCCTGGGTATCTACCCAAAAAATTTGAAAACATTTATACATAAAGACACGTGTGCTCCAATGTTCATTGCAGCTTTGTTTACGGTGGCCAAGACATGCAAACAACCAAAATGTCCTTCGATAGATGAATGGATAAAGAAGTTGTGGTATATATACACAATGGAATACTATTCCGCGTTAAGGAAAGATGATATAGGAGCATTTGTGACAACATGGATGGATCTTGAGAGTATAATGCTAAGTGAAATAAGTCAGACAGAAAAAGCAGAGAACCCTATGATTTCACTGATATGTGGTATATAAACCAAAAACAACAAAGGAACAAGACAAACAAATGAGAAACAAAAACTCATAGACACAGACAATAGTTTAGTGGTTACCAGAGGGTAAGGGGGTGGGAGTGGGTGATGAGGGTAAGGGGGATCAAATATATGGTGATGAAAGGAGAACGGACTCTGGGTGGTGAACACACAATGGGATTTATAGATGATGTAATACAGAATTGTACACCTGAAATCTATGTAAATTTACTAACAATTGTCACCCCAATAAATTTAATAAAAAAAACAACACATACATACGTTTCTTCTCATAACAGATCTCACAAGTATATTTATGAAAATCAGTTTAGTGTCAAATTTCTTTGTAAAAACGAACTTCCAATTTATTCCCTAAAATTCCATTCTTTACTCATCCCAGAAAAATGACCTCCAACCCCAAACCTCACATCCAGAATCCTAAATTCCAAAACTGTCATTGAAGATCATATTCTTTAGCTTCAAAATTTTAAATTCAGGTAAATAAAGCAAACACCAAAAAATTTTTTAAAAACCCTCCAGAAATGTTACCCATAAAACATGTGTTATTATGAAAATCAACATCCCATTTGAGTTAGGGCTCCTCTCAAATGCCTGGGCACGACTGGTGCCTGGAAATATTTAACAGCAGGAGGAGGACATCTATAGAATTTATCTGGCATCTAATAGCAGCATCAGATGTCACTGTCACAAAACAAACAAACAAACAGACAAAAATCCTCAGATATAAACAATATTCTAAAATTACTGATATCACTGCCTGACCTTGTTGTAATCTGTTGTGAAGAAGTCTGATCTATTTATTTAGCTGTTCGGCAAATGTCAGAATACCACGTCTGTAGCAAATTAAAACCTACATTGGCAAAACACTCCCCATAGCCTGCTAGTAATGAAATTGAACCAAAGTCTTTCCACTCAGAGTTGAAATCATTGATTGGCCACACCCTCTCTCACCCATGGTTAGCCTTTTGGGATCCTTGTAGAGTTCTCAAGTTTTGTAAACTCCTTTTTACAAAAGGATTCCAAAATATTCTATGCTCTGAGGCACACAGTCAAGAGACAGTCAAAAGGATGTCATTTGGGACCTATCCGAGTTGTAGATCATCTGTGTGCCTCTTCAGGAAAGGAACAGCCTGTATTTATGACTGACATAAATTTAAAAAAAAAATTATCTAAGCTGACAGAGCCAAAATTTAGGACCATACAGATTCACAGCCGAGAAATAAAGATAAATTTTGTTAATAGCAAAGCGCACCATTCCTGTCCCATTGCTTTCCTCCTCACTCCTCTTGGTCCTACTCTAGGGCTGCATCGATGGGCTCCTTTCCTGTCTGGCATGAGGGACGCCTTGGAAGGAGGAGTGGGAAGTCACGGTGTGGATATTCCTCCAGGACCCTCAGCAAGGTTGTCTTGAGTGGATGTGTCCCTCCACAAAAGGTCTCCGATCATCTCAAGAAAGGCTTCATTATAGACTATTATTCTGGTCAAGTACCTTCTCTTCTCCTTTTGGTTTAGGGATGTGAAAGCTCCCAAGCTGCTGCCTCAGATTCCTGTAACTTTCTCTTACAGTTCCTGAGAGTCTACCACACTCTCATCATCAATCTCATTGGAAAGAAACCCTCCTCCATACACTGTGACTGATGGGCTATAGGTGAGTGAGTCAGCACTTCCTGGTGAAACTGATAACAACAGCCTCTTTTGATCAACCTAGCTTGAATTTGGAAAAAAGTTATTCATTTGAGAGTTGAACCTTCTAGAGCTAGAAGGTTAATTTTTTTCTTTTAAATTTTCCCCTCTCTACAACATATCTATGATAGTGAGTTACACAATAAAAGTAAATCTATCTATCTATCTATCTATCTATCTATCTATATATATATATCTGAACACTCAGCTCAAGTCATTTAATGAGTGTTGTCAAACACTTCTTTCTTTGTTTTCTGGGGGGAGATAGCTAACACCTAAGAATTTGAAATTACTGCTCATTAACTGTATGGATCTATACCTATCTATATAAAGTCAGAAAAAGGAAAACAAGCCAAATGCTTTATTATCTTGGGTCCTGTCCATTACGGATGACAAATGATAGCTTGTCAGGTGAAAACAAGCTTCTCAGCACTGAAATGGCTTCATTTGGTTTGTTAGCTGCAAATGAAATCTAAGGAAGACCCGTCTAAGGATTGACGCGCAATCCTTATTTTCAGCATAATGAAAGATAGGCTCAATAAGTCTGAATCCCCATGGTGCCCTCCCAGGCTGTCTAAAGGAGGAACACAAATAACATGGAGACAAACCAGAAAATATGGTTAATAAGCAAAAATGCAAGCCTACAGCCTTGGACGAAAGATGATGTTTAACTTCTATGAAACTCCAATGACCCAGGTGCAAGTAGTGGCCTCACATTTATCTCCAAAGTCACATTATTCTTTTTTATCAAGCAAATAAACTGTGTCATTAACCTGTTAATAGTGAGCAATAAAATATACCCCAGGGGAATATGTACAGGGTGGCTTACCAGCCAAGAAAAAAACATAGAGAAGGAAACAGAAGTTCTCAAATTACAAAACATCCACATAAGATTTCTGGAAAGTGAGCGACACCTGGTAAGGCCATGTACACATACCACCTGAATTCATAATTTAGGTATTTGTTTTACTGATGCGTTAGCACTTCCTTTTCTCTCCCTTACACCTGTAACTATCCTTTGTTCTCTGAAACATCTGGATAAGTCTCTTTCCAGAAGCCCTCCTCACCCATCTTTCATGTCTGTCTGCATGGGTTTATTTCATGAATGTGTATTTTCCTATGTGCTGGAAGGATCTAAAAGGTAGTCTTGAATCTATTTAATTCCTGTTCATTCATGTCCTACCAAAGTTCCTTGGATTGACAGATACACATTTATTAATACCCTCAAGTGCCTCCTTTTGATTTATTTTAAGTTATCATGTCCACATTTTCACTCCAGAAACCTGGGACAGTCTTCTGAGTTGCTCCAGACTAGCTAAGATAAACTTCCATTTCTTCTTTGCCCTGACTCGGTTGATACCTCCCATAATATGTCCATTCACGCCACACAGTGTGATCTGTAATGTTTCCTTTCACTCAAGGTCATCTAGCTACACTCCAAAGTTCTTACCATCTAGCTAGGAGGACTGTAATCAGTGCCCACACAGGTTTGAAGATAAGAATCCCAGACCAGCTTCATGCTGTAGTTCCAAACGGCTGCCTTTACAGAAGCACAGGGGTACCTTGAAGGTGGCAGTACTTCTCACAGGAGATTACACTGACTAAACTACAGAGTGCTGGTCTTTAATCAGAGAGAGGGTGTGCAAACTAAGTACCCTCAAGAGCCAGGCAGGTCAGTAAATTTGAGTAAAGAGGGTCTGGATTAATACAACAGAAAATACTTTGACATCCTGGAAAAGATATGCCTTTTCTAAAAATGCTGTAGCTATATAACCCTTCCAGTTGTTGCCATGGGAATGTGAGCCTAGTGTGCCCAGACCTTTTCATTTTTTTTAAAAGCCGGAAATCTAGATTTTGAAAACCACTGAGCATACCAGTCAAACAGTCTTTGAGAGCTGCACCTGTCCTCAGCGTGTTACCACTGTAGCTGCCTCACTAGCCAGACGTTCCAAACCTATACACTTCTTCCCTGTTTCTGATTTCCGCCCCCTCCCAAAGAATTTTAAAATCTCTGCATGTAGTGAAATATTTTGGCTGTGTGTGTGAATGAAGGGATGTAGAGAAAGGCTACGAAGGAAGAAAAAAAATAAGCAAGTTTGAAGAGGAGATACAACAGGGTTTCTTAGGCTAAAAAAGTGGGGAATAAAGAGTTACAGAGCATGAATCCACTTACGGTGACGGTGACAACAATGCTAACGCTAGAAGCGGTTGCTAGCACCTTCCTGATCACTTTCTAGATGACAGGCGCTTCTCTGAGTATTTTATATGTGCTAATTCACTTATCTCTCACTACCACCCCGTGAGGAAAGCACTGTTGTCCCTATTCTACAGATGGCAGAGACGCTAGGTGGCTTTCCAATGTCATACCTTTGGAGAGAGATCCTCGGCTGGCTGCAGAGAAGCTGCCACATTGCCGGGCCTACACTCCTTCAGCCCCGTACCCTTAGTCAGCCCACTGCAGGGGCTGGGTTCCAGGCCTTGGCATAGCCTGAAATACCTTTTTTACACATACAAATCTAACACGAAGAGACAAGTCCTCCCATTAAGATTATCTTTCATGGTGGTTTTAAAACATGTCCACATATGTCATTCTCTCCAACATTAAGTAGAGCTTACTTTTCCTCCTCTTGAATTGGGCTGGACTTAGTGATTCGCTTTGAGTGAACCGAATATGATGAAAGGAGCCATGTGTGACATCTGAGAGCAAGTTAGAAAAGGCACTGGGGCTTCTTCCTCTCTGCTCTGTCACTCAGTCTGGGGAAGGCCAACTGGCATGTCACAGGGACACTCCAGGGTTCTATCTACCAAGGAACTGAAGCCTCCTGCTGATGCCATGCGACTCAGCCATCTTGGAAGTGAGCTAATCAACCAAGGCGTCAGATGATAGTCAACTTGGCGAACTTCTTAATTGCAACCTCACCAGGGGCCTTGGGGCAGACCCACCCTATAAATAAAACCTAGATGTCATTTATCAAATAATTAGAGGTTCAATTGGCTCATTGGTCATCAAGATTAGCATTCATAAGAGTTTAAGTAGGTAGTTTGAATAAGAATATGATGAAATTGAGTTCTTTCAATTGGATATATTTAACACTTGAATTTATGGCAGATCGCCAAATACACATGGATATAATTTTACTATTTACTGACTATATATTAGAAATAAGACTATCCATTTGTCATATTAACATATACTAAACTCCAAATACTAGGAAGTGACATGGACTTATATTTTGTAATAAGATGATTTTCTTAAATTTTGTATGTGGAAATATTCCACTATGATTGATGACGGTACTTTGCAACATGTGAGCTATTTTTTTGCTTTATGAATATAAGAACATATGATCTCACACTAATATCTTATTTCTCTGGAAAGAGTATTCCGGTTGTTTTCTAAAGCGATCTGTTACACACACCTGAAGTGCATGTGTTAAAGGAGAAGTACTGTGGCATCGACAGCACAGCTTCACCTTTAAAAATTCTAGGAAAAATATAAATTTATTAAATACATTGATAAGTAGGGGACTTTCCACAGAATATTGAATCAATTTCATGATGAAATTTTACTTCAAATCCCAACAATTCAGATTGTGCTGCTTAATGTAGATTCTAAAAATTATTAAACTATGTGGTATAGTGTTATAATAAGTGAGTAGACAAGATCAATATGAAACATAATTGTGACAGGTATCCACTAGAGGCCAGTGTAATTCAGCAAGGACGAGTAATTTATAATCAATCCCTGTGGAAAAACTAACATTTTTTTCTTCCACTTAAAAGTGGAGCTCTTGTGAACTGGAGGGAAAAAAAAATGATGAAGAAAGCTTTTCTGATTCTCTGAAGAGGAAGTGTCAAAGAATAAGAAAGATGAGTTAAGAAAGGATGAGTCATGAAAAATAGGGGCAAAGAGAATTCTTGTCTCCAGAAAAATAAATAGTACTACCATATACATTTTCAACACACTTGGTTTAATTGTAAGCTTCTCCATAAATATTTGATTTGACAATAATTTCATTTTCAGGACAAGCATCATTGTTAGCTGCCCAGACAATGCCAAGGGTTTTGAAAAGGGCTAGAAAAACCATACATTTGCAATTTCCTTCCCTTACACAATTTTCTTCAGAACAAGCACCAAGTACCTTCTCCAACATGGAATGATTCACATACATTCATCTAGTACTACATTCATACTGTATAATACATTTCTTAATAATGGTGCGACATGGTGCTTACAATACTTTTTAACCAGGAACTGAACCAGCTTCTCAAAACTGAAAATAGGAGTAGAAATGAAAATCTGATTCTTTAGTAAGGCTTAGACAATAAATAGTTGGTAGAACATTACCTTGTAAGAGTGAAGGCTGAACAATTTAACACGTAACCCACAGGTACATTTCCCGCTCTCCTCTAGCAGAGAAAGGCACCTTATGTAATGTGGATGTGCTTAGGAGATTAATAAACCTCAAAACCTTAGAGCTGGACAGGACCCGACAGGTCAGCCAGCCATAGCTTGAACATTTTCAAAGGCAGGGAGCTTCTTCCATTGCAAGTTGCTGCATTCCATTGTCAAGGCTCTAACTGTTTGAGTTATACTTTTATCCTTTTATTGAGGGACCTCATCCAACACACAACAAAATGCTGGTCTGGTTCCTCAGGTCAAAATAGGAGGCAAGATACAAAGATAAATAGTACGTGATCTTGACTTGGAGGAGCTGTAAAATTCCACCAAGGCGATTCTGATTTAGATCTCTGACCCACAAGTGCCTCTATCAGATACTAGCTATATGAATTAGGTAATGCCGTTGGGTCTCAGTTTCTTTGTCTGTAAAATGGGGATAATAACTGTGCCTACCTCACAGGGTTGGTGCCAGGATTAAATGAGATAATTCAAGTAACACTAAGCCTAGCACCTGGCAAATGGTAAGTACTCAGGAATTAACAGCTATTATTGCTAGGCATTGTTTACTTGACAAACAAGCCCTTCACTCTTTACCAACCTCTATGAGGTATAATTAATTACCACTGTTTTTAGAGACAGGAAAACTGGGGCTCAGAGTGGAGAAGTCGTTTGCAAGGATCAGCAGCTTGTGAGTGATCACATTAGGGTTTCAACACAGGTTTCAACACAGGTTTTTCTGACTACACAATCTTTAACCGCTACACCAAGCTGCTTCCATGAAAAGTACGCTGTACTCCTTAGTTCATGTGGCAGAGAAGACAGGATCTATCTTGTGTCCCCAACTCTCCCTTTCTCTGACCGAAACATGAGTAGTGCCAAAAGGTAACCACAGGACCCGTTTTCCTACCCACAGTATAGCCAGGAGGCCTGGAGGTGATGGTGGCAGGCTTTGAAATGTGAAGCCCTCTGCTGCCAGTGGACCATCTCTCCTGCTGCTCACACCTCTTCCCCTAAAGCCCCCTACTCTCCTAGGTATTTGCCACCCCTG
Organism: Rhinolophus hipposideros; assembly: GCF_964194185.1. NCBI lineage: Eukaryota > Metazoa > Chordata > Mammalia > Chiroptera > Rhinolophidae > Rhinolophus > Rhinolophus hipposideros. The sequence goes on along the minus strand of NC_138060.1, from coordinate 7,050,348 downwards.
TAGAGGTAGGACCTCTGTGTATGTTGAATTTTCCTCATAAGATAGGTGCAAACGGCCTGGACCTATCCTGGCACTCAGGGATAATAAAGAGCAATGAGAGAAAGCTCCTGCCCCAAAGAGCAAGATCTAGTTGAGAATAAAGGCACCTAAATGAATGCTATGGGAAATGTATTCAAGTGACAGTAACTCTCCTGATTTTGCATCCTTTTAAATAGTTATGTGCTCTCTATACACATAAAAAAAGTCTGCAGATCAAAGCCAGGGGCAGAATATTATGTGATGTCACTCAGCCTTCCAGGTTGCTTACTTCTTGGTATTATAAAGTCATAATTCATTCAGTTATCTTCCAGCACTGAACACTCACTGTGTGTCAGGCATTGTCCTGGCCCAGGCCCCAAGAGACTGCTGACCTCGTTACTATCATGAATGGAACTGCATTCTATTCAAAGACACGTGATGTAGAGATATTTTAATTTGTTTTCTAAACAGATTAGAAACTTCTAGAAGAAATTTAGAACACCAGGTCAGTAGATATCTTGGTTTCTTCTGAAAGATTTTTTATTCTTTGCAATTTGCCTTTGATAAGCTACATTTCTGCTTATCCATTAGTAAGGAACGTAAGAACTTGGCCCCCAAACTACATTTGAATCAGACCACCCAATTGTCTATCTCTGGCTCTGAGAAATGTGGCTGAGACCATTTCTCAGAACTATAACTTTCGTAGAAACTATGCTCCTTTAAGCCAGGAAGCTTTCCTTACAGATATGCTTTAATATACCTGATAAGACCAGAGGAAACAAATAATTTAAACTCAAATCTTAGTGACTGCTTTCTTAAAGTCTCATATGGGGAATATTTTTTCCCAAAAGTTAATCAGAAGAGAAATATATGTTGAGTTGATCCCTGATTTATAACAGTATGATTTGCAATTTCCTGATCCAGCTAATTTACAATGATTTAAAAACCATTATTGATTGGATTCACAGAGTGGATAATCAACAACAGGAAATAATCAACAGCAGGAAAAAAATAACATAACTGATGAGGTAGAAAAAAGTTTAGAGTACAAAGACGCATGATCAGCTGAGACAAGTCAAGAGCTGCTGAACCCTGCAATCGTTTCACAGAGGCATGTATTTCTCTAAGATGATTAAGAAAAGGTAGAAGGTGATAGCAAAAGCATAAAGAAGGCAGGGATGGTTTGAGTGCTTCATAAAGAAAAAACAATTAGCAAGTATTAGGGTTCATAGGGAAGTTATAGGCACTGATCCAGGCAGCAATCCCAACTAGTGACTTATTATCACCACCCTAAAACCAATTCGTTTGCAGGCTATAAAGTACCTGCTTGACATCCTAAATTCAGAAGAAAAATGGGGAAAATGCAATGGGGTAGAAAAGGAAAATAGAATTGAATTTATTCTGAGGAGATTTACAATTCAATGTAAGTTCAGACACTTGCCCAATCTGTGGCATTGCCTAGAAAGCATGCAAGGCAATGGACTAGCCTTTGTGAAATGCATTGACCTAAAAATTTGCGTGCTATGCTCTTTAACAACAGTGCAATGTGCATTAATGGCTGTAAGTGAGGAAGATAACAGTCTAGAACAATGTTTTCCAAAATAAATTAGATTGTCTATTGGCACATCAAAAATTTTGATCTCTAGCTTTAGGAGAGGTGAGAGAATGAGTCAAACAGAAAGTGGGAGGTATATTATTAAGCATGAATGCAGGATATGGTGGGAAATAGTATAATACTTTCTTGCTACGACTTACAGAGGTCCACAAAGTAAACAACAAAGTAAAACAACCTTTGTGTTAGTTACTTCAACGAGGACCGTCAGAGGTGCCACCAACCCTACCATTGTGCCACAACACGACCTACACACATGCCAAAGAGTTCTTCTTATATTTACAGTAACAATCTCCCTGTAGGCAGAATGATATAGTAAAAAGCAAACAAGCAAAGAAATATACACACATACACATGATTGCTGTGTGTTCTGACTAGGGATTAATAAGAAACATGGCAATCACCTTTTCCTGTGCCACTGAAGTAAGCCCAGTTTTACCTTCAGGCACACGTGGGTTTGTCAATAACCATAACTCAGATAAACAGGTAACATCTAACAAGAGTTAACTTTTTGTTAAGGGCATGACTCCGCGTCAGGTATTATGCTAAGCACATCCTAAGTGTTAGTCCTTTCATTCCCACAAGAGCAGTTGTTGACACTGGAGGGCATGGAGATTAAAAACTTGCCCATCACCCTACAGGTGCTTGGCGTCCGAGCTGGAATTTCAAAGCAGGTCTACCTGACCCTAAAGGTCACACTGTTACCCAGCAGGGCACAATGCCTACCACACTCAGAGCTCCACTGTCCTGCCACCTCGAGGGTACCCCAGATTTCAACACTACAGCACAGTGTGATCCAGACACATTATGCTAAAAGGAGGCATTTTTATTTCCCAAAACTTTCTTCTTCAGGAACAAATAAATAAGCAAAAAAGCAAGCACATGAAACATTTCACTAGTAGTCAGGTGGGAGACTTGTATCTTTACTCTGCCTTGAATTACATATGGGACCTTGGAAACATCTCCTCATCCCCCATGCCCTCAATTGCCTTATCCATTTCGGAAATCCTGGAGAAACACTCCTGCACTAACGTACTAAATGTACAATCAAGTAATATGTGCCAGTCACGCTGAACAGCACCAGGCTGTTGCTTTTATCCCACTGTGGTATGTTTACATAAACTTTTTAGTAGTACTACAGAAAGGAGAGATGATAAAGTAATATTCATTGAGAGACTGGGGATTAAAAACGCAATGTCTACATATCTAGGTCAAATTTGGCTTTCATGGATAAATGAACATTGAAAAAAAAAAGAACTGCAAATTGAAACAGTTTAATTAGAGTATAGAGACACTGTCAGAAAAACTGAATTGCTTCTTTTGGCATAAACTGGTCTGGAAAAATAATTAAAATGGGCTTTTAGGGTTATGTTGAGGAGCTGAATATTTCAATGAGAAACATTTCTAGTTCTTAGAATTAAAGCAATAAAGATTTGCACATTAATCATACTAAATGTTATGTACATTTCTTCATGGTAGGGAAAAGTTTACTCAAATGAGAAAAGTGAATACAAAACAGGAGAGATTGTCTACCAGCTCTACCTGATTCTCAGGCTAAGCTTTAAAGTTTGCTTTTTTTTTTTTTATGCTAAACAGCCTTGAGAGCAATAAAGTATGACAAGGATATTAAAGAAAGGAACAGTCAACAAAAATTTACTAAGATCCTACAATGTGCTTAGCACTGGGTTCAGGTGTGGGGAGAGAGAAAGTGGGGACCAGAAAATCATAGTCTGCCTTTACTAACTTTATAATCCAGGGGTGAACTGGATTTACAGAGAGCGAGAAAGAGCTTTCAAAGGCCCAGGTCATTTAAGACTATCTTCGTATAAATGGTAAAGCTCCCGTTTAATAGTCACCTCACCACCTACTTAGGATGGTATCTGTGAGGACATGACCACATACTTCTTAATAGCTGTGCATTTTATTATAGGGTGGGGAACTGACAGAGAGCATCTACAGAGTTTACACTGAAAAACTTCTTCATCTACATCATGATGGATGGTCAAGAGTCAGAAGTTCCTGAGGACACCATCACATCGTCAGGCTAAAGCCACCAGAAATGAGAATGAGATAGGTGTTGTGGCCTGTGACTTGGAAGACAGATTTGATAAACTGAAGAAGACGGGTTTCCTTGGGTTGGGCTGCCAAGGTTAATTTGGTCTGATTTGAAGATGGTTAATGGGTGTACCCTAAGGAATGACTTCATTACAGCCTCCATTAGAAGTTAGACTAAACTGATAAGAGTACCCATGTCCAGACACTAGAATTCCCTCCTTGTATCCTTAATTTCGTTTTGGCCCTTTCTATGCTTGGACTTTGATTCTGTCTTCCTCATCCATCCTTCACCTCTTACAGCCCACAAATCATGTTGCCTTTGCCAAAATGTGCCTGCTCGCTCTCTCCCCGCTCTGCCCCTCCAAAAAAAGAAAAAAAAAAAGATTTTACAAAGACTCTAGCAGAACTTCCTTCTTGTGTCTTCTACTTTAAGATAAAAACTTTTAGATATTTTAATATTTCTAACATTAGAATCTTGGAAAGGATGTCTTCTTTTACTGAAGAGGATTTTGTCCCTAAAATACCACTATTAAAAACAATGGCATATAATCCGATTTGTTTATTTTAGTTTTTACTTCCATTGCCTTTGGAGTCAAATTTATAAAATGCTCTTTGAACTCAAGGTCCATAAGTTTAGTACCTATGTTTTCTTCTATGCAGTTTATTGTGTCAGGTCTTATGCTTAAGTCTTTCATCCATTTTGAATTATTTTGGTACATGGTGACAGATAGCAGTCCAGTTTCATTCTTTTGCACAGCAAAAGAAACTATTGACAAAATAATGAGGCAACCAACTGAATGGGAGAAGATTTTCGCAAACAGTGCCTCCGATAAGGGGCTAATATCCAAAATATACAAGGAACTCATGAAACTCAACACCAAAAAAACAAACAACCCAATTGAAAAATGGACAGAGGACCTGAAGAGACATTTCTCCAAAGAGGACATACAAATGGCAAATAGACATATAAAAAAATGTTCAACATTGCTAATCATCAGAGAAATGCAAATAAAAACCACAATGAGATATCACCTCACCCCAGTCAGAATGGCTTTCATCAACAAGACAAATAGTAACAAGTGTTGGAGAGGCTGTGGAGAAAAAGGAACCCTCATACACTGTTGGTGGGAATGCAGACTGGTGCAGCCGTTATGGAAGGCAGTGTGGAGGTTCCTCAAGAAATTACGAATAGAATTACCATATGACCCAGCAATCCCTCTCCTGGGTATCTACCCCAAAAATCTGAAAACATTTATACATAAAGACACGTGTACTCCAATGTTCATTGCAGCTTTGTTTACGGTGGCCAAGACATGGAAACAACCAAAATGCCCTTTGATAGATGAATGGATAAAGAAGTTGTGGTATATATACACAGTGGAATACTATTCGGCAGTAAGAAAAGATGACATAGGACCATTTGTGACAACATGGATGGATCTTGAGAGTATAATGCTAAGTGAAATAAGTCAGACAGAAAAAGCAGAGAACCCTATGATTTCACTGATATGTGGTATGTAAACCAAAAACAACAAAAGAATAAGACAAACAAATGAGAAACAAGAACTCATAGACACAGACAATAGTTTAGTGGTTACCAGAGGGTAAGGGGGTGGGGGGTGGGTGATGAGGGTAAAGGGGATCAAATATATGGTGATGGAAGGAGAACTGACTCTGGGTGGTGAACACACAATGGGATTTATAGATGATGTAATACAGAATTGTGCACCTGAAATCTATGTAAATTTACTAACAATTGTCACCCCAACAAATTTAATAATAAATAAAAAACAAACGAACAATGGCATATCTTACAACAGTTGGAGTTCTAGAACAGAAGAAATGCTGCATTTGTGTTGTTTAGATCCTGACCGATAGCAGGACTAACACTATACTAACCACACAACAGCATCTCCTCCTCTTCTTCTACTTCTTGAAGGCTAGAAAGGATCTCATGTGTTTGGCTCACAACCAACTGCAGAAATTGACAGACACATGATCTTGTTTTCTGTGTACTAAATCTTCAAGGATTGTTTTAGTGGAGTCTATAAACAAATGATGTCTCATTCAAAATAGACAACTGAATGACACCTCTTAGGAACTCTTTTGTCACTGGTAAACATAGTCCCATCCATCTGGGATAACCTTATAATTTGCTCCAACATTTCTACATTAATTCCTCAATCTCTGTATTATATAATGGCAGGAATTCAGCCCACTGAGAGTGGAGAAGAGGAGAACAAAGGGGAGCATAAAGCCAAACGTATCACTTTTCTTCACAAACCTGGTTATCTTCTTTATGTCTCTTTTCTGTTCACAGGGATCAGTGGTTCTTTATCATCCCAATTATTCTCCTGGGAATGGACTTCAGTTATCAATGTCCCTCCAAAAAAATGTAGGATGGTGCCTCTTAACTGCCACTCTCTGCAGATATTTATTGCATTGAGGTAATAATGGGAAGTATTTAAGGATGAGAACTATGGTGTAAAATTGTCTGATTTCAGATTCTGGCTTTCTATCATATTGGCTCTGTGGTCTCCGGAGAGTTACGAAGCTCTTCTAAGCCTGCTCTCTTTGGCTATAAAATAGATGATGATGATGACGGTGATGATGACAATATTAATAATGCCTTCAGTTACAATAATCCACCATAAGTACAAGAGCCAGGCAAACAACAAGAACTCAACAACTGTTCATTACCAATATCACCACCCTACCACCACCACCACCACCATTATCACCGCTCTTGTTGCTGGATGGATAACTTCAAATGAGCCCTGCTTCAGTGCAACAGTGGGTAGCGAAGTGACAACAGCTTTCTTTGACTTCCATGATTTGGCCCCTTCTTACCTAGCTTAAACTCTTACCTAACATTCTATTTTTTCCAATCTGAATAATCTCTTTACTGGCCTCTTCTGCTTGATCACCCAGTCTAAAAGGCTACTCTTTCTTTCCCACCCTTCCAAGTATTCTCCTGCCTCCAAATTCTGCACGTTGTACCTACATGAGGTCTTTAACCCACAATCACCTCTCCTTCCTCCTCACTTTTACTCAGATATTCATTTCACATCTGATTAAGAGCTCTGTTAGTTTTAAACTCAATGCCATATAAGATCACTATGACTTATGGCTTTCTAATTGACTCATGAATTTAACCTGTGTTTCTAATTACAGGGTAAAAAGTTTCTTATTTCGTATTGCTGTCTTGCACTTAGTATCATTCTGGGAACATAGAATAAGACGTGTCTTAATTATACCTACAATTAATATCAGGAACCTTGGAAAGTAAAGTAAATCTTCACTGGACACCATGGCACTGGTTAACATTAGGGCCACTGAGGTTTCTGGCAATCTAAAATAAAGGAAATTTAGTCCCCAGTTGAGATCTGCAACATGTTATCATAAGTTCAAAAGAAGTTTAATGTACATTCAGAAAGGAAGTCTGGCTCAGGAAGATACTGCCTTCCTGTAATACATAACAAAACGGTTACTGATTGACTCAGTTAAAATAAGGCACAACTCCCATGTGAAAGATTCCAGTACTAGAGGGTAGTGGAGAATGTTAAGGAATTCTACTCCAGTTTAGACAAGAACAAAGGACTGTCAAATTTTAGTATGTTATTGTACTTTTTCTCTGAGCTAGGAACAAACAAACAAGGAAAGGAAACAAACAACAAACATTCCATCATCACCACTTATAAAACCCAATGTTGTATTAGTTTGTAGGGTCATCAAGGCTGGTTTGTACGATTAAAAAAAAAATGGACTGAAAGTAGACAGAAAGGAAGGACTTGGCTGAAAGAGTGCTCTGATTATTACTTAAGAAACTAATACTGTCTCTTTATACAAACAGCTAAAACTCCTAATCTCAAACTCCATTTGTTCAGAATACAGATGCGGAATTATCTGAAATTTACTTTTGCTAGAAAAAGGATTTGCTGAGTAAAAATAGATTGAAATAAGATTGTGATGAACCTTCTTAACGTATTTAAGGAAACAAACTGTTCTATAGCATCAAAATGTCTCATTTATAAATACCTGATTCCTTAAAAATAAGAAATTGCTTGCAGTTATGTTTTATTTATTTGTTTCTGTTTGGGAGGGTTTGTTTCACTGCAATAGATAACAAAACAAGCAACAAGCTACTAAATGGGACATTAGAAATCATTTGTTATAAAAAGTGTTGCTAAATCTGACATTGAAGAGAAAAACTGCAACAGATAGTAAATACTTTAGGACTTTAAAATTAGGACTTCAAAATAATTGAGGTATAATTGTATGGGGGTTCAGAATGAGCCACCCCAAGATGTGCCTCAGTGGTATGTGGATTATTTGGCGTTAAAGGCAAATGAAACACTGTGGGCTCATGCGAAACTTCTGCTCCCCATCATAACTATCTGGAAGAATTTAAATTAGGAGTCTGGCCCATAAGAGATCACCAGAAAGACTATTTATCTATTTATATGGCAAGGCAAACTACTGATTACTGAACATGTGATCTCCCTGCAGTGACCTTCTGAAGCCCCCAAGCCCCCAAGGAACTGTACCTCATCAGATTGTTTTATACAACCATATTCCCTTTCTATCTCTGAACCTCTCATGCATGTGTGGTCTCTGACTCTCTCATGTATGTGGGGTTCCCATACATATGTACATATTAAATTTGGTTGCTTTTCACTTCCTAATCTGTCTGGTCTTTGATTATTATTAGACCAGACAGAAGAAACTTGAGGACAGAGGAATGTTTGTTCCTCCCCCACAGTTGACCTATAACATTATATTAGTTTCAGGTGTGCACCATAATGATTTGATATTTGTATATATTGCAAAATAATCACCATGTGTAGTTAACATCATCATACATAATTACAAAACAATTTTTCTCACGATAAAAAATTTTAAGATCTACTCTTATAGCAACTTTTAAATATGCAATACAGTATTATTAACTATAGTCACATTACATCCCCAGGATGTATTTATTTTATAACTGAAACTTTGTACCTTTTGACCTCCTTCACCCATTTTGCCCATGCTTCGCCACCTGCCTCTGGCAACTAGCAATCTGCTCCTTGTATCTATGGGCTTATTTTTGATTTTATTTGTTTTCAGATTTCACATATAAGAGAGATGATATAATATGGCATATTTCTATGTCTGACTTATCTCACATAGCATAATGCCCTCAAGGTCCATCTATATTGTTGCAAATGGCAAGATTTCATTCTTTTTATGGGTGAATAATATTCCATTTTATATATATATGTATATATCTCACATCTTCTTTATCCATTCATTAATCAATGAACAAATAGGTTGTTTCCATAACTTGTTTTTTGTAAATAATGCTGCAATGAATGTGGGGGTGCAATTATATTTTCAAATCAGTGTTTTCATTTTCTTTGAATAAATGCCCAGAAGTGGAATTGCTAGGTCACATGGCATTTCTATTCTTAATTTTTTGAGAAATCTCCATAATGTTTTCCATTCTGGATGCACAAACTTATATCCCCCGCAACAGTGCATGAGGGTTCTCTTTTCTCCACATCCTTGCCAACACCTGTTATGTCTTATGATTTGATGACAGCCATTCTAGCAGATATGAGGTGGTATTTCATTGTGGTTTTAATTTGCATTTCTTTGATGATTAGTGATATTGTGCAACTTTTCCTGTACCTAGTGGCCATGTATATGTCTTCTCTGGAAAAATATCTACTAAAAGCTTCCGCCCATTTTTTAATGAAAAAAAAATTGAGTTCTTTATATACAGAGGGTGCCAAAACAATGTACACACATTTTAAGAAAGGAAAAAAAATTGTACTAAAATTGTAATATTCAATATGTACCAATAACAAAAGATGAATACAAGTCACGTATGACTTTTGCAGTTATAAGAGGTGCTCAAAGTGGTTACCATCAGCATCCAGACACTTCTGATTACACTGAAGTACTGCATTAGCAACGTTGACCAAAGTGTCCATTTGTGTCGCTCCACATGCCATTTCAACTTCTTCACACAGTACCACGTGTCTCAAACTTATCACAAATGTGTGCAATTGTTAGGCATGCTGGAGGTGCTGTTGCATACTCAAGCATGGTCTTTGTACTGCCACAACATTCTCGAATTTCAAATACCACTTCAAAATGGTCTTGCACCCTTCGAACCACGACCGTGCTTCTGCCATTTTTTTTTGAGTGTCCTACCTGGCCCATGGTGACGCTAGTTTGATTAATGACATCTTCTGAGTGAATGTCATACTACACATTGCTTCCATAATTCAATTCAACTTTGAAAAGTGATACATAGATAACATCTCTTAAAATGTGTATACATTTCTAGGCACCCTCTGTATTGTAGGTATTAATCCTTTATCAGGTATAATAATTTGCAAATATTTTTCCCATTCATTTTCATTAGGTTGATGATTTCCATTGCTGTGTAGAAGCGTTTTCAGTTTGATGTGTTTTTATTTAAAATAGGTAGCACAAGAAAAACATTAATTCCTCAAGACGGTGGAGTAGGTAAACACTGTACTTGCCTCTTCCAGTGACCACATTAAAATTACAACTGAATTATAGAACAATCAACCTGGAGAACTACCTGATATCTAGTTGAACAGAAGTCTTATAACTAAAAATATAAAGGTGAGGCTGCAGGAGGGGGCAGAGATGTGAAATAGGCCAGACCTCTACCTGCATGTGGGGATTGAGAAATGGGTTATCTCGGTCACGGAGGTTGCCCCCAGAGGAGTGACTAACCCCAACTCAGAGTATCAGTGTTGGGAAGAGGAGCCCCTACAACATTTGGCTGTGAAAAACAGTGGGGCTACCAACCTTGCAGGTGGGATGGAAGGCTGCAGAAAAACCAGACATACTCTTAATGGGACAGCACACAGACTCAAATGCACCCAGGCACTCACCCTGGGCTCTGGTGGAGGGATACTGACTCAGGAGGCATCAGACACATACAGGGAAAGACTGAGTTGTGCGGCTCCAGGGAGAAGACTAGAAGGTCAGTGGCAATTTTCCCTGTGTAGTCCTCCTCCCGTTCAGCAGGCAGGTAGGCGACATCTTACCTGTGTTGAGCCCTTCCCTACATGGCCTAATCTGAATCTGCTCTGGCCTGGTGATGTCTGCTTATTCGACCCTGGTGACTCCCTCGGACCCCATCCCATTGAACTTAAACAATGTCAGAGGGAGTTTCTCAGAAAATAGAGAGCCCCACGCACATTGTAGTCTTTCATGGATAATTCTCAGGGGTACGCAAGCCTCAGATGGGATGTGGTTGGCCTTGATATACTTTGAGACTTTTGCTGAGTAGCTCCAGGCTCAGCGCTGGCACCAAAACAGAATCTACATTAACCTGTTGAACACAACTCTTCCCACTCTAGTGACACCCTGTGACCCTGCCTCACCCAACTAGCCTACTATATGAGTCTCTATCATCAGCTGAGCATTATGGGAGCTGGCAGGCAGAAACAGATCTCAGGGTGCTCTGGGTTTTTGTGGAGCTACCCCCAGACCAGTACTGGTGGGAGCCATCTACGGTTCACATCATGGCCTCTCCCAAAAGCCTCCAGGTCTAGCACAGCAAGCAACCAACTGCAGATCACTTTGTAGCCACTACCAGGTAGTTCCCAGGCATTCACAGACAGTGGGTGACCTGGACCTACATTGGAGCCCCTCACAAGAGACCCCAGAACCAACATATCTGGAGGTCTGCACAGTATAAAAACAATAAAAAACAATGAAGACAGTTTAAAGGACCTGTGGGGCTACATCAGGCATAACAACATTTGCACAATAGGGGTACCAGAAGTAGAAGAGGTAAAACAAGGGATTGAGAACCTGTTTGAAGAAATATATACTGAAAACTTTCCTAATCTGGTGAAGGAAATAGACATACAAGTCCAGGTAGAGCAGAGAGATGCAAACAAGATGAACCCAAAGAGACCGACACCAAGACAAATTATAATTAAAATGGCAAAGGTGAAACACAGAGACAATCTTAAAAGCAGCAAGAGAAAGACAACTAGTTACTTACAAGGGAGCACCCATAAGTCTGTTAGCTGATTTCTTGACAGAAACTTTGCAGGTAAGAAGGGATTGGCATGAAATATTCAAAGAGATGAAAAGCAAGGACCTACAACAAAGAGTACTGTACCCAGCAAGGCTATCTTATCTGGGATGCTCTTTTCTGTCCTTCAATTCTTAATGATAGCCTTGCTGGGACAGAAAAGAGCCTCAGACAAGAAAAAAAACTAAAGGAGTTCATCACCACTAAACCAGTATTACAAGAAATGTTAAAAGGATTTCTTTAAGAAGAACAAAGGAACATACATACAAATAACAAAATGGCAATAACTGCATCGATCAATAATCATTTGAAATGTAAATGAATTAAAGGCTCCAATCAAAAAAACATAGGGTAGCTGAATAGGTAAGAAAACAAGACCCACACATATGCTATTTACAGGAGACTCACTTCAGATTGAAAGACACACCCAAAGTAAAGGGATGAAAAAAGATTCTTCATGAAAATGGAAATGAACAAAAAAGCTGCAGTAGCCATACTTAAACCAGACAAAAGAGACTTTAAAACAAAGGCTATAATAAGAGACAAAGAAGGACATTACATAATGATAAAGGGATCAATCCAACAAGAGGATATAATCCTGGTGAACATTTATGCACCCAAAATAGGAGCAACTCAAATATGTAAAGCAAATAGTGACCAACATAAAGGAAGAGATCAACAGTAACACAGTCATAGTAGAGGACTTCAACACCCCCTTGAGACCAAGGAACAGATCTTCCAGACAGAATTTCAACAGGGAAAGAGCAACCTTAAATGATACACTAGACCAGATAGATTTAATTGATATTTTTAGAGCTTTTCACCCCAAAGAAGCAGAATATACATTCTTTTCAAGTGCACATGGAACATTTTCCAAGACAGACTCCATGTTAGGCTATAAGTCTCAATAAATTTAAGAAGACTGAATCATATCAAGTATCTTCTCTTACCACAATGCTATAAAACTAGAAATCAATTAAAAGAAAAAAAAACCTGAAAAACACACAAACATATGGAGGCTAAATAACAGGCTAGTAAACAATGAATGGCTTAACAATGAGATAAAGGAAGACATCAAAAGATATCTTGAGACAAATAATAATAAAAACACAATGATCCAAAATAAATGGGAGTCAGTGAAAGTAGTTCTCAGAGGGAAATTCATAGCAATGCAGGCCAACCATAACACACAAGAAAAATATCATATAAACAATCTATCTTTATACTTATGGGAACTGGTGAAAGAACAGCAAACAAAGCCCAAAGTGAATAGAAGGAAGAAAATTATAAAAATCTGAGCTGAAATAAACAAAATAGAATCTATAAAAAATAACACAAATGATCAATGAAACTAAGAGAAGCCAGTTCTTTGAAAGGACAAACAAAATTGACATACCTGCAACCAATCTCAGAGAAAGAAAGAGAGAGAGAGAGAGAGAGAGAGAGAGAGAGAGAGAGAGAGAGAGAGAGAGAGAGAGACCCAAATGAATAAAATCAGAAATGAAAAAGAAGTGACAACTGATACCATGAAAATACAAAGGATTATAAGAAAATATTATGAACAATTAGATACCAACAAATTGGACAATCTGAAAGAAATGGAAAAATTCCTAGAAACATATAATTTTCCTAAATTGAATCAATGTGAAACAGAAAATCTGAACCAACCGATTACAACTAAGAAAACTGAATCAGTAATGAAAAAACTTCCAACAAACAAAAGTCCTGGATTGCATGGCTTTACAGGTGAATTTTACCAAACATTCAAAGAAGAATTAACAACTGTCCTTCTCAAACTGTTCTAAAAATTTCAAGAGGGAAAGCTCCCAAGCTCATTTTATGAGACCACCATTACCCTGATGTAAAACCAGAAAAAGACATTACAAAAAAAGAAAATTACATTCCGATGTCCCTTAATGAACTTAGATGCAAAAATTCTCAACAAAGTATTAGGCAACTGAATTCAGTAATACATTAAAAAGATTGTACCCCATGATCAAGTGGGATTTACTCCTGGGATGCAAGGTTGTGTCAATATCCCCAAATCAATCAATGTGATACATGACATAAACAAAATGAAAAATAAAAATCACATGATCACATCAAAAAATGCAGAAAAAGCATTTGACAAAATCCAGCATCCATTTACCATAAAAACTCTCAGCAAAGTGGGAATGGAGGGAATACTCTCAACATAATAAAGGCCATACATAACAAACCAACAGCTAATATCACATTCAATGGGAAGAAGCTAAAAGCATTCTCCTTAAGGTGAAGAATATGACAAGGATGTCCACTATAACCACTTTTATTCAAGATAGTATTGGAAGTCCCAGCCACAGCAATCAGACAGACAAAAAAGAAAAAAAAGCATCCAAACTGGAAAGGAAGAAGCGACACTGTCATCATTTGCAGATGACATCATACTATATACAGAGAACCCTAAAGATTCCACCAAAAAAAAAAAAAAAAGCTATTAGAAGCGATAAACAAATTCAGTAAAGTAGTAGGATACAAAATTAATATTCAGAAATTGGTTATCTTTTTACACACTGTTAGAAAGGGAAATTAAGAAAACAATCCCATGTATAACTGCATGGAAAAAAAAAATATGTGGGAATAAAGTTAACCAAGGAGGTAAAAGACCTGTATTCGGAAAACTGTAAGACATGAATAAAGAAATCAAAGAAGATATAAATAAATGGAAGCATATACTGTGTTTATGTACGGGAAGAAATAACATTGTCAAAATGTCCATACTACCAAAAGGAACCTACAGATTCAACGCAATCCCTATAAAAAAAACCAATGGCATTTTCCACAGAACTAGAACAAATAATCTTAAAATTTATATGGAACCTCAAAAGACACCAAATAGCTACAGCAATTTTGAGAAAGAAGAACAAAATTGGAGGTATGTGCTATCTGATATCAAACTACACTAAAAGGCTATAGTAATAAAAATATCATGGTACTGACATAAAAACAGACACATAGATCAATGGAACAGAATAGAGAGGCCAGAAATGAGCCCACACCTATATGGTCATTTAATCTATGGCAAAGGAGGCAAAAATATACAGTAGGATAAAAACAGTCTATTCAATAAATGGTGTTGGGAAAACTGGATACATGCAACAAAAGTGAAACTGGACCACCTTCTTCCACCATATACAAGAATAAACTCAAAATGGATTAAAGACTTAAATGTAAGATCCAAAACTATAAAACTCCTAAAAGAAAACATAGTCAATAAACTCTCTGACACTGATCTTAATAATAATTTTTTCTCATATATCTCCTCAGGCAAGGAAAACACAAGAAAAAATAAGCAAGTGGGACTACATCAAAGTAAAAAAGTATTTGCACATCAAAGGAAACCATCAACAAAATGAAAAGATATCCTAATGAATGGGAAAAGATTAGTCAATCATACATCTGATGAGGGGTTAATATCCAAAATTTATAAAGAACTCATACAACTCAATACCAAAATCAAACAAATAATCCAATCAAAAATGGACAGAGGACCTAAATTGACATTTCTTTAAAGAGGACATACACATGGCCAGTAGACATAGCAAGATGCTCAATGTCACTAATCATCATAGAAATGTAATCAAAACCGCAATGAGATAACACCTCACACCTGTCAGAATGGCTATCATCAATAAATAAATCAACAAACAACAAGTGTTAGGGAGGTTGTGGAGAAAAGGCAACTCTCGTGAACTGTTGGTGGGATTGAAAATTAGTGCAGCCATTATGGAAAATGGTTTGAAGGTTCCTCAAAAAATTAAAAATAGAACTACCTCATGACCGAGCAATTCCACTCCTGGGTATTTATCCAAAGATAGTACCGTGTTTCCCTGAAAATAAGACCAGGTCTTATATTAAGATTTGCTCCAAAAGACACATTAGGGCTTATGTTCAGGGGATGTCATCCTCAAAAATCTTGGTAGGGCTTATTTGCCAGTTAGGTCTTATTTTCTAGGAAACACAGTATTTTGAAAAGATACATGCAGCCTTATGTTCATTGTGGCACTACCTACAATAGCAAAGATATGGAAGCAACCTAAGTGCCCATCAACAGATGATTGGATAAAGATGTGTTACATATACAGAATAGATTATTACTCAGCCATAAAAAAGAATGCAATCTTACCATTTGCCACAACATGGATGGACCTACAGGGTATTATGCTAGGTGAAATAAGTCAGACTGAGAAAGACAAACACATATGATCTCACTTATACGCGGAATCCAAAGGACAAAAATAAGCAAAAGAACAAAAGAGAAAAAGACTCATAGATACAGAGAGCAAACTGATGGTTGCCAGAGGGGATGGGGGTTGGGAGCTGGGTGAAAAAGGGGAAGGGATTAAGCAGTACAAATTGGTAGTTACAAAATAATCATGGGGATATAAAATACAGCATAGAGAATATAGTCAGTAACGTTGCAACAACTGTGCATAGTGCCAGGTGAGTACTAGACTTATTGGGTGGAATCACTGCATAAATTATGTAAATATCTAAGCACAATGCTATACACTTGAAACTAATATACCATAATATGGAATGTCAACAGTAACTGAAAAAAATAAAGAAATAATTTTAAAAAATAAAACAGTTAGCAAGAGACATCTACTTAAGCAATGATCATTTGCCTACTTTAAACAAAAATAATAAAATAACATTAGGAATGTAATTCACAGTAGGATCTCCCCTCTTATTGGCCTTATTATAATAAGATTGAACAAAACGTTTTGTCTATTATCAAAGAGATGGGATAATTTTTCTCTAAATAATTCTGTGACGATTAGTAACAATTCCAGTCACCTACGTCATAGATAAGTTTTTAGTGTTCTTCTTTTTAGCCAAAGTTATTTTACTTTATATGCAGCCCATTAATTCCCATGTGAAGGCGATTGTATTGCTCTGAGATCAGGATTTAAAATAACTTCAAGGAGGAGAGGCCCTTGACAGGAGAGTTAACAATAGAAATCAGGTCACCAACTCAAGACCTAGACTTCTTTATTGTTCCCGGGCACAAATGCAGGGTTTCAGAAGCACATTGTTATCAAGAAAGAAACTCGCCAGCACTTTCTTTGGGCAAATGATATGCCTGAAATTAATGCGGTCAACTGCATTTTCCTAGGAAAAGTCAGTTCAACCTTAAAACTGAAGTGAAGAACAAACAAATACTCGTCACTTAGGGGTCAGCAGCTGGTGGCTTGGTTGGGCACTAGAGACCAAGTTTGCTCTCCCTGGTGGCACATGGAGGGCAACTGACGTCAGGACCAGCAGGAACGGGTGATGGATGTTCTGCTCAGACTCCCTTTGTCCCAGTTGCATTTTTCACCTGTCAAAAGGTACTGGAGCAGGGGCCAAATTTAACAAGGGGAGGCCACTGAGGGGGCTAACTACCTATTCAAGTATACCCTTTGCAAATGACAGCGCCATCTTTACTTTAAATCTGGCAACACTGGATTGCTACGCATTGTTTTGCTGATTTATTAAACTTGTTTCAACAAACACGTGACTGGCTGCATGGTGAACTAGACAGAGACCCGAAAGGACCGCCACTGGTCTCAGTAAAGGCCACACCCAGGGCCTAGGACAGTGCTGTAAGTGGTAATATAACTTTGTGATCATTGCGGCCTAACTTTAGGGACAAACTCATACGCAGTAAAACTGGGCAAACCGCTGTGAACGGAAACTTTCTCTGGTCAGCTGTGAGTGTTCCAGCTACACAACACGATTTTTCTATTCCAGATTTATCTGAGAGCAGAAGTGAAACCTCAGTTATTTTTGTACCTTGAATCCCTTTCCCAAACACCAAGGTTAGAGTTTTAAAAGGAACAGTAGCTTAGTATACATTTATTGAATTGAATTGCAAGGAACGTATAATGTCTCCTGAGTTTTCTTGTCTTCTTAAAATCCATTAAATGGGTAAGAAATAAAATGAGGTGGCACCTTGTCATGCTGGACAGTTGGTCTAACTTAAGGGACATTCTATCTATTGTCTGTCTTTTTCACTGTATTTATGGGGGGGACTTGCTGTCAACCATAGCTCTATTAAAAGTTCAAAATAGAATTTCCATACAATCCACCTACATAAAACATTATGTTACAACAATATTAAAAATCCTAAAGTAGACCTCAAAAGAAACCATATCACTTCCTCAATTCCTTGTTTATGAGTTTAAAAGTATTTAGATGGAATGTTACTTGAAGTTTATTCTCTTATTCCATTTACCAGTGTGCTTAATCTGCTGAAATTGGCTGAAAACGACTAATTTTATTCAGTTAAAAAATTTCACATAGGAGCTGTGATTACCTCTCAACAAGAAAAAGTTGGTGAGGTGGAATAGGTTTAGAGGGGAAAAAATATTTTCTAGTTGTAGAAGAGAGGAGAAAGTGGCTGGGATCGTTATTGAGTGACCTTTCTCTCTTTCAGTTGCTGTGTGGGGAGAAAGGCTATTTCTTCCTAAAGAGAACTGAGATATGAGGCAGAAACTGGGTAGTGAGGTGGAGGGGCCTAACACATTAGCTGATTGGACAAATTGTTCAAAGATCCAGAAGGATAGTTAGTTCTCCATGGAATTACAAATAAATCCAGAGATTGGGTGAATTAAAAGTTTGAAGAAGACTAAACAAGGGTCATATTAGCCAGAGATTGTGAGGTACAGGATTTATCAAACCGGGAACTAATTTGCAGTGAGATACTCAGTTAAGTCCAGATCTATAAAACCATCTGTAAAATACATCTTTTTAAATGTATACTTGCTGGTTTAATCCTTAGTTTAATTTCTGTTCATGAAAAAATTATAAACAAAAAAGCTTTCTATACCTATGGCAAGTCGATCTAATTGACCAATGAGAGCAAATCCAAGATGTCACCACAGATCTAGAGGTTGACACAGTCCATGGGGAGACAAGAATCTCAACAGTGCTGATTAAGCTCCCCCAATCATTACAGTGACAATAACTGCTACATGTGCAAATTGATCAAATAATCAGTTAAAAATTTCTCTGCAAAGCAAAACAGTACACACACACACACACACACACACACAATGATCATTACTGTTGTCTTACAGAATCATGAAAGGGGATACAGCTAAAATAAGTTTAAAATTCCATACAGGTTACCAAACAGAAAGAGATAACAATGTTTTCTGAACACTTGCAATGGGAGAAGGAAAAGGCCGGAAGTGAAATTTGATACTGGTTCGGGAGAGGGGTGATGGTGGTCAAATCTGCATACAAAGCTAATGCTTCATTTAAAAACACTTATTTCCTTCTTTGTTAATTTTTGTATATATGTGCACATGCAAGCCATGTAGCAGGATGAGATGCAAAGGCTTGCTAAATTCTTTCCTACTTTCCAAATAAATGGGCAAGAGAACTATATGGGGGGGGGCGGGGGAGGCCAAGTTCAATCTCATATGTTATGCTATTCTCAAATGTGCATTCTTCACGTGTCCTATCAGTTATCAGGTGGATCCATCACAAGTAACTGACAGTAGTTAAATATATAAATCCTTGAATGATTTACTTGTGTTTTCAAACGAAATATAAAAGTTTCAAGGTCATCCCTGAAGTGGTCTCCCTAATGAAACAAGTGTCCATCGCATACCCTACAAAGTCTTTTCAACCTTATTGATTACGTTCCCCAAATTGACTTTCGTATCCCCGTGGTAATCTTGTGGTTACTGATTGTGTTTTCTAATCCACTCACCTTCCCCCTTATCCCCACCTCTCCCTCCCATCTAGCAACCCTCAGTTTTTCCTCTATGTCTCTGAGACTGTTTCTGTAGATGCCTGATCACTGCACTGTACACCTGAAGCTGAAGCTGAACAATAATGAATGTCAACTACAAGTTTGTGTATATATATATATATATATATATGTATAATTATACATATATGTAAATATATTATATATATATAAAATTACATATATAAAATTACATATATATTATATATATACAAGAAGCGGAATACAGCATTAGGGATAGTGGCAGTGGAAATGTAATGGCTGTGTGTGATGTCAGAGGGGTGGTAGATGGGGGAGGGGAGTTATCACTGTGTGAGGGATATAAATGATAAATGTTTAACTATTACATTGTTTTTTACACCTGAAACTAATAAAAATAAATAAATGAATAAATAAATAAAATAAAAAATAAATAAAAGTTTCAAGGTCAACCCTATAATGGCTCTTCTCTCAATCACTTGCATGTCTATGTCCCTGCTTGATTCGGCAACTACAGTAATCGCTCTCCTCCACTGGGTGGTGTAGCTACAGCTGATGAAGGTTCCAGGACCCACTCTTCTCCATAATTCAAAGCAAATTACCAGGGTACTTGCATGAGCACAATTTGCTACCCTGTAATATTGATTAAGACCCAAACATTGTGCTTTCCGGATCTTTTAACAATAATCTTCCCCTTTGAACAAAACACTGAGAGAATAAGCTTAAAAGACTATCTACCTCAGTCTTTTGCTTCAAATGCAGGTTGCTTTGAGATGAAGCAGAAAATATGTATTATTAACACCAGCAGTTGTTAATGGTAGTAATGATAATACGTTATCTCCACCACACAATGATAATGGGTTTTTTATTATTAAAGTAAGATGTAGCCTTTATTTATAGACATCAGTTAAATCAGAGAAAACGAAAATGCAAAATTACTACATAGCTCAAACTAAAGCACCTCTTAAGATTCAATGGGTTGAGTGTACATGCATCATCTTATAGATTAAAAACATTACCATTATTTTAGCCCCTTATTATGTCCACATATACACATGTGGCTGTAAGGTTGCAGGAATAGGAAAGCTAGTCAAAATGAAGAAAACATTCTTTAACAATGGGATTTTTTTAAAGGAAAATAGGTCTTAAAAGTAATGTTGTTGTGTTTTTAACCTAAGCACAGACAAGAGAACATTATATACTCTTCTTAATTACGACTTTTCCCCCTTAAACAACCTCACTGAAGAACAAATATGCACACAGCCAACTGGAATTTACACCGACCATTTAATATAGTTTAAAGGACTCTTTCTCATGAAGAGTGATTTTAGAGTGAAGAAGAGAACTTTAAAGTGAAGCTCCATTAATATTATCTGAAACACGAGTGTATAAAAAATTAGTATCTCCCCAAAGTAGTATATGAAAATGTATTTGCTGTCAATGAGATGCATATATTCTAGTGTAGATATATTTTTGTAAACTTAGAATTCCAGTAAATTTGGTACTTTGGAGACTATTCTATTTGATTTGACCAATTCAGAAAACAAAATACAAAGAATAAATATTAGTTGTGAGTATTGTAGAGATACACGCAATGAACTCAAATCTTAGCTAATGTTTCAGGTAATTTTAAGAACAAAGGGTTCAAAAGCGGGGGAAAAAACAACCCTAGTTTTCTAAATGCAATGCTATTGCTAACAACAAATGAACAAGAATAAAAATGAAACCTTTGTTTCAGTTCTTGCAGGAGAAAATGTGGCTAGTACCAAACAACCTGAGCAATTTAATGTTTCTGCTCACCTGCCCTACTCTAGACAACCATGTGGTAGTGACCTGTAGCAGATGCCAAAAGAGAGCCAGACCCACAGGGCACAGCCTCGGCCATTATGGAAGGCACCTACATGCTACAGAATGTACTGGAAGAGGAAAGGTAAACCAACAGTGAGAAGACTAGACAGCAAAGCATCAGTGAATGCCATTTACAAAATCCTATCGCTAAACAAGACCAACAAATCATAGATCTTCATTGGTTGAAGTTCAGATTTGGGGGGAATGAACTAGCAAAGATGTACTAGTAAAGTCTGTTGCCTAAATTACTAGACTCATACCACATTGTTACTAAATTGTCATCAATAAAATTACTGTGGAATTACATGGTACCTTCATCTGCAAGTAAAAATTCACTGCTAAGTAAAAATTCACCAGTATTTTCCTATAAACATCTCATTTAGATTTTCTTTGTCTTATTATCAAGATATATGATCACTATACAACTTTTAAATAGTACACAATCTTAAATCAAATTATGCATTTTCCTTGTAGTTACTGAATTACAAATGCACAAGTTTACAACTTTTTTCTCCCTAAATAATCAAATATTTCTCAAATGCTATACATGTTTAAACATCTACATGTACTTTCTTCTTATTATTTTTTATTTCTCTTTTTCTTTTTAACCATTCCTCCATTATAAAATAACATATGACCTTGATAGGGAATAGAAGAATACAGAAAAGTAAAACAAATCATACATTATCCTAACACTCATTACTTTGTTTATTTCCTTCTAGTACATTTTGGGGGTGAAGAGAAGAAGACTGACACCACGTGTAGTTAAAATTATACTTACCATGTGTAAAAGAGAGAGTGGCAGCCCTCAAGACAGAAGCCACAGTCTTATTATAACTTAATCTTCCACTTTTACTTGGTAGAAGTGAGTCACCAGGTCAATCGTGAGTTACCATGCAGTGGGAGATTACACAAGATCAGGAACATTGGAGGTGGGGTCCACTCATCAGGGGTCATCTTGGAGGCTGCCAACCACAAATATTATCTATTCTGTGCTAAACAGCTTTTTGCATCAAAATTTTGGCATTATTTTCTTAAGACAAAACTGCAGAGATACATCATAGGGCCAAATGGTATGATCATTATTAAGGTAAATGATAGAGTTAGTTTCCTTGTGTGTTTAAAGACTATACCCTACTTGATAATGCAACTTATTCTTTAAACAGTTGCTGACTCCTATTCAATAATAGATCATTATAGAGGTTTTCATCCATGACCAGAATGACATCAGTCTACAACTTCAATTGTATAGAGTCTGGTTTTATTATCAGGGTACATTTCGTTCATTAAGGCTCTTGTGAAAGTGACAATGACCGCCCCAATAGTTTTATATCTATTATACCGTATTTCCCTGAAAATAAGACCTAACCGGAAAATAAGCACTAGCATGATTTTTCAGGATGCTCGTAATATAAGCCCTACCCCAAAAATAAGCCCCAGTTAAGATCGTCAGCCAGACACATTTAGTACGTCCGTTGCAACGCACGACAGACGTATTGAATTATAAAATAATTATATTAATATATAATTAAATATAAATAAATAATAGTATTGACATTAGTACTTAAAATAAATGATAATATAAATTATAATTAAGTATTTGTAAATACCCAAGCAGGGGCCTTTGG
Organism: Rhinolophus hipposideros; assembly: GCF_964194185.1. Lineage (NCBI taxonomy): Eukaryota > Metazoa > Chordata > Mammalia > Chiroptera > Rhinolophidae > Rhinolophus > Rhinolophus hipposideros. Next base: position 7,027,348 of record NC_138060.1, on the reverse strand, counting down.
ATGAGCGGTAAATGCCTTTGTAAGCAGGTGAACTCGAGACTTATTGCTGAATGACCAATCGGAGTACAGACACAATGCACGAATAACGTGCGCACTTGATAACGAACAGCCATGGTTGTGTCTAATATGAATCTTCACAATTCAATACTTTGTGTGTTGTAATGGACCGACTTAATGCACTCGTGTGAAATAAAGAAACATTTTCTGAATTTTGGTGCCTGCAATTTTTTGTCGCTTTTGTGTGGACCATCATTCTTAACTGTCATCATTTTTGTTGCCACTCCTGGCTTGTAAGTCTTCAATTAACACTTGATTTAATGGTAGATTTAAAGGGAATACTATTTTGATCCCCAGACAAGATGAGTGCAAAAGGAAAGAGTTATTCCATTGAGTACAAGAAAGGAATCTGGAGGACTCCCAGGGCAAGAATCGTACGGCTTTCTGCAAAGAGAAGAAGTTGGATCTCTGAATGGTCCGAAAATGGCAAGCAGAGTACGATAACCTCAGTCAACAGGTGAACGAGGGAAATGCTAGGAAATGTGGATCAGGTCAGTAACCATTATTTCCTGAACTGGAAGACATCATCTATGAATGGATTGCTGACAGGAGAGCAAAGGCTTTGTTGTGCGCCGGGCTGATACTCAAGCATTTGCCCTTGCAATGGCACCACAGTTAGAACTATCCCCTGAAGAATTCAAAGCATCACAACACTGGCTGGATGGCTTCCTTCAGCAATATGAACTGTCTCTAAGATCGACAACACTGTTCAAGCTGGAAGATACTGAAGTTATTAAACGTGCACTTGCATTCAAGTCCTTTGTGGATGGCATCGACTTTTCTAAATACCAACTCTCCAACATGATTGCTATGGATGAAACTGCAGTGTTTATGGGCCAGGATCTCAAACGACAATTGATCAGAGGGGTGCCTCGTCAATCCACATTCCCTCCACTGGTTACCAAAGTGCATGTGTTACCTGTATTTTGGCAATTCCTCTGGATGGAAAGAAAGCCCCACCTCTAATCACCACTAAGGGCAAGCAAGATAAGGTTGAACGTGTTTCAGGCATTTATGGTCTTGAAACTGAAAAAGCCTAGTGCACTCAAGCAGTTATAAGGAAACGGGTCGACTTAATGCTGCCACTTGTTTTGCGAGCTGGCCAAAGAGGTCTGCTAGTCTGGGATTCAGCCAGCACTCACCGCGCTAAAGACAGGAAGAACTTCCTTGCAGAGAGAAGATCAACTAATGATTCCCACAGGAATGACTGCCTGTCTCCAGACTCTTGATATTGCAGCCATTCAAGGACGACTTGCACATGGAAATCAATGACTACATTGAAAATAGAATGGAGAGAAATCAGCATGAAAACTGTGAGAAGCCTGGCCTGCAAGAGGTCATGACTTGGGCGAAGAATTCATGGGATAAAATCAAGGACAGCTGTGTTGCCAGTGCCCTACGAGCAGCCTACATGGACAAGAAGTGCTCATTGAAGGAGAGCTCTATTGCTGGACAGGAGAGATGGGGGCCAATGGTTCTACAGGAAATGGAGTCACAAGAAATTCAAGCTGGAATTCAGGGTTTGGAGAGTTATGACCATGTCCCAGAAGTAGATGACATGACTGTATTTGAATAAATGTAGATTTTTGTACATGAATAAATGAATAAATGTAGATTGCTTTACATGAAAAAATAAGACATCCTCTGAAAATAAGCCCTGATGAGTCTTTTGAAGCAAAAATTAATATAAGACCCGGTCTTATTTTCGAGCAAATACGGTAGCTGAAAGTGTTTTCAAGTTGAGAGCAATGGCTTTGGGTGGCCTTCAGCCTAATTAAAATGTTTAAAGAGATTTAATCACTAAATGTCAACCCATACAAATGTAAAGATCTTTCCTACAGAGACTATGTGATGAATTGAATACATTTTTTAATCAACTACTTGGCAAGCACTCTGGGTTTTCTTGTTTATAAACAGCTATACTAATGCTAAACATATTTATTCACAACTTGACAAGCGGTATTGCCCTGTAATTAATCATTTCCAGTTCTAATTCAGAAAAAATAAAAATATAAATACAAAATGTGTATCCCCTTCTCATTATAAAAGTCGCAGATATAAATAATAATTAGATCTATCTGGTATGCACATTCGTGCAGGTATTTTTAGGCAAAACAATATCAGACACTCAAAGCACATTGGTCATCAAAAGGGGATTTCACTTAAAAAAATACATGTAACTAAGAAAATCACTATTCATTTTTAACGATTTTCAATTGTGAGTTATTAAAACCAGGTTATCTATTAACCACAGACTTCCATCAGAGCTTTTTAAAATAAGATGCACATTTTTAAATAATCATGTTTGAGGGAGAAAATGGTTAAAATCTAAAAATTAACATTAGTTTTTCAAACAAGCTTTAAAAACTCATCACTAGCAATTAACTAAAGCAAATGTATTATATTTTGCTTCACTAGTTTTATTTAATGTGTGTTCTCAAGATGGATATGTTAACAGGAATCACTCTTAACTGGATGACACTGAAATAATTCAAGGTCTATAAAACTGAGTTCATTTTTTAAGAATTGTTTTCTTACTCCCTTCTAGGATTTCTACCTCATTACCGAAATGTAAACACACTAGATGTTCCATAAAATATTGCAATTAAATATAAAATTTGCCAGAAAGTTCAACCACAACAAGGAGAGAAAATGTTATCCAGTCATTACAGAAAAGCAATTGTTTGAATATAAAAATATTATGATTTTATAAATGTGTAGGAGTGGGGGTTCTCCCACAATTTTTTCAATATTTTTGAGCGATTGTTATGTGGCAGGCACCTGGGTTCATGGCGTTACAAAAATCACGAAACCTCTGTGTGCTCACAATTGGGGGGGGCTGAGAAAGTAGGAAGGAGTGTGAGCATGGAAAGGGAAGTAACAGAGTATAACACAATGTGCAGACAGCAAATATGATGAGCAAGATACTTTAAGAGGAAACTTTCACTCCCACCATAGACTATTAGGTCACTAATCAACTATATTCCAAATCAACATATTTGCCAATGGAGAAGTTCATAAAAATTTGAGACAATTTGTTTTAAAAAGTAGTTAAAGTTAAAATATACATTGTTTTAGACAATTTATCAGAAATACGCACTCAAGTTCATAAAGACACATAGCTAATGATGCTTCACTGGAAGAAAAAGAAACTATGAATAACCTAATATCCATTAAAATAAGACTTGGAAATAAATTATAAGAAATTCATTTTATGGAAAAAGAAGAATGCAGTCAAGAAAAAGAATGAAGCAGTCTCATGTATATTAACATAAAAAGGTGTCTAAGGCCTCTTATTAAGTGAAAGTGCCAGTCACAGAACACACGTAAGATGAGTCTGTTTATTTAAAGGACAAATTACGGGCATGTGTGCAAGTAAACACATCCAGCAGCGGGCTGAGAAGACTTATCCCTAAGCTCTGACTATCATTGGTTCTGAGAAACAACAGTCTTTAAAATTGTTTCAACTGTGCACGAGAATACTGCATTCCTGCACCATGTGAAATAAATTTTGTCTTTTAGTGGATAAACTTGTTATTCTGCTTGTCTTTGTTCCTTCCTGTTGATTCTGGTAGTGAAAAGAACCTTGAATTCCACTGACATAGTAATAACCATAAAATCTTACCAATAGACAGAGGGAAGTAATACAAAAACACTGTCTAACTTGTTGAATATTTCTTGATTTTTGCTCTTTTAAAATATATTATTATTACACATGTGCTTTGTAGAAATGATATACTTTATGATGTTTCCTAAATTCTATTAAGAAAAGAAAATTCTGTTTAAAAAGGGGACTGACAGATTAAAATTCAATCCACAGTCAGACTCAGCTTGGCAAATCGCTCTAATTAACTGTCTCCTTTTTATTTCAGGAAAATATATATACACATACACATACATACACTTTCCACCCCCCACCCCAGTAAATAAGTCAATGTTTTCCAAAAGCAAGTAAAGAGTGTCACATCTTAAGCACTAGGAAACCAATATGCTTTATCTTGGAGCTTAGCTTTCATAGGCTTTTGAAGAAAATACGAACGTGGAGACAGGCAGGCATCACCACATACAGAAATTTAACAGTGGCCAGAGGAAACCAAAAGCTATATTCATTTTGTAGTCATACAAACAGCAGAAGGTGAATAATATAACTTCTGGAAAATTCATCAGGACACTTAAAATTCTTCAATTACCAACTGTTGCCTAAAACAGTCATGTGCATACCATCCTGTAATTTTTTTTTTTTGCCACACAGATGCAACATCTGTCTATTATTTACTGAATATTTTAACACTTGAATATTCTATTTGGAAAAGAAACACTATCTCTAAGAGCAATAAAAAGTCGTATTAATTACCATAAATTAAGGTTACAATAAAACAGGAAAAAATACAGTATTTTTTACTAAATTCTAGTAGCTAGAATTTACACCCTGCCAGTGGCTCTGAGTCTGCCTGATTCTAGATTCTAGAACTGAACCATTCTATTCACTGTCTCGTTTTTGCAGCAGGCTTCATTTAGCTCATATATATGTCTTCTAACACTTTGCACGATTCCATGCTTTCCAATCTGTGGGTTCGGCTGCTTGAATGCATTTCCTACATTTCCTTTATCCAACCTCACTCATTCCTTTAGACATGACTCGAATGCCACCTCCTCAGTGACAAGTACTTCAATAGTGTAATAAGTGAGAGTTAAATAAATGAATCAATCTTGTAAGGTCAAACTTTCTGTTTAATAATAAACTAAGTGAAGTATTAAAGTCTTCACTTTTGTAAGCAAGTGTTTAGACAGTCAAGATGAAAATATTTCTAACATCCAGTTATTGGAAAGGAATGATAAAACAAAACTCCAGCAGATTCTAAATAACCTACAAGGGCATACCTTCAATATTGTGAAGCTAGGGATTACCGACTTCACATTATGTTCTGGTATCCTTGAATTCTTCAGCTTTTGACATAATCATCATTCATAGAAGGATATTCTATTAAAATAACTGTTTTGATAGCAACAAATTTTACCTTCTTCCTTACGCTTTTTATTTCTGGGGAGAATTTTATCATGGAGTTGTTTTTAAAGGATAGCGAAATCTCTCAGAATGTCTACTCGCATGATATAAGATTACTTTCTAAGAAGCAGATCATAGAATCAGAGTGCTTCAACTCTGAATGGATCAGATGGTAAACTGGCTCTGGGTGGGGGCAAAAACCCCAACTGTAATGTTTGCCAGTTCCATGGTGTAAATAATTCCGTTATGGCCAATTTTAAGTTACCAATAGTTAAAGGACCTGCTCACAAAATTCCTAATATATAGCACTGCTGGTATACTCCAACTCCGCTACTGAAAGGGTGAGGATTCTGAGGGATGAGGCTGAGGATAACTAAAGAAGTTGTTCAAGATCACAGAAAAAAAAAGTCGGCGTGTGGGCTGGAAGCCAGGTTAATTGCCTCTTGGTCTAGTCCCGTTATTGTCTGGGAACTTTGGAAAGATTCTTTGCCCAGTCTTACTCCAGAGAAATGAAAAAAAGACTCTCTGGAGACTCCCCTCTTCCACAAGTTCAAGAACCCCTGTAATTCCCTGCCTCCTTCATGTTGCCTAGTAGGAGATCCCCATTCCTTTATATTAACTTAGGGAATGAGCAAAATATAGTGTATTAATAAATAGTACAAACCATCATACTATTTTTAAAATGCTGGAAGTTTCAAGTATATTCCCTGTGTGCCCAGGAATTTTACCTATTGGGATATTTTCTAAACTTTTGGGCATGCTTTTACAAAGATGAGACTAATTTGTAATTAGTGCATCAATTTTATGTAAATGATGCTTCTGTGTTGCTTAATGGGCTGGCAATGATTAGTTCACTTAACAAATTAAAAATACTTTTTCTTCTAGTAGTTTCTTTATCAAATCTTTTCCTATATGTAGAAAAGAGATAACTTTAGTCAGTCATCTAAATTAATTACCACAAGTTCCTTATCAAGTTTACTAAATAATTCCACAGCAGTTTAGTTCTGCCCCCTCCCTCTTTTTCTCCTTTCTTCCCTTCTTTCCCTCCCTTCAAATATTTATTGAGTGTGTACCAAGTACACACACCTAAATCCAACCCAAGACCCTCCTGTGTCTCACAGAAACATCTCATTAATTCACCTAATTGTTATTCAGCTGCTGAACTTCTATTCAGGTCCGCATCTTTAAATTATTGTTCAATTAGTAGCTTTGTTTACAAGTCATGAATACCATTTTAATTTTGCAAATCTGTAGATATGTATAAGAGTCTCCTAGTTAAATCAATTGTATTTTACAACAGTATAATCTAATGTGTTTTATAAGGAGCCTCTAGCACTATTTCCTTTTTAAATGGAATCATAGATTAAAGACTACAGTAGATCTCCCTATTCTCTTTCCTTTAAGTTCCTTAAATTTACTTTACCTCTGGAATCCATCACGTATTTCTTCTGCAATGCCCTTCATCCTCAGCATATTTTGTTTGTTTGTTTTTCTTCACATTGTTGCTCTACAGCAAGAACTGTAACAATGGATTTCAAATGTTATGAGATTTGAGTTACGTGAAGATCTTCTTCAAACGCATAATGCCAAGAAAATGTTTAGTGTGATACTGTCGGTTTGTTTTTGTTGCTGTTTGTTTGTTTGCCTTTCTGGCTACAAATTAGCAAATAGGAAAAAAAAATCTTTCAACACAGTTACTTCCAGATCTCATGGAACTCTTAATATTCCTTGCGGGAGGATTCCTGTCAGTCCCACGGCTCTTAAGAAGGCTCTGCCTCTTGGAGACTTGTGTGTTCACTGGTCACATGTATGTTGCTTACAGACAGGACTATCCACCTCCAACACAACTCTAACTGCGAATGTCAGAAGTATATCTAGGTATATCCAGAATGCCATGATGTAGCTGGGCAGACCCCCAAGGTTGTCATTGTCACATTATATTCAAATACCTTGATCATATCCACTACTGCCTATTCTTACACAAAACTTGTCAAGAAAATTAGGTATTCTAGGGCTGACCAACAATCACCTTAGATGAAGACACACTGCTTAAAAATATTCTTAGGCCTAAGCGGATGCAAATTCTTATTTTAACTCCCAAGATTTCCTAAGAATTTGGCTTAGAACTGAAGAAAAATAGCAAAAGAAACACTAAATTATGAACTCTTGAAGTAATGAGACAGAATCTTCCTCATTTACATATTTCTAGCACTTGGAACAGTACCTGGCATATGCAGTAGATGTTTAATAAATGGTAATCAAATGTCAGCTTTGAAATGAGAGCAGCATGAACAATAGGCTGTGGTTATGCCAGTGTTTACTAAGTGATTTTCTTTTTTTACCTTTGGAACTATAAAATACCTTAACTGTATAAATAATATAGGGAAGTCAAAGTAGTTGTATAGAATACCATACCTATGTACCCACTACATACATTTAACAGTTTTTAATGTTTTGCAGTACTATATTTCTCTTTTTCTCTCAATAAACAAATAACTATAGATATAAATATAGATTTGTTGTTGCTGTTGAACCATTTCAAAGTAAGCTGCCTATGTAATGACAGTTTGTCCCAAATACTTTGGGATGCATCGCCTATGAGTAAGGACATTCTCCAACATAATCGCAATATTACAATAAAATGAGCAGTAATTCCCTAGTATCGTATAATAGGCAATCCATAGTGAAATGTCCCAGTTATCCTGAGAATGTCTTATAGCCACACACCCAAACCAGGACCCATTCCAAGTTCACATTACATTTGCTTCTCAGGTCTATTTCGTGATCAGTCCTTAAGATTTACTTATTCCCAGTTTTCCATTTCTTTCTATATATCTTATCCCATTTGCCTCTGAATTCTAACACGTATTTTTAAATCTGTAATTTGAAACTCAGCTTCGTGGATTAAGGTCAAAAGGACATTGTAGAAATCTCTGGCTCATCCTTCCCACCCTTTCGGTAAGTGGAGGTCTGGGGTCCATCCTCCTGCAGCTCAGGCATTATTTTGCTCTTGACATACACTTGGGATTTGGGGCTTAAGTAACTATCAGCATCTTTCATGTTTGTCAAACCAACTGTCTAAATCACCTGACTAAAAAGAAAGCCGACTTCCCACAATCAGATTGAAGGAAAAGAGGAATTTTTTAATGTCCTCCTGCTCCTAAAAATGGAATGCTCCAAGGTGATCCATATTGGGAATGTAATATACTTTTGGAGGGGAGAGTATGAAGAAATTAACTCTCCAACTTAAACAATTTCTGTTTTATGATTCTCACTATTGGCATAACCACGATAATCAAAATCCTTCGCCCAATGCTGGAGGTATAAGGTGTAGGAAAATACCGATGGGACAGAGATGCTGTTAGGCCCAAAAAAGTGGGGGAAAAAGGAGAAGAAAAGACTTTCAAATGTGAATGCTTAAAAGTGTGAGTGTTTACGTTTTTGTGCCAGTGTCCCAATCCCACAGAGCACCACAACATTCCCGTTCCTTACCACAGCTGCCCCACCCACCCTGGGGGTATATGGGGATAAAGGGAACATTTGTGTCAAGTGCCCTTCAAGTTTAAGGCATTATTGCCACTGTCAGTATTTTTAGCTAAACCTTTACTACCACTGAAAGTAACACGACCTTACTCACTGATAATTCACTGCCTAGATATTAACTGGTGTCAGGCAAAGCTACAGGGATACCAAGAATTAATTCTTCATGTCTTCTTTAGTAGCAGAATCTTAATAGAATTTCAATTCTTTGATATTTTCCAGTCTCCCTTTCAACTTGGAATCATGAGACTGCTTTGTGACCAGTAAGATGTAAACAAAAGTGTGGTGTGACATTTCTGGTAATCAGGCTGGCTACAGTGTTGCTCCTCCCCAGTATCTGAACATCTTAAAAGTACACCACACAGGACTCCTGACTTAATCCAACTCATAATTAATTGGGTCAAAAATATATGGACCATTATATGCAAAGGTAATAACACAGGCAGGTCTTATGGAGGGAGTAACAGAGAAACCACAGGAAAATAGGTTCCTCTATGAAGGAAATCAATGCTTCTCAAATGTTACTGAACAAAACTTTGCCAACTCAGTCCTGGTATAAACCCTAATTCCAAGGTTTTCTGGAACACCTTAGTAGAACATGGTAGGGGAAGACGTAGCTGATAAGAGGAACAGAGTTGCTGGGCAGTCTCTGGTATATGAGGGCACAGGAAAAACAGTCATCTCAAACAAGTGTGGTCATTTCAGCCTTCATTAGAAACACAGGGAGTTGAAATCAATGGAAGTCAGAAAGGAAGTGTCCAAACCACTAAGGAAAGAAATTATAATTTCAAGTGTCTAAGGAGACTATAAATAATGCAAAGTTTAAAACATTAGCAAAAATTGATCATGGTCTCTCTCTCTCTCTCTCTCTCTCTCTCTCAGGCAAAACAGCTATACTTGAAAGTTTCTTGAAGACTTTCAGTTGTGAATATTTAAAAGCAAATGCACATATCTGCCAGAGAGAAAAAAATGTTTTGGGGGAAAATATTAAATGAAAAGTCTGGGAAGACATACCAAACTATTAATGCTGACATGAATGACTCCAGTTTAGTTTTTATTTCTTCTTTATATTTTTATGTAGTCTTAGAATTTTAAGTTGTGAGAGTACAATTTTTTTATAAAGAGAAAGACAAAGAGCTTTGCAAAAAGGAAAGTGTTCAATTAGTTATACAATAACACTGTGTGAACATTAGACATGGAAGTCTCATCAAATCCAAACATTTCCCAAGTATCTTCCACAAAACAGTCTACTAACTTGCTCTTAATGAAACAATGGTGCCTCTTAACAATACCCATTTTTGTGTGCTGCTAATGGTTGAGGCAAGGACCTATGAATTGTAGATAGAGCCTTGCTTTTCAAAGTGTGGTCCTTGAAATTCATCGGCAGCAAGAAAAACACCTGCAAACAGGTGAGGACTCACATTGGAGGACAAAAAGATTTTTAATTTTTTGCTTCTCCTAAAAATGTAATGCTCTAAAGTGACACCCTCCCCCGCTGATACACATACACACCAGGTTTGCCAAAAAAAATGTATAAACATTTTAAGAGATGTTAACACTTTGGTCAACATTACTCAAACAGTAGTTCGCCATAATCAGAAGTGTCTCGACGCTGACAGTAACCACTTTGAGAACCTCTTGTAATTGCAGAAGTCAAATGTGACTTTTATTCATCTTTTATCATCGGTATATATTATTACAATTTTAATAGAGTTTTCCTCTCTTAAAATGTGTATACATTCTTTTGGCACCTCTGTGCGTGTATGTGTGTGTGTGTGTGTTTGTAATACACACACACACATGTGTGTATATATATATATATATATATGTATATATATATTGTAAAATAGTTTTGATAGGGAGAATATGCAGAAATTAACTTTCTAACTCGAACAATTTCAATTTCATAGTTCTCAGTGTCTCACTGATTAAAAATGTAGAATCTCTTGTCCCACCCCAGACCTGCTTGAATGAAGGAATTAGACAATGTACTGGAGAATTACTGAACCAAGGCATTTAGTCTATGCCCTACTTAAAAAAAAAAGAAAAAAAGAAAAGAAAAAAGAAAAAAGAAAAGCTTCTATCTGTAGTTTTACAGCAGATATCCCAGGAGAACTGTGGATACTGATGTTATAGATTTAAACTAAGAGATCTAGAAATAAAATTATTTAATCTTTCAACACTACTGTCTGAACTGTTTTCCATCTATGCCAACTTAAAACAACAAAACGAGGAACAACCATTAGTACTACTGCTACATCCAAAAAGAGCAGCTAACATTTCCTGGCCCTTTGCCATGCTCCAGACACAGTGTATGTGTGGGTCATAGTCTGCTGTATTGGTGCCCCACATTGAACCAGCATTTCTGAATGCCTTAGTGTGGTCCCTTCCTCTTGAATCATAGCTAAGTTTGTGACCTGCTTTAGTTACTAGAATGTGGCAGGAACAGAAGCTATACCAGCTCTAGGCCTCTGCTTTGAGGAGGTCTGGCAGTCTCTGCTTTTGCCCTCTTAGAAGACTTGAGGTGCCATTAAGTCTGGCAGGCCATAGAAGGGGCCGTGTTGGGATATCACGTGGAGAGGGACAGGCCCTCAAAGAACATGAGGACAAGGGAAAAGCCCAACGGCCTTGGCATCACATATGAGCCCATCTGCCAGCCAAATGCAGCCACAGACTGAACACCAAGAAGAGCAAGAGAAAGGCCCACCCGGCCATAGCACAGATTACTGAATTACAAGAAAATGAAATGGTTACTGTCTTAAGCCACTAAGCTTGTGGGGGACAAGGGGTTGCTACACAGCAATAATAACTGAAACAGTGCTTTGTAGACATTTGTCTCATTTTAATCCCTCACAATAATCCTAAAAATCAGGTACTACCAGTATCCTCTTTCTCCAGAAGTGTTTCCCTAAGTTGAACAAGCAGTGATCAGGAGGAAGCGCAGAGTTAGAACGAGGGCCTCCACGGACACGAACACTTCTGTGCACTACTCAGCCCTCGCAGCTCAGTTTCTGACCGGAGCACTGGCTTTGTGTCTCCTTATCTGTACAGTGAACCCACGAGGTGCCTAAAATCCTTTCCAGCTCTGAAATTCCCAGATTCTGCTTACAGGCGGAGTCCTGTGTTTGTGCTCATAGAGCATGGTCTTTCTTCACCTTGCCCCATGCCATGCATCCTCGGTTGGGCAAAGGTGAGAAGGGCAACGAGCACCCTGAGAGCATCTCATTCCAACTGCCCAGGCAGTCAAAATGGCAGGAATAACCCCACAAGGCTGAAGGGAAGGTTCAGCGCATATTGAAACATCCTAAGCATGCTGCCCTTCTAGAACATCTTTAAACAACTCAGTCTGTCATAGAGTCCTTTGAGCCCTTCAATTAAAAAAGAAATGGCACATGCATTTAAATACTACCATCCCCTTTCTAGTCTGCTAATTTGTGTTTAGGAAAGTCTCCAACATGAGAAACACATGGTTAATCACCTTGGAGACTCAACATAACAAAGCAGCACAGAAAGAGACAGGGGCTTTAAAAAAATTAAATTGTTATGTGGTCAATCAAATCTAATCTATTCTAATTTATTCACATGGAAAGTCAATTATCCAAATGTTCTTAATTCAGCCTGCACCTGATTTTGGTGGCCAGTGAACCATTCAAAGGGCAGCTGTTGTGTGTGTGTGTGTGTGTGTGTGTGTGTGTGTGTGTGTGTGTGTGTGTGTGTTAGTATGAATTAGCTCACATTTTTACATTTTTCTCTCTCTCTATTATTTAAGTTAACATGGCCTGCTTGACGAGTTACATTTCAGTAGAGGGGAAAAAAAACAATAAAAACACTAAGTTTTCTTTGTATTCTGGAATGAAACCATATTCTCTATGTCCTTTCTCTAGTTAATGTATATGAAGAACCCATTAGACTCACGCTACAACCATCTGTTTGAAGGAAAACACCACAACGTCTTAAGGAAATATTGGTCCCACCTTTGGGAAAACCCCACACTGAACAGCAGAGCACACACCACACACTTCCATGGCACCAAAGCACAACCAACCACAAGGTGAACAACTGCACTGGAGGCCTGCATGTGGAAGCAATGCAGGCAGACTTCCTTCCCAGGCCATTCACTCCTTTCTCTACAACAATTTCATCTTCAAAATGAGCCTAAATGCATGCCAAGGAAGAACATAAATTTGTCTTTGCACTTACTATGAAGGCTTTTGTTTGTTGACTTGCTCAGGGTCCAGTTTAAATTTGAGTCAACTTATTGATTTCTGTTAGACTGGAAGAGCTATTAACCAGGGAAGAATAAAAATACTGGAAGTATTCCATGGTAAATGAGAGAAAGCATGCCAAAGCTCTCAGCAGCAAGACTGGGTCAGTCAAGCACAGAACTATAGGGACCTAAACATACAAGCATTTATTCTCCCTGTGGGGACAGAGCCAGGAGAACAGTTTCTAGGCTCTCGGTCTCACATGGAAAGGTGCTGGCTTGGGTGGAAGATGGTCATCAGCTGTGACTAGTTGGCCATCAGCTGTTACCGGTTAGCCATTAGCCACTGATATAACTGCCATGGCTAAGCTAGCAAGTGTGGATTGTGGATTGCAGATTGCAGAGAGGCTGATTGCAGTTAGCAAGTGAAGTGGGTTGGCAGAGAAGCGGACTGCGGATTGCGGTTCGTGTGGCCCCTGCTTCCTGTGTCTCCAACCCAGCCGCCAGAGAGACTATAGCGGTGTGACTCCCCTATCTATGGCTCCGTGGGTGTTCCTTTTTGGCCTCACCACGTCCTGCGTTCTTATGTGGGGAGCGGGACCAGGGACCCCGCATGACACCCTGCATGACACTCCCACATAAAAGAAGACTGGCAGTAGGTAGGCCGGCCAGGGGTGGTTATGTCATTTGTTGAAGTCAATCAGGGATTCAGACCCCTTTGATCTTTCTCCTCCACTAGGCAAGGCTACCATCCAAAGGTTAGCTCTTAGTCCAAGACTGCTGCTGGAGCTCCTGCCATTATAAAGGCATTCCTGGCAGTAGAAAATAACCTAAAAAAGGGAAAAGGACTCCCTTCCCAGCTGCTTCAGTTTCTTAAAATCAGCCTTGCCAGAAGTCCCATATCTTACTTTAGTTTCTATCTCATTGGCCAGAAGGCAGTCATATGGTTCCACCTAGACGAAAAGGGGCCTGGAAAATATCACAGAACTGACATTCTGTTGAGATTTTGCTACTAAAGAAGAAATACAGAATTCATATTGGATATCCCAGTAGTCGCTGCCTTATACCAACTGATGTCTTGTGAGTAAACCCTCCCCAATTGAGGTCTTCTAATTTCTAGTGGTACAAGCATAGCTAAAAACAGTGGCAGTGGTAATAACACATTAAATTCAAAGAATTTCCACGTAAAAGTTGTAATTTGGTTCACATAATAATCACATAAGAGTGACAATAATAATACTGGTATCACAAATTAGCACTGTGTTTCTCCCAAAATAAGACCTACCCCGAAAATAAGCCCCAGTTAAGATCGTCAGCCAGGCAGACGCATTTAGTACATTATGATGATGTTCCAGAAGAAGATGACATGACTGTATTTGAATAAATGTAGATTGTTGAAAAAATAAGACATCCCCTGAAAATAAGCCCTGATGTGTCTTTTGAAGCAAAAATTAATGTATGACTCAGTCTTATTTTCAGGGAAATACAGTATAAGACCCGGTCTTATTTTTGGGGAAACACAGTAGCAGTAGCTATTTATTGAACATCAGGTTCCTTTGTCAAGTGCCATAATACTATATTTTAACCAGTTTTTCCATCAACTTTGCCATGCTGATCACACTGGTAGTAATCATTACCCTGATGAGGTGTTTAATACTCTCATTTTAAGGTTGAGGAAACTGTAAACAAAAGGTTTAAACATTGGAATGCTTTAGTTTACTATAATTACAATTTACTATAATTTTGAACCAATAGTAGGATTTTGTTTGTAAAAATGATTTTTTTTTTTACCGACTGGCTCCTAAGGAGCCCAGAAAGGAGTTAGAAAATCTGGCTTCTCATACTGCCCCTGTAGGTTAACAGTAACTATGATTTGATTGCAAAAATAATACATGTCCACTGAGAAGAAAAATTCAAACCATGCAGAAAAGAAGTAAAATCACCTCCAAAATACCTCCAGTCCGAGAAAACACAACCTATGTGAACATTTTAGTCACTATTCTCTGGGGCTTTCCTCCTCCACCAGATTTACAGATGGGGAGAGGGACACAGAGGGGAAGAGTGGGAGTATAAGTAATCTGCCTAATGTCTGAGCTAGGGAGCCAGGACTCGGGTCCCTGAGCCTGAGTCCCCAGTGCACACTCTCCAGCACAGACACGAGTGTCACATAAGAGTGACACTGAAAGTCACGTCATACACATGCATGACTCAAAGCTCTATGAGAAAGTCACGGCCCTTTCTTTTAATGGGCTTTTAAGAAAATGTCCTTTTCTGTTTGTCTTTCATGACCGAGATGAAGAAATCTTAAATGGGACCATTCACAAATTACCCAGGCCATACATGAGTTTAATATCCCAAATAAGAGTCAGAGTTTTGAACATTAACAATGCAATGAGTCCTTTCTCATTTTCTATTGCCAACTCCAAAATCTTAAAATCTTAAGTGCAGATTAATACGTAATTGGCTCTGGTATTCTGGCAAGTAAAAACATAAACTGTGATTAGGTTTCCATATAACAGAAGCAGCACAAAGTAAGATGGCATTCTGAGAAGGAAGGGGTTTGTGTATTATTTCAACATGTTTTTAATCATATACTATACTGGGAAGACAGACAGAAATCAGAAAAAAAGGACCATTTGTAAGGTTTCTCAGTCTTGGCACCACTGTCATTTTGGGTTGGCTCCTTGTTGTAGGGGCATGTCTTGCACACTGAACAATGTTTAACAGCATCCCTGGTCCTACCAAATGCCAGTAGCACACCCACCCCAGGCTGACAACCAACAGTGTCTCCAGTGATTGTCATATGTCCCGTGGGGGCAGCATGGCCTCCAGCTGAGGACAGCTGATGGGGTAGATCGCCTCCAGTTCACACAACCTGGGAAGATTTCCAAGAACACAGTGATAATTGAGGCAGGCAAAGTGGGAGGGGGAGGGAGAACATTCTGGAGCAAGGAAATCTGGTACAGATGGTAGTATTCTATGCCAGCGATGGAAGCTAAGGTTGTCTGGGGCCAGATGAGCTTCTGAATCTCTGACTTAGGAGTTCAGAATTTAGTCTGCAGAAAATGGGGACCAACTAAGATAAAATGCACAAAAAGCAAGTCCTAAGACGTGAGTGTGAGGGTGTGCTGCTGTGGTTTCTGTCCTTTCATTGCTTTAATTAAAGATAAGTGGGGGGTGAGTAGTTACAACCCCACTCTGAAATTGCCTACTTAAGAAAGTGGGTGAAAACCACTGGAAATTTTCCAGTTTTGAAAACAGAAATATTTTAACACATAGGAAGCCTCCTCCATGGAGCACTCCCATCAATGTTAATTCCTCGTCGTTATCACTGCTGTTGCTGTGCCTGTTAAAGGAAGACAGTAATGATGGCCGGTGTCGGCATTTCTCAGGTCTGCCCCAAGAAACTCGTATCTGGGAAATGTTCAAAATATCTATGCACGTAGAGAGTCCACATTGAAAGAATTATTTTCTTTACAAAATCTATTGTTTAAAAAGGAAACCATCTATGACAAAGAATTTTAATATGGGAGAAAGTTTTCTTTACATATGTGCTGTTATGTTTAAATTCCCTAACTTCTATTTTCTGATAAAATAATAGGAGGACGTAATTAATTTTTTAAAATTTTTTCTTGAAGTAATTAATCTGCCTGTGAGGCCACTTTCCTGTCCTCTCTCGTGAGTTCATGCTGGTGTCCCACTACACGTGAGATATGATAAATCTGGAAAACATTGTCTTGATTAAGCTGACTGTGTCTACAGGGAAGAGACCTCGGCCCTGGGGCCTGAGGTTGTGCAAGGGCCCGGGGCCATCTTGAAATGAGGAGAAAGAAAGTGTCATGCCCTGGAAAGGTCAAGGAGAAAGCCGCCTCGGCAGCTGTCTACACATATCACTGCACTGTGAACAACTGAGGGAGAGTGAAATAATCTCAGGTAGGTATTAAAATAGCACCAGAACTGGCAAAAGGCCAGGAGACACATCTTTGAACGCCCAGACAATTGGGTGTCATTATGTAGGAATTGGGGGGCCATCCTTTTCTGTGCATTTGAGGCAATTTTCTCCTGTGACACACTATGTTTAGTCTTCCTGAACAGTTAACCTTCAGATTTGGACAGCAGAGGCCTGGCCTGGGCCCATTCCTTTACAGAGTGCTCGAGTGGCTACCGAAAGTGACACTTTTCTAATTATTCTGTCAAGCATCAATCTTGGGGGTTCCCGGTTCCTCCGCGTGCTGACTGACAGGGCAATCAAAGCTTTACTTAGAGCGTCAGCAGCACCTTCCCCTGGCAGCTAGGGCTCCCCACACACCGAAAGAACAGGAAAATTCACGACTGCAGGAAGGTGAGAAGTCCTCACAGGAGTAGAGTTTACCTGTACATGCACACACCCTTCTCAGGAATACAGCTTTCTGAGCTGGAGTCCCTCTGAAATGGGGACATCCCCAGTTCTAAGGGGCATATTTCCAAATCTCAACTATCCTGGCTAGGATTTACTCCAGACCCACAGTGGCTGCTGGAAACTCAATCCAAACGCACAGGAACCGAGCCAGTGTCAGCGGGCACTTTAGCTCCAGGCAGATGAGAGTGCTCAGGGGAGCAGCAGAACCCCCACACCCAAATCAAAACTCATGTTTCAACCCATCTTACGCACTGGGCTGCTAACGCGAGAAAGGCTGGTGGTGGCACCAGAACTGGTGAAACTGGAGAAATTATTCCTACTAATCACATTTTGCCAAATTCCACATACTTTTTTTTTTTTCTCAAAAAGGTGTCATATATTAACCACTGTTCTGCTTCAGTTTTGCCCTTGGGAATAATACTGCATATGATTTCTGAGACAATGCGTAGAAAAAGAAGTGAGATCGGTGGATCAGTATTTCAAATGGTTTGAATGTGATGGTAAAGGTCAGTGAAATGTGCCTTAAAATGTGAGTCTGCAGGCACAGCGTGGTGTTAAGAATCGAACGGGGCATGAAGTGAGCAAATAGGTTCCATGATGAGCAAGAGCCACCAGGATGAATCAGAAGAGGGACTTGACAAAATGACTTCCTGAAATACATTATGGGGGAAAGAAAGCAGGGTACCTGTAGTCATTCCCCTACATACAAGTAGATGACTCACCATATTTTCAGGATCCCAAAGGCTTGGAGAAAAAGCAGGTAATTCAAAACAGATAATTTTGGGTTACCTAGACTAATACTAACGAGAGTCCTAACTGGTCTATTTTCTCTCTTCCCTTTCTACAACCCAGACTCCCATCTTTGTCTCGGATTTCAACATTCTGGTGCTCATGGCCTTTCAGAGGCTAACCACTTTATTTAGAATAAAATTAAATTTCTTAATTCGGCTTACTAGTCCTATCCTGAGCTGGTCCCAGCGAACTCTCAGCGCCTAGTTCATTCTCCTCACTTGCTCTGCTCTGGAAATACTTGTGTCCTGCCTTCCAGCTTTGCACCTGCTTTCCCCTGCTCTTTCCATTTAGCCCCAGGTCATCATAGGTAAATTTTTTTATATCATTCAGGTCTTGGCTCAGAGATCCTTCCCCACCCTGGTCACTACATCTAAAGTAACTGGGGAAGCCGAGAGCTGGAACTATAGGCAGCATGACTGGCTGCATTGGTGCCAAGGCCACAGTGCCCCTGATTTGCTCCCAGGCAATAACTCGGTGTGGAGGGACTGAGGCGAGCCGTCCCCAGGATATACGGGGCTTCGCTGGTGGCTGACTTTGGCTCCAGGACTCCCGACAGCCTGGCCAAGCCACCTGCCTCTGCATGCCAGTGTAGGCTGCTTTCCCACCCAGACGCCCCCGCCTCTCCCCCTAACTCAGGGTCACACCTGCATCGCACTGATGACTCACAGCTTCTCCTGGATCCTTCATCATCTTTCGAAGGCGCTTTCCCTAAGGAAATCCTGACACGTTAATTCTGTTTGATAGTGTCTGGGACCCTGACCAATATACTCACTGTCACTCAGCCTGTTTTATTGTCTTCTTAGCACTTACCACTAAAGAAAATGACCTAGTAGGGCACCCAGTAATCTGTATTTACCAGGGCCTCCAGGTGGTTCTGAAACATGCTCAAGTTTGAGAAACAACGACCTAACGTTATATAGCTAATTACAGTCAGAGTAAAAACAAGGACTCAGCTTGATGAATTCCCAGTTCATTTCTCAGCAACCAGTATTCTTAATAACACACACAGTCCTTAGCTTATACCACTGGTTCATCAAATGAATTTAAATGCTGGTCAGTTTTTTACATCTGTTTTTCTTTTAAATAAAGACTTAGTAAATGGACATTAACTTACCAGGTAAGCTGAAGGAATTTCTAGAAGACTGATTTGGTCATGGGTGACTGCCTCCATGTATCTAACTGGCTTTGTAGCTTTGGGGCAGTAAAAATAAACTTCTCAGTTTATATGGCTCTCTTGTGAGGGACCCTTAATCTGATGTTCTGCCATTACAACGTGGAAAAGCAGTACTGCTATCCAGATGGCATCTGGCAAGATGAAATGGCACTGAAGTCTGTTGCTATCGATTTCTGTGGGGCAAACCCTGTGTCTTGTTCTCCTTTTTTCCTTTTAGATCAAGTGCTATGATCTCCAGGAAGAAATGCTAGCAATAGTGACAGCTCAGCCATAGTGCAAGCAAGTATGATAATGAAAAAATGGACTGATTACAATCAGGACATGTATGGACAGCAAGGTATGAAATACTAACCGGCTGAACACCTAAGATAAAAGGGCATAACATGCTTTTTACTGCTCACAAAAGGGAGGGGTAGGGAAGTAAGTTTTCTTTCTGACATAAATCCTTAACTACCATTCCCGGGGGTGGGGAGAAATATATTAAATCTAGTCCATTGTAACGTTAGACGCAAGATGGGATTCTGAAAAGTAGGAAAACTTAATTTGTTTTTAAGAATTAAGAAAACAAACTTCCACAAAAATACAAATTCAGAGTTCAGAACCTTCCTTACTAATTAATGACCTCTGGTTTGCAAAGACATCTGTAGAATTTCAAAATGTGCCTCATGACTTTTTCTCCTACCTGTTGAGGTAGATGGTGTAAATACACTGAACTATGTAATTACCCAATAATATGTAAGTTTTACTCTACTGGGCAGAATCTCACACTTTGTGAATCAAAATTATAACTCTGATGTATTTTTCTAATCTCAAAAGTTGAGTCGTATGAAGTTTTTCAGTTTCTCACACTATTCTTACCAAGTGCAAAGGGTTTGGTCAAAGTTTGTATCATACCTGCTGAAGGTCTAGAAAGGAGAAGTGAGGAAATTGCAGCTCCACTGCCTGCCTGTGACATGGAAGAAAGATGACACGGAAAGGCCCAGGATGACAGATATTTCAAATGGAGTTTTAGCAAAAGGATAGAATGTCCTTGAAAGGGAGAATTCAAAAATTACAAACTGTCTATTCACTCAACAAAAGCTGTTGAGGATAACTCTATCAAGATAACATAATAACCAAGAGTTACTGGGAATGAACAATAACTAACAGTATGTGTTACGAGCTTTATGTGTTTTATTATGTCGTTTAAGACTCATAACAACCCTGAGAAATTGCTTTTATTACTACACCCATTTTACTGGCAGGAAAGAAAAAATGAGTCTTGGAGTTGAGTCACTTGCCAAAGTCATATAGCTAAGAGGGACAGAGCTGGAATTCCAACCCAGGTTGAGTTGTAAGTGGCCCAGTTTCCTAACTACCACACTGAATTTTCTAACACTGAGCTAAATACCCGGAAGCACATAACGCATACCCTCCTGAAACCTTAATGGGGGAAACAGATGGGAGAGGAAATAACTACAATAGAGTTGCTCAGCAGAGTGATACAAGAGGGGCAAATGTGTGAAGAAGCATGCTGGGTGGTGACAAATTCTAGAAGATATAGGGGTGAGGTAGGTAGAGAATGGAGTTTAACTTGAAAAGAGGCAAGAGATTCAGCTCACGTACATTTGTTTCCTGGCCTGATCTTTGTTCAAGAGTTTTCCCTAGTTATTCACTTATTTGCTCAGAAATGTTTTTTCAGCACCTACTATGTGCCGATATAGTGTAAGGCATGGACTCAGACTTCTGAAGGTCATAGTCTATTAGGGGAGTGTAGACAGTTTTCAAGATGGTCACATGATTATCTCCTACCACACATTCTCTTCTGCAATGGGATTCTGCCACTATCACCTTAAGTGATGAGTGGAGTCTGTTTCTTCACCTCCCTTCCTTTGAATCTGGGTAGGATTGTGACTGCTGTAATAGAATACAGGAAGTGAGAAGTGCCAGTCCTGACCCGGTGGCTTCCATTTCCTCCTCTTGCAAGCCAGTCATTATACATGATCACTCTGAGACCACCATACTGTGAAAAGGCCAAATTACATGGAGAGATGAGAGGGATATGGAGAGAAAGAAAAAGAGAGAGGTCAAGGTGGAATGAGGCACCAGACATGTGAGAAGCAGCCCCCATTGACCTTGGACATGCACCTTGGACATGCAACCCCCAATGACTGCTGCCGCAAGACAGGCTTTAAGTAAGAACCTTCCAGTAGAACCCAGCGAACAATGAGAGATAAGAGTTACTTTAGCCACTACATAGGCGTAAGGGTGGTTTGTCAGGAAACAATGGATAGTGGAAACAGAATTGAATGCAAATTACCTATATGACCACATAATGAAATAAGAAGTAGAGTATAATTTGATAAGTCATAACAAGGACTTCAGAAAACAAGTGTAAGGGGTTTGTGAAAAGCTTTCCGCATGATTACATTTAGGCTGAACCGTGAAGAGTGAGTAGAAGAAAGAAAATCTCGTGAGGGAAAGTTTGAGGCAAAAAGAACAGCCCGGGTACAGTTCTGAGGATGGGGACAACTGACACATTCCAGGAAGAGAAGGAAGGAGAAGGAAGATCAGTGACCAAACTGAACCAAGTGTGTGAAACTGAACACCGGTGGGGAGCGGGTGGAGGCTGGTGCACAAACGCCTTGAGAGCCATAAGGGGGGACCTGGGAGCTGCATCGTGAATGCAGTAGGAGCCAAGTAAGAGGAACTGACCGATCTCTGGTCACCGTGGCTGTCACAGCAGGGTCTCAGGGGAGGTCAGCAGAGAATCTGACTGGACATGAGGTCCTGGAGATTCAACTGCAGGCTGCCCTGAAGTGAAACTCAACATTTACCTCATGCCGCACGTGGCTAGAAGGCACTTAGCTTAAAAAAAAAAAAAGAGTAAGATGTTCAGGGAATTAACTTCCTAAATTCAACTTTACGATTCACACAATGAGTTTAAGTGTATAGACCATACATAAATCTGACCTAATTCAGAGAGCAGAATGTGGCTAAATTTAATAAACTACTAAGAAAATACAATGAAAAGAATGGCACGGTTTGAGTAAGAAATGTAAATGAATTTTTCACATTTCATGTGGTTTTCTTAGGCCCACATTAGCCAAAGATGGGCACATAATGAGCTCCTCATACTTCAGCCTCTGTTTCAGTTTTCTGTTTCTATCGAGTCTATAACTCTATTTTCTTACTTCATTTACGTGTTTTTCTCTAAAATGCCCAAGTGTTTTCAATGACCACCATTTAGATGGACAGATGCCCAGTGCCATTTCACTCTATACACCATTCTCGCCCAACACATCAACACCTAAGAAAGGAAAGCTGCTTTCCAAGCCCGGCTGTTGCAGATCTGAAACACTCCCTGTCTCTGTCAAGAAGGGACCAGCACTTTGCTTCCTGAGGCAAGAAACCACAGGAACTTTAAATACTGTTTTGAGAAAAATTTGGAAAATATACATGTTGCTAACGTTGTTGGGATCTGAGTAGTCTTGACCTGTTTTGTTTGCTTTTGTGAATTTCTCAAGAGAAAAAAGAATTGCTCGAGCAATAATTGGTAAAAACCATAGCAGCAGTGTATTATTAGGATGGTATTAAAACAGCATTTGGCTAGAGTCTGAAGTCTCTCAGCTTTGACAAGGAGGCCACCACAAGAGGCCACTGAGGGAAATAAGGTACCAACAAAGTAAGCAAGGCAACGTGACCTTATTATTAGCTGAGGTGATAGCTGCAAAGTCTTAAGACAGATGGCCGTGTTGAGGGCTTCTCTATCTGAGTTAAATAAAAGACAGAACATCATAATCACTCTCTTTACTCCCATGCTCCAACTCCAAACCCCTAAATCCAAGTTTTTTAACTTACCACTCCAATGAAAGCAGAAAACTTCACTTTTTACAATTCCAGAAAAAGGAGCCAGAGAGAAAGACAAAGAACACATGGTATTTACCCCATAAATGGCTACCACCATCTGGTCTATATTGATCCTGCCTTCTCTGGGTGTGGATACAAAAGGAGGTTGGGGAGAAATGATGATGATGAAGAGAAGGAAAACTGATCCCACTAGCTTTAGGAGGGACGCTCGGTCTGTGTTCCTCTGCAGACCTCTGAAAGGGACCACAGCACATCTGGGTCTGGGTTTGGAACTGGACTCCATGACTCCACCAGCCAGCACACTGGCCAACAAACATGCTTTAATGAAACAAATCCAATGCATGGCTTCCTTCCTCCTTATAGCAGTTGTTAGGAAAAAGCAGACGCGAGGAACTTATTCAAAAAGTGTTTCCGCGTGTTTAGAGTGCCTGATAACCTTGATTTAAGGCATACGAATAAGTGAAAATAACTCAATGTTACATTATAAGTTGATAATATCACTGAAAAAAAATCAAGTCTATTTCATCTCACTTACCTACTTTGCCCATCTATGGAAATCCATAAAGTGAGTCCAATAGAACACAGCAAACAAGCTCCTTCTTAGACTCTACGGCAATTTTAACACAGTAATATTCATCTCTTCAATACACGGAAAAAGGTAAAGTCTAGAAAATGCATACATTCATATTTTATTATTGACTTACACGTTAAAAAATTGTTTTAAAAAAGTCGCGTCTCCATTCTTGCTGAATGCAAAGTTTGTAGCACCCGCTGTGTTATGCATTTAGCACGAGATCCAAAATCTGATAAGCACGTATTTATTACTAGATGTACTAGATTTTTATATTTTATCACAGATTCTGTTTACTGGGCTATCTTCTAATGAAGTATCTCTGACGATGATAATGTGCTTTTGCTCCACTCCTACTACCGTATTACCGTAAAAGTTGTTTAGTTCACTTACACACAGACCCTCCGGAGACGTCTAATGTCTAATCATCTATTTGTTAATCAGCTTTTATTTAACATTTGGGATCACTTCGCAAGACGCTGTGTTCAGGGAATGATGGAAGGAAACCAAGCTCAACTAACTACATGGTCACCACAGTACCACTTTAAGGAGAAATAGCGAAAAATAAAATCCTTCCATGGTTAGGTGTAGGGTTAAAAAAAAAAAATACAGTTAATACAATACCCTGTCTCCAAGGGGGAAAAGATACCATAGTTTCAATTGCATTTATAAGCTTATACCACAAAAAAATATCAAAAAAATATTATGGTGGCAGCGAAAAACAGGAAGTCAGCTGTCTTGACAATAGGAAAACAACAAAACAGTAAGTGTGCAGTCACATAATGGAATATGATATGGCTGCTAAAAATTTTGTTGCAGAAAAATATTTAATGATGTGGTAAAATAATTTCAGTATATTAAGTGGGGAAAAAAAACAGTATGATCTCAATTTTAATTTAACTATATGTATTTATACAAAAAGAAAATACAGTGGAAGCAGACATGCCAAATTTCAATAATAATCTCTGAGCTACTGTATTTTGGGTGATTTTACTTTATTCTATGTGCTTTTCTGTATTCCAAATCTACCATAATGGAACGGAATCATTTAGGAAATGAAATAAATCCCACAGACACTTAATTCTGAAATTAGAAAAAAAGAATTAGTGATACAGAAATTAATTTATAATTACCAAAAGAATAAGTGTTAAAGGATATGTTTTTGACTTTGTTAAAAAAAAAATGCTTTCTGCACCAAGTTCCCAGGTAATCATTCAAACTGTTGACTACAAAGTGCAAAGTGCATAAGAATAGACTCTGCACACTTTATTTTGAGGTGAGTTTTGAGTTTTGACACAATTTCATTTAAAAAAAGAGATTTCGTTTAGGGAAAACATAGGGCTGTTTTCCATAGATAATTTCTGAATATTGGTATGAACAGTCCTGACTTCTGCAAGGCTTGCCAAGCACAGCAATAAAGTTGTGAATGGTGTTTAATTAAAATCATTTGCTTTAAGTAAATGGAAGGAGAGCCTATACTGACAATCTCCTCTGGACTTATGAAGCCTGCCCTGCTTTTCTCTAATGGGGGCTCTGCTGGTGTCCTTCGTGATGGAAAACAGTAGAAAGTCAGCATCATCTTCTTGTGGTCATTTAAGAATACTCTCCCATAGAAAGTATGACAGATTCAGGGAAAAACTGACATCAATAAAATTTTCTAGAATTTGTATTTTCTATATATTGAAGAAAGCAATATTGCTGTGTTGAAATGCCTCAAAATAACGGCCCCAAAAGAAGTTTATTTGCTATGTTCTTGCTGGTCTCAACCTATGGATTTCCGTGTCTATTCCAAGTAGCTTGACAGAGATGAGACAAGACTTAATTTGCTTGGTGACTATAAAGGGTTTGGCCCCCTTTCAGAGGAGCATGCCAAATCGTCCTATTTTTGCTCAGATTTATCTTGCCTTATGATATTGCGTTCTTTCATATTTAGAAGGGCTCACCCAATTCTAAGACATCATTGCATGCAAAGTTTCAAAAGTTGTTTTTTTAAAAAGGCGTCACTTAAAATCAGATTTAAACACATATTTTACTGGCTTAATATTGCCTTCCTTTAATTCATTTTTTACTTAAAAAAAAATCTCCATACCAGCATCCAGGTCATTCATAGTTCTCACAGGCTTATATTGGTCTTTTCCCACTCTAGAATTTCTCCTTCAGTAAAGCCTCATTCCAGGCCAAAAAAACAAACACAGGGGTGTGGGCTAGGGCCTCATTTCTTCTGAGTTATTGAGGCAGTGGTTCCCACAAACCAGACATAACCGGCCTTCATTTTCCCTGTCCTCAGAATTACTCACGATAACAAGGCGTGAGCATCTGGCTCCAAGTGCCATTTCCTTTCCTGGTCTGAAAAAATGAGAAGGGAAATTACGCTACCAAGCCATAAATGAAAACACAAGTACTAAGTACTGGAGTCTTAGTAACAGTCATGTCTCTTGCATTGGTGCTACATAAGTAAATGGCAAATGTAATTGACAAAATGTCACCTAGCATATTATTCTGAGCTCCCAAGACACGGGCTGACAACCCCTGACATGGAATGTGCATTTAGTAATGTCTACTTCATATCAGCAAAATGGAAAGAATAAAAATTATATCCTGTATGTCCCCGAAAATAAGACCTAACCAGACAATCAGCTCTAAAGCGTCTTTTGGAGCAAAAATTAATATAAGACCTGGTCTTATTTTACTGTAATATAAAACTGGGACTTTATAATACATAATAATATAATATAATATAATACCGTGTCTTATATTAATTTTTGCTCCAAAAGACGCATTAGAGCTGATTGTCCGGCTAGGTCTTATTTTCGGGGAAACACGGTAAACCCTAGCTAACTTAAGACATTGAGAGTTCACTAAAGGAAATGTTCTTTCCTTTGAAGAAAATGGCATTGTTTCTCATCATTGCAACAGTGGCAAGAGAAACTTGCTTTGCGTTTCTCCTCCATATAACAAGAGCTGTGCGGCTTGGAAGTTGTGATTGAAGGTGAATCTGCCACAATTCAGAAAACACACCCCTAAAAGAGAAGTTCAAAAGACGGCCCCCACGGGACTGAAGGAGGAGCCCTTGAAACTTGCCAGCCAACTACAATTTGTCCTGTTAAATGTGTTTCATGAAAGGACAGGCCTTGTGGTCTCAAACCTTTATATTAAATGACTTGCTGAGCATGACGCACTCACGTCCCATCACCAACCATGATAAAGTTTGCACTTGCATTTCCTCCATTTACTACCCATAACTGATTTTCGTCTTGTTTTGTTATGTTTTGAAAGCCCACAGAATTATGAGCCTGAAATACCGTCTAGATGGATAACTCCACTGGGTGTCACATAGAAAAGCTCTCTTAGAGCCACAGAACTGGAATACACATTCTCTTTCCCTCTCTCTTTCTCAGTGTAAAGCCCATTTTGCCTATCTGCTAAATATAATTTCAGTAGAATTCAATTTATGTGTAACTGATTTATAAACACGATTTTAAACCTTAATGTCTTATATGCTGATTCTGAGAAACCAAAAGTCAAGTCCACATTCACGTATGATAGGGCCCAGGTTTGCCTCATAACATCCCCCTAGCAATGCACCCATCAAGCTAGACTATTCACTGAGCCTGATAACTTCAGGTGGCAGGAGCCAGTATTTCCAGAAACTGCAGCAATGAAAGCTAAGAGAGGGAAAACTGGAACTCATGGATGTTTTTATCAGAGGGATCTCAATGATTTCACACTCAGCAAAACCAGGGAAGGTTGGTTCCAGCTCTGGATTCTGGTCTTATGAAGCCAAGGTCGTTTTCTTGTGATTAACTTGAAGAGGTCTCTAATACCAGAAGAACTACTTAGAATGTTCCCTGAACACCTGTCACGATTCCTGACTCTCCAAACACAAACCCTCCTTGTATCTACTTGAACTTGGAGGTCACCTTCCCAGGGTATTGCCTTCTGCATTACTCATTCTCGAACTGGCTGCACCATGGAACCAACTGGGAACCTCGGCTATCCCAGTACTCTGGGTGGGTCTGCAGTACAACCTGTGCATGTGGAGTGTTAAAAGCTCCCCACTTGCTTGAATGCGCAGCCAAGTATGAGAATCCAAGTCTTATAAACTATTCGGCTGTTTTTATTTTTGTTTTTGATTTCTGAAGCCAAAGTCTTCATTTCCCCCCCACCCCCACCCAGCCTCTGGTGACTTCTTCACAGCATTCTTCACAATTATAGTCTGTAATTAGAAAACTGGTGAGATATTTTATTGAAGTCTGTCTGGTCCACAATACTGTAAGCTCCAAACAAATAAGGTGGTCTCTGTTTTGCCTACTACATCCCCATTCCTCACAGAGTGGCAGAAATATGGTGCACAATGAATAATTATTTTGTTGAATAAAAAATTAACTGTATCAAAGTGAAAGAATAAAATAAATATTAATTACAGCAGCTAATATTTATATAGGCAGTAACTATGTATCAGGAACTGGTTTAAAGGCTTTACAAATACTAACTTATTTATTTATCACCACATACCTAAGATAAGTGCAATATCATGCCCATTTTACAAATGAGGAAACTGAGGCACAGATTAAGTAAATTGCCAAAGCCAGCCCACAATTTGATGGGAGAGCCAGGATTCAAACCCAGGCAGCCTTGCCAAGTAGATTATCCAGTGCCCAGCCAGTAGCACAGGCTGCCAACTGCCCCCTTTATATAATGACCGCCACAGTGCTAGTGCTTTTATGGAATGACTACCAAGTATCAGGCACTGTGCTAAGCATTTAACACATTATTTCATCCAGTACCACAAATTATTAACTCCACTTGACAGATTATATAAGTTAGGTACACAGAGGTGAACCCATGGTCACATAGCTAGGAACTGGCAGAGGTGGAACTTGGCTGAGCACTATCTGCCACTGAAGTGTAAGCTTGTAACCACCATATGACCCTTCTGGTTGAAGAGTTGAATACTAAAAAAAAAAAAAAAAGAAAAAATAGAAAGCTACCTAATATGCATGAGAACGATACCCTGCAATAATTTCTTGGCCCCTGGTTTTTACTCTTCTCTTCATACATTCACTAACATGTTATTTAGTCTTATCTCATACACCAAAATCACATCGTACACACATTGAATTTATAGGAATCCAACTATACATGCATAGGGATGATAGGGATGGAACAAGCAAGTGAGCAAGAAAGAGTCAAAATTAATGAGTAACATCTAGGGGGTGACCCCACTGCCGTCCATTCACAGGACAGAGTCCCTGAAGGAGGCACAGGAGATGAGATCCAGATGTTAACTGAATCAGCATCTCAGCACACTGTTGAGACTCCAGGGCTTAAAGATACGAAAGTGTGTGTAAGTAAGGGCTTTTCAAAGCTCACTTTTCTCACATATATTTTTTGCCCTATGAACTGTCTTTCGAGCCTCAGCCTCATGTGGGCTGTGGCTACCGAGAGCTAGAGCTGTACAGGAACGATGTACAGGAACGACGTACAGAAATGAAAACCAGCTCACGTCGTTTCCTGTCTGGCCCACTTGTTCAGGAGACATGAACACTTGGTAACCTGATATAACCTCAGAGGCGGCAGAAACAGCAATAAGGTTTCCGCTTAATAATGAACACATGAATTAAAAGAAAAGCATGCAAATCTCCATTTCCCATGGTAGCTGACCTAAAGATGACTTGTTTAATAGTGAGAGAAGTTATATGTTGATTTTTATGACCACAGAGTAATCTGTAAGAGGAGTTTTACACAAAGAGCCAACAAGGTAAAGAAACATTGAATTGTATTTTTTAAAAACACACACACACAGGTATTTTTTCATTCCCCATGTATACCAAATAAAATTCAGGAAAGACCTTATGTCACATATCATTACGAATCAATTTTCTTGGCCAAACATAAAAGTTGATTCAACAGTTCCATCTTGAAACACTATTATCAAGACATTTGTCAAATACTAAGAGATCTGAACACCTGCCTTTTCTCAACTACTGCAAGGAGCCCAGGTAACAAATGTAGGCTATACTTAAAAACAAGAATAGACAGGAGACTGAATCACAGCAAAACACTTACAAATCAAGAGACGGGAAGAACAGTATCAAGAGAGATTAAATGCATAGAGAATAATAATACGTAAGAAGGAAATCTCTTGTGAAAAGAAACCGCTGATGGTAACTTAATCGGCACAAAAATGAATTAAATCTACTTCAGTGACTGAACTTCAGATGAAGGAATTTCATAAAGTTTATAGAAAGTCACTTGAAAATTACACAACTTGTTGTACTCTGCTTTTAGAGAGAAGGGAATAAGAGCTCTCTGTGAGGGAACTGATCCTCAAAAAAATACATTTACAAACCCTGCTGATGAATTTTACCTATTAACTAGAAGATTATCTTTAATTCTCATTTGGATAGAAAAGTCACTTTAGCACTGATGAAGTCCCTCTGAGTTTCAGGGAGAGATTTTGACATAGAAATACAAAAATAAAAATCTTAAAATATGTGGGGTGTAGCATATATGGAGAAAGAAATAAAAATAAGTGTTAACAGAGTTGTGCCCGGGACCACCATATGGCACAAGAAAATGCTGGACAAATTCTAGGTTTGGTAAGAAGAACACACATGTGGTATACTAAGCAGTGACCCAATATGAACTCTAACTTAAGAGGGGGAAAAAGAATGAATGAGCTCAGAGCAGGGAAGGATATGGAAGCAGTGCACAGAAGTAAGGAGAAGCTACAGAAAGAACCACAGCCATCATTCTCAGACGTAAGCCAACATGAGACTCACCCACAGGGCTTGTCATACACATACTGCTGGGCCCCACGCCAAAGTTTCTGATTCAACAGGTGTGAGAGGGCCTGAGAATTTGGATTTCTGAAAGGTTTCAGGTGATGCCACTCCTGCTGGTCCAACTACTCAGAACCAATGTGTTCCAGAAACCTGTACTATGGAAACGGAGCCCTTCGAGTAGGTAAGTCTCCATCTCACAGCTTTGCTGCTGGATCTTACTCAGGCTTTCACCAGGTGGGAGGGAATACAGTCTACTGGGCCACCTTATTTTAGTTCATGATCCCAGAGGAAGGAAACCTTTTTCATGAGCTTCAGGAAGAAAGCCCAGAAGAAGCCGCTGACTGGGCTGAGGGACGTCGGCCAGGACATCACCCCTGAAAGCTCCCTGCTATGTCAGGGATGCAGCAATGGAGCTGTCCTGACTCGACTGCACGGGTACTTACTCTGTGGGCAGGAGGTGGGAAGAGAGGCTCCAAGAGGGAATACAGAGGGAAAGAAGGCATCACATTCGATGGCATCACCCAGATCACAGGGAATGGGAGAAGTATCCTCAAAGAAAGAGGAGAAGGAGTCATGGGAAAGCATGACGAGCAAACAATATGAAAACATGATTATCACAGCCCATAATAAACTTCACTTTGACATCACAATATACCATGTACAGTGAAATTCACTGACGATAATGGGTTTTTACATACACATCATCTATCTATCATAGAGCAGAGCCCCTTACATAATCTGTGGTGAAGGACCGATTTTTCTAAATTCCCTGATATTTTGGTAAAATACAATATGAATTACTAGAAAACTGATCTTCCACTTGCACGTCATGGCAATAGCAATTTGTACTAAAAGTTGCTAGATGCTTATTCCATTTTTGTACTTATCACTCTTAAAACAAGTGGCTCACGGACTAGCACATTTACATAAACTGTCCCTGAACCAACACCACACTTAGATCATTACTACTCTAGACCACAGTGGTTGCGAGGTCTCCATCACAGTAACTCACCTTATTAAGAACATGAATGAGCAACGCTGTGCTCCAATAAAACTTTATTTACAAAAGCAGGCACTGGGCAGGATTTGCCTACCCCTGCTCGAGAGCTGTGCTTCTCCAACTCTAATGTGCATGGGAGTCCTCTGGGGATCCTGTGAGAACACAAGTTTTGACTCAATGGGTCTAGAACAGGGCTGAGATTCTGCATGTATAACAGCCCACAAGTTGATGTAAACCCTGACAGCCCATGGCCCATATTTTAAGTAATAAGGCTTCACAGACTCTCTGTGAACCCAGAGACTGAAATGTCACCTCAGGTAGCACAGGTCCTTCATTGAGCTTAGAAAAAACTGCATCTGTCCATCTGGGACATGTCTTCTTCTGCTTTAAAGGGATGATTACAATCAGAAGAAATCAGTAAGGACAGTCTCACTGGAACCAATGACATGAAATATTGGATGGTTTCCCATTATCTCAATCAGCCCATAACTCCCTACACAGTAGCTGATCAATGAAATATCTGTTGACTGACAGCTGGATGCAGGAATACCAAGCCATGTCCACTAGGGGGAGGAAGCTGATAACGGGATGATGGTGGGGCTGTCCTGTTCTCTTGCCTGAGATATTCTGCACTATTTGGTAAATTGGTACAACTTTCAATAGGTACTGCTTTTAAGGCTGCACCTGGATAGAAAAATGGAATAACAGAATTTATTCATTCAGTAAAACTTATCTTTTCATGTTTCTTTGCTTTTGTATTTTTTACTTTGCTTCTTTTACTCTTCTCATTTGAATAGCAAACGCCTCTTCTTTGGAATTTGGTCAGCACTGTCAGCGTTTCAATGAACTATTTGGTAGCTGAGCTTAATGGAGAAGAAGCTCCACTCATGAAATGCAACCATTAATTACAGGTTATAAAACAGACAAATATCAAATAATCTAAATACAGTATGAGTTTGGCATTTCCCCAAATGTCCACATTCTTGGAACACAATGACATAGTGAAGATTCTAAGTCACTTGTATCTCCTCAGAGAAATGAACTGCTTGGGATTAACGAGCAAGTGAAATCTAGAAGGTCAAGGGTTAAAGTTCCAAATCGATTTTCTGTTCACTGTTTACGACCTTAAGGTCTCTGAGTATTAGAGGAGACACCTAAATATTTGCTCAAAAATATTCTACTGGAATTCTAATTGAGAAAAAAGGGATATGTCCAGAATGCTTACAAATAAAGATTAATGAAAGAACTCACAGATAAGCTGGAAGAAAAATAATTAACTCGGATTTGTGCCAGCTGCCCCTTGGGAATGCTAACTAATATGTGTATTTGAAGTGCTCCATTTCATACGGCCTCAGAGGTGGTAACACAGCATCCCCATGAGAGGGTCCTGGATATGTAGATAAAACATCCATCGACGTTCACAAAGGACTTCTAATTGCAAGAGACTTGACACCCAAATTAGAGTAAAGTTGCAGCATAAGCTATTTAAGTAGACAAATTCCCTTTTTTTCAGGTCCATAATAAGGCAAGAAAAACTGCTTAGAACACTTTGGTAAAAAAGTGGTGAGTAAAGACAAAGGAAGGAGGGCAGTTCCAAATGGATTAGATGTTGGACTGATTCCCTCGTTGGTAGATGCACTTCATTTCCCACAAACCCAAACTCTAAATCATGCAACGCCTATGACATTTCTTTCTCCAAGGAAAACTTACCACACAAACTTTGTGGGCAAACCTATCAAAAATAACAAAACCCTGGCATTTTCAGGCCTCCCACCCCATTCAATTTTATTTATCAACCTAGCATACACCATCACCCAATATATTAGGTATGTGTTTTATATACTTATCTAATCATGGCTTTACTATCTTCCCCCTCTAAAATGGCAGCTCCAAGAGAACAATACTCTATTTCACTCATTGTTTTATTCCCAGTACCTAAAAGAATGCCTAGTATATATAGACACTTACTATAGTCTCATTTGGCTGATGTTTCTAAACGGCTTTCTTTCTAGTTTAGTCATTCTGGGATCTGAAGAACCAGTTCTGACTTTTTTGAGGAGCTGCCCACCAACAGACTGGGGATTCCACCTCCACCCCATAAAATCATTCTTGCTGGGGGAAGAGAAATGTCAACTTCATGGTTGACACACTGACTTGTACCTGTGGCTGAGTTCCTTCCTTAGTTACTTGCCTGGTACTTCAGTCTCCTTAGAACCAAACTTATAGGATGATCTGTACGAGTATGAATGAAGCTTGGGCCCTACACCATGGCCTGGGGATTGTAGCACTGGCTACCTATTAACAGAATTCCCTAAACACTAATATTTAGAAATTATCTCCTTATGTTTATAGTCTTACTATCTTTTACTAACATGCTGCTTTCAGATAATACCTCCTCCTCACTCTTACAATTCTCCCTGTATAACCATTATCCATGGCCACTGTGTCTGGCTGGTAGACAGGACCTCATTCCACCCTCTGCAAAGAGATCCTTTGCTTACTTGACACTGGGGGGCAAATTTAGTTATTGTCTATGGTCCTTACCGGGCTGCCCTAAGCCATAAAAGTTTTGCCAGACCCATGGCATTAGCCTCTAGCTTGGAAAATCAATTGTTTCAAAAGGACAACGCATCAATTAATTATGCTTCTTTCTGGCTGAAAATATTCAGCTAGATGACTTAGATGAAAATAAACATGAACTGTCAATACGAATTTGTTCTGAAAAGACATTTTTGAAGATCCTACTACGTTTCCTGCCTCATCAGAGCGGCTAGAAATAAGGATGTATATCATAATAGTTGAACAAAACAAAAGCATAGGCTGAAAAAAAACCTCATGGAAAGACTATACCTTTAGGTATTTTAAAGACTGCGGAGCAAATGGAAATTAAGTAAAAGAGCAACCAGAAGTGGGAGGAAAAAACAAGGTAATTTTATAGGATTTAGAGAGAGAAATGAATGAATAAAGGAGACGATTAAGTGGTGAGGACTACAGATTGTAAATATCACATAGAAAATAAAAAGGAAATGGGGACAAATTATCACCAAGGAGCCATCTGCGTAAGGTTATAAAGATTAAAAGACACCTATTTTAGAAGTTTGCTAGGAGTGCCTTGCTCCTTTACAATACAGAGCAAACATAGAAAAGCCAATGGATTCTTATGAAGTTCTTTAGAAAAATAATTCATTTGAAGAATCCTGGCAAGAAAGAGCACAGAAAAATAAAGCTGAGTTTATTTTCCTCCCTCTAGCAGTTCTCATTCTCGACTCCCTCTCTCCTCACTGAACTGAATATATCAGGAAGGTACCATGAAAATACCGAACTGAGAAAGGAAGGGCCATTAGGCCACCTCTGGAATTCTTCAGTATTTCAGAGTCAGCAATTAAGAATGATTTTATCAGATAGTAATGAACAACTCACCATTAATCCTAAAACAATGAAAACAAAGTCAGATCAGTAGTCCATTGAGGCAGTAAATGCATAAAACACTAGAGGAATCTAGCTTGGTCCTGGATCACATTTTCTTTTCTTTTTTTTTATTATTGGAAAAGTTTGTTTTGTACCACAAAGCTTTACATACTTGTTACTACTGCATTTATTTGTTAACTATACTGTACCCTGCTTTAGCAAACCTGCTTTACAAAGTTCACACACTCTTTGAGAGAGATTTTAAATACTGAACTTCTTTAAATCACCTTCTAAATAACAAGATGCCTTTAAAACACTGCCCATTATGAATACTTCTAATTAAATTAATGATCAGGGAGAATAGCTAACAACATGGGAAGATGTTTATCATGTAACACTGAATTTGGAAAACAAAAAAGCTGTCAAAAGGAAGAACATTCTAATTATAACCTTATAAAGAAGATATGCATAGATAATCCTGTCTACTAGCCAGACATGAAGAAAATTTAACAAAATTATAATAGTGGTTGTGTTATGGGAATAAAGTTGGGGATAATTTTTTAATCTTATAACTTTAGTAGGAAATATAAATTTATAAAAGTGAAAAAATGACTTTTTGAAATGTAAAGAAAACTTTCAAAAATATAAAGTGAAGGGATCTAAATGTGTAACAGAAACATAAAGTGAAAGAATCTAAATGTGTAACAAAATCATTCCTAACTGCAAAATGAAAAGCAAAATTAAAATTTTCTCAAAGTTTATTCATGAATGAACGTTGGTTCATAGGTACAAAGGCAATATGTCTAAAATGCCATTACTGACACATTCTGAAGATTCTCATAATCAAAGTACTTCCGTCTAGGAAACATAAATGCAAATTATGAAAAGATTTTCTTACTTTACATTCAGGATAGGAGCTCTTGACTCTCTTTGAAAGATAAAATGGAGTGCTTCTATCATATAATTTCTAAAGAGCTGTCCAGAACTATCTAAAACATTATTGAGGCAATTTTCATTATCCAGAGTAGTTATATTCTATAAAGTGGCCGCAAACACTGAATTAATGAATACTGAACCATCACCCCAGGAGAAATATGGGGTTAGGTTCCCCAGAACCTCTGGTCACACCTTTGTCAACCAATCAATACATAACTTTGTTTTACATGTGTTTCTGTTTAAGGTCATCTTATTTAATATATATTGTTGATTCATGAATATTGAACTTACGGCCAACAGCATTATATGTCATGCCTGAACAAAGCTTATGTATTTGCTCTGAAAGGCACATCACACTAGACAGAACTTTAACACAAATGGGGCCATTTTAAATAGCGAAATCACACACCAAACAGGTCACAAATGTGACACTAAATAGATGGCAGAAATGATACTTGTTTACAGTATGAGAGCTGAAACAAGAAGGGAGAGCACTGTCTTGTTTGATTTTATCTGGGAACAGCATGTCAGATGACTAAAATTTTCATGCCCTGAGCACTTCTGCAAATGACTGAAAGCTCTGCAATGTTGGTTGTGGGGTACAAATAAATGTTAGCACACAGGCAAATGTGCAAACGTGGAATCAGCTAATAGTGAGGATCAACTGTACTAAGAATGCTGGTTGAAAAATGCTTATTAGGTTACAATGAAATTCCTTCAGTACTGCAAAAAACATTCCTTGAAAA
This sequence comes from Rhinolophus hipposideros, assembly GCF_964194185.1. Classification (NCBI taxonomy): domain Eukaryota; kingdom Metazoa; phylum Chordata; class Mammalia; order Chiroptera; family Rhinolophidae; genus Rhinolophus; species Rhinolophus hipposideros. Next base: position 6,990,879 of record NC_138060.1, on the reverse strand, counting down.
TAACTAAGAATCTTACTAATAACTAGAGGAACATACCACGTCAAATCACAACATTCGTCTTGCTTCAAATCAGTGTATAAAGTTTTGAGTACGAGGCTCACAGCAGCATTATTTGAAGTTTGAAACACTCTAAATGCCAAATAACAGAGGGGCAGTTAATTAAACTTAACCATCCATACACATGAACGCCTTGTGCCAATGGCGATGCTGTCGAGAACTATACAGGATGGAGAAAAAGGTACGTACATAAGTGTGACAAAAGCAGACTGCGTAATAGTGTCAATTACACTGATGCTAGTTTTGTCAAAAACACTGTACTCTCCATTCATTTTAAAAGTGTATGTATAAGTAATTTGATTTATTTTTGTACATTTCTATGTCTTATGTTTCCCTAATTTAATAATCAGGAAAAGGGGATCCTGTTTCATACAATATCTGAAAACAAAGACATAAAACCTATTTAGCAAACCATTATTCACCAGTTGTGTTTTTTGTTGTTTCTTGTTTTGTTGTTTTTTTGTTGTTTTTTTTTTTTGGTAAGCCCACATGGACATGTTCCTCAGTTAGAACGAGACAAGCATTCCTAGTTCCTAATTCTTGGGCAAAGGGAGGAAGAAAGGAGATTCAGCATCTCAGTGTCCTCCATCCACTGGGGCCCCTGCTGCCAGACCGCAGCTCCCCACTACAGAAAAGAATCAGAGACCTTCACCTTTCAAAGCTGAATTTAACAACTTGCTTTTCATTGCAGTAACATTAACAGAGGAAAAAAACAAACATGAACTCTTCTAACAATTATACATGGTTTCTAACATATAGGGCATTATAATTTGATTAGTGGTCCATTTCTCTTTCACAGTTTAAAAAGGCTTCACCATACAGAATTCATGATCAACTATTGATTATATTGGGACTATAACAAAATTTACTAAAATTTCCCAAAATCTGTTAAACTCTTTAAATCACTTACCACGAAACAAAATAAAGTATGTTAAAATCTGAATTTTGAGAAGGAGAGCAAACAGTAGAAACCTTACTCTTGACTTCTTTTTCTGAGAGTATGTCAGTAAGAAGCACGAAAACAGATTTAGAGCATTCCATTGGGGACACTTTGAAAATGCGGTAGCTATCAGACACGCCGATGATTTATAAAATACAGAACTAACTGCCTTTGCCAGGACCCAGCTTTTACTGGGATGTGTTGGCAGATGAAATGGAATGAGTGTGAGTTGGGCATGGAGAGCCAGACATTCTTGGAAATTTGGATCAATTGGACATCAGGAAAAGAAACACAAAATCAACATTTATGAATTCACGACAGTAGGAAAGCCACTACAAAGAGAGGAAGAGCAATGAGCCCATGCAGATGGTTTTCCATTCTCCAGCTTATGCAGTGTGACCGCAAACAAGGGGCTATTCTAAGTGCAAGGTGACGCCAAATGACAGGTTACATATTCATAGGCACAAAATCATTTTTATTCTTCCCAGACTAGACTATAAATGTAGGCTATCACCATAAAGAATGGCTGCCTGGACTTTTAATCTTTTCAGCTCCGTATGAAAGTAAAATTTGTTTTCAAACAGGCCAGTAAGAATATGGATGCAGGACAGTCATTTCAAAAATAATGCTCTTGTTGTATAAAGTGTTGGGCATTATGTTTGAAAATAAATCTCTCAAGAATTCTATTATCCAAAAATAAATATTCTCTTGCAGATGAGGTATTTCAGCATATACATGTAGTATGTAATGCAATGAGTTCTGCTACATGCATCTGATATAAGCATATATATAAGAGAAAAAGAGAATATTGTGTTTTATATTTAAATACACTCTAAATGTATGACAATTAACAACATGTGAGGCATTAAGTACATGTTAATCCCCAAAACATTTACTAAAATTTAGGGCAGTTAAGACATAAACCTAATACTGAAAAGATGATATGCAGTTTTAACTTCTCTGGACTCAAATTCTAAAGATTCTTGAAACACATACCACAGAACTGGCCTCTCCTCGAATTCATGCCAAATGATATTTTGTGGTTCTTTCAAACATGGATTTAATCCTCCCCTCATTAAATTGTGGTTTCTTGCTTGTTTGAATAGAGAATGACTGCAAGGTACTAGATGTTTACACTTTTCATCTATTTCAAAGCAGCGCATGCAGTAACACAGATGTCAGTGAACGTGTTTCGGACACCTTCCATTCCTGCAGACAAGCATTTACTCTATACTTTTACTCGAAGTCTAAGCATTGGAAATGATAACGGAATTGAACACGCAAAAAAACACAAACTACATTGTAGTTTATAAACATTTGCCAAGTACTTCCACATATATTACCTCAATTGACCCTTAAAACAATGCTTTGGGGTATTATTATCATGTCTATTTTAGAGACGTGACAGAAGTTTAAAAAGTATACCCAAGTAGCCAATACATATATGGAAAGGTGCTCAACCTCATTAGTCATGAGGGAGAGGCATTAAACCACAATGAGATACAACCTCAAAACTACTAGAATGACAATTGAAAAGACTGACTGTACCAAATGATGGTGAAGGTTGGAGAAAGTGTAACTCCTATACATGGTTCTGAGTGTAAACTGGTACACATGGAGAACTGTTTGGCAGTATCAATTCAAGCTGAACATACGCCTACCTTATGACCAAGAAATTCTAGTTCCAAGTATACATCCCACTGAACACCGAAATGTGCTCCAAAGGACATGAGAATGTTCATAGCAAAATTGTTCATAATAGTCAAAACTAAGAATGATACAAATGTATATCAACAGAAGAGGGTAAAACAGTTCTGGTGGAGTCATACAATAGAATAATATATGCAATAGGAATGAGAGTGAACCGTCGTGACATAAAATGGGGATTGATCTTACAAAAAAAAGTGAAAGATGGCAAATACAAAGACTATACATTGTAGGTTCCATTTATATTACCATTTGGGGTCTGCTTTTAACTTGGACCCCAAGTTGAAACCAGGCACAATTAATCTATTGTATCAGAAGTTAGGACAGTGGTTACTTTGGGGAGAAAGTGGAATAGGAGCAGTATAGGGGAGAGGTGCACAAAGGGCTTCTGGGATGGTGGTTGTCTTAGTCTGTTCAGGCTGCTGTATAAAACCACCATCCATTGGGTGGCTTAAATGACGCTTAGCTGTCACAATTCTGGAGGCTGAGAAATCCAAGATCAAGGCATTGACAACTCAGTGTCTGCTGAGAGCCTATTTCCTGGAACAGGAAGTTCCTTCTTCTAGCTATGTCCTCACATGGTGGAAGGCAGAAGACAGCTCTCTTGGGTCTCTTTTATGAGGGCACTAATCCCATCCATGAGGGCTCCACCCTCATGCCCTAATACCTCCCAAAGGCCCCACCTCCTAAAACCATCATATTGTGGGTTAGGATTTCAATATATGAATTTAGGGGAGAAACAACCATTCAGTCAATAACCCTGGTCATATTCCATTTCTTGATATGACGGGAGGCTACATGCCTATGTTCACTTTGTGATAATTCATTAAGCTACGTACTGAAATGGTATGTATGCTATTCCACAGGTAGGTTATACTTCAATAAAAGTTCATTAAAATTTTAAATGATACTATCATATGAAATTATTGCCCCAGTAAATGGGAAATATGTGTTTAGCTCAATTTATGTAATAAAACAACCCTCTGAGGTAATAAGTACTGTGATTATCTTCATTTTATAAATGAGAAAGTCGAAGCACAGAGAAGTTAAACAGCATGACCAGGGTCCTATAACTATTAAGAAACAAACACAGGACTGGAACCCAGGCAGTCTGGCACCAGAGCCCCACAACGAATCCCTTCCTTCTTGAATGAGTATTTGGTGCTTATGTAACACGTTTCTTCCTGGACATTCAAAGGGCTTTGAAAACATGACAGAGTTGGAAGCACAGTCAAACGATGAGAGTATATGATGCCAATCATATACCACTGCTTTTCAAAATTAGGCCTCCATAGGGCAACAGATTCGCTTAACATTGGCTGATAGAGCTGGGGTTACTATTGAGATTCATGTCACTGTCTTTTCATCTTATTCATTTATGCAAAATGTTTTACATACTCCAGATGTTGTAACTCATTTTCTGTATCTTTGGAATTCTAAGTTTAGAATTAGAAATAAAAGCCAGAGCACGATTTAGGAAAACAAAACCTATTGATAACATTCCTTATAGTGTTTTTCCTTTAAGTGTGCCCAAATTCTTTACAGATTACCAGAATACTCCTACTTCTAATTCCTATTTTATATCATTTTACTCTCTGTGATTTAAGAACACTAGTGTACCAAATTTTGTTAAGTTAAAAATGATGAGAGTAAGGTCAGATCTATTCTACCACCAGCAAAATAAACTCTATTACCTTGCTCTCATCTCAAGCCCAGCTGGAAAATAAGAGAACTATAAAATACTTAATGATATACTTCATGTGGAACTAGTTTAATAAGTGAACTGTCTTGAAAAGATTCTTATACAGTTTGGCAGAGGAACATGGTTTCGTACATATTACAAACAAATAAGAGACACATTAGTTATCAAGGTACCCATGTTAGGTCCCAGTGAAAATTAGCATTTGGCCTAATAGTCAAGCAAAATAAATATAAGTTCCAGCTCTATGGCTGACATTATGAGTGGAAATATATGTCAATCCATAATATTTTTCTTTAATGATGATGTTTATTATTTGATCAATAGACTTAGCTCATACATATGGCAAACAAGTAGTTGTTAGTATCAGCTGATTTAAGTTTAACAACAACAGGCCTTTTGTAATTTGGAGTTTCAGAGTATTCAACTGACTAATCCTTACATCTAACAAGAGAATCGATACCTTTGAAATAATTAGGTTTGGGCTCTTGGGAACCTGCTTCTGGGCAGCTGCAAAGGGCTCTATTTGAAATAATTACTGCCAGAACTACAACCAATTTCCTTGCAAAACCAAATCAATTCATCTGTACTATTTTTTTAGCCTCTGTTCTCTAAAATCAGTGAAACAATGCCAGGAGTGAAAATACCCATTACATTTCTATGCTTCTTAACTGGCTTTGAAATTTCAAGACTTGGCAAATGTACTGTAAGATGAGCTATGCATTCATTTTCCTGATATGGCACGAGAAAAATAGCTCCCACATACCTTTCCTTACCTAAAATGACAGCCAATCTCAAAAGAGTTTAAATACTCCAAGTATTTGAAAACACTCCATAAGGTAAAGTCAAAATTTTTGTTTAAAAAACAAAAATGTTTTAACAACATTTAAACAAAATTTTGTTTAAAAAACAAAAATGTCTCTGCAAGTGATTTTTCATTCCCCTCTCATACTTTAAAAAAATTAAAATTCAGAGTCAGCTACCAAGAAAAGATATTTTTAAAAATGCAATGATTGTCCTGGTAGATTTAATCCTTCGATGGCTCTCACTTGTTCTTAACAATGAATTTTAGCAGACACAAAAAGTTCCGTATTTTCTTACAGTTGCCTATCTTCCGGGTACTTTGTGGTTCAAGTCGTTTAAAGAGCTACATGTTATATCCATGGTATTTACAGATTTCAACTGGTTTGAAAATCACTGGGAGGAAAATGATTCTTCTCTTAGAAAGGAGTAGGAAGAAGGGATAAATGAATTAATTAAATGATTAGGGAACCACTGGTAATATTTCTATTTAATGAACAAAAACAAGGTGCTTATATAAACAGAAAAATCAACCCCCAACACTTTCCTCATAGCTGGATGACTTGGGGTTTCAATGACATTGCTATTCCTGAGCAGCACTGGGAAACTGAAGACAAGTGGTTGGTAATACTTTACCATTTACTTTGTGAGCCAGAAGGAAAAGTGTTAGCAAAAACATAAGATCACCAACTACCTACGTCATAATGGAAACAGATAAACATACCGTTCATATAAGATAAAATTTTATGCATGTGAACCCAAAAAGATTATTATCATACTTATTAATGAGAGGTTTCCATGTTAAGTTCAGACTACATTTCTTAGAAAAAGAAAAAATCTGGTATTGTTTTCATTCATGACTTTCTTGATGGTAAGGGTCCCGATTTCCTGTGTCTTCATAAATATCAGGAACCAAAAGAATATATTATTAGCTACTGTAACATAGCAAGATAATGATTCTCAAATAAAGTTTAAAATCAAATGGTTGTGGCATATACGCTACCCCACAGAACTGTTAAGAGAATTACATGATACATATCAGACATTCAAAAAATGTTAGTCTTTTCCATATAACAAACATCCACCTAAACCTTGTGATCAGATAACTAAGTACAATGGCAACAAGGCATATTGGTTTTTGGACTCATTAAATATTTACTGATGCCTACTATGTACCTAGCCTGGGTACGACAGCTAAATTCTAGTGAAGAAGCAACATTGCACAGGACACAACATTATTTCCTACTTAGACCATGTATTACAAACTGTAACATATGCAACTGTCAGAGATGAAAATTAAGAAGCCTACAGACGGAGGTGAGGTCATTATTTTTCAAAGATACATGATAAAATAGTCCTATCATTTTATTCTGTCTCCAATCTTATGAAAACACCTTCAGCATCTTTATGAAAGGAGTCTGAGACCAAGTCCTTTCTAAGTCATGTAATGTAGGGTTAATTGCTTCAGTGTAAATTACCCAAATAATGTTTCACACCAACCAATGTTTGATTGTTTGGTGCACTACACCGTTTTTATTTCCTGTCACCTCCCAGAATTTTGTAAGCACAGCCTCCGAAATAAGATCCTGGGGGCAGTTACAAACTTTTCACCCAAAATGAGTTAAATTCTCATGTATTCCAATGGCATACAAGGCAGGATTTGCATCTGGGGCGGCATAGTACATGTGTTGGCTTATACAAACCCTAGCAACAGGAACAAGGTAGCTTTTCATGAAGAGAAATCAGAACACTATGCAATCTCCCCACAAAGAGAAAGGGTTACCTTAGGATCAGCTGTGAGCAATTTGAAGGCTTGATACACTTGAGATTCCTTTACACCACCACCAAGATCCAAGAAGTTGGCTGGTTTCCCACCATTCAGGAAGATGATATCACAAGTAGCCATGGCCAGTCCAGCACCATTCACTGTAAAATGCAAATGGCGCACACAACAGGGTACATTTAGCAACATGAAAGGATGCACGAACTTTTCGTCTCCCCAATATTGCAAAAGAGAACCCTGTCATGACGGGCCAATTTCTGCCCTGTTTAGAATCCACTCAACCAGATAAACTGCTAGATTTTTAGGATAAGGAATCAGGTAATGTGTATACAGAGAATAACCAAAGAACCTGGGAATGGGGAGATGGATTTATTGAGAAATTAAATCAATCTGGGAAATAGAAAGAAGGGAAGAGTTTAAGTAATCAGTTTGGGTAGTAATACAGGAGGGAGTTTTAGATTTTGGAAAGTATGGAGTTCAAGAGAACTGGAAAAGAGAAAAAAAGCTATGAAAAGTTAGTAGGGCCTATGAACTACATTCTTTTTAATATCCTTTAAGAGACTTGAGTAAGAAATGGAATTCTTTTCATTTCTTGCTTGCTGAGAAAATTGTCCTTTGAATGTGGCATTCTGGGGTTGAACCATGTGGTGTCCCAACTTCAGTAGGGTCCCATACATTTTTATACAGGGCCACTGTGCGTGTTTATATGTTATCTGGATAAAGTCAGAAAATAAATGAACAAATTATAGCATCAAAACAATAATCCTTTCTCCCTGTTTCTTTTTCAAATTAATATAAGAAGTGTTCACTAGCAACCTGATCGTTAAAACTAGAACCAAAATGTGCTAACATCTTAGGAACTTTAAAAATCTAAGCAAAGAGTTTTAACATCGAAATTCTTATTTTCCAGAACTAAGTCTTATTGATCAATTGTACTTTTGCTCCTTATGCTTAATTATATAAAATTAGTTTCCCCAGGTTAGGAAGCAAAACTAAAAAAAAAATTTAAATCTCCTGAACTCAGCAGAAACTCTCCAGGTAAAGTACCCTTCACTTTTTCTGACCCTTGAATTTCCCAGACAAGCCTATGAACTGTGACTAATTTAATTAATTCGGGGGCAACTAAAATAAAAATGGTTTATATAGGATCTTAAAACAATTTGAAATTTGTTAATCATAGCTTTTAAACTAACTTGGTCAAATCATGCAGACTACTACAGAGGCTACAAAGAATCTGTATTTAATTTGTTCTAGCACACCATGATATCTTTCTCCTATCCAAATGCCTTCAAATATGGGGAGTGCATGAGCTTATCAAGATCAGAACGATGTGAACAATCTGGTCTATAGCAGTTACTGCTCCAAACAAAGCAGGAGTTTTGGTATCACTTGTAATTGGATGCCATTTTCTATTGAACAGCAAACTACTGGATGAGGTGTGTTCGTTTCTGAATATAATGATAATGTTGGTTTAATGAATTACAAATCTTTTTTATTTGAATTCCATTAAGATTAAGACCTCAGTTTCTAGTACAATGAATCGGTTCCACCAGAATCACAGAAGCATATAAATCTCAGTTCTATGAGCTGTGGACAATAACAAAAGTTGTATTGCCTCTATAGATCCATTCTTATCTCAGCTGAAGAAGCCATTTTCACAAATTTAAATGAATATGATAAAATCAATTGTTTTATGAATAAATTGGCATAATGGATCAAACATTTTCTCATTTGGTTATCAGGGAAGCTGAAACTTGACCATAATGATTAAAGAACATATTCTTTTCTAATTCCTCCGAGAAAGTACTTCTATCTTCAAACCAAATTTAAAATAGTTCCTACCATATTAACGTTGCCTGAAAGAGCAAAGGTTCCAGTTTTCACTAAGCAAAGTTTAACTGAGGTGCTTTACAACAGCAGTTCTCATCTGGGGTGATTTTACCTTTCAGAATATATTTGGCAATGTTTGGAGACATTTTTGGGTGTCCCAGGTGGGGGGTGCTAGTGGTGCCTAAGGGCCAGGATACTGACACACACCGGACAGTGGAGGACAGCCCCTCCTAAAATGTCAATAGTGCCGGAGCTGAGAAACCCTGCTTTAAGCCAGTGACCACTGACCAAACTGAACTTTGGGGAGAAACTCTAAAGCTTTTCCTAAGACTCTGGGGGTATAAAAAAGTTCTAATAACTTACTATTGAGAAATAACAATGCAGAAATTCCTAAATTCTACAAAAATCCACAAATCATCCTTTTGCCATAACAGACTTCTTACCGAAGCAGGCAATGTTCCCATCCAGTCCTACGTATTTTAGATCATATCTGGCAGCTTCGTTTTCAATGGGCTCATTCTCTGATTTGTCGTCCATCGCAAATATGTCCTTTTGTCGGAATTCCGCATTATCATCAAAGTTTATCTTGGCATCAAAGCAGACAACTAAATTCAAAAAAAAAATGCATAAATATCTCTTAAAGATCAACAAATTAAATACTTACTCCAGGCTGGCAGGCAGAGGAAAAAATAAAAGGTAAGATATTGTCATTCTATCTCATGATACAGGCAGAAGCTGTTACGGCTTTCTTGATCTTAAGCTATAGAGCCACAAAGACAAACATGACGTGGGCCCTGCCCTCAAAGGATGTACATTATAACGAAGCACAGTAATTTCTCTCTTCAATAAAGTAGGTCTCTCTTCAATAAAGTAACTCTTCAATAAAGTAACAATATAAGTTGGCATCACTCATTAAAAGCAGCAGACTGCCACGGCTACACACAGCTTTGATTAGCTATTCTCACATTTGTAACCACTGATCACCTTTTCCTTCTATGCAAAGAGAGACTAGATAATAACGCTTACTCCTGCTGTTCTTTGTCTTTTCTGATGACATCAAAATGACATCATTAATCATTATCCTCACTAATATTCCTGAAAGCTGTAGTGGAAAGAACACGGTCAGAATCAGTTGTTTTTTTATTTGATCCTTAACTAACTGCATAACCTCAATAATAAAACAAAATAAAACAAAAAAAACAATAACCTACTTCTTCCTCTCTGGGCCTCAGTTTTCCTATTTGGAAAATGGAAACGACTATCCCCAGATTGTTAATGTACGTACTTTGGAGTCTGCTAAAAGGAGGGCGGTCATCCTGATGTGTGCAGGACAAGACTTTTGATTCAAGTTACAAAACACTAGGAGACCAAGATGGGTCAGAGACAATGGAAGGTTGGCAGGCGTATCAGCACAACTGTGTGCACTCCACTCCCTGGTGCTATACAAACCTCTGAGCTCTCTCACTGGCCAAGGGTCCTGGACACAGTGAGACTCACTCAGTGAGGAGGACGGACCACAGAGTACTTTCCTTGGTTTACAGTGATGTTGCATTTGGAAAATCAGGCAGAGATTGCAGTGGGGTGGGGTGGCACGCTAGTTTCTGGGATCTGATCCCTCTTATTATATATCCTTTAGGCTAGAACTTAGTTAGCTACGATGACACTCCATTGTAACCTTCTTTTACTTCACTTGGGATATTGATAGGCAGGGATCTTTGACCAAGAATTTAGAGATATTACCCATTCTCCTCCAGCATTACAGATAGGCACCTAGTTCTTAAAAAGAAAACAACCATCCAGGCATATTTCACTCAAAAGCATCGAGGATAGTCTGTTAATCTCATTTGCTTCCTATGAAAATAAAAAGCTGTTACATTATAACATCCAGGGGTTAAGCACCCTAGATAGAGGTTGTTTTTTCTCTCCCCAAGGGTCTCTTTACCATAATCATCAAGCACTTTGATACAAATCTGTGCAAAACTGGCATCTAAACACCTAAGAATACTCAGCATAAGTAAAAGTCCAAACCACAAATTACTTAAAATAGCACAGACTGACGAGAGAATCTTCCATGGCAGTTCATGTCTGCCTGAGTTCTTAGTCTTGCCACAAAGTGTCCAACCACTTTACCCACACATTGTGAATACATGAAACAAATGAGTAATTACTTTCCAGAATACTGAAGTCTCAATGATGGGACCCTACAATTACCAAAGGAATTGGCCAATATTCTCTGCTTTGCTACACTGGCATTTTTTCAGCAGTTAATGACCGGTATAATAATCAATAGGAAAGCAACTTCATTCCTGGCTTTCCACTGGATTTATAAATACATTTTAATTCATTTATTAGTAACTGTAGCTCCTCCATTACTCATTGGCAGAACTACTTATAACTGACACCTTTGAAATAAATAGGCAAAGGCTATCAAATTGACTTTGTAAGTGAAGAGTTTTCAAATAAAAGAATTCTTGGTCAAGATCAATAAACTAGTAAATCAAAACAGGTCCAGGCTGATCTTTGCCTCTTACAAAGACCGCAGTTACAAGCTGCTTGAGAGAGAGCATAATTAATTGACATGCATGCAAAGTTCAGAAGGCAGTCCCAACTAAATGGCTGCAAAGCCAGATTTTCAAAAGATGCTTTCCCTGTGGTATGATGTATATGCCAAGTACAGAAATGAGTGCACTATTCAGGGGCCACCTTGGGAGAACTTTAGAATTTAACCAGAACTTGAAGATGGCTACTATGGGACAAAAAGGGGTATCTACAGGGAGGAATAGAGACGTATCTACAGAGTAATTATTACTCTGCCATAAAAAAGAGTGAAATTTTTCCATTTGCAACATGGATGAACCTAGAGGGTATTATGCTAAGTGAAATCAGTCAGACTGAGAAAGACCTCACTTATACATGGAATCTAAAGAACAGAAGAAACGAGCAAACAAAACAGAAATAGACTCATAGATACAGAGAACAGACTGATGGTTGCCAGATGGGAGGGGCTTGGAGGGTGGATAAGAAGGTGAACGGATTAGAAAGTACAAATTGGTTATCATAAAACAGTCCCAAACATCTAAAGTGCTTTCATGACTTACTATCTCAGTTTTTAATGTTGTATCACCTGAAAGTTTTTCCTTGAATTTGATCATTTAAAGTATTCTGGCATCAAAAACACCTACTAGGGATGGATTAGAACTGGCACTTCCTAGTCAGGTAATCACCTCTCTTAAGCTCAGCGGCCTTGTCTTAAAATGGGGAGCAGCATGTTTTCTACTGCATGGTGTAGCTGGAAGGAAAGGACATATGCAAAGCACTTGGCGTCACAGACAAGTGGCACTCACCGTCGTTAGCACCACCACCACCATCTTCTACGTGCACAGTGGTTTCTTCTCCTCAGAGCTTCCTGCTGCTGCAGCCCAGCCTACAGGATTCTCTTCTCTCCCTCTCACTAAAAATGAAGGTTTGTCCTTCATCCCAGTCCCTTATAATCCTAGACTTCTGTTTGGAATAAATCTAAACTAATGCCTATTGGAGTTTACATCTGTATAGGTTACCTATGGTTTTCAATAAAATGCCATCTTCAGAAAACCTGAGAATTTTCCTACAGAAAAGATTTTAATGGTTGTGGCATTTCAGACTTTGCAATTGATAGAGAAGGCGATTTTTGCTTAAAGTCTGGGGGTGAAAGAGATGCCTTTGTTGACCCTCAAATCATGTGATACCTTTATATAAGGCCAACGTGGCTAAAGATTGGTATAAATCAGCCCAAGTGACAATGTATGTAAGTTAGGGGGTGGCAAAGTACGTCCCTCAGGTCAGCTCAACACCTGTTTCTGTGGTTCTACTGGAATGCAGCCACATCTATTCATTTACACATCTCTATGGCTGTTGTCCCAAGACAGTCCTGTAGCAGAGATGAGTAGTTGCAACAGGGACTATATAGCCCTTTACAGAAAGAGGCTGTGAATCCCTGCAAGTCGCAGTTCTCGACACACTCATATATAATAGCCTCAGGTATCATATTAATTATAGTGATGAGAAGCTTCGAAAAGTGCATCCTACTAGCTTGAAAACCAAAAAAGTATAACAAACAAACAAAAACTTGCAGCTTGAACAAAAGGAGTGATTAGTCCCTGAATACTGGACCCTCCAAGTACACTTTCAGAACTGGTGGGTTAAAAATTGATTGATGTCCATGTCAACAGCAGGGCAATAAAATAAACTTGCTTGCTCAGACCTTAGCTTTTTCATTTAATAAAAAAACAAACTATGGTAACATGTACTCTGGGAGGTGCTGAGCTTGGTTCAGACATTAAGATTTTCAATGTCACATTAATGAAACCTCAATTCTTTAGAAAATTCAACTTGAACAGAGGCCATTCTGTATACAAAGTGGGTGAAAAAACACACTTATTAATATTTATAAAACAATTTTCACCATCAAAAGCACATTGTTACATGCTTGATAGATTATACAAATGAATTTTCCTTCTGAACAAATATCAAAGAAAGCTGCGGTACTTATATTCATAGGGTGTTTTTGTTGTTTTGTTCAGTGGTGTGAGATTCCGTGAACTAATTCAACAGCCTCCGTGAAAGACATGACTGGCAGTTAGCGGCCTCTGACCCTAGAGTTTTAACAGAAGAATGAGCCATGGAATTAAACAAAAGAAAAATACATTTCAGAGGGGAGACTTACACATAAAAGAAACATAAAAACAGCAGGAAATGAGATTGTCATAATTAGTTTGAAAAATAATCTGTCTTCAAGCAACGCACGGCATTTGATTTGTGAGAAGTAACCATAATGTGCTATTGAAATGTGTTTTGCCACAGTGGCCTGAAAATGCTGATACTTTCAAATTAGTCCCCCTATCTATAAATATTGATGTTCCAAGAGTTGTATACTTTTTAGAACTTTTCTTTCGTTGCTGTGAAAAGAGAAAATAGATACAAGAAAGGAGGGGGCTCAGGGGAATGTAGAGAACTGAAAATGTTCTTGAAAAGAGAGTCTTATGTATAATGAGAGAAACAGAGAGAAACACCCACCAACAACATGGGCAGTTGCTAACACAAAGCAACAGGGTGGTTATTTAGGGAAATGAAACTGATGCAAGAAAACAATTTGATGTTAACTTATACCCAGCCTTAATTCTCATGGAATGTTGGCCAGATAGTCACTGTTTTGAATTGGGTTTCATTCCATTAGCTAAGTGAATGGATTTGTGCTCCAACTGATAAGATGCCTTAGAACACAAATTCTTAATCTTGGGACTACTGACAAATTGGGTGAGACCATTTTCTCTTGGGGATTACTGTGCTATGCCCTGTAGGATGTTTAGCGCCATCCTGGGCCTCTACGCACTAGAAGCAAGTAGCAACCTGCACCCTAAGTTGTGACAAACAAAAGGCATGTTAACTCTACTCATATCGAATCATTATGTTGTATACCTGAAACCAAAATAATGTTATACATCAATTACATCTTAATTAAAAAAAAATGTCTTTAGACATTGCCAAACGTCCCCTGGGGGACAAAATTAACTGTACACCCTCCCTATTGAGAAACATTATTTTAAAGACACCAAAGAAAGGAGTCTGTGTGCACAAAGATCTAGCTAAAAGTGGGAAGAAATGAAATAGGATGTAAAACATCACACTGGCTTTCAAAATGAATGAGTGAATGGATAAGTAGATAAATAATGGTTTAAAAAACCTTGCTTGTAACTTGGCCACAGTTTTAATGAATTAATTCTGAGACTGCAATTGGACAAGCAAGGAAAATAGTTAATTTCTCTTTGACTAATTAGCAGTTTACTTTCATTTCAAAAAGTTAGGTTACTCTGGTACAAAGGTTTTGACTTACTGTCCCTTTTTTCATTAAGAAACTGCCTTTCTCCTATACCATGTGATTCCAGCTCAGTGATTGGTCTAGGTAAGGACATGTGACCAAGCAGGACCAATTAGAAACATTTGGAAAGATTGGTATGGTTGCTCAAAGAGAGTGATGAGAACTAGGGGTGGTCTTTGCTGCCCTCCCTCAGCAAGCCGGGCTGGCAGGCCAAAAAGTCCCTCACTCTCTTCATTATTTAAGCCAGTCCACTCCTTGGACTTCCCTGTTCTAAGGCAAATAAGTGCCCCTCCCCTACCCAGGGATTTTTTAACTAAAACTAGGCTCATGTAGGTTTCCATCACTAATAACCGTTATTATCCTAATAGTCACTAAACTACATTACCGTCAATAGTGTCAAATTACATTCTTTGAATCAGATTATTAATCACATTGGAAAAAATAGTTCTTTCTACACATCAAAAATTTCCCATGGGTGACCTAGCAGTATGGATGTTATTAAGGTCATTGTTCTTCCTTCAACCCAGTCTCATCATTATACAAATATATGATCGATCACTTGGATTTTAAAAAATATATATATATTTCTCAACAAGCAATGGAAGACTGAAGAAATTCTCTTACAAAGAGGCTCTATAATGAATAAATTTAAAGTAAAAATGTTTGGTGTGATGCCAAGCTCTTTAAACCTCTCAATTAAAAGACTAATTATTAAATCAATGTTTTAATGTGAATGGTTGTATGTTCTGCTTTTACTGATCTAAATGAAAAAAAAAATTAAAAATATTAAGATTACCAACATTGCTAAGATACAAATGGCTGCTTTTACAGCTCCCATATAAAGGATTGCTTTAGGGGGTTGTGACAATGAAGATCAATTTGTACTTTTGGTCATTAATCACCGTTTCCTAATTGGGTTTAATTTGACTACTGCTCATTAGAGCTATAAACCAACACTCTCATTTAATTGTGATTATAATTCAATAGCTGAACTTCTATGGTACAATGAACAAATTAATAGCCAAAGATAATTTTGCTCTTAAAAAGATCACATGAGACTGATGTTTTAATGAACTGTACACATAGAATGTATTTTATGATGATTCCTTCAAAACAGCTCAAGGATTTTCCTTTCTCTTAATAATTAAAAAGAAACGTTGAGATTTCACAAGGTTTTACAAATACCTTCTAGGAAAAGGTTCTCACACCCTGTTCCCTGACGCCAGACCACAATCTGTGACTGACAACTTCCCAAAGGGTTGAATGAAAATAATATTACAGCCTGATTGTTATTATCCCACTCCATGGCTGAATTCCCCCCCTTTTTTTGAATATGAAATAACCAGGTTGCTTGTGCATACCAGCTTGAAAAGCAATATATGACCTTTAAGAACTTATATTAAACTTCCTTCTCTTTCATTTCTTAGATTTAATTATCAGCCACTCAAAGAAGCATGAATTTTGACTGATACTCCCAAACTGGAGACTACTTCTAGATCACTCAGGTGAAGGCAAATTAATAGTTTAAGAGGGAAAAAGCAGAAAAGAAGGCAGGTCACTATAAGTCAGTCAGGCATATCAGAATCAACACGCACACTGTACTGAGAGGCATGGGTTCAAATCCCAGCTCTGGTAACTAGCTGCTCATGGGGAAGTCACATCAATTTTCAATCCTCTATAAAATGGGGATAACGACTTCTAACTTTGCAGGGCTGCTATAATTTATAAAAAAAGAATATATGTAAACGGTCATCATAGTGGCTGGCGTTAAGAGTTTAAAATAAGTGTTTTCTTCCCCTTCCCTTCCTCTCTACTGATGATTTCACAGCCAAATGGAATTTTAAAAATATCTATGAATAAGGTACTTTGTTTATAAATGACCTACCACAGAATTTTATCTGGTGATTCCTTGTGTAAAAAATGAAATGTATTACTTGCAGTGTCTTCCTAAACATGAACTCTTTGCCTATCCTAATTTGAAATGTTTAAAACAACAACAATAACAACAAAAAGGAAAAAATAGACAAAAAGGTGAAGTCCATCCCTTTCTTGAACTCCCGCTGTGCTACCTGAGCAGAGGAACTGCATTCTCTGAATGCCAGGCACTGGCCTGTCTTGTGTCTGACAGTGGGTGCTTACACGAACACCAGTCTCCTCATTTTGACAACCTATCTACGAGATAGTTATCATTTTTACCACCCTTTTGGAGTTAAAAAAAATCACGAGGTTTAGCCCAGGTCTGTGGCCAGAACACAGCAGGTCCAGAATTTGAACCCAGGCCCCTCTGTAAAACACTGAGTCGTCCACCTTGGTCTAAATTTGGTTGTGTTTACACATAACAGATCACTTCATTTACCAACCCAATGGCAAATCCCTCTTTACTGACTACCCGCAGTATTCTAGGCAGCATGCAAGGCATTGGGGTGAAACGTACTAACAAAGACAAGGCTCATGGAACTTACTTCCTGGTACCACTATCTTAGCCGCCCTTCCCCTAACACGTGCACATACACTAGCTTTTGCTATAGAATTAATAAGAACTCCATTGCATACTTGGCTATGCAAGACCAAGTGTAGTGGTGGTGGGTGCTGAGATATAAAACAGCTGTTTACACTCTACAGGTACCGGATGGTAAAGAAACACCTTCCCGACAAAAGTACCTCCTCTCCCTGCTGAAGCAGAAGCTTGTAATCAAGTACGGTGAAAGCCCTGGACAGCGAGGCACTATGAGGATGGAAATCCATGAGGATGGAAAATCCAGCAGGGGACACAAGAGGAATTTATACAGGTTTAGGGAAACTAGAACGCTTCCAGTGGTTCCAGTTCCATAAAAGCACATACATTCATTATACCCAAGTGCAGAGCTCCTGTTTCCATCCAAATCTTTACCACAGTGATGGGCCTCAAATAATACTGGGGTGCTGGTGGATGGATGTTTCTAAATAAAACAAGAAGTAGCTTCCTCTGAGGCTTGGCATTTGGCTACAAACAAACTCAAGTGCTGAAATGTTCAACTGTGTCAGGGGAACATTTGAGATGATGGCAGAAATTAAATTACTGAAAGAAATTAAGGCAAAGCTGCTGCTACAGTCTTTTGTACAATTTAATTTATAATTTGCAAAACCATCTATTCATTGGTTTTCTCTTATTTATTTAATTGTTTTACCTTGTCCTTCTGGAGTTTCACCAAAGGGGTTCACTTCCACCTGAGTTGCATCAATTTTCAGGAAGAGATTGTACAGCTTCTTAATTTGATCTGCAGCCTAAATGTGATCAAATGAAATGAAATCACATCAAAGCAGTAAATGAACGTTTATTTTGCTAGATTAATGAAACCTTAAAAATCCCAAGTTATGTCTTTATTTTCAGTCAGGTTTTCTGAAGGGAAAAAAACAGGAAAGCAAATTATTTTCATTTCCACTGCTATTCATTAGAAGGAATGGTGCAACTTTCCTCCAGACACCAGAAAAGACCATTACCAAGAAAACAAAATGCTTTCAGTATGGCTTAAAAATGCTGTTAATCTTTCTGCAAATTATCATGTCCCTATTAGCCAAGCTATCCCACAATATGAGCTACAGTCATTAATACAAACAAGCTCCATTTAAGAAAAGGTAAACATGATTTTGAGAGTTTATATATAACGACTAGGTTTTCCTAATTAGGCTGGAATAAAACAGTTATTATATTCATCAATCCAAACGTATAATCTGTGAAACAACAATTACTGAGTGTCTAATGAAAATTGTTGCAAGACAGGAAGATGAAAGTCCTAAACAGTACAGTTACAGAACAGCACAGTTCACACTGACAATAGTTTGTCCCAAAAGCTTAAACCACAAAGAACAAGAATATCCGGTTTCCCTGACGTTATGTCTGACTTCATTTTTCTCACTCTGCTTGAAGTTCACTCACTCATTCTGTTCAACCCAGATTTATTAACTGCCTAGGTCACAGTGTGCAGGCATTGTGTGAACTGGGGCTAGGGGCAGACAGCACAACTGAGGCATGACACCACCCTGGAAAGCATATACTGTCAGTGTAGACAGCCTGTGACGCAACACGGGCTGTGCAGTCACGGCTGAATGTAGGCTATCAGTCACATTCTTGACTCCATCTTACTTCCTAGCCATGGTTTTCCCTTTGCCCCATTTTTGCTCATTGTTCCAGCCCTGCATAATTTGCCCTCAGAACCATATCCTGCTTTTTCCCATGTCTACTCTGTATATGGGGGAGTTGACACTGGTAGGCTGAGTTTCCCAAGGCTCTTGGGCCAGCTGGCTTCCAGCTCAGTCCAGCCAATAGGAAGTAGCAGTGGGAGACAGGAGGTGGGAGGAAGGGCAAAGCCGGGGTATTTCTTCCCTTCTCTGTGCCTTGGGCAACCTCTCCTCCTCTGACTTCAGCTCCTACAAGAGAGACCCACCGGGGCACTAGCTTCTGTATCCCAATGTCCAGTAACATCACCGCCTCCCCTTGTTCCTGTAGCATGCAGGTAGCAACAATTTCCTGTTGTTGTTTAGCTCTAATTACCCTCTCTGTGCACACTGAAATGTCTCAGCTCTTAGGACATCTATACATCTGTGTAACCCATTCCTTAGAATCAAGTCCCACTGGGGTAAATATTGAGAGTGGTTTCTTTGCTCCAGTATTAACTGAAGAACTCCTGGAGATGTCATTCATGTTATCTTAATTTATTATATACATATATATAGATTTGTAAACTTCCTTAAATCCTAATTTGAAACTCAGTGCACATAAACAAATGTACATAATGAGTAAGACTAAACATTTTTTAAGATTAATTTTTTTCTGGCTAGATAATACACGTACATGATACAAAATTCCCAAGGCCACAAGGGTCTCCTTCTGAAATTGAGAGATATTCTATGCATATGCAAGTAGTATGCATATTCTTCATTCATCTTTTTTAAAAAACCAAATTTGGTTCTATTCCTTCTTTCTTAATAGATTTTAGAGAGCCTTTATCAGCAACATAAATAGAGTAATCCTAACCTTTTAAATGGCTGCATCATAAAGTATCATAACTCATTTAACCTGTCTTTTTAATAATAGCCTTTAGTTTCCAATACTTGACATTCCTTCAAATGGTGCCTTCCTTATTTCTGTATGCATATCATACATGCGATTAAACGTCTGTAGGATACATTTCCAGGAGTGGAGCAAAAAGGGGGGTAAGCATTTTAATAATAAACATTACTGTAAATTGTTCTTACTAGAGAAGCTGTCACTAACTTCCCATCTTACAAACCAGGATCATGGAGACTGTTGTTCCCCTCATGATAATCTGCTAACTGGGTCTTTGCCAGTGAGCTAGGGGACACATGGGGGTTTTATACACAGTTTTAACTTGAGTTCCTCTTATTAAGGAATGAATTTGAGAATTATTCTATGAGGTTAAGAGACATTTGGATTTCCTTTTCTGTGAATTTTGCCCATTTTCTGTTGATGTTTTAGTCTTTTTCTTATTACTTTATAAGAGGTGTTTTTACATGAGGGGAATTAGCTCTTTATCTCATTTCCATTGCCAATACTTTCCTCCTTTAACATTTATCTTTTGCCCATGTTTTTGTCACTTCTGCCACATGGGAATTTGATAATAATGTCATTCTTTTCTTTTATAGCTTCTGACTTTTTGTCAGACTTTACAAAGGCTGGTCCCACTTTGAGAGTGTTAAAACAATCCTCCCATTATTTCTTCAAATACTCTTTAAGATTTCCTTTATTTAGTGTTTACTTTTCTATAAAAACCCAAACAGATTTTATTTGAGTTATAGTGCAAAGCTGATAAGTAACACACTGTTGACTGTTTTTGTACTTCGAGGGATTTTCTAGGTCATCGATGTGAGTCATACAGTGAGTGGGTGAGACGCACGCGTGTGTCCTGGACGCCATGGCCCCTTCGCACAGACACGCTCAATAAACAGCGGCTGAATTAATGAGTGGTGACTGTAGTGAGGAGAGACTACATGGAGAAACTACATTACAGAAATAACTTCTGGGTACATACATACATAAGATCTTACCCCAGGGACTTTAAAACTGTCTTTCTAAAAATATACGCATAACGTGCAATTCAAGATCTCAATCATTTTTAAGCATACAATTCAGTAGTGTCAATTATATTTACATTTCAATTGTATTTACATTTTTGTGCAACCAAACTCCAGAAATGTTTTCATCCTGCAAAACTGAAACTCTATAGCCATTCTCCTCTCCCCCAGCCCGACAACCACCACTCTACTTTTTGTCATATGAATTTGACTATTCTAGATTCTTCCTATAAATGGAATCATACTAATTTGTCTTTTTGTGACTGGTTGATTTCACTTAGCACAATGTCCAAGGCTCATCCATACGGCAGCACATGTCAGAACCTTCCCCAAATTTCCATGTTATGTATCTACCACATTTGGTTTATCCACTCATCTGTCAATGAGTGGCTGGGTTGCTTCCAAACTTCTTAGGCCTGTATCAACCTCACTTAGCACAAAGCCTGAATTTTCTGCACATTAATGTCACTGTAATTATACATTAACATGGCATTAGGGAGGTATTCGCAATTATAATTGTTTTATTCTTATACAAAGACAACCTATAAACAGGTTTTGAGCAGGGTGACATGATTAGATCTGTGTTGTAAGAACTGCAAGGGAGAACCAGCCTGGCTTGGGGACACAACTTCCTTGTTCCAGAGGCTACACGCTAATGACTGCAGGGGCGGGGCAGGGAATGTGTCCATCAAGCAGGTGTAATTAAAGGGAAGGGCAGGGCCTGTGGCAAGTTGAGGTAGCTCCCCCCTGCTTTCTAGATGTGTTCCAATTTAAACAATAAACACTAGTCAAAGGAACATTCTTCTGGGTAATTAACAAGCAGCCAGTTGGCTACTGCTACCTGCTCCCTCAGTGCATAACCACACCGTAGAGAAAAACTGTTTTCTTTCCTTTTTTTAACCAATTAGTTATTTTAAGGTTGTTAAGCAATTAAAGAAATTAAAATGCCTAAAATCAAATATCCTTCAGGCCATATGCTGGAAACCCTGACAATTTAAAAGTATCTTCAAAATATTTTAACAGGTTAAACAATTTGAAATACTCTTCTTGCATTCCAGAAACTAATATCTTCAGTGTTCACATGTGGTTCATAAAGCTAGCCAAAGGTACAAACCACGCCTAGAGACATCTGGATCATTGCATCAGCTTAAATCCTAGAGGCACATGTTGACAAGTCACGGTGCCAATGTTTTCAGAAATTAGGAGTATAGATCATAAGTAAGACACAGTTGAGAAACTTGAATTTTGAGTCACATTCAAGTTTCCTGCTTTAGTCTTTTCAACCAATTCTTGCTGAAGTAGATTTTCATCAGGAACACATAGTTGCTAGTTTTTATGCAAGGTGGTATTTATTTTTATTAAACCTTACTTCTCATTTTAGAGATAACAGGCATGAGTCACAGGAAAGATATTAAATCTACAAGATAATTATTTTACATGTGGTTCATCCATGACTGAGGTGCCTCCAAATGCCTAAACTCCATCCTAGAATGAAAATTAAATAAGTTTCAAAGTCATTCTGAATCTAAGGGACCGCTAAGATAGCATTTCTTTATCAAAGAATCATAAATTGGTAATCTGGATCATTTAAAATGATTTCTCTTCTCAGGTGCCTCCTCCACTGGCTTTCCAGAGCATTTCACCAATCCCCATGGCTTCAGGAAGCATCATAAAGCAGAGATTCCCACATCTACAACTCCAGTGTAGTATTCCTTAGCACCTGTGCCATATATCCCACCTTGTACTGTACAAATATAACCAGGGTCCCTAATGAGCAGATTCTAACACATCTACACTGAGATCGCCCTCTTTCTCTCTCCCCTTCACATGTTCTCTTCCTATAACCACTGCCAGTGGGCTGACCTCCACTGCTCTGTGAGCCCCTGAACAAGAATGGCCATCACTCTTCGTCTTTGTTCCCCAGGGCCCAGCACCGACTCAGTGTTCACTCCAACTTTGCTGAGCAAATGAAGATTTAAAGCCTTTTATGTAGTCAGCAATGAAAGAAAAAAAATATGAATGAAAAAATGCCTTTCCTTTCCTTGATATATTAAGCTGAAAATAGCATGGCAATTAGCTAGGAATGACCCCTGAGAACGTGCATGTTCCCCTTCCTTCTGTAGCTAACTCACTTAAAACCTAGAGTGTTCGGGACACTGGGAAAACATAATTTAGCCATTTAATGGCTATAAATAACTCTTAATTTTCTCTTATAATATTGGGGTCGGGGGTGTCTTCTGCTGCATGTAATATTATTCCTGCTTTCTCTAGAACTCTCTGCCATGTTCAGCTCCTGAGCTTTTCAACCTGTGGTCAGCAAACTCATTCTCCTGACAGTGATCTATCGCTAACTCCTGAGGAAGCTCTTCCACATGAACATCGTACATGTGTCATCTCACGTGGTCACACATGTGATGGCTAGTTCTTGGGCACTTAGATATCTGCAAAGCACTCTGCTGTGAGGAAGATCGAAAAGTCTCTGCTGTGGCACAGATATACAGCAACAAGGACTGCACGAGGAAGAGAAATACAGATGTGCAAAGGGACGTGGAGAACAGAAACGGGATCGCTGAGCACACTCTGCGCTGACCGGAGGACAGCAGGGAGAACACTTGCCTGTGGGAGCGTGGCTGGGTGACCATCACCCACACACACGAAGCCTCTTAGTAAATAATATAGTTATGGCATCATTCTCAAGAAGTAAAACGAACCATGGGGCCATTACCCAGGAATCGTCCCCTATCTTGCTTTCAGAAGATCACCCCCCATCCTGCCCCTTGGCATCTCTTTGCCAGACTCAGTGCCTCTAATTGTCCCCTGAATCCCGAATCTTTATGTCTCCCACTGAGGTTTAGTCCCAGATGAACCCGTCCCCTTTGACCTCCTGAATCTTTTGCTTTCCAAGGGAGCTTTTCCTCCCATCTTCAAATACGTGCTCTCTTCTCTGAATTTAAACATATATACACTCTAGTCTTATTCTGCTTCACTCTTCTATGATTTGCCTTATTGTCACTCCTAAACCTCTAGAAATAGAATCAATCAAAAGAAAAAGTAAAGACAAAAAGAAAATCGACTGTTTTATAGGAGGAATGCTGCCCAACTAAATTACAGGAAATGTTCTGTAACCATCCCAGAGCCTTAGGGGAACACACACACACACACACACACACACACACAGAGTAAGGAGGGAGGTAAAAATAGCCACTGAACTGTTGTGACTGAGCTGAGGGACAAGGCCACCTGGCCATGCAGACGTGCGGAGGCTGCAGGGGCTGGAGCAGGGCACTGCCGGACTCTGGTGTTCAAGACAGATGCCCCCTAGTAACTCGGAGTCCAATTTCTCTGTCTTTGAAACCAAGGGGTCCAATTACTAAATTGGCATATTTTAAGCTCTTTTCCATGAAATATCACCTTCACGCAACCTCAGTACACATCTTAAATGGTCATTAGCTATGAAAGAATAGCAATCTGTTAAGTAAAGTGAACTGTTAAGAACAATAACAACTGACCTCTCGGGAGGATGAATAGCACTTTCACACAACTGCGTGCTCAGTCCTCACACGGACCCTCTCAGCTAGGATTGCATCATCCCCATTTTACAGATGATGAAACTGACCCTCGATGGGCTGACACGTGCAGAGTAGCAGTACAGGATTCCAACTCGGGCCTGCCTGAGTCTACTCCCTGTGCTCCTAGGCACTATGCTGCCTCCTGTAATTCATGGGCTGGAGCTGCCACGCTACAGAAAACACAGGGACTAACATACATCATGTCTCCGCAGGCGAAACACACTCACACACACGTCTTATACACACACGTAATAAATGTCCTCTTTTGGAACACCAGGAAAGTATTTTCTTCATCATAAACAACTAGAGGAAAAAATAATATAAAACAACAAATAATCTTATTCTGTGGTCATCACAAACATTAGAGACAATTAAGCAAGGTCACAAATGTTTTCTGAAACAAATCAGACACACTGGCCTCCAATCGCTCCGGTACCTGGTTTTTCAAAGGCCCAAGGAAGCCTAGATTTTCTGCCATCCGCTGAGCTTGGCTGTCCTTTATCCCTTCGATAATGTCAATTTGCTCCTGGTGAAAACAAATCAAATAAACAAAATTCAGATCGTCAAGTGAGAAGACTTACAACCTCAAAAGAAAAATGCTTCATATTTATTTGCAAATGACTAATTAAAGTGTGGCACGTTTCCAGAGATCTCTGAGTGGGGCTACTGCAGCTGCCTATAGGGTATGTTTTAATTAGCAGACCATCTATAAAACAGCCTTTCCAAAAACTATATAATTCTTCAGGGTGGCATGTTGACAAGACAATCGGATGCCAGTTTTCACTTTTAATTACTATACAGATGGCACTGACGAATATTTAGGCAGTAAATTTTTATGACATCTTTGGAAGCCTTCCAAAGTAAGGTTTTCCTGCCTCATATTGCTATTAAGTTTAGAGCTTGTCACATAGGTTAAATATTACTTTATTATGATTTACATACTCTGTTGATGATGACAATTATGAATATCTTAGCTCTACAAAGTGCCATTTGCTCCTAGGTACTAAGCACTGCTTAGATGTGTACATTATTTTATGCATTCTCTTAACAAATGGAATGACTTTTTTTTTAATCTTTTTAAAATTTATTTGGGTGACAATGGTTAGTAAAATTACATAGGTTTCAAGTGTACGATTCTGTAATACATCATCTATATATTGCATTGTGTGTTCACCACCCAGAGTCAGTTCTCCTTCCACCACCATATAGTTGATCCCCCTTTCCCCTCTTCCACCTCCCATCCCCCTTACCCTCTGGTAACCACTAAACTCTTGTCTGTGTCTATGACTTTTTGTTTGTTTGTTTGCTTGTCTTGTTCCTTTGTTGTTTCCAGTTTTATATCCCACATATGAATGAAGTCATATGGTTCTCGACGTTTTCTGTCTGACTTAGTTCACTTAGCATGATAATCTCAGGATCCATCCATGTTGTCGCAAATGGCAGTATTTCATCTTTTCTTATGGCAGAGTAGTGGAATGGCTTGTTCTAATAAGTCATGTTAATTTTGAAAATGTCTAGGTATTACAGGTATCTCCACTTTCTGAAAGTTTGCTTTACACCACTTCACTTTCACTTTTACCAAAAAAAGAAAGAAAAAGAAAAGTGAATGCAGGCAGTGCACCTTGAGCCAAGAGAGTGGCCCTGGCCCCACCAATTCCTCCTCCGAGGACCACATTCAACATCTCAACGTCAAGCCACTGGAGCTTTGAACTGTATTTGTGAGAATCTCTGCTTTATCTTAATTTATTTTGTGTGTCATTAGCAAGATGTGTTCTAGCAAAGCTTCTTTGCTTCACACTATTTTGGCTTACAAAAGGTTCCATAGGAAATCTCTACCTTTGAATAGCGGGGTTAACCTGTATTCGTAAACCAGCATGTAAAGTCTCAATTTAACTTCCAAGACAGTAAACTTGAATACATAACATTGATAAAAATATTTTCAAACCAAATTATCAGTACTTTACACAAAGAGGTTCAAGAATTTAATTTCCCACTTTTGGAAAGGAAACAAAATCACTTTCTAAATGAAATAGTGAGAATTTCTGCTAGAAATTTTGAGTGTGATTTTTTTGACACGAAATGCCCAGAATTAAAAACTGGAATTACAGCTCAGACATCCTTATATTTTCCTTAGATTCTATTCTTTCCCACGGCTGAAGTAGGTACAGGTGCATTTTATATGCACCACCTTGTTTCATCCTCACAATTCTATGAAATGGCATTACCCCCATTTTAATTTTACTGATTCAAATAATAAAGCTTAGAGACATTGAGAAACTGGCTGGCTAGTTAGTATGTGACCTCAGATATCTCTGACTAGATACTAATCTTAATGAAAGAGAAAAGATTTAAAGGCTTGAAAGATACAAAGAATCTGGACCTTAGAAGGCTTCTATTTCACATCAATAGTGTTGAGAGACACCGAGGCAGTCTCTAGTTCACATCTGGTCTCCTGGGAGAGATTTTTCTAGATCACACATGCTTGTTAAGTAGGTAACAAGAGGAAATGGAAATGTCTCAGTCCTCTTCCACTGCTTAATTCTTGGGGCAGGTTTGATGGAAAAGAGTGAGAGTGGAAGAAAAGGCAGGAAAGACGAAAGAAGGAAGGGAGGGAAGAGAAAAGCAAAGAAAAAACCTTGAATGGTGAATACCTTGGTTCTACCAACTTTCCACTGGATGCCCAGGAAGAAAAAGAACTCACTATCTTCATGCCTTAAATCCCAGAAAGAGATGTATTGCTACCAGCTCAGACTCAACATTAAATATTTAATAGCTTCTGTAACAGCAATCGATAAACATAGCATAGCCAGGAATCGAAACGTACCTTAAAAATAAGTTCTGGATTTGAAGCTGCCACCTCTTCAATGTCAACGCCCCCCTGGGGGCTGCCCACCAGTACGGGGCCGTTGCAGGACCGGTCCATCAGAATCGCAAGGTAGGTTTCTCTGGAAATGTTCAAGGCTTCAGCAACCATCACCTACCACATTAGCAGTAAACTCAAATTAATTCAGCATCAAACTGCTTTCCATTTCGAAATCTATTCAAACTTGCTACACAAGTCAAATGGCTTCCTTTTCAGGCTCTTTAAACCCAGGGAGTGAGCTTCCAGAGATTTGAGAGTTCTTCTCTCCCAGTACACGGTGCCCATTTTCACCTCCTTAATAGATCCTGTTAACTTGTTCAAGTGACAGGTATTGGTTTGCCTCAAGGAACCTTCCTACTTTAATCTTTTTTTCTTCCTTGAGAACCCTGACACCCAAGAAAAACTCCAGGGAAGCAGGTGTAATTTTAATTTGAGACATTATCAGTACAAATGTATTATCACACTGATTATTCTCAAACTGCACTGGTGGAAAACCAAGCTTGGTTGCCAAAGAAGAATTATTTTTACAGTATGCCTCATAGATTTGTATACTTCTGTCCCTTGGATCACTGTATTTTTATTTCAATTTATAGTTTCTTTTAAATTACAAACAGAATATTTGCTTGTTCAAAATTAACGCAAGTGACACCAAAAGTATATACCAAGTTTCCCAAAAAATAAGACCAGGTCTTATATTAATTTTTGCCCCAAAAGATGCATTAGGGCATATTTTCAGGGGATGTCTTATTTTTTCATGTACAACAATCTGCATTTATTCAAATACAATCACGTCATCTTCTTCTGGAACATCGTCATAACGTACTAAATGTGTTCATCTGACTGACGATCTTAACTGGGGCTCATTTTCAGCGTAGGACTTATTTTAGGGGAAACACGGTAAATGAGACAGTGAAAGCAGCCCCCTGCTGCACATACATGCCCCCTGGGCCTCAGTGGTCAGCACTGTCATGAGATGATATGGAACCTCTGAGATAATCAGAAAAGTCGCCCCTTCCTCTGGCAGGATGTGATCACATGCCAGGACCATGGGTGGACAAGAGGCGAGTGGGATGGAAGGACGTGTGCCCCACTCACGGTCTCAGCCAGGTGTGCTTTGGCTCTGTGCCACCTTAATCACTCTGCAGAGCAAACCTAGCAGGAAAAACCACTATCAACTTTTGAGCCTTTTTTCTATGCATCTGCAAGCACGACAGCCATTGAATGGTCCTGCACGAGCAGGCACATGACGTGTACTTGAATAACTGCCTGTCTTCTGGCTTTTAATCGTAATACTACAACTCAGACATCTTTCCAAGTTTCTCTCTCTTCATTGTGACTATATGGTACCTACATGTCAATATTTATTTAGCCACATCCCTGCATTTATATGGGCTTCAACTTTTCTAAAATGTTATTCTGGTGATTATTTCTATATATGTATCTTTGCTCATTTGTTTTACTATCCCTGTACATAAGATACCTAGAAATAAAATGGCTAGGTTTTAGATTCTTCGTATTTAAAATTTGGTAAATACTCTCAAATTGCCCTGGAGAGAGAGAGGCTGTACCAACTTAGACTCACAACAAGAATGATAAATGATGTCTTGGATGACTTTGAAAAGAAAATAAAAACATTTACAAATAATCAGTACTAGAAGTCAAAATAATAAAAAGACTTACACTGATTATCTTAAAAGTAGTTCAATACTAGGTTCCATGAAAAACATTAGATTGAATAGTATCAGATTTTAGCAACTCATGCCACAAAAACACTGCCTTAAGTCACATGAAATGGGATAAATATATGATGATCTAAGAAGCTATAATGGAATGAAAACAGAACTCCTTTTCAAACTTTTGTGGAATTTATCACCAATCAAAAAGAAAATACTTTACAAGGGGCTTCACATTAATTATTTTGTCACAATTGGAACCTCATGAGAATGGAAGTAATGTTTCTTGGCATACATTGTTAGGATTATCTAGAACCATTCCGATTTCAAGTTCACTTTCTAATGCAGAGCTCGTCTAGTGAACAAGACTTAATGACTCTCGACAGTTACTCTTAGAAGCAGCACAACATTATAACTTTTGAGGGTAAGTGTCATTCAAGAGGCTTATTCTTATTCTTCTAAAATGTTGACATGTGCTCTGGATTCCACCACATTTCTATTTGTAAAGAGCAGCTGTTGTCTCAAACAGCTCCTGCTTGGTAGAAATGATGTATCATTCTTTAAGAAACCATCCCCATGAAATGATGATTATCAATAGACAATCCAAGCAATTTTATATGAAGACCTTTTTTTTTTTTTTTTTACATTATTATGCCTTCCAATGACCTAGCATGTCAGAATATTTTAGAAGTTGTTACAGAGAGAACCTAATGGGCTCATGAAAACTCATCCCAGGAGAAACTCAGTTAGATGCATTTCAAAAACAGTTTCATCTGTGGCTGACACAAACCATTTCATCAATGCAGCCTTTTTGTGCAGCCCTCCAGTACAGAAAGCTTTTTAACTTACTTTCCTTAAATTTCACCACTGAATATGTTTTTGTGTTCTTTTTCATACTGTGTTTCTCAAATGGTGGTCTCTGGATGAGTGGCAGTGCATACACTATATGTCACACGAGAATGACTACATGAGATTAAAAGTATCCTCTCAGTTTGTGAACTCACCTCATGGCAGAACAGTACCCATCACTGGCACTGGACCAGGGAGCATGTGATGAATAACACTGTCTCCCCAACCCTTCTGCTATCCCAAGGAACACACCCACAAACACATTGCCACAGATTTAGAAAAACATATCCAATGTGTTAAGACATGTGTATGTGTTGAAGTAACTTCTCAAACAAACTTAGAAATCTAAAGCTTCTATAATCTGGGACTTCTGACTGATGTCCAAGAGTCAGTAAGGAAAAAATACATGATCCTTAAAGTTGTATAAAATGCTGCTGTTATAGAAATGCGATAATACACATTTTACACAGAAAAACGACTGAAACAATGTATGACAATTATTTCTGGGTGGTGAGAATACAAGGAACTTTTACTTTCTAATTTCTATATTTCTGTACTACTGGAATTTTTTACATATGTTAATCACTTTTGCAATCAGAAAAAAAGCTACTTAAAAATAAATCACTCTAGTAGTTTCCTGGCACTGACTCAATTTACAAGAATGTGTTTTATGACCAGTGTTTCAGGAAACTATCTACAAACTAATTTTATGCCTATCTGTCTATATAGGGTAAATCTTCCTTGAGTATTTTATATGCTTTTACAAAGTATCACAAACTCTAATCTAAAAACCCATGTGTCCATAAAAAACAATGAATTCTTACAAACCAAAATATTAATTATGTCCTCTGTTTACAAATTTTGAAGAAGTTACAGAGGTAAAAGCTCATAGCCAGATTTAAAGAGAAATAAAAGTTCTGTGCCAGGCCTAACAAAACCAAAGCAAAGAAACACTTTTGAGTTTTAATCAGTTGTTGCACTTACCTGAGAGGCAGTGGGAAAGGGAAACAACCACCAGCGTTTTGTGAGTGTGCTCCCTTAACAACTGCAAACGCTTCGTGTTCTTAGAGTGAAGGAGCTAATGACGGCGATATGCCAATCTCCCTCCAGCTCAGTGTCCTTTGTGGGAACAGGATAGACACTCTCGTGGTACTAACTAGCCTCAGTTTCCCCAAGCATGGCACACTGGGAGAGATCACTTTCTGTGATGGGGTGGCAACGGAGCAGACAGACGCTGCCCACGGTGTTGGGCCATAATTCTTGTCATGATGGGGCCTTCCAAGCATCTGTGCCTCCCAGGGTTGGGGGGTGTGACCTGGGCAATCGCACAGGGTCCCATCCATACTCAGAAGGGCCACACTTTTGGTCTCTTGATTTAATGTCCTGCTGTAGCTCACCTGAAATTTGAACAAGGATCCTCATGTTTTCATTTCGCACTAGGTTCTGCCATCAGGTAGCCTGTTCTGGTGCCTCGATCCATGATGGGGCCCAGCAAAGGTGAGCAGACCAATGGGAGAGTCAGATTCTGGCCTCAGCTCTGTCCCTCACAAGTTCACAGCCAAGGTGGGCCACTGTGCTCTGGGCTTTATTTTCTGTGTGTGTGTGTGTGTGTGTGTGTGTGTGTGTGTGTGTGTCTATACACACTTGGGTGCCCCAAAAGACCTCACTAATACAACATATAACATAGTAAGGTATACGTGCCCTTAGAAATAAAACACAACAGGTAATTCCGATACCTGAGACTGAGGGTGGGGCCGTGTGGGAGCAGAGAATATCCCTCACTGAATATGACAGCTGCCACACCACACCCTTTCAGCTTTAAAGAGAGATGTCTGCATTCTGAAAGAGAAAGCTATTGCTTCATTCACTCACCCCCACCCATTTTTATTACATGCGGGTGATAATTAATCATATTTCTATTACAGAACCTTTTGATTTCTCCTCAAAGTCATACCACATACTAAATAGTTTACATGTGGTTTAAAAATAAAATGGTGCATTGCCAAAGTGAATTGCTTCATTAGATTTTGTCAAAACTGAAACATTTTTTTAAAAAGCACATACATAGAAAATGACCCAAAGCGTTCATATTACCTTGTTAACTTTCACACCTTCTTTTGGAGTTTGTTTTGTTGCTAGATTATACCCAATCATCTGTTTAGCCAGCTGTCCCACAACTTTAGGGCTAAGAGAGAGAGAGGAAAAAAAAAGAGAGAAAGAAAAGAAAATCAACAACTATGTTGAAAATCATTTTAAAGCAGAATCCATACTGTATTCTCATGTCCACACTGCCCAGGGTCCACCTCCATGCCCAGAATCCACGGGACTTTCTGCTCATATCTACTATGTGCCTAGCACTGTGTCAGTCTTACAGAGGAAAAGCGAGAAATGGAAGGGAGGGAGGGAGAGAGACAGGGAGGGAGGATAACTTACCTCTGCTATCCTCTGACCCCAAATAAATTACAGTAAAGAGACAATGCTGAGATGCATAACCGATTTAGATAAGAGTTGAATAACAAAGACTTGATAGTAGATGATTTGGGAAGCACTGGCCAATGAGAGGGATAAAGCTGAGGTTAAGAATCACAATAAACAAGGAAAGGAAAGGTATGTGACCTGAGAGGAGAGGAAAGTGTTCAGTGCTGGAGACCTGGGACCTAAAGATGAACAGGAAGGCTCAGATACAGGAAAACGTGGGCTCTATCAGACAAGAAGGACAACTGATGCCACTGGTAATGGGGAGCCACTGCAGTTCTTTAATGGGGAAGTGACATTATCGAAGTGGTATTTAACTTGTAAGTGGTATCATTTCCAACATTTGTAACGAATCATTGATTGTCTAGGCGAGACCGAGGGTCAAGTTTTCAACAATGACTAAAGATAAATCTTTTCATGGAAGCAGAAGGAAAACTGGGGCATTGCCAGAATCTGCCTATAATTTGTTTCCTCTGTTTGCTAGCTACCGCTCCTACCCCCATCCCAACACTTTCTCTCAGTGCTGCTTTCAATAATGAGCAAGATCTTCCACAAACTGGTTGGCCCACAAATGAGGAATTAAAATCTCTAGACTTACTCTTTTGTCAGATGAACGCCTCCTTTCAAACCACTACTGAAGATACCTTTTCCTCTTCCTCCAGCTAAGATCTGTGCTTTTAAAACAATTTCTTTTGCATCTGAAAAAGGAAATCCAGAGTAGGTAGTTGATTTTAAATTCTTTTTTTTAAGCGACAAGACACAAGGAAAATGGTAATGACACATCACCTCCAAAAGTGGTAAAAGCTCTCAAACCAACTTTGAAAATGAAGGCGATAAAGAACTTCTAAAAACATCAATGCGCCTAAATGCAAAGGCTGTTTATCAAGCATATTCAAATCTCTCCTACTAGTGGAATCTAATGCTCCACTATCCCAAGGGAAAGCAAGGCGTGTGCTCCCTGTCTCTTTTGAGTGTCAGAAGATGCTAAAGAAATCCAGGCTGGAGGTGTTAACTTCACTGTGTAATGACACTCCCATGTAGCAGAGGCACTACTCTGCCAGTCAGAGACCCTAACTACCTGTCAGTCATCGGCGAGATCAAAGGAAGACCGGATTACCTGGAGAAAAGGTTTAAAGACAAGATGCAAAGGGAGAATGTAGTAACTGCATTCTTGGACACTAAGTTTTCTGAGCAGTTGTTCTATTTGTTGGTAGGATTGAGTAGGTAGGAGGAAACTAATTACAACTAAAAGCTAGTAATATTTTTCAAATGTTGGTGGGGTAACAAAACATCCCAGGGAAGGTGGTTGTGGAATCTTCTTTTCTCAACACACTCAAGGAAAGAGTGAACTGTCTGATCTTGACCTTTGATATCTTTATGGGCCTGGCAGAGAAGGTGGGTGTGTGAAGCAGCCCTGTGACAGAGATGGGGCCTTCAGCAAACGGCAGAGCTCCCCTCCTCAACCACCAAAAAGAAAGAGAAAGGCAGCCCACAAATCAAATACGTTTAATAACCCATACATCTTTGGGCCATAGCTGGCATCCTCATGATTCATAGTTGTCCAAAACCAGAGAACTAAGTCTGACAATCTTCTATAAGGCTCTAATGGTTTTCTGGCTCAGCATACCAGGTTTAGAATCCAGACTTAGGTGTTAATCCAGCCATATAGCCTTACTGAGCTGTGCAACATTGGGCAAGTTACTTAATATCTCTGAAACTCAGTTTACTTCATTGTGAAATGATGATAAAGATTCTTTTAAAAATTAAATGAGATAAATGCATGTGACTGCTTTATCTCAAGTGCCTGAAAACTCATGACTAAAGAAAGATTATTGCCACAATCAATAGTTCATTTATTACCTTTGTATATTGTAAAGATTCAAAAGGATTATTTCCACCTGAGCAGACGTGGTAAAAAAAAAAATTGTTGGTATCTGCCACCATTCATGAGAGCTTAAGTGTGGGCTATGTCGGCTGAGACTGCTAATGTTCTCGTTACTCGTAGGCAAGCAGGCAAAGTACAAACAGAGGGAGCCAGCGAGGGTTTTATCATGAAGGAACTGGGAACTACAGAAGGATGACACTATGAAGGCATTGGTAAGACAGTCAATTTGGCTGATGCAGACAAGATTATTAAAGTTCCTCGTCTTCATTTGTTGGTCCTCCTTTTTCCTGTATTTGCTTATACTCAGAAAACCAGGCTCACCTTCTCTCAAAAGCTCTTTCTTTGTGGTACCTCCCCAACAATTGTTTCTGCCCTGGATGTGAACCATCATAACATCAGTCAAACCAAGTCTTATTATAAATGGGTTTCCATCAAACTGAGTAGAAGACAAGCTATGATGACCACTCATTATCAGAAACTGACCAGGAAAGGAACTGAGTAAAACAGAATTCTTAGGCTAATGCATGTAAGACAGTGATATGAGCGAGGACTTTGGAGTTAAACAGACCCAAGTTACAATCTCTCAGTCCTCTTGTCACTTTCGTAGTACAGAAGAGGAAACAGAGGCTCAGAAAAGTAAAAGCAGCAGCCTGGCTTAAAATGGGCAAACTAATCTACAGTATTAGAAAAGGTGCTTATCTCAATAGCTAGCACATTAAAAAATAGCCAAACTATGATAGCTATCATCATTATAATCAACCAAAATAGTGGTAGACAGGAAGATATTCCCTATATCTCTTTTTAAGACATCAAGTGGAAAAAACATTTTTTGCTGTCTACTCAAATTTCTAATTGTGATCTCTTCAAATTCTTTTAAAAGGATAAGCTGCATTTCATTGCCATTAGCATTTTTCATATCCTTGCCATCGGAAGAAAGAAATGCTTTCTTCTCTGAGCTTTCTAGCAGCAAAACTTGAAAGCCAGACAGAATGCCTAATTGGTCACTGTTAACTGGCACTACACAGGCCGACTGACGAGCTTTAGGACTAACCATCAAGAAACACAGCTGTTGCCTCCACCGAAGCGTTGCCAATCACGTGTGTCACTATTTGACCATGTGTCATGTCAAAGGACTCCATGTGACCCATTTGGTAGTCTAACCAACCACTTCCAATACTGTGGAGACATATATTAGGTCGGGCAAATAGAAAAAGGGAAAGGAAACAATCCATGTACAAAAATAAATGCACGACAATCATCGCTTCTGGTCAGATCTCCAGGGCTTAATCAGTACAGCAGGTTAGCAGCGCAAAGTTAAGGGAGTTATTCTCATCTGGAGGAAAATTCACATGAAGCAACTTAATATATGCGGTTCTTTTAATCAAGGTATTGAAAATTAAGTAAAGTGACCAAATCCTACTGACCAAATCCTAACTAGTCTTTTCATTCAGTATTTACCAAGTTGATTCACACTTAATGTCATTATTTCCATTTTATTTAAAAATCTGATTTCTCCAAAAACTCATTTGGGAGGCTTTTTTTTTTTAACATTACCTCCCTAGCCCCCAACAGAATTAGAAAAGAATACCCCACACACAACACTCAGCTTTTGTCTGAATACATAAGATGGCTTAACCATATTTTAAGATAGTAAGCTAAAAGGAGATGGAAAGGTGTAATAGGTTTTGTATGGAAATAGATTATACCTATCTATACATTGATAACCATATTATTGGACTCTGAGTGTTATAATCCAGGTATGTATACCGCAAATTCCTTGCACTTAACTATGTCTATGTGCAGTAGCCAAAATATTATGCAACGTATTCATTTTAGTATCTTGTTCCTTTCCTCACAAGTTTCTAATAAGCAGCAGTGTTCATGGCTAGCCTTCCACTCAGGTTTGCTGGGAACCTGTTTACTATCATATATATATATGATATATATATACATACATACATATATATACATACATATATATATATATATATATATATATATATATATATATATACACACTTTAGGAGAAAAAGCACTGTAAGAGACATACTTGATAAACTTATGTAAGACTGTCAAATACCTTATCAGTTAAGAGAACAATATTTATAGCCATTTAGGAAGCCTAAAAACATTCCACACCACGGACTTGTTTAGTTCTATTAGCTGCATTAAAATAATGCTTTCTCAAGTGATTTCCTCTCATTTTTTACCACACGTGTTATGCTAATTATAATAATACAGTTTTATAGCAAATTTTATAGTCCTCCAATAGTCCCATGCTGGGTAATAAACATTTTTGGAAGCATTATTAAACCTAAAAGGAAAAAAATAAATAAATTCATTAAGGAAAGCATAACCTATATAGAATAAATAAGAAATGTTTTTACTTAGGCAAGCTTTGTAAAACTGGTTCACTTTGTTTTTTTCAAGATGCCATTCAGACAGCATATTTATGCCACATATTGTCCACATGACATTGTTTGGAACCATAAGCAAATAGACCATGGTAAATATCTGAAAATGTTTATCAAGAATCTTGATAAAAAGAAGCTATTTTCCACTATCTTTTTAAAACAGTTTAGTGATGAAATGAATGTTTGTGTTACCGAACTGGTTTTTATTCAGCATTGCTCTCTTCAAAAATATACTACTTTTCTAAATGCAGAATGCAACACTATTTACACTGACATTGCAGTGAGATGACTACTATGAACGCCATCGATTTCAAGTCAATAGCATTGGAATTGTTGGAGGAACTATGATTTCTATGGTTCACTGACTGCAGCAAAATTGGAATACTCAGTTTTCAGTACAACTGCATGGTATAATTGCTAGCATGGCGATCACCTTTCATGAGGTTTGATAGAATTCTTAATTGAGAAAGTTAAAATGTATGTCAGATTTACCTATTGCTATAAGGCAAGGAGAAAGGGGAGGGTGCGGCAAAAGGTGAGTCGAAAGATATTAGAGAAAAATGAAACTTTAAAAAGAACACATAATTATAAGGTGACAAGTTAGAAGCCTAAGTGCCAATTTCCCAATGAAAATGAGCTAACTTCTGTGTTTTCATTATGACCCTAGAACCCAAACTTAAAATTGGAGAATCACGCATCTTCAGTCATTACTGTAATATTTCCTGTAGACTATTTCCTATTTCCTCAAATTGTAACAGGTCACTGGTAGTAGGTCACTGTAGTGACTCTTTCCATAAACCCAATGGCATCTCTGAGCCTAAAACAATTATTTCAACTTTCAACATATCGCACATGGGTTCACCAATGTTGGGACAGAGAATTTCAAACATACAAAACTTCAGAATAATATATTTCACTACTGGTCACATCTCTTGACTGAATTAGGGTTAGAGATACTTGGCTTCCATCAGACTGCTAGCCACCAAAGATTAAAATTGCACATACCTAACAGTGATTTTCAAATATAAGTCAAAGATGGAACTAGAATCATCTCTAGGACCAGGGTTTTGTGACACAAACAGGAAGTTTTCCAGGGAGACACTATTTCATATTAAGAAATCCTTACTGATAAGACTTTTTATGTGAGTTTTAAATCTTAAATTTCCTAGTAAATATGGTGGCCAATTAATTCCTTATTATCTAAAGTAATTCCTTCATTTGGATAGTGTGGATATATGAAAATGCCACTTTGAATAGATTACTGATTATAAAGTAGATAATATTATTACCTCAACACAAAACATGCTTTTGTTTTCAAGAGAAAAATTTTAATTTTAGTTCCTATAAAAATTCCTAAAATATCATAAATCATTGTTTTTACATATTGCCATACTCCTTAAAATACTGTGTATTTATTACTACATTATAGACTTCATTAAAATCTATAATGACAAATTAGCCTACTCGCCTGATTTTGTCACTGTTGTTAATTATATTCATAACCATTAATACACACTTCGTTGGTAATAAAAATATTAAAGCAAGATAAAAATTACCTCCAGAAAGGCTCAATTCAGTTGTGATATCTTACTCTTTCTGTAGTCTAGTACTAATAAAGCAATCTTACATTTTGCCTATAAGATTAAAATATATATTTCTGTAAGAAAAATTAAGGATAGAACATCGTAACATTGATGGTAAAAATACCCTGTGATCTTATTCAAGTACCTATAGCTAATCAAATAATTTCTAGTAGTATAAGACTGCAACCATAAGATATTAAACAAATCTTTTTGCAAATGAAAAATGAGAATTTTTTTAGGAAAAAAAATGTTCTATAGAAGAAATTTCCAAAAGAAATCTACTGTGTTTAATACAGATTGCAGGATGGACTAAAGATATACATTAATAAAGGGATCTGTGTAATATTTGTAACTTCAGCCTAGAAATCCTAGAAAAAGACATGGAAAATGAAAAGCAGTTATGAACACCACGAGCATTGCTACTGTATTTTGTGGTACATTTGAAGGGGAAGGATAAAGGAAAACCAGCTATAATTTTTTTTTTCTTTTTTTGTTCTGATTTTCACACCAAAGACGCATCCAGTCAAGGTTCCATTAGTGAAGCAGCAGCACTCTGAATTATGGATAAAGGATTGACTGTAGGAATTAAAGCTTACACAATTGTGGGAGACTCGGAGAACATATCCCGGTTAGGGCAAATCCCTCCTTCAGCAGCAGACATCTGGAAACTACCTAATAACAGGGACACGAAAGGGGATCTCTGATTGATCTTGACCAGTGACGAACAAGATGGGAATAAAACGTGGCAATACCCAGAACCGATATGGGAAGATAAACTCACAAAGCTTTTATCTTCAGTCAACAGGGATGACTCTGAAATTTAAAATGTATGTAATATAAATATTGCACCCGTATTTAAAGATGTTTCTTTCACTTTCACAGCCATATTACTAGTATTCTGAGATCTCCCACCTTTTCGATTAGAAATCTTCATCTTTTTCCTATTTCCTCTTACGTAAGTCACTTCCTCTAACTGGCCCTCCTTTTGGTGAAAGATGCTCTCATCCTTCTGGAATCCGCTGGAAACTGTCTGGAGCCTGCTCCGCTGTCTGGTGACCGTCCTCATTCTGCTGCCCAGGATCTACTGCCCACACCACTGTTTCCCTTAGGCTGCTCCCTTTCCACCATCAAAGATCCCTCAGCTTCTCGTGAGTGGGTCCTTTCAGAGGACCCAGATCCCCTAGCAGAGTGGCTCAGCCCCGGTGACACAGCTTTTCCCTTTGCAGCAGAGTATCTATTCCAGAGGGGACACACTCTTCAGTGAGGCACAATCTCATCCTAAACCTGAGACCCCTGTGTCCTCAGAGCAGCAGCCCCTGCTGCCCAGCAGTCTCCTTTCCTCACTCACAGAGATCACCTTGCAGGAGCCCTTACATTGCTAATCAACTCTGCTCTTTAGAAACATCCACTATCAGGCCCATTATATGTCTGATTTCCCAATTGCCGAGAACGTTCAAAATCCCTCACACAGACTCCTGAGGTCAGTGCCAATCAAGGAATAGGATTGGGCACCTGTTCCATACTCCGGAGAAATTCATGATGCTTAAGGAGCATCTGGAATGTGTGACCTAAGACAGGAGGTCTACGTGCCCAATGCTCACAAAAAACTGTGCGATAGAGAAATCTAACTTTGATAAAAATCAACTGCAGAAATAGCGATTTTCACTGCAAAGTAATTATAATGGTGAAACACTAAAAACAACCAAAATGTTCATCAGCATTTGGACATTCGGGATTGGAAAATAAATTTTATATATCCACATAATGAAATAATATAATATTTGTATACATTATATATATATATATATAACATATATATTATATATACATCTTAACCATGATTAAGCATTATCTTTATGCATGAACTTGGGAAAATGCCTGCATACACTCTAAGCTTCAAACACAACTTAATGATTAATATTTTAAAAAATAAATACATTTGTGAATAGTCATAATGAAATCTAAATGGATAATGAAACTATAAAATGAGGTTATCTTAAAGGGCTAAGGAGTAGTATTATGGGTGGAACATTTTATCTTTTCAGTAATGATTTAGATGTTTTATGCAATTATCATGTGTTGTCATAAAAACAAATAATTCTAAAAGTTTAAAATGTAGTAAAAACGTAGGTAGTCATCCATAGTAGTTTATCTTAAATATTTAAGTGTTCCTCTCTGTATCAGCCTTCATAATTTTACTATATTGGGTCAGGGTGCCTATATCTAGGGAGGCCTTCAAAAGACTCTTCGGAAACACAGCTCATGACCTCCTAAAGTGTCATGCAAGAAAATCGAGAGTGGCAGAAAATTGTGTTTTGCCATTTTAAAACATGTGTTGAGCACATCTAAAACATCTACTGTGGGCATTCAAAGATTTAAAAAAAAGTCATGGTCACTGTATTCCAGAAACAAAATCTAATGGAGTAAATAGATACAAACAGATAATTATTGAAAAACGTGAATGGTATAATAAATATTTAGAACAAAGTACAGTGAGAAGGGAAAGTGGTATCAAGTCAAGCTTAGCTACAAAAAGGAGAAGAGCCATACAAAGAAGAGTATTTGATGGGTGTCACAAAGAAGAGCTGAGAGTCTTCCAGGCAAAGAGGGCTGGGGGACAGAAACAGGAAGGGATACCAACTAAGTCATCCACTTAAATTAGAAATCACTATGGCACACTTCAAACAAAGGAGTGAGGCATGCCAGGTTTCAGCACTGAGAATCACTCAAATTTGTTATTTCAGATGTTCGGAAAACCTCTACATACTAAAGTTTATTTCTCTTGTGGGGGCTAAAAAAAGTAATACTCTTCTTCGCACCCTCTAAGTTCTTCTAGCTGGGCTAATAGTCAAATTAACTGAGACAAATTCACAGGAGAAAATCAAATGTTTAATACATGTGTGGGGGGAAATCACATAAACATGAAAATTCCAAAGACTGTGAGGCAACATTGGGTATATAAGAAATTTTTGGACAAACGAGAAAAGAAAAAAGGAGTATTAGATTTCAGAAGTGAGAATGGACAATTTACAGGTAGTTGAAGAAGAGAGGAACATACATGGCAGGGAGGGTCTTGCTGGGCCATTCAGAAACCATGGGACATGGGGTATCCAGCTAACAAGGCTTGGAGTCTTCCACACTAATGCTAGGATGGAAATTCTTAATGTGATTAAGCCACGGTTCCTTCCTAAAGCAGGTTTTCGTTTGTTTGTTTGTTTGTTTGTTTGTTTGATTTATTGGGGTGACAATTGTTAATGAAATTACATAGATTTCAGCTGTACAATTCTGTATTACATCATCTATAAATCCCATTGTGTGTTCACCACCCAGTGTCAGTTCTCCTTCCATCACCATATATTTGATCCCCCTTACCCTTATCTCCCTCCCCCCACCCCCCTTATCCTCTGGTAACCACTAAACTATTGTCTAGTGTCTATGAGTTTTTGTTTCTCATTTGTTTGTCTTGTTCCTAAAGCAGGTTTTTCTAGCTGAATCTCTTGGGCAGAAAAGGAGGCAGGAGGCTCCAAGCTTCCTTCTAAGTCTTATTACTTAATAAACAACTTAAAAATCAATATCCCAAAAAGGCAGCTTCAGGGTGGAAAAACATTGGTTCCTTTCACCCTATATTCAAGAACAGCACATAAACAGAAAAACACATTCATGGTTTTTGTTAAATTTAGTTATTTTACCCTAAGTGCATTTAAGATCTCTAATACTTTTATCATGGTGGTCTTAAAAAAGCCCCCAATCTGGTAAGCTAACTTTCAAACAGGGCCCCTATCAAAGCTCTCCAAGGTGTCCTTGAGATGCAAACTAAGAAGCATTTATAAGTACCTGTCCAGCCCCTCCTAACCCACAAATAAACAGACACTCCCAACTTAAAATGTGCTACAATTCCAAATGACAGAGATATAGAACTCCAACAATGGCCTGGTGATATTGCCATCAAACAGAACCCAGGAGGTTTTTATTTTCTATTTTGAAGAGCTAAAGTGGTTGATGACACGCTGGAGTTAAGCAGAAGCCAGGAATGACCTACCTCAAGGGAGATGAAAGATCTCAGAACCACTTGCCCACGATACACACATCTACTGAGGCCCAGAATAAATTGTTATGTCGCTTTCAAATTGCACTGAGTTGTAAATTGCAATGTCTTGCTCTTTTATTGCCTGTCCTGATCCATTCATTGTGTCTGAAATCTAAATCTATTGCTTGAATGTTAAACACAGAGGACTTTAGATTGCATCCTGGAGGATGAAACCGTGCAATTTCAGTGAACTGAGAAGAGTTTATATTTGGCTGACTTTCAAGGGCTGGGAAGGCCTGAGAATTATTCTGTCCTTTGCTCTCTATGCTAGCTTTCTTTGGTTTCCTTCCTTCCTTCTTTCTTCTCTTCCTCCCTGCCTCCTTCGTCCTTCCCGCCCTTGTAATTTCCCTCTCTCCCTTCCTTGTAAAGCTTCCAAGTTATTTAGGGGCACAGTCAACTCTATCTGAGATAACTAACTTCAGTTTCCACAGCCAGACAGCTCAGCACTGACTTCAAATCCCACGTCCCATCACACCCTCCTCAAAACCACTCCCAAATAAGGACTTATGAACTCTAACCCCTGTGAATTAAAGAACTCATTAGCAACCTGCTCTATATCTGACCTCAGAAGCCACAAGTCACGGCCCTGCTTTCTTGGACTGTCTTCAGAACAAAACATTTCGGATTATCTTTGAAGCGTTCAAGGTAGGGTGGTCTCTTCTGGGACTTTGTGTATCTTTTTTAAAAATGCATGGTTTGTGCAAGAATTCATACAGGAGGGAGCCAGGCTAAGTGTTATAAATAGAAAATTAAGGAATTAACAAGTTTGTGTGCATTTTACTTCTTGGGGAAAATAATAATAAAATTTTGTTGAGTTGACTTTGGAATCGTAACACCTAATACAATATAGGAAAATACCCAAGAGCTAGCTGGCATCCATATCTGGTAAAACTAAAAGGAAATTCTGGCAGCTTTTAAATAGTTCTCCAGTGGTATTAGCATGGCAGAGAAATCAAGTCCTGTTTTACACTTGACCAACCCTTTCAGTGTACCTTTGGAAATCCCAATCACTGTAAAACATTTATGTCATGATTCACATTTCATTATCGCAGCTGAGAAGCTATGCATATACGAGTAAGTCTACTCCAACCCACTGACAGCTCACTGCCCTTTCAAAATGCGGCCAGTATTTGTTCTATATCCCACTCTCTCCTTTAACACCATAGTTGTTTTTTTTTACTGTTTTCCACTCAGCTTCCAGCAGCGTGCTATCAGACATCCAGAAGTAAATGGCACCCCCACAGAATGATCTGAAATACTCCTTTCGTCCCCTTACACTGGTATCCTTAATCCCAGCTGACCTTTTCTCTTTGCTTTCCAACACGAGGTTGGAACAGCTGTCATAATGCATAACATGATTCAACTGCGGAAGCGAGGAGAGCTTGTTACCCTAGAATTTCCCAGGACACTGGTCCACAGAACTAAAAACAGGAGATGGCCTAGTCTTAAGCAAAGGGAGCAATTTTTACAACCAACTAAATTAACACAGACTCAGGAAGGCACAAACTCTAACAGAGCAGATGCCACCCCTCGTCTGAAGTCCCTTCCAGTTCAAAGGAGATGCCATGCCAAGGGGGATCCAGAGATCCAGGGAGGTGTTCTGTGAAACTCCATGAAGCCAGTCTCCGCTTTGCTAACCACACCCCTCACACCTTCTTCAGGGTGAAAGTTTCTACTCAAGAGCATACACAGCACGAGGCAGAATGAGATCATCCCCTTCTCCTGAAAATGACCAAATGCGAACACCAAGCACATCGTGGGCCCTCAGCCTAAGATCATTCATTTATAAACCTCACTTACTTTGCACTGTGAAATCATAATCACAGTTTGTTAGGAGCTTACTACGGAGTAAGATTTGCGCTCAGTATATTCCTTATCCACAGTTAACAAATAACCCAACTGAGATCGCACCATCCAGTCACACAGCTAGCAAGAAGCAGAGTCAGGATTTTTAAGCTAATAAAATATTCTAGAGATTATGCTTTAACCTCTTCACATAGAGCATCATTATTGGGTTTTTCCTTCAATGTTTTATTAGAAAAATTTCCAATCATATATAAAAATCGAACAAGTAAACATCCACATATTCACCACCCAGATTCTACAACTGCAAACACTCCATGACATTTGCTCTGTCACTTATTTCTCCATCCATCACAGCACTTCTTATTTTTTCATTCATTTCAAAGTGAGTTGCAAACAGCAGTACTGTTACCCTTAAATGCTTTAGCATACATATCAGTAACTAAAGTTTGATATTTGTCTACAGTTCCTTTTTGGGGAGCAATAAAATTTACATAGAGTGATTGCCCAAATCTGAAGTATACTGTTCGACGAGTTTTGACAAATGCATGTATCTGTATGACTCAAATCTCAATCGAGAAATACATTCTTGTTTCTGAGAACATATTTGTATTGTAAGAGTGTCCTTAGTACAAAATAAATAGGAACGG
The DNA here is from genome assembly GCF_964194185.1 of Rhinolophus hipposideros. Lineage (NCBI taxonomy): Eukaryota > Metazoa > Chordata > Mammalia > Chiroptera > Rhinolophidae > Rhinolophus > Rhinolophus hipposideros. Next base: position 6,946,285 of record NC_138060.1, on the reverse strand, counting down.
CATTGCCAGTAGGGATCTACAGTTTGTTACTGAAATTTTCACTGAAACTAAACATCACAAAATGCTACATTTGTACACCTCAGCACAAAGATCGTCTCCTAATGCCTGGCCTATAGTGGGCACCCAGGAGATCTGCACCTGTGAGATGTATGTGAAAAGGAATCTGCTCCCCCACCTCCAAATCCGAATCCCGCTGGAAACATTCCTAATTAAGAGTCAATAACACCCAAAGCACTGATTTCACAAGGGATTTTTTTATTTTACCATGAGCATAAATAACTTTTAGAAAACTAATTATATAAAACATGAATTTTTATAGCAGTGATGTTTTGTAAGCTGAGAGGAAACTCACTAATAGTTGCACAAAGGTGTTTCCTTGTACCACGTCTGTCCTAGTGTTTTGGTGTGACTATTCCACGTTGAACGGTAAGGTTAATTCTCCTGGGGATACTTGCAACCTCCAGAAAAGCCAGGATGATGCTTGGAACCTTGGTCTGATCTTAAGTGATGAAGGGATGAAAATGACGGTCTTTAACCCAAAGCTTTTCTATGTTGTCAATGTCATTGTCGGTTGCCTAAAGCTTAACATTGTCGGAATTCAGACTTTTGATAAGCATGCAGGGTTTTTGAAATAAAAAAACAGAAAGTATTTTATAGACTATAAAAGCCAAAACATCTGTGTTACAAACTAAAGTACATTATTCTTGCAAACTTTAGAAGTACAGATGTAAATGTCTTAAAAAAAAAAAGCCTGAAATGACATAAAGCCCCCATCAACATTGGTTAACTATAGGGGATGGGGATTCAAATAATTTTTACTTTCTTCTTGATAGTTTTGATATTACCTGTACTTCTTACAGTGACTGCTTATATCATTTATAATGAGAAAACCTATCTTAAGATTTAAATAAAATATGTTTATTTGACCTGGTAAGACAGTAACAATATTACTGCTAAGTGGGGGTGGAAGCTTGCTATAATACAAAATATATACCATTACATTTATGTACATGTATACATATGTAACATATATACTGAGGATAAGTTAGGAATAAATATTCCAAAGTATTAACTCTGATTATTTGGAGGGGGGTAGATGATGGGTAACTTTTTCTTCTTTTTAATTGCAAATTTGCTACAAAGAACATGTATTACTTCTGAAAATAGCGGAAGAAATAAAAGTTGTTTCTTAAATGAGCTTATGATGATTGCACTGTGCCTGAGACGTACATACAATACTGCCATTCAGCTCTATTGGGCTAACCACCATCCGTCATTTCTCAGGAGTAACTCAGCATGGACACGAGCAAAACACTGCCCCTCTCGGGTTCAAAGCCAGCCACTGGTGTTCCTCTGTGCCGCCAGAATTAGCTGCTTCCAGGTCCAAATGGGCAGCCTGGGTGTCATCCCTGTCAGGACAAATCACTGTGCCTCAAATATGTGTCCTTAAGGGGGGCATAATGGGGTGAAGTGCCCACTCGAGGTACCTCTACTTCCCAGCTCCAGCATTCGGATATATAGACGCGGAATTGTTAAAACACGTCCTTTCTAGGTACAGAAATTCACCACCTCCATATGTCCCTCCCAAAGAAGAAAACATACTGGAGATGAATGGAGAAGTCCATGAGCCACGGGCCAGGTGGCTCTGGGTTAGGATGCAGGCTTTGCCCCTTACTTGGCGGGAAAGCAGAGCCTCAATTTTTCTCATCTATAAAATAAAATTGATAAAAATAGTGCTTACCTTTCAGAGTCGCTATGAGTATTAAGTGAGAAAAAAAAATATGTCAAGTCCTTACAGTGAGTGCCTGGCTTATACTTACTTGGACTGCTTATACTTAAACTTGATCACAAGTACCAAGTAAATGGGAGACAGTGATGAAAATGCTGTCCACTGAGCAAAACAAGTTTTATAATAATGCGTCTACTGATCCTGACCTTCATAAGTGTAATAATACAAAAAGTACCTGCTTGTATGTTTTCTAGTCATTCAGAAATGATACATAAAATGTGCTCATAGTTGATGATGGGAACATATGAGTTCACAACAACTTAAAAAGGGTCAGATGCCTTCAAGTGATGGAGTGATGAAAATGACGACATTTAAATCTTTAGACCTTTAGCAGTAACCTGCCACCTCCCAGAAAGACCATCACTTTTGTAAATTAACTGGGTATCTCTGGATCCCTGATCCGAGTCCCCTGCCACAAATGCACACTGTGTTTTTATTTATATTTGAATAGTTTGTTTACTTCCAAAGCCTGCATGCTTCCTTGCTTTTTGCCTGGCTCCCTTTCCATATCCATCGTTGCCGCAAGGCCCTGGCCCATCCGCCACGTTTCCTGGCAGAGGACATGTCACTTGACTCCATCTGGAGCTGCTCAACTTCAGGCCTCATTAGCAGGCTGAGGCTTGTACCAGCACGTCCTCCCTCCCCAGCACTGATGCTCCAGCCCTGTGGCAGCCTGCAGGGGAGGGAGAACGAGCTGGGAAGCAAGCTAGACACTGAGCTTGGCTGCTGCTTTGTTCATCAGCGTTAGGACACACAGTTATCTGTCCTTTAATGCCACTACTGCTAGGGCTGTTACTGTTACTGTGGTGCTTGGAGTTGTTGCTGTTCAGCACTGACTACCCACCGAGGACTGTTCAAAGGACGTTACACACCTCATCTCCTTCAGTGTTTACATCAGCCCTCTGCAGGACATAGCATTCCTAGAGAGCAAGGACACGGAAACTCAAAGAAATGAGGTCCCTTGTCCAAAGTCACATTGTAAATTCCAGAGCACAGGATCAAGAGCTGACGGTCCACCTTTGGGACCTGAGCATGGCCAGCCTTTCCCCTCACCCACTCAAGTCTGGGAGAAGAAAGATGTCGGGAGGTGGGTGAGGTGACAGTGGTCAGAGATAAGGCAAGCCACCCACTTTCAAATCCAACCAGAATTCCTGTTGATGACTTCTGGGCTCTGCCAATTAAAATGAAGAAAAAATGAGGACTCAGTAACAGCAACAACAAACACCTCCTGTTTTGAGCAATATGAAAGGGCACCCGGGCAGCTCACAAGGATTCGAAGCTTCAAGGACAATTCCCTTTACTGTCTATTTTCCTGACCATCTATAATAAAACCACGCCTACTCCATTAGTGTGTTTCCTCAATACTTCTATAACGCATGTGAGAAAAGACAGCAGTCCAAAATGATGGGATGAGACAGTCACAGAGCAGTTGTGGCTCTGCCTTCTCTGCAGTATTGTTCATTCAGACAGGGATGTTGCTGACACAGGAATCCAACAGTATAAACCTGAGCCCATTGTCTAGCATTAGGGTCCCTGGATTTAAATTCTGATTCACCTCCTTCTGAGCTGTGTAAAATTTTAAGTCACTTAACCTCTCTAAACCTCAGTGTTTTTAACCTATAAAATGGAAAGGATAATAGCAAATATTTCACAGTTTATGCGGAGAATTCAAGGATGCAATCCACGTAAAGACTTTGAACAAAGCCTGGCAACATGGCATACGGATAATGAATGTGGGTTTTATGTCTCACACCCTCTGATTTGGCCCCAAACAGTTCCTAAAAAATCTGTCAACCTTCACATCTTCTTCTGACAAATGCAACCACTGCTTGAGCCCCTGCTAGATGACAAGCAATGAGTCTGGGTGCTTCACATCTATTATCTCTAATCCTCCCAATAATCCCGTATTTAGAAATTACTGTCCCCAGTATTCAGTTGAAAATACTGGAGTTTAAAGGACAATACGAGACTTGTTGAGAGGGCGACCTCCAGGCCATGCTTTTTCTATTAGACCTTCCATCCCAACCATGGGGGTGGGGGGGGAGGATGTGAATGTTATCTCTCCCCAGGGCAACAGCTCTTCTGCTGAGGGCTGACATTCCCCCACCTCCCCAGCTGCCCAGGCAGTGTCACCAGAAATCTGCTCTGACAACGAGCTGATTGGCATCTGGACCCTGCCAGGACTGCAGTCTTACCCACCACACATCTTTGGTTACATCTTTGGTTACCTAGCTGGACAATCAGCTCTAAAGCGTCTTTTGGAGCAAAAATTAGTATAAGAACCGGTATTTTATATTATATTATATTATATTATGTTATATTATATTAATTATATTATATTAATTATATCATATGACCTGATCTTATATTATAGTAAAATAAGACAGGGTCTTATACTAATTTTTGCTGCAAAAGATGCATCAGAGCCGATTGTGCAGGTAGGTCTTATTTTCAGGGAAACACGGTAGAGAGGCTTTGCAGCAAAGAGCACATTTGTAGTTTTAAATAGTGCTGTAGTAAAGTGACAACTTTTTAGAAATCTTTTTTCTTTCATAAGCTTTGAGTTCAACTTGTAATTCTTATCATTCTACTTATAAGTTTAAAATTTTGACACTCACTTTCAAGGGAGCTTCTGATTAATGTTCAAAAAATTCCAGTTGGACACATTAAATTCCCTTTCAGTACTCAGTATCACTTAGAAATTCAATTTTTCTTTAACATTTTAAACTGTATTTATAAATCAAATATATCCATTTTGTTCTTGAGCACTTCAATTGTCTGACCCAACAAGCAACTTTCTCAAATATTAAATTGCACCAATAATTCCCTAACAAATTAAAATAAAAGTTAGTGAACTTTAAAAGTATTACAATACTGTTCATAATTTTTGTCAAAATCCTTATCTTTCAACATAAAAATTACAACAGTAATGTCAATTACACAATTGAAAACATATAAAGTGGAATCAATATCTACTGTTAGTTACTTTAATATGTGAAATTCTCTTAACATTACAAACACATCAATTAAAAATATATGTGGATAATTAATAATTGGTTAGGATTAACCATATTGGTTTCAAATTTTCATCATCTGTTTACTAAGTTCTAAATCTACCTGGGGTTGAAAGTAACATAACAACTAAGGAAACACTTTTTAAATCCCATGTCATGGATGAGGTCACAATCCAAGAAACTGAGGTCACCCTCTTAGCCGGACTGGAAGGGGCTTTTCATGTGCTCCTAATAGACAGGTTGGGACTATTTTTAATAGTTGCAGAGAAAAATGGAGACACCCCCGACACACTAAGCAGGTGTGCATGGTCTTGCAGATTACGTATAACCTAGGCTCTCTCAGGTTATATACCACCACTTAATTCTGCCAAATTCCACCTGATTCCAGCAGACCAAGTCAGCCACTCTGTAGGGCTTCAGCTAGTACCTTCACTTAACTGCATGAAGGTTTAGTTTGTTTTCTTAGCTTTATAGGAATTATAGTTGTCTCCTTATTGGTTGTGAACTTCAATGCCATTCCATAAGATCCTTTATATTCTCCTGAGATTCTTTTAAACTTCTATAAATTCTGTCACTTGATCTAGGGAGATTAAATTCAGCATCACTCTACCTCCATAAATTTGGTGCTGGCCTCCTTCACAAAACGTATCCTTACTGCCTAACGGAATTCAGAATTATTTGTGTTTCCTTCTTCGCTAGCAGGGGTAGTGTTTGTTACAATTAGGTTAGTTAGGTGTTGAAGGGCCAAAAGTTTTAAATAATAATTATGAAACTTTAAATAAGACAGGAGTTTATTTTTCTCTCACATAATGTCCGGAGCTGACTTGTGAAGAACCAGTGTCACCATTCTACAACCACCACAGTCCTTCATCATATCACTTCCACTTCCAGGTCTGCCCGTGGCCGGACCTAAATCACAAGTCCACAACCAGCTACAAGGGAGACTGGGAAACGTCTTCACTCCAGGCAGCCATGTACTTGGTGAAAAACTGCGGAGTCCTCTGACACCTGAGAACAAAGGGTGCTGGGGCAGAAAGGGAAGTGTCATAAGGCACTGGCAGCAGACCTGCTGGGGCCCGAGTACACTGTGAGTGGGTAAGATGTGGGGGTGCCTCACAGAGACATGTCAGCGGCACACCTGACAGCACCCCAAAGCTGAAGATGCTGGAGGGGGTGGGGGTGGAGAGCAGAAAGCATAGTTGGGAAATTGGCCGTATCGACAGGTTACAATAAACTGAGGTAGTAAGTATTTATGGAAGATAAGGAGAGCCAGGTTTCTTACTGTTGGAGAAAGCATTTCCAAATGCAGAAACATGGGAGGCTAGAAAGGACTCTAGGATTTAGAATTGGAATTGGAGGTACTGACATAAACACAATGTGTTTTGTAACATATGTAGACAAAGAAATGGTTATTGATGTATGGTGCATAAGTAAATGTGTATGTAGAGTAGAATGAATGCATATATTTTATATATTTACATATGTATCTGTGTGTGTATATATACATATATGTTTGTGTGCATATGTGGGTATACACACCCAACTATTTCCTGAAGTGGTCTAAAAGCAACGACAACTCAACAATAATGAGCACGACCACATGACCACACTTTGGTTTTTAAATGCCGTCTCTACTGGGAAAAATAACCGGGCTTCTTAAAGAAATGGCGGGTACCAGGGCTAGCACAAGAGAAGTACAAGTTGAAACAGGGACAGCTTGTACAAGAAAGTAAGAATGATGAAGCCATGTCAAAAAGACCTAGGAAGAGATGACAATCCATTAAATAAAACAGGAATTCATACATAGGTCCTTGATGACATAAAAAAGGCAGAAGGAAAATCTCTTCCTTATAGTAGATTACCAACTCATAAATGCACACAAAAGATGGAAATGAGAACCAACTGGCAGTCATCATAGAGATCCGGGATTCAAGCACGAATGCCCACGAAGTGCCTGGTCGGTGGGTGCAAGTTAGATGGGGAACCTGACGTTGGTGTGATCTCAGACACCATCACCTTAAAATGTACAATCTAAGGTGGAGAAACCTGACAGATTGCAACCGGACTGGTGGTGGGACCGGTCATATACTTCCTGATGTGACTTACTGTAAACAGCTGATCGTGACTTTTAGGGCATTTTTACCAGGAATGCAAGACACTGGGTAGACCCAGGCTGAGAGACACTCTACAGAAAGCAAGTCCTGGACACTTTCAAACAAGGACTTCAAAGAAAAAACACACCACAGAAATCTTCTAGAGTCCAGGAGATTACACAGACGTGACAATTAAATGCAGCGTATATTCCTGACCCCGTTCCTGGCTCCGGGAAGAAGAGACACTGTGGAGACAGTTGGTGAGATCCCAATGGGTTCTGTGGGCTGCACGGTACCGGTACACCAGCTCTGTCTCCTGACTTGGGGGGTGAACAGTGATGATGTGGTAGAGTTGCCTCGATTTGGGCGAAATATATGCACAGTTTAGGGTGATGAGGCATCATGCCTTAGCTTCTCAAATGTTAACAGTAAGGGAATCTGGGTCAAAGTAATACGGACTTGTTTGGTAGTTAGAATTCTCCATAGGTTTGAAATTATTTCAAAATAAAGTGTCAAACACCAAAAAAAATTCAGGGCTCCATTGTTCAAGACATAGAGGAGTCCTGATGTTAAGTGACAGCTAGTGGTCGCTGCTGGCCAGGCCACAAATCGTGCTACCATGTCTTCTTATCTTCCTTGGCTTTGCTCAGCTTTGTAGTCATTCTCTCCGTCTTCTCATTGTCTCTGCCTCACTTGTTTGCCGTAACATTATTTCCTTCCTTCTGATCCATCAATGAGTTCCCAGCCTGCCTTATGTCCAAACCAGTCAGTTACCATAGGCAACATGTTTTGCGCCAGATAACAAGGTGTTTTCAACATCATAGGTCCTGCACAGCATTTAAGCCATGGACACAACTCTGCCTTAAGGCGGGGATTGAACAGGAATAAAAGAATGGAAGAAACACACACAAAGAAGCTTGAGAACAAATGCAAAGCCCAGGTAATGTGGGGAGCATGAGACCACACAAACTATCGGAGCTAAAATAGAAATGACAGCAGGTTCCAGAGATTCAGACTTGGAGCACCTTTACACCACGCACAAAGACCATCCACCACTAGCACAAAGACCAACCTGGACAGGTATTTATCCAAAAATGTCCAATCCACGGGTCTCTCAACTAGAATTCTAGACATGGCTCTTACAGACATAAGGAATAAAGACCAGGAAAAATCTTCATCCTGGTTTCAATTCCATGGATTCTATCCTCAGTGACCAAACAGTAGGTTGGACTAATGTCACTAATCGCGTGGCCATTTATATAACACTGTTGTTAACATCAACTTATGATGAATATAGACTGTGCCTGATGTCTATAATGAAGAGAATATAGTTATTCATTTTAAAAACGAACACGTTTGCCTCTTTTCACGCTCATTCCCCAGTCTATAAACAGGTATTGAATTCCACCACTGTGTGTCTTGAGCACCAAGATAAATAAAAGAGCCTCAATGAGCCTAAAGTCGTAGGAAGGAGACCCACATAAATGAACAAATATCATCAAAAAGCACATATGACATCAAATTGTTCACTATCTCTAGATTTACTAAATAAAGCATCAGACTTTAGGTGATGTTTTTATTTTAACTAATTTTACTCTATTTTAAAGTTGGGAACCTAATTAGGGAAACTGAACACACAGTAGACTTCACATTTAAATGTATCAAGCAATGTGTGATGTATCACTAAAATCAGTGATTTCCAAGGTGCATGGCTGAGCTGTATCAGAATAACTCTTAGTACTTTTTAATGATTTAGAAATCCAGAACTAATGAACCAAAATCCCAGGAATAAGATTCAGAGTTCAGTGTTTTTAAGAGTTCCTCAGTAAATTTTGATAGACAGCTAAGTTTGAGAACTTCGATTTAAATAACTGTCACTAATTCTACCAAGAGTGACCTTAGCTAACTATAACACTAGTTGGCAAAACAAAAACCCGTCCCCTGGCTGTGACATTCACAAGACTGCTGATTAATTTATTTGGATATGATTAAACTGTTCCCCTCTACCCTGGAGTCTGGACAGCGAGGCACTGAAATGTTTGCTGCGGCATCCATTATTAATGCCTTTCCTTTCCAAGCCTGTCCCTTTGACCTCTGTATATCCCTCCTGGTCTCCTATAGGAGTTTGTAGCTACTTGCTGTTATGTGCAGTGACATCATGCTGAGTATGAGGACACCCCACAAGCTGTTAGCTATATTAACTTAATAATAGATTTCAGGGTGTGATTTCCAATTAATTTCATTTTCCATATGCACATGCCGCTCCATGGGAAGCCAGAATTATAGAGTAGCCATATGGTGCCTCATAAGTAACAATTAAAACTAATTTTCTATTCTTTGACACTAAAAAAAAAAAATCACAAGGTTTAAATGCCAGAGAAAATTGAAACTTCAACAGCATCTGTAGCTCTCTATAAAGAAGATGCCCCACTTTTCACATTCATGGGCCTAATACTCCAGCTTCCAGCTTGGCAGTGGTTGGGTGAGGGCTGAGATTCCCCCTGGCTTTTAGCATGTTTGTGTCCTCACCACCCACACCCTGGTGTAATGTCGTAGGGCAAGTGTGAAGGGGTTGGTCTTTCTATTGCATAGTAGTTGAGTTGGACTGAAAGAATAGTTCCTTGTGAAACGGGATGATTTCTGGTAATAGAAATTTTTCTATTGACCCATTTCCAAAAGGCCACATGTAAAACAATGATGCAATCTGCCCAAGCCACGGGGGGAAATGCGCAGTCCCACTGAAAGCAAGCGATGTTTTTCCAGCGATAAACGTAATTGTCCTAGACCGGGGAAGAGTGGCTCCCTCTGGAAACTCAGGCTCGTGTGTTAATTGGATGGATGGTCCTCTTATGCTTAATCACAGGGTATAATTGTGTAAGTTCCCAAAAGTCCAATTTTAGCAGATTCATCAGCTGGGAGGTTAAAAAAATAAAGCAAAACATAGTGAGAGTATTCAAGATAAACAGTGGGGCAGAAAATAAAAATCCTTGATTTTATTAGTCTTTCATAATTTCAACCCTAAACTTGTCAAGTTTTTATGTGACAGCAAATATTACAGTATAGACTTGCTTTAAAGAATACCTTAACTGTTTTGCTGAAAATGTAACTAAGCCTCATTATTTAATATTTCCATATTTTATTTCATATTTTCATATTTTATGATGAGTCCCCTCTATGGGTAATATATGTGGGCGGGAGAATATCTGTGGGGGGGTGAAGCAAGAGGTCAGAGGTCTCTTCAGATTCTTATATGAATGAAATTATTAATGTTTTTTTTTTGCTAGTAAAAAATATATCAGAGGTAAAACTTCATAACATCAGTATCAAAAATTCCATCAATAAAAATTATAATGGCTGCAAAACAAAAAAAACTCTGAGTGTATATCACGCATTGAATTTTGCTCCCCCACCCCGCCAGCCCAAATTCATGTGCTGAAGTCGTAACCCCCAGTAACTCAGAATGTGACCTTATTTGGAGATAGAGTGGTTACATATGAGTATATCGTTAATTAAGATGTGGTCATTAGGGTGGGCTCTAGTCCAATATGACAGACATCCTTATAAAAGGAGAAAATGTTGAGACACACACACGTACAGGGACACTATGTCAATAGGAAGGCAGCGAATAGGGTGATGCGTCTACGAGCCAAAGGCCAGATTGCAAACACCTCCCCCAGAAGCTAGAATAAGGGTTGGTCCTTCAGTCTCCGATGCTACCAATCCTGCCCACACCTTGATCTTGGACTTCTAGCTTGCAGGACTGTAAGATAATAAATTTCTGTTTTGAAGCCCCCCAGTCTGTGTTACTTTGTTACAGCAGCCCTAGCAAACGAATCCAGTCCACGTCATGCCACTAATAGACCTGAGAGAGCTGGCTTCAGGCCCTGATTCCACCATCCCTTAGCTCAGTGACCAAACAAGTCTACCCGCTCAGCAGCTTCCTGAGTGGGTGGTGAGGGTTATAGCAGGTAGGGTACGGGCAGCATATGCTGCACTCACCGGCATGCAGGTCAATGTCCTGTACCCATCACCCCAAGAGGAGGCGCAGGCTCTAGGAGTGTGACTTTCTAGGGCCCCCTCCCAGGATCTCCAACATACTTGGATCAACACACAAGGTCTCCCTTTTCATACCTCTGGAATGACAAATTCCTCTCGTTTCAAGTCACTAAACAGCAAAACCTTGACATTCCTATCTTTCTGCCCAAACTGGAGATGTCATTGGTGGGAGTGATCACTATTAATATTAAACAATCAAGTTTCCCCCACCCCCATTGTCTCCTACTCCCCTTCACACGCACTCACAAAGTGACTACAAGAACAGCACAGCGAACATGAAATAAGCAAATTAATATTAACACAGTTGTGTGATTTACTCCTCTAGAACGTTAAGCTTCTGACCCTGCCAAATGCTTAGAGAACATACAAAAATCCTCTTTCAGCTAACCTTTTTATCTAGTAGGAGTAACACAGCCCTTTCAGCCACTTCGTATTATATTGGTTGGTCTTATTCCCAGAGGCTCCTCGAATCTTGTTTTAATGACTCCTACAAACTTCTCTGAGCAGAAGTACTGTAACAAGCACTGTGCCTGTTCTCTGTTTGTAGTAACGAGTTAATAACCACTAAACACAGCAGCGTTTTGCTCCGATGCTGTGGACACTGATGAACAGCAAGAAAATGAAGTGAGTTCTCCGGTATCTTTTGCTTTCTTGCATAAATTTTCAATTAAATGTTGCCAACATTATATGGGGCATTTCATGCTCAGCGCTCTGTGAAGTCCTCAACAACTATGGGGGAAAAAAAAAACCCGCGTGTCTGACAGAGGAATAGCACAAAGCTTAGCACCTCTAGCATCCCGACTGATCAGCTAACTAACTATGGAAGATCACGTGTATCTTCATATTCCAGTGAAAACAAATACTTGGAAAAACAGATGTTTGATCAAAAATTTTCCCCTTCAGCACTCAGTCATCAGTCAATCATTCCCTCTCAGCGTCTCCTTTTTCTTCCACTCTATGCTCATCCCCTCCATGAAAATGACTAAAACAAAAATTCTTGAAGAGTTATCACGTTTCAGTGGAGCATACTCAAAAATTCAGATGAAATTAAATAGCTGTTTATCACGTGCATCGTAGGTTTCTGTATTCCTGTCTTTGTCAGTTTAAAATGCAGACAAATACACACGACACACACCTATGGAAATAAATCTAGGGGTGCTAGTCTCCCACCACACGGCATTACAGGCGTTTACAAAGCCCACTCCGTCCTTCTGGAAGGCTGTTCCTGTACTATCAGGCGGTCATCCACGAGGCATTCGGACCACAAAATGACCTCCTGAGACTAGGCCAGATGAACACTGGTTTCCACCAAGGTTTCCGCCCCTCTTCCTACACTCTTTTCCATTTTTTATGGGGAAAATGAGAACAGGTCAGTGAGAAAATGAAAATCCATTGTTCCTTTAAAGTCACCAACTGCCCTTTTGCACCCGTCCCTTGGGGCCGATGAGTAGGGCACAAACATTTTCATTGAACTCTTTCTTGTGTATCTGCAGCCATGGCAGTTTCCTCCCTGCTGGCCCTTTAAAATACACGCTAAGAGATCATGTTCTCGAATTCAAACCCTATTTGGTGAACGATTCCCCCAATTTTATTCAATAAAGGAGCAGTATAATGTCAATGGTCAAAGAGCATGGCAAGTGACATACACTTTCTCAACACCAATCCCCTCGTCCATAAGGTGAAAGTAATGTCTTTCATTTCCTAAGGCTGCTGAAGAATTCAATGAGCTGTTTTTTATAAATTGCCCTAGTATGACACCTGGTACAAGGTAAGTGCTCAGTAAGGGTGGTTCCTATTACTGCCGTTAATATTATTCTTATTAAGGCAAAAAAGTTTTATTCATAAAATATTACTATATTCATAAAATATATTCATAAAATAGGCTGTCTATGTATACACATACAAAATATATTTACATATTTAATGCTATAATTTCAAAACTGTATAATCACATATTATATATAATTACATAATTTATATTTTATTATTTTAATGATTAATTAAATTAAAGTGACTTCATGTTCAATATAATTTATAACTTTTAAATTACAATGCATATCATTTTTATTTGTATTATTTTAATTGATTTACTACTTTTTATCGTTTTAAGTTATAATTTATAACATATAAAATGAATGTTGTGATACGTGTTCTCTGCAAATCTCACAATACCACAAAAACTACATGGAAACGTCCTGGGTTCTCGCAAAGCCAGGGTCACAAGTCACTGTCTTAGGGAACAGTCTTGAATTCTGCTGTGAACAGGGAAGGAGACTGTGGTGTTACGGGGAGAAGCGAGCTTCTTATTCTCGTTTGGAGCAAGTCCCGTCATCTGTGAAATGCTCTATTGTTCCAATTTCCCCGATTTTCAAGTCCTCAGCCACCTTAGAATAATACTTCCAGGCCTTTAAAAAAACAGCAGGGAGACAGGCCCAGCGAGGCTGCTTAAGTAAACTCGGTACACCCATAAACTGGGAGACGAGGCGCTAGTAGAGAAGAATGAAGAAGTTCCCTGTATGATGATCTCTACGATACTGTTCAGTGGAAAACGGCAAAGTACAAAACAAATGTACAACACCTTGCTGGTGAGCGGACCTGACCTCATCCAAGCTCTTAAGGACCTGCATTTGAACTATTACTATTAGCAGATGCTAGAAAAGTTTTAATAGTCACTGCAGTTTTTTTATTTGGGGGGATTTTTGTTTATTTGTTTGTTTGTTTGTTTTTGCCAATTAAGTCAAGTCATGTGTGAAGGAATAAAAGAGGAATAGAAAGAGGAACTCTTCAAGATTATTTTAATTTTTCCTTCTAGAAAAATCAAGCATATCTGTAGTAGCAATGTAATTTGAACAGCCTACCATAAAGAGTGGGTTTCATGCACCAGAAATAAACAGTCTCCAGATTTTTGGACAGCTCTGTTCTACTTGGAACATTATATCTGAAATGGTACATCCCAGCATACACGTAAACTCTGTTGAGTTGATTTATAGGGCTCACTGGTTTGGATTTTTTTCTGCTAGTATTTACTCCAAAATTTACTTCATATTTGAAACTTGATTTAGAATTTCAGCAATTTACAAAGCAGTCTACCAAAACAGGGAAGGAAATAAATCGGCATGGCATGCCACATTAGTGAAACTGGGTGGAAACCATACACCACAATTATAATCTCTATATTTACCATAAAGGACAGCGGTTCCTAAATGAAATCCTCTCTTGTAGGTGCTTCAAATCCCTGTCTTAAATATCTGCTTTAGAATCTACAGAGAACAATAACAGCTTGAAATTCTGATACTCCAGTAGAAAAATGTCATAATTTTAAAAAGAAAAATAACTGACATAAGCGTATACTGCTATTTGTCATCTTAGAACAACATTTATCCTTTTCAGTGAAAATTAAATGTACCTGTATTATAATATTACTTCTATTCTTCCCATTGGAATATTTTTTACAATGAAACATACATTAGATTTTCAAACTATGGCATTTGAAAATCAAAATAATGGGCAACACTGTTACCTAATGGAATCAATCAAAACTTCCCTTAAACAGAATTTTGACATGAACGCATTATTAAATATGTGTTGTATGCCAGCACCAAGCTAGATGCTGGCAATACAGAGTAAATAAAATGAACAGGGTCCTTGCTTTCCCTGGAGGGAGAGGAAGTCACTCATAATAATTTCATAATCTATTTGAAGTAGTCATATATACTCTATGAAAGTTCCTGATTTATGAAGAGTAATAAGAACTCTACTGAATACAGTGTAGTTTTCCTTTCAATAAGTGTACAGTAAGTAGCATTATAGGATGTCTTGGAGCTATCTGTATGAAATCTAGTTATTTTATGCTTTCAGTTTTACCCAACTTGGTAATCCAATAGTAGCTACTAAAATACAAAAACGTAACACATTTCACTGGTCAATGGCTCGAGTACAAACCACTTAACATTGGCCTACAAATACCCTTTATAATCAATCACCATAAGAAATCCCAGTGCCCCTGTGAAGTCTGTTGACTCCTCAGGTAAGGTTTGTAAATTATTGTGTTCCCACAATAATTTATAAATTTCTACCACTATGTTTATCACATTGTAGTAATTTGTCACCTTCCGCAATCTGTGAGTTCCTCTTGTATAGGAACTATGTCTCAGTCATGATGTATCACCAGCACCATCCCCACCCAGCGCCTGGCACACTGCAGCCACTCGACAGAGGTCTGTTGAATGCATCTATGACAGAGGGTGAACTTAACACGACAAGGCAGCTGTCACTCAATTCTGCAAGGTTCCACAAATCATATTCATTGCTTGAGCTGGAAATGCCCTAGAATTCTTGTCCATCTCAGCTGTCAACCATATCTGAAAATCATTCCTTCCTCTTATCTTTGATTTACTGAGGTACACTATTCGAGTTACTGTGGTGACAACCCTGGCTCAATCAGACAGAGCCTACCACAGCCTAGTAGAAGGGATCACACCTCTGTCCCCTTAAGACTAGGGTCTGCTTTCAAAGACAAGCATTTGTAGAAAGATACACGTGAGAGCCGATGAGCCTTTATAATGAACCTTTTTGTTCTTTGAGGATGGTGAACATTCCCATGTCTTTGACCTTACAAAGTTATGTCTTTACTTCTCAAGTTGCAAATTTAGAGCAATTTAAAGAAATCAACCTAATCATCCCACAGGAGTAAAGTGGTTAAATAAATTCTAATTCATCTTTAATGCAATCATTATATTTGGGAGAAGTATTTAGTGACACAGGAAAATTCTCACACACAATGTTAATGTAAAACAGCGAACTACAACAAAAGTAGGATAGCAATTTTGTGAAATATGGTCATATGAAAATAGTTAATATAAATATATATTTGCACATAGAAAAATATATTAAAGGAGGTGAGCTAAATTATCACTCTGAGGACAAATTAAATGGATGAGTTTTACTTTCTTCTTTTTAATCCCCTCTGGTTCCAACTTTTCTACTATGAACAGCATTACTTACAGAAATTCTGTTTTTTTCTAAAAGTAGAAAGTATATTTTCTTAACAGATTTTATAGTGAATTTTGTAAAGCAACAATTCCTCCACTATCTTCCACTAATATATTTGCCCTATTTTTCAATTGAATTGCATTCATTAAAAACACATAAACCAGAAGTAAAGATGAACCATTATGTTTCTCTCCATAGTGAATAAAATGAACTTTTAAGATATTTAAATGATATAATTATCTAGGATTTTAAACATTATTGGTTACTTTATAATTGTGGATTTTTTCCACTCCACATTTTAATGTCTCATAATTGCAGTATGCTTAACCTCCGATGAAAGGGAGAAAAAATGTCAATAGAAACAATAACATACTTTTAAATATTATGTAATGCTACCTTTTCATGTGGCAAAACTATACTTCTTAGGTCAGGAGTTTCAAGACTAAAAAAATAGTAATTTGAAAACATTTGACAAACCTTTGATTTAAGTGGCTCTTTATTTCCACTCCCATAGAAGAAAACTTTAGTCCCTTTAATTTATTCCATTTGGAAAGAGGCTGCTTCGAGTCCACCAGAGAGATGGAGCCCGAGCTAAGGTCCCGCCTCGCCCTCTGTTGAGACTGTCAGCTTTTCTTTTTGATCTTTCTTTGCACTTGAAGAACCTAAAATTGATTTTTCCCAGTTGAACCAAACTAGAGGAGGGGCGATGTTTTATCAAAAGATTCTCCATTCCCCCAGCATCAACCGTCTTCTTTATTTATATACAAAGAAACTCTGTATTTTTGTTCTTGAGAAAATGTTTTCAGAAACTATCGGTCGGGAAAGTTAATTCAGCTCTAAAAAGAGAAAGAGAGAAAAGATGGTGATGACAACTCCGTAAGCCGCCTTAGCAAAGAATAAAGATGCGCATTGATTAGCTCTCCCAAGAACAAGTGGAACTCCACCAAAATGCAAAACACGGGCACCTTGGGGACAGGTCTTGAATGACTTTTGTTGGGCCTGAGAGGGAGACCACGACAGCACAAAAACTGCGGTAATTAGTCACTGGATATTTTTCAATTTATGAAAAATTCATTGTTGGGTTTAACTGTGCTAAACAAAAGGGTATTCACAAAAGGCAATGGAATAAGACTCGCTCCAATGAGAAAAGACTGAGGGGCATGGTTTTAAACCAAATGGTGAGATCCGGCCAACTACAACTCTAAAGGAAAAGCATCAGATAAATTTCAAAGTAGCACAGTAAGGAAAGGATGAAAAATAAATAAAAGACAAATAAGTAATATGATTCTTTGATTCTATGTAAGTCTGGGATTCCATAGCAACACAGAAAGAGAAAATGTGAGAAAACCAATGCTTTCCATCCTGGTCTTAAAGACAACTTTCGATTCTTTTTTTGTTTTTTAATAGATTTAATTTTATAGACCAGTTTTATATTCAGAACAAAATTGAGCAGAAGGTGGAGATCTCCCATATACTTTCTGCCCAGACACGTGCACTGCCCCATTTCCTACACCCTCTACGAACACGTCATCATCAGCCAAAGTCCACAGGTCACAGGATTCACTCCTGGTAGGGTACATGCGCGGGTTTGAACAAATGCATAATGACATGCGGCCATCACCACAGTATCATACAAAGGACTTCACTGCCTTCAAAACCATCTGTGCTCCTCCTACTGATCCCTGCCCTCTACTCCCTCGTAATAACTGATCTTTTTACTGTCTCCACAATTTTACCTTTTCCAGAATGTCATAGAGTTGGAATCAGATAGTATGCAGTCTTTTCAAATTGCCTTCTTTCACTTAGTCATATGCATTTAAGTTTCCTCCATGTCTTTTCGTGGTTTGATAGCTCTTTAGTGCTAGAAAATATTCCAGTGTCTGCATGTTCCACAGTTTATTTATCCACTCACCTTCTGAAGGATGTCCTGGTTGTTTCCAAGTTTTGGTAATTATGAATAAAGCTGCTATAAACTGTGTGCAAATTTTTGTGTGGATGAGTGACTTATTTTTTAAAGAAAAGTCACAAATATTTTCTGAATACAAAACTTTGATTCCTTAAAATTATCTTACCCCTTTCTTCCAAAAGCAGCAAGCTTTTTCAAAATAAATATTGAAAGTTCTCAGAATAAATTTAGAGCTATTTGGGGAAAATATTCCTTTATCTGAGCTAAAATTATTTGTGGAGGTTAAAACTATATTAGAAACATATTTAGGAATGATGACTGCACTGTTGAGCTTTTCAATTATGATCCCCCAGTCCTGTCTGGAATCCTGAAATTCTCAAGCTTACCAAAGCAAATGCATTAATTTTCTCTTCTCGTGATTTATTAAGTCAATCATCTCTTACAAGATATGAAGCGAACAAAAATCTCAAAATATCCCTGAGGATGTTCCGTATCAAAACTTCTAAATGTTTAGAACATAATCATAGAATTTACTGTTTATTACAACTAGTTTGTTACACCTATTTGTGTAGATGTCTGTCTCCCCATCTTGACTATCACCTCTAAACATATATGGACCAAGCGGGGCTTAATATTTCTCTTTTGACTGTACAGATCTAACCTTATTTCCTTTGACCAGGAGTTTTGGGGGTGAGGCTGCTGCCCCATTGAGCCCGGAAGTCAGGGCTGCCACCCCAGTGGGCTCAGAAGGCAGAGCATCACCAAAACAAAGTGGATAATTCTGGAGCCTTACTATTAACAGAATTTCCCCTGCTAGGTTTTAGACTTGCATGAAACCTGTGATCCCTTTCTGCATTCTGACTTCTGCATTTTGGAATGGGAATGTCTATCCTATGCCTGACGCACCATTTTCATTTGGAAGCAGGTAACATGTCTGGTTTCTCAGGTTCACAGCTGAAGAGGAATACAGCCTCAAGATGAATCATACTTAGAATCTCAATCACGGCTGATTTAGATAGTTAGATGAAATCTTGGTGCTGATGCTGGAATAGGTTCACACATTTAAGGTCGTTGGGATGGGATGAGTAGAGTTTGCACACAAGAAGAACATGAATCTGGGGGGTTGCAGGGGAACGAGACCGCAGAATGTCATGGGCTAAATTGTGCCCCCTAACAAAAAAAAATCATATGGTGAAGTCGCAACTCCCAGTGCCACAGAATGTAACCATACTTAGAGCTAAGGTCTTTAAAGATGTGATTATGTTAAATGATGTCATTAGAGTGGAGCCCTAACCCATTATGATTGGTGTCCTTCTAAGAAGACACCAGAGAAGGATGGGCACAGAGAAAAGACCATGTGAGGACACAGAGAGACAATAGCCGTCTGTAAGCCAAGGAGAGAGGCGTCAGAATTAAATCAAACCTGTCAACACCTTGATCTTATACTTCTAGCCTCTAGGACTGTGAGAAGTAAATTTATTTTGTTTAAGTCATCCATTCTGTGGTGTTTTATTATGGCAGCCATAGCAAACCAACGTGCCTGCCACCTACATTATCCCTGAACTGCTACGGGCTAAGGTTACACACCATGCTACCTCAAGTGCAAGTGGACATCTGCTCTTTTTCTCAGGGATTGTGTAACAAAGAACTGGCCACACCCAAAGAGTACTCTGGCTTTTGCCCTCATTTTCTGGGAAGCAACCTATAGAGAGTGTTTAGGGTGAGGGCTGTTAGGTGGGCCCAGACACACCCAAGAGTCTTAGGAATAAGGGGTGACCATGCCAGAAAGACCACCCACGTGATTTAGGGTGGAGGGTTTGAGTCACACTGAGGCTGAGGTCACAATATAGGCAATCAATCAATCATGCCGATGGAACGACCCCAATAAAAACTGAACACTGCACCCTGGCAAGCTTACCTGGTTGGCAGTATTTTGCATGTCACACATCAATGCTGGGAAGAGAATGTGTCCTGACTCCACAGGGAAAGAACAAAGGAACCTCATGCATGGAACCCTCCCAAATTCTGCTTTATGCATCTCTTCCCTTGGCTGATTTTAATCTATACACTCTTTCCCAGTAATAAACTGTAACCACGAATATAATAGTTTTCAGTGAGTTCTGTGAGTCCTTTTAGCAAACTATGGAAACTTAGAGTGGTTTCTGGAAACCCAGAAACTTGAAGTTGGTGTCAAAAGTGAAGACAGCCTTGGAGACTGTGCCCTCTAACCTTGCAGTTTGGGCAGGGATAAAACCTCAGGTAGCACCATCTCAGTAATATTCCTTCCACCTACCCAAAACAGTTCAGCGAGCGTGATTTTGTTCTCAGTACACCACAGTACCTAATCCTAATTTCCTTGGTAATTACAGTGGGTTTCAAATCAGGGAGATCCTGTCCCTCACAGGACACGTGGCAATGTCAGCACACATTTTTGGTGATCTCAACTGAAGGTTGCTACTAGCATCTCGTGGGTAGAGGCCAAAGATGCTACTAAATATCGTACAATGCACAGGCCAGTCCCCACAACAAAAACTTATCCGATCCAAAGTGTCAACGATATCAGTGTAAGAAACCCTGAATTAGAGCTTGACAACAGCTGGCTGGACACCCACATCTGAGATGACAACTCTGGGAGTATAATATTAAGAAAGCATCCTGAATTCCAAGGGCCAGTGTTCAAATGCCAACTCCACGAAATCCACTTTGGGTTGATATTGAATAAACTTTCAAAATTTTCACCCTCAATTTTCTAATTTGTAAAATAAAACTCATAATAGGATTTACTCCACAGAATTGTTTATGGAAGAAATAAAATAATATAGTAAAATGAGTTATCAAAGTATTTGGACCAAAGTAAGCACCATTGAAATGTTTGCTCTATAACACTTAATTTTCCTTGTCTAATGAAAACCATTTAAAAAATTGCACTGACTAGAATACTGGTAAAAGCAGGTTCGCATGTCAGTTTTTCTTGAATTGTTGCAGAACAAATAGATGACTCCTTGAATTTATAAATCTAATCTGCCAATGAATTAAATATTTCTTTCTATGCAAAATTTATCTTCTCTGCCCATGACCTTGTTTTTTTTCTCTTTCCTTCCATTGTCACCACACATGGTAGCTTTTTTGCATGTCCATTTTCTACAAAGAAACAAAGTTTATATCATACGTGAGAGTTACTACAGAGGAGATGATAAAGGAAAATAAACCAAGCAATCCAGAGTGGACACTGCTGGGCAGGCAGCTGAACACACCTGCCTCTGAAACTCAACCATCCGGTAAGCAAATCCCTCCCCTATGATCTTCCCCCAGAAAATTTCAAATTGCCCCATATTTGAGATGATTGAGCTCACAGCCCTGTGCATATCATATCTGAGAACTGAAAAGGTTTAATTTGTTCCTTCTGTGTCTAGATTTTCCAGTACCCTCCATGTTAAAATGAACGATACAACTCAGTAATTTAAGAAAATGAAATCCAATCAAAAATAGGCAAAAGTATGACCAGGCAGTTTACCAAGAATTCAGTAGAATAAGTAGAATAGCTATAAGAGACAAAAAAATAACAAACATTAGTGTGGATGTAAAGAAACATGAAAATTCTATCAGTGTTGATAGGAATGTAAAATACTGCGTAAATTTGGAAAACAGTTCGGTAATGTCTCAAAAAGTTAACCACAAGTTTCCACTTGACTTAGCAATTCCAGTATTAGGTATCTATCCAGGAGTAATGAGAAATGTCCACACAAAGACTTGCATGTGAATAGTCATAGCAGCTTTATTCATAATAGCCCCAAATCGTAAATAATCTAAATGTCTACTTGGTGAATGGATCGACAAAAGTATTACCCATACAATGGAACACTATTCAGCAACGCAAAGGAACAGCTGACATATGCTGTCAGGAAAGAACCTCAAAAACATTATGCCAAGCAAAAGAAGTCAGACACAAAAGGCCACATATCATATGATTCAATTTATATGAAATGTTCCAAAAAGGCAAATTTAACATGACATAAAGTAGATGACTGGTTGCCTGGGGTTGGAAGTGGGAATGGAGATTATCCATAAATGAGCATCAGGAATTTTATTGTGGGGGATGAAAATGTTCTAAAGCTAATTTATGACGATGGTTGCACAACTCAACAAAGTTACTAAAACTCACCAATGGGTAAAATCTGATATGTAAAATATTTCTCTATTAAGCTGTTTAAAAAGTGATTGTGATGGGGGGCTTGTCACTGTGTAAGGGATATAAATAATAAATGTCTAACTATGACATTATTTTGTGCACCTGAAACGAATAAAAAAATGTTAAAAAAAATAGAATAAAACAACAAAAAAAAATTATAAAAAAAAGAAAGAAAATCAGCCAGGAAGTCCATGAGAAATATCCAAGTGTAAAGTGTCTTGTTTTGGAAAATAATCAAAATTATGCTAATAACATTGAACTTAAGGATAAATAAACAATATCATCCAGACAGATTTGAAGAAAATGAATGACAAAGTCAAGTGTCTCGTTGATTCTGGTCAGCTGTTCGCCGGGTCCATGTTGAACTGAACTAGAGCAACTAGGCTGTTATCATCAGGCCACTTTCTTCTCATGAAATAAAGGAACATCCATAGAGGGCTTGACTCCAAATCCATTTCCATGGGCATCTGAGCCCTCCTTACCCTGGCTTACAGCTGAGTGGACACGCTGGAAAGGATGTGTTTTCTTGTTATTTGGATAGCAAAGCCGTGTGTGGACAAGACTATAACTATAAATATAATAATTTACCGATCAACAGAGTGGCAAACAGAACACAATTCCTCATATAGGTCCCCATGAGAAATCGCAGATCAAGTCTTACTTGCATGACAGTTTGCAGAGATGTTGTTTGTTCAGAGACTCTCTTTGAAGAGAGACATGTTATGCTTATGGTATGGTTTATATAAAACAGAACACAAAAATATTTCACGTGAGCCAGTAAATAATCTGCATAATTGTTAACAGAAAAAATGGTAGACTTAGGAAATTTTCCTGATCCAGAATCTAACAGAGTTTTAAGAAGCATTTCCCATTCACATGTGTGTTGAAACATTCTTCTCTTTAAATAGCAAATAGATGAATTTAGATAAACATATTTAAATCCTCAGAGCAATCTTGAGGAGCTGCGACAGTTTGGGGAAATGTCAAGAACACCCTCTGCTTGAGAAAACTGCTCTGCTATGTAAGAAGGAGATTATCTCAAAGAAAATAGAAACCTTCTCAAAGAACCTCACTGAGTGCCACATTTCCCCAACTGTTGATTTTAGAGAATTTCAGTTGAGAGTTACTTCCACTCTGCCAAATAAATATAAATATCTCAGACTAACTGGACTGAACTAGAGAGTTAAGGGGGGAAATTACGTAGGTTGAGAAGACATTAAATACTACAGTTTCACTTGACACATAGATCAACCCTTCCAATTCTCACTAAAAATTGATATAGTGAATATAGCTATAGATATAGATATATCAAAATAGATTGGCCACATCAGTGTACACAACTCTCTATGGGTTGACCTGCCCCATGTGGATGACATACGTAAAGAATTAAGTTCAACTGGGTAGTTAAAAGTTCACTTTGTGATAAAAACAAGCTATTTAGAAAAGAATTACAAATTCATATAGGAGAAAATTAAAGATAATTCATAAAATACCCCATCCTGATCACAAAATAAACAAATTTCCTTTTTGAGCTGTCCAAAGTCATGCTGAAGTCATAAATAAAAGAACTTTTAAGAAAGCAAGATATAGTCTTCATTACAAAAGAATTAGGACTCAGAGCACAGTTTGATAAGTTTAAAGTAGAATCATGACTGGGGGAAAAGTTACACTAGGTAAGAGAATTAGACTAAGTGAAAAACAACAAAGAAATGACATGTGAGAAGACGATTTGATTTAAATATTAACTTTTCATAGCTACTAAATGCTAAATTAAAAAGTTCTGATTATTGTAGAGCAGAGACTTAAAACATGGTGGCATTTCCACCAGTGAAGACCTAACAGAATTTTTTTTTAAATGCTCAAGACAAAAATATGATAGCCCAAAAAGCTGTATCAGAGCCCCTGTGTTGACTAGTTCTTTCTCTTCAGGTAAAGGAAGGAATGGGAAGAGAAAGGACAGGGGTATCCTTTACCATGAAGCAACAGAAGATAGCTTGGTGAGAATGGGTGGGCGGGAGAAGGCCAGGGGCTTATTTTATATCTTCTTTTCTCTGCGCGCTTTTCTTTCTGATTTAGTCATAAAATAACAATTTGAAATCTTTCTACTTCAAAAGAACCCATCTGCTTTTCACGAAGATGGTTAAATATACGTAACAAAATGAATAAATGGTATCAATTCAATAATATAATCAACACATTATGATATACATAGTAATATATATACTTCATACATATAATTTAAAAGCCTATTTTTGTATCGAGGAGGAAAAGAAATTATGGCACCTACTCAAGAATAAGGGTTTATGCCTGCTGAAATTATCTAATTACCTAATAAATATTTAGACAAAATAATGCTGAAAAATGTATGTTTTCAAGATGAGATGTCTCAGATTGGCTTATCTAATAAACAAGAGCATATTTTATTAAAGTATATGCCAAGTATATTCTTTATTTGAGGGTGGAATTGCAGGGCAGCCAGGATGAGGGGGAAGAGGGTGGCCCCGCAGGCAGGAAAGGAATGCAAAATGGAATGCCCCTGAGGTGGCCAGGCCTTCAGCAGAGAACATACTGGCTGGCTGGTCATGGAGGATGGGAGGTCTCCAGAGGGGACACGGGACCACTGTGTCTGAGAAGACTCCAGGAGAGAGGCGGAGGGGAGAACATGTGGCAGAAAGGCAGGGTGCAGGCTTTTTCGATCTTCTGTCTCCTTTCTCTCAACGGTCAGTTTGCCAAAAATTGGTGGGAGGAGCCTGAGCCTCAGATGAGGGTCTGGTTTGGTTTAGTTTGGGCCTCAGAGGAGGCAAAGGGTTGTCACCTAGGCCGGCAACGTGAGGGAGGCACAGGGGTAGCCCCCCTGTGCCAGCTCTGTGCCAGAGTCCAGGAGTACGTGGCCTGGCATAAATTGGCACACATCTGAAATATTTGCTAGGACTTGATAATACTATCAAAAGCTAAAATTTTCATTATGTAATCCTAAAATTTCCTTTAAAAAGCAATTACAAATTTCAGTATGTTACATGCAATATCAGAATTTACATTAAAATAAAGCTGAAAATAAAACAATTTCATTTCATCATGACTAAATCCTTTTACAATTGAATTTTCAATAGGATAAATGGTACAAGTTCACAATGTATAAATCATGGAACAATAAGGTAATTATGAGATTAAGAGTAGAAGAATTTAGAATGTCAAGAGGTATTAAGTGAGGCATAAGTTCTCTATACCATGTTTAATTAATGCCAGGAGTTTGTACAGCTTTGTTTTTCTGCAATGAAACTTGAAATTGGATGAGACTAACACAGCATTCATAGTTTAATACCCTACAGATCAGGACCACAGTTTTTATTTATGATATAAAAAACAAACAAACAAAAACCCTTATCACTCACACTGTGTATAATATAAAATCAGGGGGGAAAATCCAAACAGATTTTAATAAGCTTCCTGAAGCTAAATCACAAACCAAGAAACCCCCAAGGGGGCTCTCTGGCCTGGCTTCTCTTCCTATCTGATAGGAAAGGCTGTTATGGGAACATGCTGCTATTCAAAGTTGGATACTACTTCCCGTCGATATGGTACTTAAAGGGTTTCAAACAAATCGGGTTGTTAGAAAAGTAAATTTGTACACAGTACTGGGAAATGGAGGCCATGTCAATTGTCTATCAAATTACAATGCCAACCTCTAAAAATGATATTAA
Organism: Rhinolophus hipposideros; assembly: GCF_964194185.1. Lineage (NCBI taxonomy): Eukaryota > Metazoa > Chordata > Mammalia > Chiroptera > Rhinolophidae > Rhinolophus > Rhinolophus hipposideros. Next base: position 6,920,545 of record NC_138060.1, on the reverse strand, counting down.
TACATTTTTTAAACTTGTTTATAGAACACATGATATTGAGTAGTAAGTAAAGTAGTACCTATTATTCTGAGACTGACAGACATTGAAGTCATCGGTGTCAGCCAGTATAACATCGTAAGACTTTAAAAATGGTGGTGAAGAATCAGTATAAAGGAAAAAAGAAAGAAAGAAATGAGAGGCCATCGAACTAGAATATACTCTGGCAAATCTCAATATAGTGGATGTTTTATAATATAATCTGACCTTATCTTATTTAATCCTTATTTAATTCCATGATTACTATATGACTGTATTGCAAGAGTTTTTTTAAAAAATCAAACTTCGCAGAATAAAGAACACAAAGTAAATGTTCCTCACCATCTTTGTGTTTTTCCGGCATATTTAGGATGAGCAGTATAGAGAAGGCACACATCAACCCCTTTCTCTGTGTCATTGATATGGGATTTGTATCACAGGCAGACACAGTAAACCCACATCTGAGCTATATGCCAGACTTTTCTAAAGCATCACCATGCTCCCGTTCTCTAGAGCACACTGGGGTTAAGACCATTTGTTGTGCAGTCAAACAGAACTTTGTTTTATTTTCAACTAGTAAGTGTGTGGTCTTGTCCAAGCTCTTTGTTTCCTTCTGCAAAATGGATGCTGTAGAAATTTGTTTAACTATCCCACCTCACAGAGTCATGATAAGAGTTAAAGAAAATAATGTATGTAAAAACAGCACATTGTTTGACAAGTAGGAAGTATGTAGCTGCTGCTTTGTTCCTTTCACTAGATGTCGTCTAGTCTGGAGCAGAAGCTTTCCCCCCAGAGCATGACAAGGAGACAACTCTATTTTTATAATCTAAAGACCAAGAGTTAAATGTCACATCTGTAAACTATCAGGAACTTTACCTGAGGTCACTGCCTGTAGTGGGTTGAATGGTGGCTCCCCAAGAGATATGTCCACCTGGAAACTGTGAAAGTGGCCTTATTTGGAAAAAGAGTCATTGCACTAAGTTAGGGAATTTCCAATGAGATCACCATGGATTGTACAAATGGGCCCTAAATCCACTGACATGTGTCCTTGTGAGAGAAAGGCAGAGGGAAATTTGAGGCTCAGAGAAACAGAGGTGACAGCGGTGTGAAGACAGAGACAGAAACTGCAGGGACACATCTGCATACCAAGTAATACCATGGTGTGTTGGCAGCCACCAGAGGCAGGAGGGGGACACAGAACAGAATTTCCTTCAGAGCCTCCAGAAGGATCCAACCCTGCCAACATCCTGATTGCAGACTTTTGGCCTCTAGAATTGTGAGAGAATCCACTTCAGTTGTTTTGAAACCACCCATTTTGTGATAATTTGTTTTGACACCCGAGGCTGATAATAATGTGACCCAGTGTACTTATGTACAAAATGTGTTCTCATTAGACTGCATGAACTCAAAGAAGTGGTGTTCGAGAAGGTATTTACATTAATATGACGTCTGGCACATAAAAGACCCTCAGTGAAAGTAAGCTTTCCTCCCACTTCTACCTGCTCTCAGCTCAGCCAAGTACTTAAACAACACAAGGCTCCCAAACCACCTACCGCACAGCACATCAATCATTTCCAAGAGGGAGATAGACAAAATATTTGTGGCCAGAACAATATAGATCGAGCCCTTTACCAAACCATAAGGCAAGTCTGCCATCTTTTCCTACTCACACTTAGTCCTTTACTTCCTGTGGAGCTCTCCATTAACCATTATGTAACACTGTGGCCTCCCAGCTTGACCCACCCTTTTTGTTTTCAGCTTCCTGGTTGCCTGCATTCCTGGATTTGGCCCACAGCTTCACTGGATCTTATTTTTCCCTTGGAAATCAAAACCTTTAATCTTTCAATTACTTTACAGTTTTTTTTAGAGTTTTTATATTCATGAAATTTCATTTCATCTTCACCACACCCTATCAAGTAGACAGATTATTTTACTAATATTACATATCAGTAAGGGGATTTGAGAGGTATTATGACTTTCCCAAATCACAAAGGTACCAAAAGAAGCAGAGATGGAACAAAAACTATGGTCATCACTTCTATATCCATGCTTTATTTCATTTTGAGCTATATTATACAGACACACCATTTGCTCAAATAAAATCCAATAAATGTCCAAAGCAAATGAATTAAATTCGGATCCTTTAAATTGGAAAAGAGAGGGGGAGGGGAGGAGAAAGAGAGAGAGAGAGAGAGAGAGAGAATCAATTCTCCAGAATAGCATAAAATACACTGGATAAAGACAACAAATGGCAGAAAGATAGGGCAAACCCCAATATGTAAAAGGAATTTGGGTCAAAAATCCAGCCAAATAGCATGTGGAAACAAGCAGAACCATGCAGGGAAGTGATAACTCCAGAATTTTAAAAACAGATATTGGAAGAATGCCTACAGGTGGGAGTCAGGAGCATTCACAAGGAGAATAAATGGTGAAATGTCTTCCCTTGAAGAAGAAACCATTGGGAATCTATGTGTGTAGAACTCTACACACACTGTTTTGTATGCTGGCTACAAGGTAAAGGAGGTTATCCATGTCTTCAAGGAGCTTACAACCTAAACTGACAGGTACAAAGAGTCACAATAGACAGCATAGGGCTGGGCCTCAAATAATAGAAAATAAACTCTATAACATCATACTGCTTGCTACAATATATTATGTCTCTACCAGAATTATTAATGGTATCCAAAAGATAGTGGACATGCTGATAAAAACTCAAAATGAATGACAATATACAACTTCAGGGAGGATCTGGGGAAGCAGAACACTGATTCACTTTGACTAAGATGATTTAATCATTCACCTGGATTAAGTGTGTACACTGGTACAAACTTTCATGGGCAGTAATGATCAAGACTTTCAAAAGTCACATGCTTAGCAAGCAGCAATTCCACTCCTACAGCACTAACAACCTAGGTTAACAAGGATATATGGGCTAAGGATGGCAGGGTTGTTAGTAATGGAGAAAAACTACATCTTAAATGTCTAAGAACACAAGAGTGGTTAAATAAGGTAAAACATACCTCAATAATGATTTTGTATCAATTTATGATATAGAGCTCTACTCCCTGACAAGTAAAGATGGCCATGATGTCTTAAGCGACATGGGTTGGTAGCTACATTATAAGCCACATTTTGTGGGTGTATATGTACTCATACATAAGTCTGAAAGGCCATAAATCAAGCTGACGACAGTAGAAATCTCTGCGTGGAATGATGCCAACTAATATTTTCTATTTAACTGGGAAAAGAGTACTAAAATTAACTAAAAGATAATGAAAGACATCCTCAAAGTGGCTATATTTCTTCTTTCACCCCATATTTGCTGAGTATCTCCTCAGAGGGTTGTGAGAGACATACAAAAGCTGCCAAAGCTCCAAGTCCAGAAATGAAATGTGAGACCCAAGACCACCAGCGGAGACATGCCATTCATTAAATATTAATATTATCTCAACATCCAGGGTGAGAATGTTTTCCCTGGGTCACAAAATTTGAAACTGGTTCATCTTTTAATACTTACCATTGGTCAGTTTTTAACACAATTGAGCTGAACATTATAGAGTGTCAATCATAATTTCACAACTGAGTTGTCAGGAAGAAAAAAGTATCTACTGAACTTGGAAATGTCAACTATAACCCAATAAATGTCAAATAAAATTGAACTGTTTGCAGGAACTTCTGGATGTGTGAATAGGAAGTCTGGGCTTGACCCTCAGAAAATGAGACGCCATGTATTTGGTTGAGTCTGTGTTCCTGAAATCACGGTCCTCCCCCATCCCCCCCACATGACACCACACACAGTAAAGCATGCTGACTTCCTCTGAGGAGTACTTTATCCTTTAATACTGTCCAGGCACTTTTCTGATAAACATTTCTCACATACATATCCCTGTGCAGTGATACATGGGGAGTTACTAAGGTCTATAATCAATGCTGGTAACACATTCTTTAGATTTTGCCACCGGAGTCTTTTCTCAGGAGCAAACTCCAAAGATACTGACAAGTTAATAAGGCACAAGACCAAAAGTGCTTAGTATACAGCAGTTTCCTCTACGCTGAAAAGATCTTGGTGACCAGATGTGACACACACATGTCTGTGGTCAACCTAATGTACTTTCTTCTGCCACATTTATTTGTCAAAAGGAATGGGAGGTCTGTCAATCACAACTGACTTTTTCTGAACACTCATTCTTTCTCTAAGAAATAAGTATTTTTAAAAGAGGAGGGCATGCATAAAGTGATGGCTGTAATTCTTTGTTTTAATTCAACCAAGATTTACCGAGCTCTTCCCTGGGCCAAGGTGTTTGCACTAGGAATACAGTGGTGAATGCTAAGCTCTGAACTTTTTGGAGTCCAAAATCAAGTCATGGAGACAGATAAAGCAAAGACAAAACAGCATACGATGAGTAAAGTGCCTGGAACGACAGCATCTCAAAGGGACACTTAACTTGAACATGGAAGGTCAGAGAAGTTTCTTGGAGTATTAGCTAAGAAGTGAGGAGAGTACTAAAATACCAAAGGAAGAGCAGAATAAAGTGTATGCAAAGACCTAAATGTACTGAAGAAGTTTATGCGATTCAGTCAGGTAAGGATGACTTCTATCAACACCGCATTTAATATGTCAAAATGGTGAATGAATGAGTCAGCAATTCACTTCAAAAAACTTGGAAAAAATAAACATTAACTTACAATGCCCAAATTAGGAAGTCTGCTTATCTCTCAGGTCAAATTTAATTGTCTTCTGGAAGATTTGTACTTAACACTTGATAGTAAGTACTAGGGGTATCTTGCAATGTGCATAACATCACTACACCATACATATATGTGTGTGGCATGATACTCCCTACCCTCAAAACCACCTTTTATTACGGGACACATTATATTTCTCCCATAAGACAATTCTCTTAGTCTATTGATTTTGATGTTTGTTTTCCTCTGTCAAACTTACATCACCTTCAACAGTAAATCAACTGTTTCAGAGTGGTGAGTGGGGTTTGTTTATTTATACGCCATGATAAAAAGGAAAATATCTTACAACTCCTTTCTTTTACAACTGAATCAACTGTACACCCACCCCTCTCCTCTTGGAGGCCTCAGGCTCCACCTAAGATTGACCAGTGGTCTTGGGATATGCAATCAACGAGAGCTTCTGAATGCTACCCTCACTTTCCGACCATGCCACCGTTCGCCATGCCTCCTCCCACACGCTACTGCTGAGAGAAGTCCAAACTGGCCCCAAATGGCTCTGTCAGCCATGGCTCTGTCCTGATTCCACCTCGGGCAGAGAGGCTCTGGTTGAGCCACCATCATCACCTGTCTGCCTCCTAACTGCTCTCCCTGCCTCTGTCCCTGGCCTTTCCACAGAATAGTTTCAGGACAACCAGAGGATCCTTTCAAAATATGTCACTCCTCCATTCAAAACCACTACAAACTTTCATAAAGGGGAAATTTACCACATAACTCAGCAATTCCATTCTAGGGATCGACTCTATTCGTTTTCTTTTGCTGTTGTAACAGATTACAACAAATCTAATGGTTTACAACACCTTCCTTTATTATCTCAGTGTTTATCGATCTGAGGTCTGGTACAATGTGATTGGATCCTCTGTGTCGGGTCTCACCAGGCTAAAATCAAGGTATTGGCCAGAACTGTGATACACATTTGGGGTCATCTTCCACAGCTCTCTGGTGATTGGCAGAAGTCAGTTCCTCACAGCTGTTGGACTGAGGTCTCCATTTCCTTCACACACAGTCCTTGATCTTCAAGCCAACAATAGTGGATCACGTCCTTCTCATGCTTCAAATCTCTCTGCCTTCTGCTACATCTCAGAGGAATTACTCCTCTGCCTTCCTCTCTGCCTTTCAGGGCTCATGTGATCACATTGGGTCCACCAAGCTAATCCAGCATAATCTCCCTATCAATTGATCTCATAAGGTCAATTGATTAGTAACCTTAATTATACCTGCAAAATCCTTTTTGTCATGTAATGTCACATATTCACAGGAACAACAGCAGGGGGGAAGGTCATGGAGCCAGAATAACTGCCTCCCATACTACCCAAGATAAATAAAGACATTCCACACAAATATTTACTCATAAATGTTCACAGCAGCACTAATCACAACAGGCAAAAATTCAAAACAACCTGAATGTCCACTAACTGGTAAATGAATAGGAAAAATGTGCTATATCCATACAATGGAATCCTATTCAGAAACACAAGAACAAACTACTAATACATTTGGTAACATGAATGAAAATCAAAACCATCCAACTAAGTGAGACATGTACTTCTCACACGAAGAAGTCAGAAACAAGAGACTACATGTTGTATAATGTAATTTACAGAAAAAGCGAATCTACAGGGACAGAAAGTAGATTAGTGGTTGTCTGTGCCTCCCCAGACATGGGATAACAGTAACTAGGCATGAGGGAGCACACTGGAGCAGGAAAATGTTCTGAAACTGGACGATGATGATGCTTGCATAACTTGCAGTTTGTTTATTACTAAATAAAGTTTATTACTAAAAGTCACGAACTGTACACTTGAAGTGGGTAAATTTTATGGCATGTGAAATATGACTCAATAAATTAAAAGTCATTTGAATTTAAAAATTAAAAATAAATAAAACCACTGCAAAGCAGTTCGTCTTTTCATGCAAATCTAAAGTCCGTGTCCCTCCGACTGCTTACAAATCCTATAGGATCTGTATTCCCTGGATCCCATGACATCACTTCCTACTGTGTTCTCTCTCCTTTCTGTTGGCCTGTTCCTGTCATACCGACGCCCTCACCATGCCTTGATGATGCTGCCACATTCCAGGCCTCAGGACCTTTTCCAATTTATCCTATCAATCCAATCCCTTTGAATTAGCCTATCACTGCTTTGGATCCAGCTTTCTTGAATCAGTTCTGAATCAACATAGTCTTGACCATAGGAGGACAGTGAAGAGGACACTCAGCTCCCTTCTGCTCTCCCACAGTGTAAGGGAATATGTGATGAAAAACGATCACATTGTGGAAAACCAGTACAAGTTGGACATTATGATACTTAAAGAGCAGGCAAAGGACATTGTCGGGAACAGAGCTACTTCATCATCTGTCTCTAGCTGTCACTGCTGCCGATGAGCTGCTGGAATATACCAGCTGACCCCAAGGGTGCACAAGTCCCAGCCATGCTGAAATGCTTCCACCCTACTGCCACTTTCACTCCCTTGTCCAATGTAAGGCCTGGTTTCAATTATTTCTCTGATAGATTTTCCTCAACATTCGTGAAACAATGCCAACATCAACCACCCTATATCCTAAACTAACTGAAAATTACCCCTACTTCATCAGAATTGCTTGTGTGGTGAAATAAATTGCAGTATAATTAAAACAAAACACAACAAAACAAAAAAAGCCACACACATTATTATTTGCTCTTTACACCAGGCTTTTTTTTCTTTTTCTTTTGTTTGTTACAAGGATAGAGCATCCTACCTTTAACTCGCAATGATTTCCTCAGAGGCCATAGCTACTGAGGCTGAGCAGAGGCTCTTCCCTTACTCCGGCCAAACCTTCCATTCCCAGAGTCACAGAATAGACACTTCGGAGTTCAGAGAACAGTACCAGTCAACCTCAGAAAGCTGGAGTACAGTTTCTCAACAAGCCCTTACAACAACCAAGACTGCATGGGACAAAATTCTCCTTTTGCAAATGAAGTGCTGCATTAAAAAAAACAAAACAAACAAACAAAAAAACAACAACATGCGATTAAATAATGAGATTCACCGATTTTGAGAGTTCAGAAACAAGCAAGCTTTGTAGTGGAGTCCAATATGCTAATCTCAGTCCTCAGGCAGCAAATTAATCTACCTTCCCCAATTGGTCTGATATCCGTGACTTCACGGGGTATTTTAAAACTTAATTTAGTGAGTATTTTAAAAAAGATAAGGCTGTCTCTTCCTTCTCCTATTTTTATATGCTCTGTTAGATAACCTTTTCAAATGCTCTAGAACATGTTCCGGGGCATTTTTTTGTTTTAAAGGCAACAGAGAATGATGGTTAGGAACACATGCTAAGATGGGCACAGGTTCAAATCTCACATCTGACATTTACCAGGTTCAGAGATTTAAGTTAACTTGCCTAAAGTCACACAACTAGTAAGTGACAGAAGGATTTGAACCAAGACAGTCTGCTTCCAGGCTTATACTGTTATATGCTGTCATTTACTGTCATACTACCTTCCACCCACACCATCATCATCCTCATCCTCACTACCAGAAAAACATATTATAGACAATAATTAAAACTGTTTTTTTAATTAATCGAGTCTTGAACTCTGAAGAGCCACACTCAGCAAATGCCATCCAATAAATAATCACCACATTCATTCATATTTTTCTAACGCTATCCCAATAAAGTAGAGAAGAAAATGTCACAAACCTCATTTTGCAGATCCGGAACTGAACTAGAAATGGTCCCGTCTCCCAGCGTCACTTGGTGACGGAGAGGCAGAGAGAGAACTGATGAAGCTCGACTCTACTCACCTAGCTTTATTACTCATCTTAAAAATATTTAAGCTTCTCAAATGAAAATAGGTAGGACAGTTTCCAGCCTTCTGATCTACCTGGAGAAAAACAAGGGCAGGCTGGCTGGCTGAGCACCTTGGAATAAATAAAGTATTAGGACACGAGTAAGGGCCGATCACAAAGAATTCCCACACTGTCTACAGTCAGCATAGTAACTGTGCCATTTCTTACCATTTTGCATTCAGCCTGGCTAATTCACTGACACCTTAAAAGTGACAGATGAGTGTGAGAAAGAGCTGAAAACTCTTGAAAGACTTGAAAAAATGCCAGAAGGACCCTAGCCAACTGTAGTGACAGCTGGAGTTAAAGAGGACAGAGTTTAAAAAGCAACTTACTACTAATTTTTTATATTAAAAAGACAACAGAAACAACCTGAGATGGCACCGAAAGAAGAACAATTCATTAAACCCCTTCTTAATTGAATAGTTAATATCCCTAAATCTGGCCAAATCAAAAATGAATGACTGTCAGATGGGCCCCTGATGCTGGCCGTCCCTACTCCATCATTCAGTGGCGAATATTTTAACCTATTTTGAAACAGATCAGGAAAAAAGATGTTTAAAGATTCCACCAGACCATTAGAAAAGACCTAAAATATTCCAGAGCTTTTTACTATTTTCCTAAAAGTTGGCTACATGCACATTTGCCAACATTTCACTACAACAAACCACTTAAAATTAATAAATTACCTGTCAAATCCCATAAAAACAGATGGTCACTTGGAGACAGGAGAAGATGTTATCATTTTGTTTTACACAGCTGTTCAGACTAGAAAAAAATCATTTCATATTTCCATAACATATAATAAACCTTGTTTAAGATTCCTACTATTAGGCATAAAAATGAAAATTTCATGCGGCTGTTTCTATGTTACACATCTGGTTATTATTGAGAAAACATCTTTAATAGTAAAAAAAATACATCATTATCATAAATAAAAACTAAAATTGGTCTTTGTTTTCTCTTAACAATCATCAAGCTATTTCTCAATCCTTTGCTATCAAAAGATTTTCAATTGCTGAGTGTTCCTAAATTGAGGTAATCTAATATGCTATTTAACACAATTAAGAATTTATTAGCAGTCTCTTATCAATGAGAAAGTACACATAGCTGAATATCTGATACCACTATTGTTTCTTCCTAGTACTCCTTTCGGGAAGGTGTTTTACGAATTTTATCAGAAATCTAACACATGAAACAATAAGTCAACACAACATTAGTGTCACACATTTGAAATGAGATTTTGATTTGTTAGTCTCCAACACATTACTTATATTACTGTAAATCACATGAAGATGAAGACATTTGGCACCTAAGAATAGTTATGAAATAACCAACACCAAGAGCATGCCTCTATTTATGCTCAGAGCTCTCTTGGTTCTATATTTTTAGCAAAGGACATAAAACTTGATAGCTAAATATATGGCCACTTTTTTCACATTACTTGCCAGAAGCACCAATGTTTAACTCTTCAAAATGTCCACAAAATATATCTATGACATTCAACTACTGTAAGACTGGGGGGATTTGTATGGAGGGGGATTCATTTAGTATTAGCAAAATAATTAAAATTTTGACAGGCTGCATTGACTTATGAACTGCAGCAGGAAATGCCTTCCCAAGGACCGTACTAGAACACAACCCGAATCCCTGACAGGGCCTACATCGCCCCAGGGCCCTCCTAGACCTCCACCTCTCCAACCTCACCTCCTTCCACTCCCTGACCAACTATACCCAAGCCTCCATGATCATCCTCTGGCTCCTGAAAACGCCAAGCTCATGGCCATCCCCCATGTGTTCCATCTGCTCGGAACGCTCTTCCCTTAGATATACTTACAGCTATTCAGCATTCACACCACAAATGTCATCTCCACAGAGAAACCTTCCTTCACCTCCGGCCCCTCTCCTACCCTCCTATCACCACCTCACTATCCTTTTTTATTTTCTTCATAGCACTGATAACCTTTGAAAATTATTATGTATGTGTTTACATGTTTATTTTCTGTCTTCTACCAGAACTTAAAGCCCTTACCAAGAATTGTCTTATTCACAGCTAAATCTCCAGCACCAAGTACCAAATATAATAAAATCACACTAAATAAAGGAACAGACTTTATTTTTCACCAAACTGACTAACAATGTGATTGAAATGGCCAAACAATCCATTTGAATCCAACTTGTGTCTTGGGTACTCTGCTCACTACTGGACTCTAATAGGACTTAATCACAGAATGGGATTAGGAATCCATGAGGCCAAGGGATGTTCCAAGGTGCCCAGAAACTATCCCTTTGAAGTTTTTGCCCAAATGGCCTCTTTCCAAGATCTGGCCTTCCACAGGAAAAACATGGTGCCCTGTCTGCATACTTCTCGGCTAAAGGACTGGCCAAGGAGTGGCTCTTTGCAGAAGAGGTGGATGGATCTAGACAAAAAACCTCTTAAAATTAATAAATGCACATGAGGCACCTTACCATAAGGGATGGGGCTAGGGTTAAAAGAAGAAGTACAGGCCAAGGGTTGGTAAACCCTATGTTGCACACTTTTGTACAAAACTCGAGAAAACACAGCAATGTGAAATTCAAACCATGTCTTCCAGGTCATTATGAAGGTGTATTTATCAAGGTAAGACATTTTATTCTACTTGAGATATATATATTTTAGTCTATTCGATAGACTGTTAGCGTGATTTATAACTTTGTATTTGGAACATGTGGGACATGGGCTTCTTTGTACTACTGCCACTGATCCTAAAAATGTTGCCGTGGGCCTATCTGCCACGGGAGTCCTCAATCAAGCCCTCCAAATCTGTTTCCTCATTGGAGAGAGAAAATAATTCCTGTCCTCCCAATACCCCACATATATGAAGAACAAACAAGATCATACATAAAAATGTATAAAAAGTGCAATTTTGAAATATTTGTATTGTGTTCTTCTCCACATGCCACTCTGTGTATTCTAGCAAGGGAGGACCACAACAATTTCCATTGCTGATACCAAAACCATGTGGCTTCTGAGAAATGTTTGACCTAGATGGGGTGTTGCCTTTCATTTCATTTTTTTCAAAGTGTTTAGTATTCATAAAATTATTTCTCTATCCTGAAAAGTTTCACATTCTTCCAAAAAGAAAAAAGACATCAGGCTCCCCAAGAGTTTAGAAATAGAAAGAGAAAAGAAAACTTAAAAAAACAAAACAAAACAAAAACCTTCTAGAATCATTTATAGTTATTTATAGTTATAGAGGCATGCCAACTGAAAAATGCCTCTTCTACTATTTAGCCCATTGAATACAGCCCTATTTTCCAGGAAAAGCACATAACACACACGAGTTCTGTGCTGGAATGAACGGCATATGAAGTATACTTCTGGGGCTGTTTCAGATCTCCCAGGCAGTCTGTCCTGAAGCCTTCCCTCTCATTCCAGAGAAAGGATGATCCTGGAGATTTAATAAATCAAGAGCACAAAGAGAACATGCAAAGAAGCTAGGACAAATGAAGAGCAACTCAAAAACGTAAAGAGGGAAGAGAGGCAAGTTGGCAAGAGCACAGTAACAGTTAAAACAGACTCAGGCCAATCCAGGACTAGCGTAAATGAAATCAGATTTTGGTGGACTAAGAATCAAAAAGAACTGCATTTTAGATGATCAAAACCCTTTTATACAATGCATCAAACTCATCAAGTGGGGTACACTAACCACTATCACCAAAAAGTAAATAAGGAAAACCTACATCAAAATACCCTTTAGACCTAAACTTTCCAGTTTTCTATGTAACCAGTCCCATCTCTCAGGTCTATAGGTCAGGTAAATTCAGCAGGAAACTTACCTGTAAATATTAACAGCAGTAATAATTAAAACAGCTAACATTTACTGAGTCGTCCTACTTTGCATGCACTTAACTAATTATAACACAATGAGTTATTACAATAATATAATGAAACTCACAGCAAATCTTTGATGCAAGAAATTTGAGTTCCTTTTTAGATGCGGAAACTAAGGCACAGAGGGGTCAAGGAACTTGCCCAAGATCTCATGCCAGAAAACTAGAAATCCCAGGAAGCCTGGCTTCTCAGAGGAAGCCAACACAACAATCCAGAGAGGTAAGTGGTAGCATCGAGAGCTATTAGAAACCTGACACCTTTTCTGCCATTCTCCCACAAATATTTATTTATCACCACCACGTACAAGGGTGCAGGGCACAGTGGATGAAAAAAATAAAGACTGTACGAATCCAGGCCTGGAAACTCACTGTCCTGATGAAGAAGGAAGATCTTATTGATAAGACCTCACAGAGGACCTTCACATACAATCTCTCATGTGATCCTCACAGCATGCTAACCTGTTATCCTCTGTTCACAGAGGAAAAAACTGAGCTCACATAAGGCAAGCAAGTTATTCAGGGTCACAAAAGTTCAATGGTACTGACCGCATGTGAACTGGTATTAATTTAATGTTCATTCACCCAGCATCCCTGAATGGTCTGGGGAACAGGTCCTCCTTGTCATTCAAGATACCCAACTAGACAAAAAGGCAAAAAGGAAGTGGCACTATCTAATCACAATCATACATAGTGCTCCATCCCACCCCTAAAAAGTGGCAGGGGAATGACTGAATATGGAAGCCACAGCTCAAATTCAGGCCTTCTGAATTCCATTCAAATATTCTTCCCACCACACCAGGTACAATCAGCCCAGACACCATACAGGAAACTCATGATGTAAATGTGTAGCATGTAGCTCATGACGGGTTCAGCTGTTGGCAAATTAAGTTGAGGAGAACTGGACCCATTTTGCAATACTCATGGCTTTCTTGCTCGCCACAGAAACAAAGTGCTTTGGTGAGCTGGGGTAGCCACTGCAGGCTACTAGGAAGACTCATTGTGTGAGTGGTCATTGTTTTCCTGAGACAATCTGTTTATGTTATTATAGGACTCGATCTACATAGGCAACCTCTACATTTATTCCACTGATTTCTTTGGTACGGTCTCAAAGAGAAATGGCATATTGTGTGACTACAATATAGAATGCATACGTAATAATTATTAAAATTTGCTATTGTACTCCGGGTTATTCAGATCATCATACTCCAGCCAATAGCATATTCAACTTGTCTGACACTTCCGCAACTCACTTCTTTATCTGCCACATTCCAAACATCAGCAGGTTCCATGAACTCTACCTCCAAAATAGATCCCAAAGATATCCCAGAGATATACGAGTACAAAGCCACTTCTCTTGCTCCTCTGCCACCCTCATCATCCAAACCACCACCTTCTCACCTGCACAACAACCTTCATGCAGCCCATTTACCACAGGACAGTTCATGACAGGGAACAACGTGTCCTGCTTTGCTTGGGACTTTCTTGGTTTTAACTACTAAAAGTCCCTATCCTGGACACCCCTCACTCCTGGGCAATCCAGGATAGCTGGGCATCTAGTCTATGGTGAACTTTTCATATAATAGGTAAGATCAGGTCCTTGCTGTGGTTGAATGAGTCATGGCCCCATTCTTCACCCCCTGCCCCCCCCATGAACATCCTGTGTCATGGGCCCTTGCAGTTCCTTCCACTTCCACTAGAGGTGCTGTTCCCTTGACTTTGGGCTCAACCAGTAGGATGTCAGCAGATGTGATGCAAGCAGAGGCTTGAAACACGCTGGTGGTTAGGTTTGCTCTCTTACGTCTTGGCCATTTCTCTGTGAAGATATGCCTCGTCCAGGAGGACAAGATGCACATGGAGGAGTACTGGACCCAACTAGCAGCGTGCAGCCACATCCGGTGAGGCCCTGGGTGGACCAATATACAGACATTTGAGCAAGAACAAATGACTCGTTGGGTTTGGGGATGGTTTGGCATCTAGCAGTGTTAAGATGCCTAACTGATATGGATTTTATCAAAATTGTTCCCCATCTCACTAAGAATAAAATCCAAAATACTTACCTAGGCCTACAAAGCCTGCTCTCACTTACCTCTCGGATCTTACCCCATTGCCCTTCTCTAAATTTCAATCTCACTAGCCTTTCTGTTTTTAAAACCGACAAAGCTATTTCCAATGCAGGGTCTTCACCCCATCGGTCATCTCTGCCTAGAACTCCTCACTTCTGGCTCTTTCTATCCGTCCATGTCAGCTGAAAATCACCACCTCAGACAAGACTTCCCTGACAATTCTAAGTCCTCCCTGATGTTACCACTTCTTTATTTCCGTTGCAGCACTTCTCAATCTGTAAATTATTTGTCTGTTTATACTCTGTATACTCACCAAATTGAAATATTCAAAAATCTCTCAGTAAGTTACTGAATATCAGTTGAATGGTGCCCAATGGTCCAGAAAATCTGTTAATCTGATATCCTCATGGTCTGAGGTGTAAACGATTTTTACTATTGAAAACAGAAGGTGAAAATGGATAACACAGTAGAGCTATAGATGATGTTAATCAATCACGGATACATTTTTAAATTAAAAGTTCAAAAGGGATTTAATGGGGAAAAATGTTAGCTGACACAAGCTGATAAAAACTAGAGAGAATTATGTCAGACTAATAGTTGTATCATTCTTTCTAAATGAAACAGTATCTCAATATCAAACTGCTTAAATCAAAGAAAGATGAACAAATAAAAAGTTGTTTGGCCTGCCTGGTATGAAATTACAAGGCTTTAGCTACAGAAGTTAAAACAGAAACAATGAAAGTATCATTCTCTATAATTAGTTATAGTTCCACACCACCGGCCAAGTGGAAAATTTTAGCTATCTGCCTTCAGGGACTTCAGTGTTCACAAAAGACCCCTTTAAACTCCAACCACTGTGAAGTTAAAAGGCACTGAATCATGTGAACGTTTCTATACTGGGAATATTTTTGTAATGTGAACAACAAAGACCCAGTTCCTGGTTCAGCTAATGGGTGCTGCTTGCAGTATTCACGGCGGGAGAGGGGGAGATACCACGACTCCTGAGAGTGCTAATAAAAATCAACCCACGAGAAGAGACAGATGTCAGATAGCTTCAAGCAGAAAGGGAGGGCTTTAGGGGGAGCTTGTCCAGTCTAGGGTGCTCTGCACTAAGCTTTGGGGAGCAAGAGGGTATAAAGAGATAGATCAGAGTCCCTCATTGAAGGTAAGCAACCTTGTGAGCAGGGCTCTGAAGGCTAAAGCTCTGGTCCCTTGGCTCTGGGCTCAGAAGTAAAGGACGCCTGACTTTGTTTTCTGTCACTCGGAGGTGCTCCATTGTGCCTGGAATTGTGAAGCCCACTAGTGTTGTTACTGAAGATGGGACCTCACAGTCCAGCCTATGTGGACCTCTTAGGGACTCTTAGAGTTTTCCATAAACTAGGAATGAGGATGATGACATATCTCAGAAATGTCTTATGAGGATTCTATAAGGCAAAGCACTTAACAGTATTCATTAAACATATAGAGAGTCCTCAAGACATATTAGCTGCTACATTTTCCACTACCTAGCACATGCGTCCAATAAATATTGCTGAATGCATGAATAAATGAAAGTCTCAGGTTCTGTTGAAATGTGCTCTTCTACTTGAAAAGGGAAAAAAAAACGTGTACAACATCTGTCTTCTAAGACATCAATCAACATGGTAGATATCAACATTCTAATCATGAGAAAAACATTTCATTTTGTAAATGTGCACTTTGGTATTTTGGTTTACACATCATTCTCATAGATTTGGTTGGTGAGTATCTAAGCTCCTTAGTCTGATGAATTCTGATTGGGTACCCAAAGTTTCCCAACCTACAAAACAAGGAACGACCTGAGTTTACTCAAAGCAGTATCCCTTGAGGCGTTGTCCACAGATATCTATCACAGAAGGCAGCCATCTACACTTTCCTTGGGCAGAATGCTTCTCTTTCCCACAAATAACTACTTTGACACACAACTAGCAAAATAATCTAAGTTATAACTTTCCTCTTCAAAGCTAGTATTGCCAATTTTAAACCAATCATTTTGAGGGATCGTTTCCATGAGACCCAAGGAGAAAAAAGATTACTTACATCACAGGTGTTTTGAGCCTTCCCTGGGTTTCCTTATAGTCCCTTCTCTTACTTTATCAAAGCAGAGCAAACACACCACTCTCACAAAATTATGACAACCTACTATTTAATACTGTAGAATGTTATTTTTTTCTAAGAGCAGAGAAGCCAGTGATTAAAAAGTACTGAAATGAGAATACTTGGGCTACCTTTCAACTGAAATGAACACACATCCAAGATCCTATAACTGAAAGTAGAGCTCGTTTATGTAAATAGGATGAAAAGCCACAATGGACCAGGGACTTTCATTAACATGACGTGCTAGAGCAGAGAGAACCTGGCAGAAGGTCAAGCTCCTTGTCTCAGTTGATCCATTGCTGGCAATACCAGAAGACGTGACCATCCCTGCATTTTGATCAAAGCTTTTTCTGTGGCAGTAAAGAGGAGGACCAGCCTAAAGAGAACCCAGGACCAATTTCTGCCACAAAGCTGAAAGCAGGTAGAGCTGCCAAGCTGATGTGTCTCTTCATGACTTCCCACCTTCCCACCAGGGCCAATGGGGCTGCTGCTCCCTTAGTTTTACCTTCTCCCTAAACTAAGCTCAAGAACAGGACCTGGGGCATTAGAGAAAACCCAATTGGGTGAGTACATCAAAGAAGTCCTTCTTGGCAACTGTTAACCCAGATGGAAGGTTCCCTGGGGTGTTTGTTCTCTTATTGATTTTTCCATTCTGCAACCACTTACAGAACGCATCTATGTTTGAGGTACCAGGAATGCAAAGATGAATGGGAAACAGCCTTGGCCCTGGAACAAAGAATCAAGCCTTGTCCTAACCAACTGTTTTATACCCTGCTCCCTGCAGACATTCCTAACAAACAGTATCAGAAAGGGCCTTTCATCTCGTTCATCCTTCATTTAAAACTTGCATGAAATCATGGGATAATACTTAAAGCTATCATATTCTGTCCTACTAAACTGGCTTCATGTTTAGGACAGTTGTTATCAAGGAGTCATCCTTAAAGTTACTCTTTCAGTACGGTGACCAAATACTTTGTTTAAATGGGAACAATTTTCAATAGGATTGCTATTAATAATAGTTTTAGAATAACAGATGTATCTAAGTCTGTTCCAGGCAAACCAGTAAGGATGGTCATCTAAGCTCACAGACACTTACGAAAACTTTAAATTCCAGATAAATCTTGAAACCTTTTGCCCTGGTTAACAGGAACACACATAACCAATTTCTTATATGAAAAGTATGTGAGAGTTCAGCTTACAACTATCTCATAAGGAACGTGCTTCCTCCCTCCAGGGTACAGGCCACACAGGTTAAATTATCCTCTACCCCCACCTCATGCACACTGAGATGTGGAGTATACCATATACCATAACAGCAAAAACCACAGTAATATAATGACAATACCTGCACTGTTGGTGGGAATGTAAATTGTTACAGCCACTTCAGAAAACAGTGCGGAGGTTCCTCAAAAAATTAAAACAGAACTGCCATAAGATACAGCAATTCCACGTTTTGGTACTTATCCAAAGGAAACAAAAACACTAACTCGGAAAGATATGTTCACTGTAGTATTATTTCAAACAGCAAAGATATAAAAACAACCTAAGTGACCATTGATGAATGAATGGATAAAGAAAATGCAGTGTGTGTGTGTGTGTGTGTGTGTGTGTGTGTGAGTGTGTCTGTGTGTGTATGTGTATATGGTGCCAAAAAAATGTATACACATTTTAAAAAAGGAAAAAAACTATTAAAATTATAATATTCAATATGTACCGATAACAAAAGATGAATACAAGTCACATTTAAGTTCTGCAATTACAAGAGGTGCTCAAAGTGGTTCCCATCAGCGTCCAGACACTTCTAATTACGGCGAACTACTGCTTGAGCAACAGTGACCAAAGTATCCACTAGTATACATTTTTTGGCACCTCCAGTACACACACACACACACAAACACTGTATACACTATGGAATTATTATTCAGCCATAAAAAAAGAAGGAAATCCTGCCATTGACATGCATGGACCTTGAGGGCATTGTACTTAGTGAAATAAATCAGACATAGAAAGACAAATACCGTATGATCTCTTATATTTGGAATCTAACAACAACAAAAAATCCCAAAATATATAACGCATTACAGATTGGTGGCTGCCAGAGGTAAGGGGTAGAGAGTTGGCAAAGTGAGTGAGGGAACCAAAAGATACAAACTTCCAGTTATTACATGCCCATGACTTATTTATTTTAAGTCCTGGGGAGGTAATGTACAGTGTGGTGACTATAATTAATAATACTGTATTGCATATTTGAAAGTTTGTAGGAGTATATCTTAAAAGTTCTCAGCAAAAAGAAAAACAGTGTAACTATGGATGGTGATGGATGTTAATTAGTCTTATTGTGGTGATCATTTCACAATATATACATATATCTGTACACCTGAAACTAATATGTTACCTGTCAAAATATCTCAAACACACACACACACACACACACACACACACACACACACACACACAAAATGACATCTACCCATGTTTCCTATGAGCCAGATACTGTATTAAGACCAAGGTCACTCCTCCCACGAAATCCATGGGTAGATACAACTGACATCCTATATTTTAAGGATGAGGAAATGGAGTCCTAGAGAAGTTGAACACATCTAATAAAGGGGAGGAGCAAGGTTTGATAACAAGGCAGTCTCCTTCAGAGCCCATCTTCTGAAACACCACAGCACCTCCCAGAAGACAACACTAAGGGGAAAAGTTAGGATGTACCAAAAAGTAATAATAACAATGATAATGATCCCAACTAAGCATCATTGAGACTTCAGGGTCTATAACTATGCTACACCTTCTACATACATGACTTCGTTTCACGCTCATGGCACCCTAAGAAGTATTATTATTAGGTTGATGCAAAATTGTGGCTTAAAACGTTAAAAGCAATTGCAAAAACCACAATTGCTTTTGAACCAACCTAATACTTAACCCATTTTACAGATGGGAAAACTGAGGATCCTAGCAGTCAAATCACTTGCCGAGCTAGCATGTGGCAGATGCAGGATTTGAATTGGGCCAACTCCAGAGAGATCTTCCTGGGTTAAAAGACACTCTAAGGAAAGAACATGGACAAAGGCAGGAAGGGAACCGATGTAGTCCCACACGGGCAAATGGCACAAAGAGGCACAGTGTGGCCAAGGCAGACCATGACCATGTCACAGACGACTGGCCATAAGAGCTTATGCTGAATCAGCTAAACAGGGAAGCACAGTGAGGAATTCTGAACAAGCGGAAAGTCATGAAAGGAGTGAGATTTTCTCGTGTTTATGGTCCTCATGTGCAGGTTATTTATAAAGAAAATATATATTTATGTGAAGTCCTTTTACTGTGATACATCTAACACCTGAAGACGGAACAGTTTGATTTCTGTATATCAAATACTTTTAGCACTGTTAGTTATCCTGTTATCCACATCCCATCTGCTTCCTTTTTCCCCATACTGAAGTGACTAGTACATCCACTCAAACAAAAGTCTAAAGACAAAAAAAACACAAAAAAAACCCATAATACTCTAACACTCCGCCTCCATTTAATTTGAGAAAAATAACAGACACAAATCCCTTAGCTTGTTCCATATAGAATAAAAGAAAAACAAATACATAATTGAGGTAGCTTGTTTACTCCTCTGGTCTTCTTCCTAAAGGTAGATCAAGCAATATATTTTTTAAATTTTTCTCAATTCATTTTCCAAGTTTTTTGCAGTAACCTAGAAAAGTCAAATGGAATCTTAGTACTATTTATGCACATCTGTTAAACATTGCCAACTCCTGTAATAACTGCCTTGGGGAATAATGTAGCATCTTAAAAGCAAAATTCCTTACGTAGTATTTATTCTGTTGCAATGTAAAAAAAAAAAAAAAAGCACAATTTTGATTTTCTTTTAAAATTATGTAACTTTTGATTTCATAGACCTCAGTCACCCTAGAAAATATCAACCAACAATATATAAATAATATAATCATTATCAAATCATCTGACAAGCTGCACACTACCGTGTTTCCCCAAAAATAAGACCTAGCCGGACAATCAGCTCTAATGAGTCTTTTGGAGCAAAAATTAATGTAAGACACGGTTTTATTTTACTGTAATATAAGACTGGGTCTTATGTAATATAATGTAATATAAGACTGGGTCTTATATTAATATTTGCTCCAAAAGATGTATTAAAGCTGATTGTCTGGCTAGGTCTCATTTTCGGGGAAACACGGTAAACATAGTTTAACACTTGGATGTTACTACAAAAGCACCAAGCACTTTTATTTTTTATCTGCTATCGATGTTTTTAATAGTTGTTATTATATTCCTTTTATGATGGCTCAGGATATTCACTCAGTTCAGACCAAAAAAGAAAGAAGGTAAATTGGTGAGTCCCTCGTTTGTACGACACATGCGCTACGTTTGTCTTTTTTTACCTGAATCATTCCTTGAAATATGTATTATTATCCTTAATTTTACAGTCTAGTAAATTATAGCTTAAGTGATCAAAGTAGAACAGGGCTGAGACCTGTGTTCTGACTGTAGAGTTCATGTTCTTTCTAAGCCAAGAAGCAAAGGGACAAACTCCCCCAAATTCTAAACACTATAGACGGCTACATGATCACAAACCCCTTTCCTCTTCTCCCGAAGTGTGCATGAGACTATATTCCCAGTCTATCTTGCTACTCATTGTGATCATCTGATGACTTTTAGCCAATAAATAGAATGTGACCTGAGTGATGTGGCTGCTGCAGTCTCCACGTGCGATCCACCACACTGTTTCCTCTTACGTGGCTGAGATGAACACATGCCCAGCTCATCTCCGGGAGCCACGTGATTACGAGAGCAGTGACATGGTGAATGAGGCTGGATCTGTGGGTCATTACCTAGAGGCAGATGACGAATACCACACTGGGCTTCTGTGTGACTAAAGCACTCTGCATTGTAGTGAGCTACTGAGAATGAGCAGTTTACAGGTTACAGAAGCTAGCATTACCTAACATACCCAAACAGAAAACAATCTAAATGAGTCATAATAGGAAATAACAGTCAATCTAGGGATTATCATACAACCATTGAAACAACATTTTTGAAAAAAGTATTATTAATATTTTGGTGATGTTCATGTTATAATGTAGAATTTTAAAAATAAAATACAGAAGTGTATGTATAGTATTTTCCCAAATATAAAAATATTCTTTCTCAATTATATTTATCTAAATATATATATATATATATACACAGAAATTAATGTTGCTGACTGAATGAATGCACAAGAAAAAAAGAAGAAAATATGTTAATATTAAGTCAAGTCCCCTCTGGATGATGGGATGGGAGGAGGTTTTTACTTCTTTGTACTTTTCCATAGTTTCCAAAATCAAAATAATGAACACACTCCTTTTAAAATCAGAAGAGATTTCTGTTTATGTTTAAGATTTCTTTTCAAAAGCCAATATATCCAGACTGACACATACTATGGAACTAGCCCTCATGCCCCCTTATCCCAAGCAACGTTTGTCGACACCTACAACCCCAGTAGGTAGCCTGTGGACATTGAAAACTTCCAAACTGTACACTGGGGTGACTCAAAGACGCCAAGGAAAAATAATTCACAGGAAAATCCTGGAAAATGAGAACATGCACATAAGTCTTTGTTCAGTCACAATGAGGGAGCTTTAAAACACAGGTTAATAAATAACTCCATTAACAATACACTGAAAAGACAGAAAGCGAAATGATGTCAGTTTCCATGGATACACTCATGGGCAGGCAGAGACGTGGTGATATTCAGAACCAGTCCCTAAAGGAAAGCCTTCCTTTGAGTTTAACTAAGGATCACATGAGGGTCACACCCACAAAACGCTCAGCCGGATGCCAGGCACAGGGCTGGATTCCAAGGGTTAAATGCAACCACTATTACTTTTATTGGTTAAAGTGTGAAAAGAAGAATTAATCTTTGCTTTAGTGTACTGCCAAAATTCAAGTTGAGGCATTCATTTTCAGAGCATTGTCATTCGTTTCTAAGGAAACTGGCAGGAAGCTACATATGAGCTTCCATAAAGCCTGCTGCCCACAACCTGCCTTGATCTCACCTCCACTCTATAGGTCTCCTGCTGCTTCTGCTCAGTGAACACCACGGAATTAGGAGGGAAAAGATATTCTAGCACACAGAGATTCTAGGGAGAGGACCAGAGAAACGCATGTATATTTGCAGACTCAAGAAGAAGAGAAAAGAACATTTTATAATAGGGGATCTCTTTACAAAAATATATACAATAGGAAATGGGATATATATATATATATATATATATATATATATATATATATATACATAATAGGAATACAGTTAGGAAAAGCCTTTAATGCCAATTCAGGTGTTCCTTTAAGGAGGATTTGTAAGTAAACATTAACAAGTAAAAATTATCTGAATAACAATATTTATTGAGCATTTACTATGTCTCAGGACCCATGAAAAACACTTTCTGTCTGGAAGAGTCAGAGTTTTTAGCAACAAGCAATAGAAATTGACTCTAGCTAAAATAAGCATTAAGTAAGTTACAAAAAAAGATAGTGGGAGGTTCACGTACTCACCAACAAGGTGGGCAACTGAGGCACAGAAAATGAGAAGGAACCAGCAGCAGTCAGGAAGAGTCAAATCTCACCACAGAAACCATCTATCTCATGAGGACACCACCATTATTTTTGGAAAGCAGACACTGCTACAACCTCTGATGGCCCACATGTGCCATTTGCTTCTTTGCATTCCTGACTCCAGATTCAAAATATTGGGCAGCTGATATGGTGGTAAAATGAAGATTTAATACAGATTTAAATCAATGTTATCCTTGCTTGTCATTACAAGACAATAATGACCATCATCTCACTACAAAGGTGGTAAGATCTCTGGCAAGGTCCTGACCACACAGTGTGAAACGACAAAGCCACAATAGTCTAGGAAGCTTGTAACTGCTAGAGGATTAATAGTATGTGTCAATCAGAAGTTCCCTTTTTGCCTAAAATACAGTCCCTTTATGGTGTAAGTAATTCACAGGGCTTTAAGATGTGATTATACATAAAACGAAAAGAACAAGTTATCATATTGATGAATGAAAACATGTTATAGCTAAAAGCAATCCAAAGCGAGACAAGTTCAATAAAAACTCCTTATCTCCATTTTAGGATGTAGGTCATTAGCTCAGGGAAGATGAATTTCTCCATTCATATTTCAATTTCTTCCCTGGCAAAAAAAAAAAAATAAATAATAATAACTGAGGTTTTGAAATACAATCTTCTTGCTTAGTCAAATGTTTGAGCATCTCATATAAACATGAACAGAATAATTAGTAAATTGTGGAGATTCCATAAACTGAAAAGTGGTGGTTCTAATAAAGTTTCATCTATGCTTATATGCAAATACTGTCAAGACAGGCATTTTGAGGTAAGTAAGGGACACAGCCCCTCATCCGTCTTTAAAGACAACTGAAAGGCAACATCAATATTAGACATGCACACAATGGGTATTCTGCAATAATCTTTTGAATGTATACATTAAATTTAGTCCATAGAGGAGAAATGTAGATAGTTAATAAACCTCCTGAGAAAACTGCAGGCAAGAAAAACAATTGCTTCTTTAAAGCATAATTACAAAAGGTAGCTCATACAAACTGCTACAGAAATGAATATTATCCACATATTAAAAACTTAATTCACCAAACCAAATTTACTCTCTCAATCAGACATACGTCCATTTTCCGTGCAAGAAAATGAGACTTTCACTCAATATCTTATCATTATGAATTGTGTTTCAGAAACAAAAGATTTACATTACCCATTTTAAACAAATGTTCAAATTAACAAGCTTTCCATAACTATCCGGCAAAATGTTCTATTGCCCAAAGAGATACAATAAAATGAATCATTAAGAAAATATCTGCAGATTACACAGTTTCTATAAATTGTACCATAGAACCTGCTACATCCAGTTTAATTTAATCTTCTAATTTTATTAATATGTATTTTCCATCTTAAAAATGCTGACTCACACAGAAAAATCTCCCAAGAATATCATCATCAAGTTAACAAAGAGGATAAATGCTTGGGGAGGAGATTAATTCTAATCTGACTGGGTAGAAATCCCATCTTTGTCAATTATTAGCAGTACAACCTTGGCAAGTTTTTAACCTTATCTTGCCTGTTTCCTTGCTTTACAAAACAACAATGCTGCAGTAAAAATGGCAGTATTTGGCAACTGATTGAATATGTTAAACATGAAAGGCATTAGAAATGATCTGGAGGGATCTCAGCTTGGTAAGTAGAGGGACATAAAAGGAAGAGAAGGTTTAGAGCAACCAAGAGATAAGTTCCATTTGGACCAGGAGAGATGGAGACACCCGTAAATGGATGGCCAGCAGACAACGAGGAATGTGGTCTGTCACAAAGAGATTATTAAGCTCATACACAAAGATTCCTGGAAACCAAACACATGTCTCAATCAACATTGATTTTCAAAATATTTTATAAAATATCATTTTATTTTAAAACACAGCCACATATGAATAAAGTAGAAAGGTGAGCAAATACCTATCAATCGTTTACAAACTTTTTAAATTAAAATATGAACTCTCATAGCACACGACTGATAGGATACTGATTATCACATGTCTCAGATTTGTCCATGAATTTGAATCATGACAGCAGTAGACTCCCTGAAATTATATGCTGGTAATGACGATAATGACAGCAACAAAATCTCATATAGGACTTACACATGTTAGCCATATTATCCTTCCGTATAATTTTTCCCATTAAAATATCATAATTATTAGGTGGAGTTCCCATTTTGGGGACAATCAAAAAGATACATGTACGATTCAGTTTTAACCTTCACCTCCAATCTATTTGGTAAAACTCCAGTTGTGCACTTGGTTCTTGTCAATCTTGTGGTGACAAGAACGTAAATACTATGAAGTTTTGCCGGATTCTTCTTGTTTCACTTTCTTCAGACAATCTCAGTGCCATGCACACTTCCTTTTATATTCACTATCAACTCAACTCAGTTCATTTTCACCCAGTTAGACTTGGTACCATCTCCTCTTCCAATACGATAAAGATCCCTTCTGATAAAAACCAGAGACTTTCCTTCTACCGAAACTGCTCACTGAATAAGAGATGGATTACTCATTCACTCACCGAAGAGGTGCCTGGATTCATTTTCTCAATTCTCTTTTGGCTCTAAGCAGTACCAGAGAGGCAGGCCCCTGGCTACACCCAGTAAAGGAGTGTCACAGGGATGTGACACACAGCCAAAGTTATTTTCAACCCCTTTCTCCAGCTGTAGTTTTCTTAAAAAAAAAACACTCCTCAAGAACCAAAATGCCTTTCTTTAAAGTTTATTTTCATTTTTTCAAATTTTTATTTAAACTTGCTTCATTGTCTGTCTCTTTCCCTCCCTTCACCCTGTAACTAATGGCCCCAGCACATGAATGCCACCTGGCTAATTCCTCCAAAGCAAAAATGGTGTCTTAAAAACAGTGTACAATCCCCGACCACAAAATGGTGGCTAAATAAATGCTTATAAATCAAATGCATGACTAAGAAGCCAATTAGTTCAGTAAGTCCAAATCTCCATGAAAATCTGAAAAATAAGTCCCTTCAGCTGTGCAGTGACTGAGGGAGGGTAATCAGCTGGCTTCCAGAATTCCCGTAAGAAGGACCCTTAAACCTGAAATAGTAGTATATCAGCACATTTAAGAAAATAATGGAGGAAATGAAGACGAACATGAACTTTACATTTCTTTGCTCTCATTACCCAATCCCCAAACCACAGGAATATAAAACAAAAGTGATCCTTTCAAGTAAAAGGGTTGGAATACTAACCTTTACTGAGTCTATTATCAGAGTTTACTGAGGAATATTCATCCAGGTTTAGGGATAATTTTACTGTTCTGTTTTTTTCACCATAAAAAACAATTCTGACAGTTTTTGAAAATGACACCAATTATCATTTCTTAAAATATCAGTCGATCTCAGTTTCTAAATTTAGCATCTGTAAAGTACCAATTAATTTCTTTTTAATATAAGTTCTAAGAAGAAAAAGGACTTGCTTATCTTCCACTGCTGAATCCACGGTGCCTAATACATGGTCAATAATCAATAAATGTATATTGAAGGGAAGAATAAACATACACTTCAACTGACATAATATAGAAAAGATCTGGTGTACAAGCATTTGAAGGAACTTTGAAAGGGAGATAAAAGAAGACCAACTGCTCGCTGAAGCTCCTCCCTCACTCTTATACTCTTAAGAGCATAAAAAAATTGGAAAATTGAAATATGGGGCTTGTTTCTGTCTTGCACTCTCAAACCTGGCTGCGCTGCCTGGGCAAGGCCAGTTAACAGATGCTCTGTTTTTTATTTTCAATGGGAAACGACGGCTCTCGAAGGTTACAGGCAAAGAATGCACATGCAAAAGCTTCTAGTGTCCAGATCGGAGCTGTCCAATATGGGAGCCACACGCCACAAGCATCTATCAAGCACATGAAATGAGATGTGCTGGCGGGATAAAATGCAGACCGGATTTGTGAAGATGAGGACAAAGACAGAAAAACAAAAAAGAACGCAAACCACCGCGTTCATAATTGTTTTATATTAATTACATGTTGGAAAAAAATCACATTTTGAATACATTGGGGTAAACAAAATACAGTATTCAATTTAATTTCACCCATTTCTTTCAAACTTTCTTAAGGTGACTTACAAACCTTTATGTGGCTCACATTATACTTCTATTGTACACTGCTAACCCTGCCCGACAGTAAGAGTCTATATGCCACAGAAAGAAAAGTTCACTCAAAAACAGCAGAATCTGATTCCTAATTTCTTAATCTATAAATTGGGAACTTGGGTAGATGTTCTACCACATACCAACATAGAGGCTCCCTCAAAGACTCACAACAGCATCGGGAGATAAACACATCAGCCTCGATTAATAGGTAAGAAAACTGAGGCACTGGAAGGAAAAGGCACTCATACAAAAGCTATGGAGCTAGTAAATGGGAGGGCAGAACACTGAACCAAAGTCAGCCTGACTTCCAAATGTGTGTTCTTCCCCTTTCCCTCCCCCAGTCAGTCATTCAAGGAACTTTCCCCATGTTCTAAGAGTCTTGAAAAAGGATGCCAACTATCCTTCCTGATTTACCCTACGATGGGCTTCTCTTTGACACTCCACACCCTTCAACCAGATTTCTCACAGCTTCTAAACCACAGAAAAGATAACAGGGTAAAATGGATTGAACCAAACTGAAAAACTTAGACAAAATTACCATAGAGTGACATCCCGTATGATGCTTTCTCATGTAAGAGAATAAAGGTTTCCTAATTGGGCTTTTTTGCCTTTGCAATTCAAAGTTCTCCACTGCATCTGTCACTGTTAGTAGACCCTGCAACAAAGCAATTTAACTAGTAGGAAATAGCTACCTGTGAATTTCCTAATTTGAGCCAGTGTATTTCACCTGGTATGAATTAGCTTACTTAGTCTCTTAGCGGCCTCCAGAGCTTCATTCGCAGTGTCTGCTACAAAGAATCTTTGAACTTTCACTCCGTTGTCAGACATCAGTTTCTTGCTCTGGTATTCCTGCAGGTTCAGCCATCGTCTGGAGGTTAATTGCACTGGCTAGAGAAATTAGAAGAAAAGCAAGAACACTTATTAATAACAAGAGAAATACCAGTCAACCTATATGGCCAGTCTTACAGGTACCCTCAGATAACCATCAGCAACGCAGATTTTAGAAAGACAAAAGAAAAAAAAGTATATTAATTCTTCATGCTTAATTTTTTTCTAATCAAAATGTTAAAAACTACACACACACACACACACACAAATAAATGCAAATTTTTAAAAACTATGACAACTCAGTGTGGGGACAGAGCCAGGAATGCAGTTTCCAGGCTCTCACCCTCCCATGGAAAGGTGCTGGCTCAGGTAGTAAATGGCCATCAACTGTGATTGGATGGCCATTAGCTGTGGCTAGTTGGCCGTCAGCTGTAACCAGTGAGCCATTGGCCACAAATATAACTGTTGTGGCTACGCTAGCAGAAAATGGGGACTAGCAAGAAGATGGAGGGTGAGCTAGCAAGCGCGGCCTGCAGATTGTGGATTGTGGATTGCAGAGGGGCAGATTGCAGTTAGCAAGTGAGGTGGGTTGGCAGAGAAGCAGACGGCGGGATGGTGTGGGTCCTGCTTCCTGTGTCTACAACCCAGACGCCAGTGAGGATATAGTGGTATGACTCCCCTATCTGTGGCTCCGTGGGTGTTCCTTTTTGGCCTCACCATGTCCTGCGTTCTTATGTGGGGAGCGGGGCCAGAGACCCCGCGTGACACCCTGTATGACATTCAGTAAGATCTGTCATCTAGTTAGCAGTAACACACCAATGCCGGTTTCCTGGTTTTGATACTGTACTAAAACTATGTAAGCCGTTAACATTAGGGGAATCTGGGTGAAGTGTACATGGGACTTATGCACTATTTTTATAGCTCCCTGTGAGTCTATAAGTATTTTAAAATAAAAAGTTATTTTTTTAAAACTGTTAAGGACTCTAATTATATAGCGTATGCCTCCAGACCCCCACCCTAAATAAATAAAGCTCACAGCATTATTTCAATACCTGTATGCACATCATTAATCACTGCAAGGTACCTCAGGAAATTTGAAGTCAATGGGCCACAGACTAATCCATTTCTTTCCCATAGTTTTTAAAGGAGTCTGGGTATAATCATTATATAATACTCATAACCTAAGTTACAGTCTGCACTCAGGTGAGTGCAGTCACCTGAGTCACTATTAAACTAGTTCCTAAAAACTGAAATTTGTGTATTAAAGTAAACTTGCTTAAGCACCATGTAGGAGTAGTTTCCCCATAGGCATTATCACTTAGTTGTTACTATCTGTGCTGAAACAAAAATGATCAAAGGGCAGAATGACATGAACAGATAAATTCTTCTCATTTTATCCAATAAGATCAACAGCATTCCCTATCAAATCCATAAGCCCATTTTTTAAAAGAAGGAAAAAAAAATAGGGAAAAATGAATACCCTAAGCTGAAGCTCATTTTCATCCATGAGTCATGATGCAAAGGAAACACTACTCACAGGAGGTAGGATGGCAATGTCGTTAACGGACTAACAAACCAAAGCATCAGCCGTACAACTGGATGACAAGGCTGGTGTCGGAAGATCACCTGTCACCTCCTAGCGATTTCTGCCAAGGGCCCTGGTGGATGTCCAAGGCAGTTATCACACAGACCAGAAACTGAAGTCCACAAGGCTTTCCCACAGGGACCCATTAGCTTTCAGGACCTCTAATGTGTCCTTAAAATGGCATTTTCTTTTGGAATCTCCAAGCTGCAAAGCACTCATGGAGCTTGGGACAAGGGGCATTTCAAAGTGGCTCCAGCATCTGGGAACTAGAGGGGGTTCTACTCAAGGCCAGAGTGTATCTTCAACTTCTTTTCCTCTTTATGAATAATATGACAGTGGTTGGCATATTGAAGATACTCAGAAAATACCAGTTAGCTGTCCACGTGAATAACCCCTGTCTTTTCTTCTTCTGTCCTCTGATGTAGATAATTGTTCATTCCCAGAAACTGACCTTCTCTAAAAACAGAAAAGTAAAAATCCTTTAGACCTGAAATAAACATGATGTAATTTACACACACTGGTAAAAAATTCAAATTTCGATACGACTAAACCTAAAGATATCTCTCTGTTCTGTACTTAACGAAAATTGGTAATGATGGCTTTAATACTGAAGTTGCCTGCACTTCTTTAGAAATATATATGCTGGGATAAAAATAAATTGCCAGGCAAATAATGCTCACATCGTTTACTGTATACTATATAACTGCACATGATTTGTTACTCTTCTGAATTTTTAAGTCTTGATGAAACATTCGTAATTTAAATAACACAAAAATTCAAAAATGAACATATCCATCTTCTCAATAGTCTTAATAGCACATGACATAACATATAAAGAAATATTCAAGTTTTAAGCATTTAGTGAAAGCCCCTTAAAAAAGATATGATTAAACATCAGATATAAGCCATATTCTGGAACCACTTTTAAAAGGAATATGGGGAAGAATCCATAGATTAAGTCTATGTTGGCATATCAATTTAAAGCAATTAACAAAAGAAGAAGAAGAAAAAAAGACTGGTTGAAAAGAACACTTGAGAGACAATGTGGTCACGGTCAATTCATTTTCATCAGAACACTCACTGTATTAATTTTAGATATGTTAATGCAATTTGCTGCACACTAATAACAATTGATCCAGAAACCAGCTTCAGAGACATATAACACGTATTGACGGTTCCTGCATTGACTCCAATGAAAGCCTGCTTAAAATCAGTTGCTCTGAAATTGAAAACTAACACAGTGAACCGAGTTCCAAAGTCACTGCTGATTCCAAGCTATCCCTCTACAAAGTGACCATCTTACAGAATAATCACCCATGTCTGTCAACCCTAAACTTGGAAGAATACAGTCCCTGACTGGGTCTAAAACTTCATTAACTCAACTTCATTCATTAAGAAGCTGGGATAGATCTAGAGAGGAACAACTTAAGTCTACTTTTGTATGTTCAGGTGGAAGAAACAAGGAGAGGAGACATTTGCTAAGCAAATGGATGTAATAAACTGCTGAACAATAACAATATTAATAGTTCCATCTACTATTGGTTGAGCATTCACCATGTGTTAGGCATTGTACTAAGTAAGCACTCATGTATCTAAGGGTCAAAACAATCATGAAAAGTCAAGTATTATTATCTTTCTCAATAGCTGTCATTAATGCAAACCAACAAATATTCCTAATCTTCCTTCTCCCAGGCATTCCTGGCCTTAGCCCATGTAACTAGTTCTGGCTGGTAAGTTGTAAGTACATATGGTGTGTGACACCTCTGGGCCAACATTGATTACCAACCTTCCAGCCACCCAAGTTCTCTCTTGACCTGGGAATGGCAGTATTTAAGATGGCAGCTGATCTGTGTTTTCCCGAAAATGAGACCTAGCCGGACAATCAGCTCTAATGCATCTTTTGGAGCAAAAATTAATATAAGACCCAATATATTATATTTATTATATTATATTATATTATATCATATCATATCATATCATATCATATCATATCATATCATATCATATCATATCATATTATATTATATTATTATACCTGGTCTTATAGTAAAATAAGACAGGGTCTTATATTAATTTTTGCTCCAAAAGATGCATTAGAGCTGATCATCTGGCTAGGTCTTATTTTCAGGGAAATATGGTATCAGCCAGAGGCCAGAATGAGGACCGACACAACCCCAAGAAACGCAATGCTTGTGTAGTGAAAAATAAATTTTTGTGAATTTTCAGCCACTGAGATTCCGGGAATTATTTGTTACTGTTGCAGAACCTAACCTATCATTAGCACCTAACTAATAAAACCATCTTACAAATTAGGACTCCCAGGCTGAAGGTTAAGTCCACTGCCTCAAGCTCACAGGAGGCCGCCAAACTGCAAAGCTTCTCTGATCAGCAGTATTGCCTGACTGTGTGATACTGATGGTTCACTGCCTCTGTATTCTGGCCCCACATTCCCAGAGGCCCTTGGTGATAAAGGCTGTGACCGGGATGAATAAGATCATGTACCTGTTCAAAAGGCCAAAAACCTACGAGGAATAAAACTCTCAGAAACGCTGGCACAGCACTTGTAAGGAAACCTGTAAGTAACTGCTCCAGGCTTTAGGAGGGAGGCAGGTGGAGGTGTGAGTCCTAAGACACTATAATGGTAGAAGTAGTTTATTTCAACTCCTAGGAAGAGAGCTACCTGCTAAAAGACTAGACTAATATCTTCACTGCAGGAGAGAAGTCAGGATTTCCCAGGAAATCCATGAATTCTAGAATGTAAGCAATGGAAGGAAGTTTAAAGATCATCTGACGCAGTACCTTTCAATTATTTCTGCCAGTTACTTGCTTACGTGCCTTTGGGATCTCCCCACACTTTGTCAACCAGACTCTGCCTAAATTGGAGACTGTTCAGAGACTGGACAGTGGAAAGAAGACAGCAGGCTTTGTCTTCCTCTTTCTGAATTGGGCAACAACTCTGGCAGTGGCTGCCTCTCCTCTGAAGCTCAGGTCCCTCCAGACTGTCCCTTCTTCTATAATTCCAGTCCCACTACCTCCCCCACTATGACTCCTGCACCCATCAGCTGACCCTGGCCTGATAACAACATACCTCCTTCCACTCCCTGGGCTGACAGAAGATTCCTGCTGTTGCCAATCCCTGGGATGCCTCCCCAGCCGTTTGTTTTCCAGTGGTCCTAACACCTCTGTAACTATTTGTCTTCCCTTGCTAAGTTCTATTAAAAGACCTGGTGTTCCACAGAATCTGAAGGCATGGCTTCTAGACATAGGAGCGGAAGGAAATGGCAGTGGCCCACTTATGAAGGAAATGTTGGTACCCTAGTCTACATTTGTTTCCCAGGCAGTCATGTCTCATATATTGAGATTCCAAGGTATGAAAAGACGACTGGAGTCCAACCTCATCATTTTAAGCCAAGAACACCGAGGCTAAAGAGGGCATTTAATACGCATCATGAGCCAGAGGCAGGATGAGAAACGGTCTAATTCCAATTTTCTTTCCTTCTTTCATTCAGACTTTGGCAAAATGAACATATTAGGAACAGCATTATGTTCTGCAAACAGCTGGCGCAGGTGAGCACCTGGGCTGTTTACTGTGGATCTGTATATGGACCTTTCTAATTTTCCCTAACCTTCCATATCTTAGAAAGACCAACCATTTCTAAGCTAAAAAAAAAAAAGAAGAAGAAGAAAATACAACTTACAAGAAAAGCAGCACATGAAGATTTAAGAGCTTATGGGAAGAAGGGAGCAGAGGCGGAAGAAAAAGAATTTAAAAATGAAGGAAAAGACAAAGAGAACTAAGAGATAAAAAGACAATGACTCAGGCAAAAAAAAAATCACAAAACCAAAAAAAAAAAAAAAAAAATCGAAGCATAAAATTAGACAGCTACACAGAAAGAAACAGAAAATGACACAACCAAGGAATCGTACTTCACCCTATGGTTTTAAAATTAGAGGTGTAGAAACTACTGAAATAGCGCCACAGGAGAGGAAAACAAAATCAATAAAGGGAGTGGAGAAAGTGATGTCACTGAGCTGGGTGTCCCCAAAGGGAGAATCTGTGAGCCACATCTGCCCACAGGCGCTCTGCATTCACTACCTTCAGCCAGACTTTGCTGTCAGAGAACGGGTGCTGAGTTACACGGCAGGAAAGCGTTCCAAGGCTACAGAATAAGCCGAGCAAGCATTAAATTTATTGAAAGAAAGAGGGTAGGACAGTGCACTTTCAGCGTGGTGGCAGTGAGCAGGCTGGGAGGATAGCCACTGTGCCGAAGAGGGGTGGGGCTTGGGAATTGATTATTTTCAAAATGAGGACATGGCGTTCCCAGGTGGGTCTTTGCTGACCACTCCTTCCCTCTGGGAGGAGGGACTTTTGTCTTATTTGGCCCTTGTCATGGTGACACGGAGGGAGGGAGGATATTCTCTCCCAGTAATGCTAATAATTTTATAATCCGTTACAATTAGCTCAGGTTCACCCTGAGAGACAAGATGGCGTCCTGGGTCTGCTCTAGGCCACTGAAATGGGGTTTTGGCTGATCTGGCAGCTGCACCTCTTCTTAAGAATGATCTCATCCCTTCCCTAGTTTGTTTTCCCTCACTTCCTCCTTCCCTTCCTCCCCCTCTCCTCAAGGCCTGTTCTTTCTGCCTACAATAAGAACTTTCCACAGTAGTACTGCTTCACTTAGGAAAGCAGCATGAAGGAGGATTAGAAAGAGCCAAACACTCACTAGCAATCAGGAAAACAAAAATGAAACATGAGAAGCAACTCTGCCAAAGTTTTGGGACTGTCACTGGTAAAGGTAGGGTAAACTGTGCTTTCTCATACCCATGCAAATAAAACAGCACTGTAAGCACCTTCAAAGACAATTAGACAGCATTTATGAAAACTAAAACACTCACATCCTCTGGTCTGGCCAGTCCACATATTGGATCTGACCTAGCAAAACACGCATGTACTGAGGATACATACAGGAATCTTCTGTGTAGTGTGGTACATACTAGAGGGTAAAGTTGGAAGTGACCTAAATGCCCATCAAATAGTCAGGCTAACTAAACCACAAATAGTCAAACTATATGAGACATTTAAAATATCTACGGCAACACGACAGCCCCCACTATCCACGTGGTCCTCTACATTCTCGGTTCTGTTATAACTAGCAGGCCAAAACTTTTAAGCAACCATGTGTAACCCTCAGCACCCTTTATGTTGGCTGCAAGGACCTGGCAGCCACTTTTGGAAGGGAGGGTGGAGTCGCAGGGTTGAAGCAGCCTGGATTATTGAGTTATTACCTGAAGACCACTGCCTTCAAGTCACCTGACCCACATTTGCATGAATGAGAAATAAACCTATGTGTTTACCACTGAAATCTTGGGAATAACTTGTAATAGCCTCATCGACCAGTCTAGCCTGATAAGTATGAACATCCTAACACTGACTGTTCTCCAAGGCACATTACTGAACGAAAACACCAAGTTTCCTTCAACATATAAAGTAGAATAACATTTATATTTCGGGTACACATGTCCACACACAAAGCAACATTCTGCATCTTTTCAAGATAGAGCTGTGTATAAGTAACGTATATGAAAAGGTCCAGAAGAAGTTCACCAAGCCTAATGCCAGTAAAGTGGAGGAGGGCAGAACTGGAAGATGCTGATCAAAGGAAGATTTAACCTAATCTACATATATATATTTTAAAAATTTATGGAAAAAAATCATTCATTATTTGTGTAATGAAAATCACTCTATTTAAAAACACTGAAAGGAAGTAATCAAACCTAGGCATTGACTTGTCTGAAAAACGAAGGGCTTACTTAAATGTAGCAGGGTTCCTGGAAAGCAGGGTAAAAACTAGGTGGGGAGCAAAAGCTTCCAATCACTGTCCCAGAGAACCACCACCTCTCCTGTAGACTGCCACCCCATAGGAAGAGGCTCTTAAACCTCACTTTGAGCTCTCAACAGAAATGACATGGAATACAAACAAGGAATTAGCTGTGAACTCAGAGGAAACTAAATTTCCCTATGGTGACAGGCATGGCCAAGAGGCAAATGCTCGAGCTGTGGCAAGCCAAAAGCTGGTATGTGTTTGTTACACTTTAGTTTCTGCCAACGTCATTCTGTATGCAAATTAGCACCCATAAATCTACCATAGTCATGTTACCTAGGAAATACGAGGCTTCAAATATGTCTGTACATATGAAAAGACAGATCTCTATGAGTATCACAAAAGAAAAGGCCTGATGAAAAAGCCACTTCACTGTTAATGTGCAAAAGAGAGTAAGTGCAATACTGCTTTTAAGAAGAAAAATAATAATAATAATAATAATAATAATAAAAATAACAGTACTTTTCTGTTAGGCCCTTAATGTGATAATGCCAGCACATCCACTCTTCCTTCAGAAAGAAAACAGGCTAAAGAAACAAAGAAAAGCAACACAATGTGTCATTAGCAGCCTGAATCCATGGATAGGAAAAAGCAATAATGTGAGACAGAGAAGAGCAGGTATATGGGTACTGACACTTTGGTATATTACCCCTCGATGTCTAGAACTGAAATGCTCCTGACCCCTCTCCGTTCAGGTTATCCCCACGTTACACACAGTAAGAAAACTAATTAACAGTTAATTAACCCACAATGGCTGGGTTCTTACACTCCAGCAGGGGTACAGAGGGAGGCTGCCCATACTCTGATGAGAGAAAAGGCAGCTGATTTTCCTTACTTCCAAAGTGGAGGAAATTAACAGGCCCATTTACATGGTTGTTGTGAGGATTAAATGAGTTAATATATGTAAATCAATCCAAACAGTGCCCAGCATATCATACGTACTAAAAAAAAAAAAAAAAAAGGTTAGCTATTATTGTTTAATGCGGAAATACAAAGGGGGAGAAAAAGTGTAACAAGGAGACACTCAGCAATCACTAGAATAAAAATAGCAGGTGGTCCTCACATAACTGATAAAGAAGTGCTCTAGTGTCCTGCTGTTCGTTTTAAATGCATCAGGGAGGTCATTTTAAACTCTTTAATAGTGGGATCTCTACATTTAAATCACTCAACAATCACAGAAAGAGACAGAACAGTAATTTACAACAGGAAAGGCCAGACCAATCTTGCATTTGCTAAGCAACTTAAAATGTGCTATTTGTACTAAGGAAATTTACTTTCCATCTCATTTGAGCCATGAAATCCCCATCTCACCCATGAGGAAATTTTGAGGTAAAAAGAGTTTAAGTAACTCATCTAAGGCCACTCAGCTAGGTAAGTAAGAGTCAAGATAGAAATCCAAGTCTGTGTAAAAAAACCCATGAGCTTTCTATTGTTCCAACTGATTGCTCAATTGGCTGATTTTTCTGGGTCAGCCTGTGATCCTATGTCAATAAAAAGGACTTGGAACTGCCACCAGACAAAAACTATACTTCTATTCCTGACCTAAAAATACCAGTTTTCCATTTAAAAGAAGAGAAAACAAAGCAGCTGACAAACTGGGAATACCGATAAAGATGGTGCGGTGCCTGAAGAAACAGTGTTGATGGGATGTGGAATTTAATTAGAATAGATGGCTAGAGAAGAGAAGTGCTTTAAAGTTTACTGATCAAGAGACACAACACTTGAAGTCTATGCTAGAAATCAGACTAGGATCTGACCAGGAGCTTGCAGCCACTTTTATTCCACTTACAATGCATCTGATAGTATCACACCTCTCTGTCTAAGACCCCAGGCAGTACGGGGGTAGGGGATAGCATCCATTAAAAAATAAAATAAAACAATTTGTCCTACCATGAAAGAATTGAAAGTTGATCTTTCAGATTATCCAGAAATTGGATCATAGTAGTTTCCTATTTTAGAATTAGTTCTTCTTGAGTTACCTTGACAAAGTCTCATTATTTTTTAAACCAAACTGAATACTAGCTAATATGTATGAGTACCATGAAGTTACATAAACTATACACTTGATGAGCATTCCCTCATTTAATTCTCACCAGAACCCTACCAGGAAGAAACTGGCAGAAGCCCATTTTACAGATGAGCAAATTAAGGCTCAGAGTAGCTAAGTGCTTGTTGAGAGTAACAAAGCTCATTAGAGGCAGAGCCATATTTCAAATTTTGGTGTGCCTGACTCCAGAGTCTGTGCTCTTCAATGAGACAGTAATGGTCAAGCACCTCCCAGCCCACAAAAGCGGGTCCTGAGCTGTGGAACTCACTGGGGCAGGAAGAGAAGCTGGAGGCGGTGTAGAGATTTCTCTGCAGGGAGGTACAGAGCTGCACTGAACAGGAGGTTGGGGCCAACAATGGGAAGCTCTGGATGGGTTTCACTAAATCAAAAGAATTAAGATTCTCAAAGACACCACCTTGTTCTTTTTATCCTAGCGTTAGCGTAAAAGTAGTATATATTTTTTATGGAGCAAAGAAATGTAAAACTCTTTATAGAAAGGGCAAATGCCCAAAGGAGAGTTGACTCCATAACTTCAGACTTCTGCTCTGCCAACAAGAAAGAAGGGG
The DNA here is from genome assembly GCF_964194185.1 of Rhinolophus hipposideros. Classification (NCBI taxonomy): domain Eukaryota; kingdom Metazoa; phylum Chordata; class Mammalia; order Chiroptera; family Rhinolophidae; genus Rhinolophus; species Rhinolophus hipposideros. The sequence goes on along the minus strand of NC_138060.1, from coordinate 6,882,241 downwards.
GTGGAGGCGGAATACAACCTTCATAAATATTAGTATGTTAACAGCAGAAATAAATGTATAAAACGCACTAAAAATACATTATTTCAAAATGCCTGCCTGTCCCCTACTGGAGAGTGTGCCAGCTCAATTATGTTGCAAAGGAAAATTACTTTAATTTTATGTTGTGAACAGAAGTGGGCAAGATTTATTTATACACTCGTATAGCAGAGAAACAAATTAAGGTAGTGTAAATATATACTTGCATTGAACGCCTACCAAGGAAACTGGCAGGACCTGCAGTCTGTCCATTCATTTAACAGTATTCCACGGGGCATTTATAACATGGCAGCCGCTGTGCTTGTCATCCGAGATGTGCCGATCAACAGCACAGACGAACCCTTTGTTGTTACGGTGTTTATGTCCTCCGAGGGACAGCAGGGAAGACAGACGTGAATACACACATGAAGAATATCATGACAGAGTGAAAAGTGCTATCAAGGAAATAAAATATGCACGACGAATTATGGAGGCCAACTGTAGACTGAGTGGTGATCTCTAAGGAAGTGACATCTGTCCTGAGGCCTGCAGACAGAAAGGAGGCGGACCTGTGAAGTAGCTGTGAGGACACTGTCCAAGGCTCGGATGGAGGAAAGGACTCATTTGAGCAGGAAGAAGGGGGAGTAAGGTAAGAGGACGGAAAAGTGAGTAGGGAGACCATGCCGGTGCTTGTAAGCCCCGGGCCAGATTTTAGATTTTATTCACTCAGTTGTTTAAGCAGAGTGGATGAGATCAAATTCACATTTTAGAAGAGTCAGTCTGTCTTCCGGTTAGACAATGAAACCGGTTACAAGACAGCGGCATTAAACCAGGCAAGAGTGAGCAACCTTTTCCTATAGACAGTAAAATAGTAAGCAATTCAGGCTTTGAGATCAGATAGTCTCTGTTTCAACGATCCAACTCTGCCTTTGTAGCATAGAACAGGCACAGATAATATATAAAATGATGGGCAGGGCTACGTGATCCTGTTGCCTTCCAGCTGCCAAACTGTTTGTTCCCCCACTTTTCCCGGGATTTCACAAGGGAGTGCCTCAGCAAACTGAGGCCTGATGAAGAGATACTGGAGAAGCTTCCTTGAGGAGATGTCTCAGCACACTGAGGTCCTATGGAATCACATCGGTCCCTTCCCTTCAATAGATACCCTGGGGTTGTGCATGTGTGTGAAGGCAAAGTACAAGTTGGAGCACAATGGGGACCTTCGGTTAGACAGCCAGTAGGCACATAACTCACAGATCTTGAGATTCACAATCTTTACCTCCTCAATTGTTAACTAATAAAAGCCATACATTTGGCCGATTCAGGGGCTCAGTCCTTGAGGCTTGAGTCCCTTGGCCCAGCTTGTACTCTACTCGTGGCTACTGTCTTTCTTAACCCTGCGCCACCCTTCTGGCTTCCCACAGCTCTTGTCATGCAGGACGCGACATCTTTCAATGAAGTTTCATTTACAAAAACTGAATTTGGTTTGCAGACCCCTCATCTAAACAATAGAGAGGGCAGTGGAGGTAGAAACAGAGAAATGGAGGAATTCTAGATATAGTTTAGTGATGAAGCAAAGCTTACTCCTGGATTAGATACTGTAGGGTTTAAGGTAAAAAGAAATCTAGTATTAGACAGACTACACACACACATGCACACCACAAGCACACTTCACACAGTTCATATAAACCTGGTGAATTTTACTGTGTTTCCTAGAAAATAAGACCGAGCCAGACACTCAGCTCTCACGCATCTTTTGGAGCAAATATTAACATAAGACCCGGTCTTATTTTACTATAAGACCGAGCCTTATATAACATAAAACTGATTCTAATAATATAATATAATATAATATAATATAATATAATATAATATAACATAACATAATACAATACAATACAATATAATACCAGGTCTTATGTTAATTTTTGCTCCAAAAAGACGCATTAGAGCTGATTGTCCAGCTAGGTCTTATTTTAGGGAAAATACAGTATGTATCATAAGAAAGCATTCCTTTAGAAATAATCTTAAGCTTGGATGTTTTGCTCAACCTGGCCTTTGCATGACACTGAATTATGGAAACTCCTGTACATCATTCCACCACATCAGAGCTGCTCGGTCTTTGATCTCATGACCTTCTTCCATTACTTAACATTAATCCCAGAGGACCACAGGCACACCGCTCTGCTGTAGCCTCATCCTGCGACAATGGCCCATCTGCAGCTCTTCTCCAAGGACAAAACACAAGGCCTTCCTGGGTTAAAGAGACATCATGCGGGAATAACAAAAAAGAAATAAAAAATAAGGATTAGTAAATTGTGGCATAGCCAATGAAATACTCTAAAATGGTTTCAAAGAATGAGCCAGCTCTTGAAATATATCAATGCAGATATATTTCCAAAATAAAACAGAAAAAAGTAAGGATGTGACAGAGAAGAGGGTCACATAAGAGTATGCATACTTAAAAAATATATTAAACAATGTTCTGGAGACAAATAAAGGGGTCTGTAGTATGCCCCCCAAAAAATATATATAAATATATATGTATAGCCACTCTGTCACAGGATTATTTTGAGCTGCAGGCAACTGAAAAGAAACGGATACAGGGAAAATGATCTGCTGCCCTGACCCCCCCACCAGGAAGAGCAGGCCGATTCTTAGTCCAAGGAGGCAAATCTATACTCTTAGCCCAAAGGCAGCACCACAGGAATCAATGTAACAAACCTTACTTACTGGCCAGCCTTGATTTCCCATGAGTGTCCCCCATGTTTGCCTTTTGCTGCCTCTAGAATCTAGAAGTTCTTTCCCTGTGTCTTCTCACTTCTTTGCAAATGTATTGCTCTTTTGGTAAGATGCCACATAAGCCCAAGGCTCTTGTTAATCAACTTCTCTTTGTTTTTGTGTTTTGTTTTGTTTATTTTGTTTGTGGTTATATTAGTTTCAGGTGTACAAAACAAGGTGTAACAGTTAGACATTTATACCTTCTCACAAAACGATAACCCCCTCCCCCCAATCTACTACCCCTCTGACATCGCACAGAGCCATTACATTCCTACTGTCTCTTCCTACTGTCTCTATTCCTTATGCTGTACTCCACATCCTGCGAATATGTGTGTATGTATGTAACTATGTGTATATATATATACATATATATATACATACACACATATTAAATTACGTATAATAATGACATGCATTATTATTCAGCTTCAGCTTCAGGTGTACACTGCAGTGATCAGGCACCTACACTGTCCCTGAGGTGCTCTCCCTAATAAGACAAGTGTCCATCAGATATCCTACAAAATCTTTACAACATTATTGATTGGGGAATATTCCCCAAATTGATTTTCGTATCCCCGTGGCAATCTTGTGGTTACCGATTGTGCTTTCTAATCCCCTCATCTTCTCCATTAATAAATCAACAAACAACAAGTGTTGGCAAGGATGTGGAGAAAAAGGATCCCTCATGCACTACTAGTGGGATTGCAGATTGGTGCAGCCACTATTGAAGCTTCTCTTTGTTTTTCTCTTGGCAATCTGCCTTCTGTCGGTCAGTTTGCAGGACCCCAGTCAATAAACCCAAGATTGGCGGAGGAGCAGTCTTTCCTCCCCTGCACATATAAGTTGACATAGTAAAACAATTTGGAAAGTGAATGTCAAGATTGGGATACTGACTACGTTAGAGAGTTAGAGAGGGGCATGGGTTTTAGGAAGGGGCACTAAGGGCCTTCAACTTTGTCGGTTATGCTTTATGTCCTTTGTTTTCAAAGGACCTGAGCAAACACAAGAAAATAGCAACATTTGGAACTTCTTCATATTGGACACACAGATGATTGTGACATTAATCTCAATATTCTTATTTTTTCCTAAATATAAATAGTTATATACTTAATGTAATTAACTTAATAACTACACTTCAGTACAGGAGTTAAGATAAATTTATTAATCAATAAAATGAAAGAGGGCAAGGTAAAGAAATAATTTTAATCAGAAAAAGGAAAAAAAAAATCAGATTAGGTTGGTGCAAAAGTAATTGCGGTTTAGAAGATTAACAATAACTTCAAAAACTGCAATTACTTTTGTATCAACCTAATAGAAGAAACCAGACCTCTGCTGAGCCAACAGCTCCGGTTGTGTGCGAGGAACTGCCCCCTGGAGGTGTCCCCGTGCCTGCTGGAGGCTGGCACTGCCCCAGTGTGCACCGGTGTGCCTCGGCACTGCCCCCCACCCCCAGCATGCCAGCACCGCACCTCTGGAGAACAAGTGAAGTGAGCTCAGGAAAAGAGGGGAGGGTACTGGTTTTCATCCATGGATTGTCTAAGGTTTGTCCAAGCGACTTGTCTTTTGTTAGGTTCATGTTCATAAAAAATTGGTTTCTGGTTTCTGCTCACTTCTTACATGTGTGAATAATTCTAGAAGTTATTTCCTGAAAATTTGGTCATTATTTCATCTTATAAAAATGTGTCTGTGTGTGTGAGAGAGAGACAGAGAGAGAGAAAGAGAGAGAGAGAGAGAGAGAGAGAGAGAGAGAGAGAGGTTTGCAAAAGGGGTTTGGGGTTCCAAGAATCATCTTCACGTGCAGTGCTCACTTGAAAACAAATCCAAAGCAGTGCAATAACACAACAGCCATAAACTCAATCTTATTCGGGGGCCATTAATTGCTCAGCTAAGCCCAGCCAACCATTTTACACCATTCTACATGCCAGCAGAATAGATTATTTATGATAGAGAAGAGAAAATACTATTTTTCTTCAACCACATTGCCCAAATACATCACCACTATGAGACCTACAAGGGTATTTTTCAAGATCTCCACCTCAAATAAGCTGATGACACTGAGCAAGTGAAGCAGAGATATTAGTACAGCAGAATACTCAACCTTCCAGGGATGCTGGCAGGATACAAACAGACAAGTTACATGAAAGTGTTCTGTTACATGTGAGTTCAGCATAGCCATTCCAATGGGTTAAATGTGTCAACTCTGTGCATCAGATATAGCTCCTTCATAAAGCCTTGTCCCCTTCCTCCCTCCATCCCCTTTAGTTCCTACTTAAATTATTCCCCAAAGTCCTTTCCAACAGATTCAGTGAAAGCTTGCAAGGGACAGACTTTATTTCAATCAACCCACTCATGCTCCTTCTAACACTCTAATAGCACTTAATAGTTTAAGATACATTTGAGTTTAATAGGATTTACCGATATAAATAGACTTCTTGTCGTTTCTTTATAGCAGCAGTTCTGGGCAAGCTAGCTAACTCAATCTCACAAGTCCACCTGTCAACCTGGCATGCTGAAGAAATGACTCGGAGAGTAGTAAATGATGGACCTTTGATGGGGAAATTCTCCAGATCTGCTCTTTGACATTTTGAAGGCTTGCTGTACAGAATGATAATTGGTTTCTGCAAGGTTCCGAGTCCACTCTTTGTGTTTAGAAAGAGACTTCAATTTTTTATTAAGTAAAATATTACTACAGTGGGAAACTAAATCTTACAATGTTCTATTAAGAAAGATAACTTTATAGGAAGTGTCCCTTTTTCATATTTCCACTGTCACAATAACCATTTATAGGAGAAATTACAATCTAAAGTATTAAATCCCATTACCCACCCCAATGAAATGTCCTAGTTTTGAAAGCAAAGCAGCACATGCCAAATCTTTCAATTCACATTAGGCATCTCTTCTCTGGCAATAATTTGAGTTTCCTCAGCCAGGGGAGGGGAGGGAGAGAATCACTAAATCTTACTACCTATATCTGTATGAATAGCCCATAGAAGTTAAATTCAAGGCAAGCTTTCAGAAAACTGGATAATGTGGAAATGAAATTTCAAAATAATCCCTGAATAGAGAATTTGTACTACAATGCAGGATACATGCCATTCACTTAACTCCAGAAAACTTTTGAAAGAACTACTGTCATTCATTTGAAAAGTCCACTGTGATAATAGAAAAATCTGAAAAGCACACATAGACAAAAGGACCCTTGCAAAATAGACAATCTGACACTTAATGCCTAAGCAGCAAAGAAAACAATATAGGATACCCTCTAAAATTAGAAGATTCAATAAGCACAAAGCATCTCAAGGAAGTTTAATCCTAATAATTTTTCTTCCAGGAACCTATAGTCAAATGCTATATGACATTACTACAATTGAACAACTGGTCCAAACAAAAATTTAACAGAGAAAACGAGACACAAAAGAACAAAATGGGATATACTGCTTGATGATGTTACGACGGCTGGTTCAGGAGTTGACAGAGAAACAGGCTTAAGAGAGCGAGTGAGGAAAGCCTTCTTTGCCTGCCACTCATTAGCAGGTAACCTTAATCCTGTTCACTTTTGTTAAATGGGACTATAACCACCACAACCTCACCAAGTTGCTGAAAAGTGAAATGAAAGATGTCTGTGAAATCTCAATCTGGCCTGGGATCAAGAAGCAACCCCAGAGAGGCAAGAGATACTACCACAGTGGGAATATGGTGTCCACTGCTTTCTATCTGGCTAGATCCAGCCAGTACTGAATGGCTACCCAAGGACAAATAAGCCCAAGTAACTCTCCCCTGTAGGTCCTTACTCTCTTCTCTTAAGGACGTCCTCCTTTGTTTATAGAAGGGGTAGTCACCTCAGAATTGATCGCTATATCCTGATTGACCTATCCTGATTGACCCGCTATCTTTGAGGCACCTGACCCTCCCCAGGAAGAGGAAACACCCCAAGGAAATACTGCCACACTGATGGCTGGAGAAATGACCGGAGGCCTTGAGACCAAGCCCCCTCCCAAAAAGCAACCCAATGAACAGTAAGAATCACATACTCCACAGCATTACACGTAGCGCTGGGCAGAGTGCGAACACAGAAAGGAAAAACACACGATTGTTCCAAGATTTCTAAACAAAATATTCACAGCAGCACTGGGGAAACCAGCAAGGAAGAAGGGAATGTGCCTGTAGAGCAGACATTGAGAGGAATCCCTGAGGGGCAGCAGGCAAGTAAGAACGGAAGGAGAATCCCAGCACTAAAAAAGCCCAGAACAGGGTGAAAAAGATAACAAGAGACAAAGATGAACATTTCATAATGGTAAAGGGGACTATACAACAAGAAGACATAACAGTCATCACTATTTATGCCCCCAATCAGGGAGCACCGAAATATACCAAGCAACTACTAACAGAACTAAAGGGAGAAATTGACCAAAACACAATTGTACTAGGGGACTTAAATACATCATTGACAGCTATGGATAGATCATCCAAACAGAAGATAAATAACGAAATCGCAGCCCTAAATGACACATTAGATGAATTGGACATAATTGACATATATAGAGCACTTCATCCTAAAACATCAGACTATACATTCTTTTCTAGTGTACATGGAACATTCTCAAGGATAGACCATATATTGGGACACAAAATCAGCCTCAGCAAATTTAAGAAGATTGAAATCATACCAAGCATATTCTCTGATCACAAAGCTTTGAAATTGGATATCAACTGCAAAAAGAAAGCAGGAAAAAACACAAATACATGGAGATTAAGCAACATACTTTTAAAGAACGACTGGGTCAAAGAAGAAATTAGAGGAGAGCTCAAAAAATACATAGAAACAAATGACAATGAAAATACATCCTACCAAAATTTTTGGGATGCCGCGAAAGCAGTTTTAAGAGGGAAATTTATATCATTACAGGCCTATCTCAAGAAACAAGAAAAATCCCAAATAAATAACCTCATGTTACACCTTAAAAAACTAGAAAAAGAAGAACAAACGAAACCCAAGGTCAGCAGAAGAAAGGAAATAACAAAAATCAGAGCAGAACTAAATGAAATAGAGAACAAAAAGACAATAGAAAAAATTAATGTGACAAAAAGCTGGTTCTTTGAAAAGATTAACAAAATCGACAAACCCTTGGCTAGACTCACTAAGATAAAAAGAGAGAAGACACTAATTAACAAAATCAGAAATGAAAAAGGGGAAGTTATCACGGACACCACAGAAATACAAAGGATTATCCAAGAATACTATGAAGGACTTTATGCCACCAAATTTAATAACTTAGAAGAAATGGACAAGTTCTTAGAAACATATAGCCTTCCAAGGCTGAATCATGAAGAACTGGAAAATCTTAACAGGCCGATCACCAGTAAGGAAATTGAATCAGTCATCAAAAACCTTCCCAAAATCAAAAGTCCTGGACCAGATGGCTTCACCAGTGAATTCTACCAAACCTTCAAAGAGGATCTAATACCAATCCTGCTCAAACTCTTCCAAAAAATTGAAGAAGAGTCAGTACTCCCTAACTCATTTTATGAGGCCAACATTACCCTGATACCAAAACCTGGTAAGGACAACACAAAAAAAGAAAACTACAGACCTATATCTCTGATGAATACAGATGCTAAAATCTTAAACAAAATTCTAGCAAATCGAATACAACAATGCATTAAAAAGATTATTCATCACGACCAAGTGGGGTTCATCCCCGGGGCACAAGGATGGTTCAACATTCGCAAATCCATCAATGTGATACATCACATAAACAAAATAAAGGACAAAAATCATATGATTCTATCAATTGATGCAGAAAAAGCATTTGATAAGATACAACATCCATTTATGATTAAAACACTTACTAAAATTGGTATAGAAGGAAAATACCTCAACATAATAAAGGCCATATACGACAAGCCCTCAGCTAACCTCATAATTAATGGTGAAAAGCTGAAGCCCTTTGCTCTACGTTCAGGAACACGACAAGGTTGTCCCCTATCACCTCTGCTTTTCAACATAGTGTTGGAAGTCCTCGCCAGAGCTATCAGGCAAGAGAAAGAAATAAAAGGCATCCAAATTGGGAAGGAAGAAGTTAAATTGTCACTCTTTGCAGATGACATGATGCTATACATAGAAAACCCTAAAGACTCCACCAAAAAGCTATTAGAAACAATCAATGAATATAGTAAAGTTGCTGGCTACAAAATCAACGTACAAAAGTCCATTGCTTTCCTATATACCAACAATGAAATCTCAGAAAAAGAGATAGAAAAAACAATTCCTTTTGCAATTGCAGCAAAAAGAATAAAATACCTAGGAATAAACTTAACCAAGGATGTGAAGGATTTATATGCTGAAAACTGTAAGACATTTTTGAAAGAAATTGAAGAAGACACAAAGAAATGGAAAGACATTCCGTGCTCATGGATTGGAAGAATCAACATAGTCAAAATGGCCATATTACCCAAAGCCATATACAGATTTAATGCAATCCCCATTAAAATCCCAATGGCATTTTTTAAAGAAATAGAACAAAAAATCATCAGATTTGTTTGGAACCACAAAAGACCCCGAATAGCCAAAGCAATATTAAAAAAAAAGAACAATACTGGAGGTATCACACTCCCTGATTTTTCCTTGTACTACAGGGCTACAATAATCAAAACAGCTTGGTATTGGCGGAAAAACAGACACATAGACCAATGGAATAGAATTGAAAACCCAGAAATAAAACCACATAAATATGGACAGATAGTTTTTGACAAAGAAGCTAAAAACATACAATGGACGAAAGACAGCCTCTTCAATAAATGGTGCTGGCAGAATTGGATAGCTACGTGCAAAAGAATGAAACTGGACTGCTATCTGTCACCATGTACCAAAATTAATTCAAAATGGATCAAAGACTTAAGCATAAGACCTGACACAATAAACTGCATTGAAGAAAACATAGGTACTAAACTTATGGACCTTGGGTTCAAAGAGCATTTTATGAATTTGACTCCAAAGGCAATGGAAGTAAAAACTAAAATAAACAAATGGGATTATATGAAACTGAAAAGCTTCTGCACAGCAAAAGAAACTATTGACAAAATAATGAGGCAACCAACTGAATGGGAGAAGATTTTCGCAAACAGTTCCTCTGATAAGGGGCTAATATCCAAAATATACAAGGAACTCATGAAACTCAACAACAAAAAAACAAACAACCCAATTGAAAAATGGACAGAGGACCTGAAGAGACATTTCTCCAAAGAGGATATACAAATGGCAAACAGACATATGAAAAAATGCTCAACATCGCTAATCATCAGAGAAATGCAAATGAAAACCACAATGAGATATCACCTCACCCCAGTCAGAATGGCTTTCATCAACAAGACAAATAGTAACAAGTGTTGGAGAGGCTGTGGAAAGAAAGGAACTCTCATACACTGTTGGTGGGAATGCAGACTGGTGCAGCCTCTATGGAAGGCAGTGTGGAGGCTCCTCAAGAAATTAGGAATAGAATTACCATACGACCCAGCAATCGCTCTCCTGGGTATCTACCCCAAAAATATAAAAGCATTTCTCTATAGAGACACGTGTACGCCAATGTTCATTGCAGCTTTGTTTACGGTGGCCAAGACATGGAAACAACCAAAATGTCCTTCGATAGATGAATGGATAAAGAAGTTGTGGTACATATACACAATGGAATACTATTCGGCGTTAAGGAAAGATGATATAGGAACATTTGTGACAACATGGATGGATCTCGAGAGAATAATGCTAAGTGAAACAAGTCAGACAGAAAAAGCAGAGAACCCTATGATTTCACTGATATGTGGTATATAAACCAAAAAGAACAAGACAAACAAATGAGAAACAAAAACTCATAGACACAGACAATAATTTAGTGGTTACCAGAGGGTAAGGGGGTGGGGGGTAGGTGATGAGGGTAAAGGGGATCAAATATATGGTGATGGAAGGAGAACTGACTCTGGGTGGTGAACACACAATGGGATTTATAGACGATATAATACAGAATTGTACACCTGAAATCTATGTAAATTTACTAACAATTGTCACCCCAATAAAATTAATTAAAAAAAAAAAAAGCCCAGAACAGGACTGGACCAAAAGTGTGAGTAGCTCTGGTTGTATTTTCAACTTGAAGGCTAGATTCACAGGGAGCAGCAGAGGGGCCAGTAACCATTAGGACAACTGGTACCATATAGCAGAGAGTAAGCTCCTAGACAAAAGTGATAATTGTGGGGCAAGTGGCCTGAGAGATGACACAGTGCCCCAGGTGGCTTCTGACACCTAGACAGAAGACAAGGTACAGGCACATATACCATGTGGCTACACACTCTGCCCCACTCCCACAGGCACTGATGGCAAAATGATGTAAGCACAATGTCAAGAGTGATTAAACAATGGAGGTCATCACATCATGAAAGAGAAACAAAAGAGCTAACACTGAGGAAAAAGTTCATGGAAGACATAGCACAAAACTGTACTTTAAAAAGTGTAATACATCAGATATGAGTGAATGCTATATCCACCAAAACGGTCATTGCAGCACTCTTCACAGTAGCCAAGACATGAAAACGATCTACGTGTCTTTCAATGGAATAACTGGATAAAGAAGATGTGGTACATATAAACAATGGAATACTGCTCAGCCATAATGAAACACTGCCTTTTGCAACAACATGGATGGATCCTCAGAGAATCATGCTAAGTAAAATAAGGCAGACGGAAAAGGACAAGAACCATATGATTTCACTTATATGTGGGATATAAAACAGAAAGTAACAAACAAAAACAAACTCAGAGAGACAGATAACAGTATGGTGGTTTCCAGAGGGAAAGAGAGGTGAGGGGAGGATGAAGAGGGTAAAGGGAGTCAAATACACGGGGATGGAAGGAGAACTGACTCTGGGTGGTGAGCACACAATGCGATACATCAATGATGTATTACAGAAGCGTATATCTAAAATTTATATGATGTATTTAAACCAATGTTACCCCAATAATTTAATTTTAAAAAACTAACTAGAAACCTTGAAAGTTTAAAATTGATGTCTGAAAAAAAATAATAAAACCACGAAGATATAGGTTGAAAATACAGGGAATATAACCAGAAAACAATTCAGTGACCTAGAAATTGGAGGAGGGAAACCACAGTCAAATATCTGGGGAATAGTTTTTTTTTTTTTTTTTCCCCTTACTTAGAGATTCTCAATACACGTTATCTTACTAAAGGTCCTGAGAAGTCATTTTAAAAAAACATTTAAAAAAATCTATTTAACACAGTTTTCCCCAAGCCAATTTTCAGTTGGCCTCTGCTTTAGTTACTCCTTCGGGAAATGCCACAGACTGTAAAAAACAAGACAGGTACACAACTAACCCTAACACCATACAGAAGGAAACTGGAGCTGTGTCACCTCTGTGTGAAAGTATTTTTGTTTATTGGAGCATTCCACACTGGTCTTCTCATTATGCTCTACGACCTCTTTGGGATACCCTGCAGTAGATCTAAAGAAAGAGGAAGAGCGCCCAAATTTGAGCCATATCAGTGATGTGCCAGTTAGTAAGCTATTTTCTACCAGCTCCAAAACCTCTCCTTAGATGCTCACCCCTCCATAGGCTGAAACTGCAAATTACTTTCCCTGGTGGTTGCTGGCTTCCCATGAGGTCCTGCCAATATGGGGCACCACAGGAAGACTAACAGGCTGGTAGACAGAGAAGTACCTGCTCCCTTTGGTATGTCTGATGTTTACTCAGAGCCTGGCCCACACCTCTTCACCATGGCAGTAGCAGTTGATTACAGTATAGAGCAGGAGTGTCCAAACTTTTTTCAACGTTTTTTACCAAGGGCCATATGCGGTAAAATACACCAACAGCCGGGCCACTCACTCAAGGTGAAGTACATATTGCCTCACCTGGTTTATTTAAGTAAACTAAATATATTTTTGGAATTTGCTGCAAGCCAATTAAAAATGGATTGCGGGCCGCAGTTGGCCCGCGGGCCGCAATTTGGACACTCCTTGTATAGAGGTTCCGCCAGCACTCCCAGACCAGCCTCAGAATCACCAGAACCATCCAGGCAGCTCTTCTTCCTAATGCTCTGGATCCCAGCTCTGCAGAACCCCACCTCTGCAGAACCCCACCTCCACGTTTCACATTCTTGGAGAGCCCAGGTGGCTTCCTTTTATTCCAGGAGTGGTAGCTGTTTCGGCAGAAAGAACGTTCCAATTACAGTTACAATCTGCTTGGTCAGCTTTCTTTTTACCCCTCCAATACATCTTTAACCCACCAATAATTCTTTAATCAATTTTCAATGTTAAATTATCCCTACTAAAATAACAGGCATCATTTCTGTATTTTTGACGGGATCCCAGATGACAAAAGCAGGAATGGAGAGGAAAGTATGAATACAGAGAAATTTTGTCAATGTCTCCCTCTTTCATTTTTTCTTGACTAACTATTACACACCTACAGAGACAGAGAACACCAGCTCCATCGGGCAAACACTTTGTTCCTGGACAAATGCCGGGTGCTTAGAACACTGAATGATACAGAGTAGGTAGTCAGTTCAGTTTTTTAATTGAATGGACACATGTCCGAAACATACTAGATAGACAAAGGTAGGTCTGCTTAGTCTCAGGGAGACTCCCGTATGCAGTTGAAAGGAATATTTTGATAAGCTATTTGGGGTGAGTGGATGACATACAAGAAGAACATTTTTAAGTAGTCACAAATGGTCTCCAAACTCCCAACTAAGAGAAGGTAGTTTAGTTAACTGCAGGGCTTTTTGGTGTGTGCACACACAGTTTGGGGGAAAGTTAAACTGTTCCACATGACATAGGAGAACCTTTTCAGTGCACGGGGGAAGGTTGAGGGAGAAAGAGAAAACAAGGGAGAAGAGACACATCTTATAAGAATGCTTGAGGTAAGCTGTGTGGGTAACCATGCCTTCACATTTCCCCTCTAAAACCTTCAGCATAATCTGGCTCACTGATACTTTGGTGTAAGAACATTCTTTCTGCCGAACAGGTGGATGAAAAAGGTTAAAGGATTAAGAAATACTTTAGTTACAAAATAGTCATGGTGATATAAAATAAAGCATAGAGAATATAGTCAATAATATTGCAACAACTATGTATAGTGCCAGGTAGATACTAGACTAATCGGGGGAACTCACTGTGTAAGTTATATAAATGTCTAACCACTATGCTGTACACCTGAAACTAATATAATATTGAATGTCAACTGTAAGTGAAAAAAATAAGTAACTTTTAAAAAAGAGAAATGCTGAGCCCCATATTAATCAAGCATTGGCAAGATCAGATATTATGGGTTGTGTTTTCTAACACTAGATACGCATTATTTTTCCACACCAATTCTCCAATTCTCTTACATCAACTAGGTGTCCAACAATTCAATTTAACTCTGTCACTAACTCCCAGAGTTACTGCAGACCTCACAGATTAAGGGCTCAGTCCCACAAGACTACCCCCACTTCAGACACCAGCTGCAAATGGGGTTCTCTGGCTGCATGGACGACTACAAATTTGGGGGTTCCCATGGAACCCTTTTTAGGTTCAATAATTCTCTAGGAAAACTCACAGAACTCAGGAAAGTGCTTTACTTACAATCAAGTTTATTATCAAGGATACAATTCACCAATAGTCAAATGTAAGATATGCATAGGGCAAAGTATGGGGCGTGAGCAGAGCTTCTGTGCCCTCATGGGGTACACCATCCTCCCAGGTAGCACTCACAGGTGTCCACAAAGCTGGAAGCTCCCGTAATCTCCTTGTTTCAGAGTTTTAATCCAAGTTTATTACATAAGAATAACTGATTAAATGATGGGCCTTTGGACACTGTTAACTAAAATTAATCTCTGGGTCCCCTCTTTTACCCAGAGGTAGGGTTAGGGAGGGAACTAGAAATTCCTTCTAAGCAGGGCCAGCATCTCCCTGGAAACTATCTAAGTGCCCACCAGAAAGGCACTCCCACCACTCAGGAAATCCCAAGGGTTTTAGGAGCTCTATACCAGGAACCTGAGACAAAGACCAAATATATATATTTTTTATTATGCCACACATCATGTGGTAGAAAAGTCAGCTTTATGGAAATTACAACAGTCTCTTATCGTGCTCTCTGCTCCTTCTCATCCTGTAGCTCTAAAAACAAACAAAAAAAGATAAATTCTGTGACACAGGAATGAAATGTATATTATTCCTGTAAAAAGGGGATTCAGAGTATTATAAGTATATAATCTACTACACTCTATTTACTATAAAGGAATGGAACCAATTTTAAGAAGTACACATGGAAAATAACTCTTAATTATTCATTCTATATATTTCAAAAGAAATGTTAATACATCTAATTGCACTGTATTGTTCATATTATTTGTAAAAACTGTAAAGGTCTTAGTCACAAGTGCATTAAGCGTAGAACTAGAGAAAATCATTTAAACTGTAGACTTCGGTGGTTCCGTTATGTAGCAAGATAAAATACCGATGGCCAAAAGATATTAAACGTAGAATACAATGAATTCCCTTTCTTTGCAAAGCCATTAGAATAAAAAGGTATTTACATTAGTGCTACAAGCATTTAGTAAGCAATTACTGTGCAATATAAACAGTTTAAAAGTGGTTTTGTAGAAAGACTTCAAGGTAGATGTCCAGTCATCTTGATAAGCCCTTCTTGAACTTTTGCATACTGTGCTCTGAGTGTCTGACATATAAACAGCAAAGTCTCTGCTCTTGAGGGATTCCTGGGGCGAGGATGACATATGCACAGCCTGTGCTAGTCCTCCCCCAATCAGACTGAGGACAGGTATCACTAGTCAACTGCTTCCTTTTCCCCAAAGAATGGCCCTGGCCCCAGAAACCTCATCACATAGTGCTCCACATGGGTACCATCCACAACACTTGGAATACAAGGTTAACACCTACTTGCCTAGTATCTTAGTCAACTCGTGCTGCTGTAAAAATACCATAGCGACTAAGAGGCTTCCATAATGAACAATTCTTTCTTACTGTTCTGGAGGCTGGGAGTCTGAGATCAGGCTACCAGCATGGTCGGGGTCCAGTGAGGGTTCTTTTCCTGGCTTGTACATGACCGCTTTCTTCCTGTACCCTCACATGACGGAGAGAGAGAGAGATCATCTCTCTTCTTAGATGGGAATTAACCCCATCAATGAGTGCTCCACCTTGTGGTCGAAAACAAGGGGTTCTATGGAAAGGAACTTCACAGGATGATCTGATCACCAATTCGTAACTGGGCAGGTCATGGTTGGTAGTCACAGCCCAGGAGTGTAACTTCTTTAGGGAGAGGTTTGTGTTTGAAAGCAAGCCCTGTCCGTTGTTTCTGTGCATCTAAGTTAACACGTCTTTGAAAATGCCTCTTTGCAGATCTCCTTCCAAGATGCAACCACCCTCAAAAGAGCAAATCTTAACTCTCCTTCCAGTAATCCAATCCCTGCCTTGCTTTCTCTTGCCTCTATGTGATCTTCCTTTTGTCCCCTCTTTAATTTCAAATGCATAAAGAAAACTTCAAAACCGTTATTCTCCAGAGCATTTGAGATCTTGCCCTTGGCACAGGGCGCCAGTTTGGCTCAAAGAAACTCATAAAAATTCTCTACAAGTCTAGACATTACTTACATCAACAGCCTTCATGGATGAATTATTTCTCAAAGGCTCCACCTCCACACACCATCACTTTGGAGATCAGGGCTTCAGTATAAGAATTTGGGGGTGGGGGTGGGATAATTAACGCTCAATCCACAGGCTCTAGAATACTGGGTCTTAATCAACTCTTCTGAACTATCATATAATGCCAAGGCTTTTAACAGCAAGTGCTGCCATAACAGCCGTGCCTGCCCCTCTATGTATCGTCTACAGCAGCTGTGGCACTACAGCTGCAGACCTGGGGACTACAGCACAGACTGTGTGGCTGCAAAGCCCGAAATACCTACTGTGTCTGAAGAGAAAGTTTGCTGAGCCCTGATCTATATTTAAGAGAGATGGAGACAGCGCCCCAGGGCCCAGAGGAGGAAACTGCATCTTAATTTCCTCCGTCACCAGCACTGAGAGTCACGTAGCAGAGTGTTCTATGTCAGTAGCTAAGGGACTGCTTCCTAGGGGCCTCCCAGTGCAGCTCTGTGCAGACATTGCTTAAGTAAAAACAGTCTGTGCACTTGGATGAGCTTCTGTCACCAGAAACACCCTGCTAGCCAGAGTGTCCTTTCTCACCACCTCAGATCATGGGAGAAGAGGATGAAGAGCCGGGCCACTTCGGGAGGCACAGGACAAAATGGAAGGGAGAAGATTCTGGTTATGCTATTTTATCTCCCAACTGTGAGCATATGCAAAATAGCTCATGGATTAAATTAGCATGTGATTCCATGACAGGAAACAAAGATGGAAAATTTCACCCAGGGGCTATCAAATCCAAGTATTGGAGCACATCTTCAGCAGATTGGCACACACACACGCTTGGCTTACTTGAGAACAGTTCCTTCTTTAAAATTACAAAACTGAAATCGGCACAAGAAGCTCCAGATTGTAAATTTCATTTTTCTAAGTCATTCTATAGCAGTTCCAGAGGTGTTCCTTCTCCTCACGCTAATATGATTAGCAGAATGTCTCAGACACTAATTTTCACAAGTCCTTATCTAGATTAACTTCTGAAAGACGGTGTCCCGTTTATTGATAAAGAAGACCAACTATGAGTCCATTTCCCTGCCTCACCCCATCACTGGATAGCAACAGACGCTGGAGCAGCAGCACCAGCTTTTTCCCACACAAAACTTGCCTAACTCAGCTTACCGGACAAACCGCTTTTTAGTATCTTCTTCAAATTTACAGGTGTGTTTTATAAAATAAACTATATACACGGAATACTACACCCAAAACTGACAGGCGTGCCCTCCTCTGAGGAAGGGCCGGAGAACATGAAAGACTTCATTTTTATTAGACTACCCTACATATCTTCTGAGTTCTGTCCCAAGGACTTCAATTACCTTTTCAAAGAAATAATTTTCTCTAGAAAACCTTCCCCAACTCCCTAAATCAGGGGTTAGAAAACTACAGCCCAATGGTCATACCCACCCACCTGCCTATTTTTGTTAATAAAGTTTTACTGGAACACAGCCACACTCACTCATTTACATATTGCCCAGGATTGCTTTCAGAGAATATAAGGTCCAAAAGCCTAGAATGTTTACTGTATGCCCCTTTATAGGACAAATGTACCGATTTCCACCAAAGCCCACGTCAGCACTCCACTCCCAAGTCATTTCCCTTCATGCTGCCTCACAAGCGCAATGGTGTATCTGTGTCCTTCCTCAATGTCTGGCACACCCCATGTGACTGTCACGGTCTCAAAGGCACAGACCAAGTCTGACGTGTTCACCACTGCATCCCCACGCCTGGACAGTCCTGCCAGGCACCAGGTGCTTCGGAAGCACTTGCTAAATCTAATTAACTTAGTTAATTAGATATAAAGACCACTGATAAAATGACCTTCAATCTAATGTTGGGGCCAGTGACCTGCCTTCATGACACATAAATAACAATCGTTCTCAGGACAATAAATTATAGTAGACAAGGCCAGTTAGTCTCTTTCCTGGGCTAATAGTTTAGTACCCACAGCTCTAGAATGATAGAGATTTCAGCCCACATGCCCATCATTTCTCTCTAAGACCTCAAAGCTGAGAAGTTTTTTTCTGTATTCAGCCATGTATTACCTACAAAGGGCCAGACAAGCCAGTTCAAATACAAACTCGACAAACACACAGCTCAGAGCACATGTCCAGAGCACCCAGTATATGTCAGGCAGCATGCTCAGACCGTGAGGCGGTTAAGAGCATGGATGCTGGAGACAGAAGCCTGCTTTTGAGTCCTGGACCCACTATGATAACAAGCATGACCATTTAATGAGAGAGGACCAGGAGAGGCCTCTCCATCCTGGTGTCGTACTCTGGAAATAGCAAGGTAGGCAAAGGATTAATTCGTCCAATTGCAGACATTTTGAAAACTGAAGCTCAGAAAGACAAAGACATTTTTCCAAGGTCACAAGGATTCAAAGTGAACTCCTGGGGCCCATGACCTTAATCACTGTGCTATCAGGTTATCATCTGTCATCAGTGACATCCCCCTTTGAAGTATGAATCACAGTGTCTAACACAAAACAGACACTCAATAAACGCTTTCATGACTGTAACTATTCCATCACCATAATCATCTAGACAGTCAAGCATAGAAGCCATTTGATCTTCCACAAATTTAACAAACATGTACAAAGATATTTCATAATCCTTCATATGGAAATATAAATCTAAGCTTATCTGATTTTGCATTTCCACCACCCTCATTTGTAGAACCCACAAGTGTAGAAGGATGAAAGCACAGGTACTGCATTTTTTAATTAATGTGCTTAAGCCAGAAACCAAAAGCAAGAACAAATTAATAATGAAAAGTAAAATGTTTTTAAGGTTATTCAAAAGGACGTGATTATGTTTTTCCGGCTGTTTCACAGACGGATTCAGGTAAAATTTCTCTAATTCCATGCTAGATGAAGTACTTACTAGCAAAATGTATCCATTAAACATTTATTATATCAATATTCATAAACACTGTAGTACCCTGCAATCAGTTTCTGTATTGAAGTCATTTACACAGAGGTCAAACCTTTAAAACACAGAAAGAGCAAATGAATTTTGCACATTTACAAAAACGAAGTTCTAAACCAAAATCCATACAGCCCATATATCCTAACTCTTTCATTCTATATTTCACTTCCTCATGTCCTAGAACCTGTAAAATTATGTATGACATCAGACAATTAAGTTCGCAAATTCATCCTAGAAAAAGTGCTAATACCTCAATGCTGAATATCACTATGGTTACCTTCGAAGTCCTCCCCTTGGGAAGCTATGCACTGACGCCAGCGCCTAGTCCACTCTTCAAAGAAATTTTGGAACTCTTTTTCTGGAATGGACATCAGAGCTGTCGTCACATTACACTTGATGTCCTGAAGGTCATCAAAATGTCTTCCTTTCAATATTTCCTTTATTGAAAGCAAGAAGTCATTGGGGGCCAGATCAGGTGAGTAGGGAGGGTGTTCCAATGCAGTTATTTGTTTGCTGGTTAAAAACGCCCTCACAGATAGTGCCATGTGAGCTGGTGCATTGTCGTGATGCAAGAGCCATGAATTGTTGGAGAAAAGTTCAGGTCATCTAACTTTTTCACGCAGCCTTTTCAGCACTTCCAAATAGTAAAGTCGGTTAACTGTCCAGTTGGTACAAAATAATAATGAATAATCCCTCTGATACCAAAAAAGGTTAGCAACATCATTTTGGCTCTTGATTTGGACTGATAGAACATTTTAGGTCATGGAGAATTCGCTGACTTCCATTGTACACTTTGATGCTTTGTTTCAGGGTGGTAATGGTACACCTAGTTTTCATCACCAGCGATAACATGGCCCAAAACATCGTCTTGCCTCTCCAAAAGGTCTTGGCAAACTTCAACTCTCCTTTGCTTTGTTCATCAGTGAGGTCCTTCGGGACCATTTCTGCACACACCTTTCTCATGCCAAGATTTTCAGTTAAGATTTTTCTAACTTTCTCTATCGATGTTAATTGGTCTGCTATGCTTCTCACAGTCAGCCGACGATTTTGACACAGAATTCGATGAATGTTTGCAATGTTTTCATCAGTTCTGCTTGTTACTGCCTGCCCTTACCTCTCTTCATCAGCGATGCGTCCTCTCCCCTCAGAAAAAAATTTAATCGATTTGTACACTGCCATTTTCTTCATGGCATTACCCCCATAAACTTGGACTAACATGCCCTTGATTTCACTTCCACTCTTGCCAAGTTTAATAAAAAATTTAATGTTTGTTCATTGTTCTAATTTAAGCTCAGGCATTCTTGGCACAGCACACAGAAACACACAACAATAATGAACACCACTCAGCAAGACATCGCCACACATTGACATGAACACAGCTGTGAGACACTGATAGACCAAGGTTATGAAACCTTACTGAGCTGTTTGTACAGTGCTGCCACTGTAAGCGCAAGATGGCAAGTTCACGAACTTAACTGACAGATCTCGTAAGTTTCCAAGTATACGTGAAATTAAATAAATATTCCATAATGAAATGCCAGGAAAATATCTAGTTGTAGTAAATACCACTTTAAAAAGATTGCATCCTGGGGGCCGGCCCGGTGGCTTGGGCGGTTGGAGCTCCATGCTCCTAACTCTGAAGTCTGCCGGTTCGATTCCCACATGGGCCAGTGGGCTCTCAACCACAAGGTTGCCAGTTCAATTCCTCGAGTCCCCCAAGGGATGGTGGGCTCCGCCCCCTGCAACTAAGATTGAACTCGGCACCTTGAGCTGAGCTGCCGCTGAGCTCCCGGATGGCTCAGTTGGTTGGAGTGTGTCCTCTCAACCACAAGGTTGCCGGTTCGACTCCCGCAAGGGATGGTGGGCTGTACCCCCTGCAACTAGCAACAGCAACTGGACCTGGAGCTGAGCTGCGCCCTCCACAACTAAGACTGAAGGGACAACTTGACTTGGAAAAAAGTCCTGGAAGTACACACTGTTCCCCAATAAAGTCCTGTTCCCCTTCCCCAACAAAATCTTCAAAAAAAAAAAAAAAAGATTGCCTCCTGTCAGTGTCAACAAGTTTTCCTGGCAATAGTAAAGTCTAAACTTCATTAGGCAAGTAAGGAAAAAATAACATTTGAATGGACACTTGTGTAATGTATTGTGCCAGCTGAAAAGGACCCTAAAGAAATACTGAATACATATGGATCTCATTCAATAATTTCCCTTACTTCAACGATGGAATCCTCTCCAGTTTCTGGTTAATTTCAGTTACTCTCCAACACTTTCCAATATTTTAATATTTTTGAATTTTTTTCATATTTTCATATTTCGTCCAGAGGTTATCATTGTATCATATGTTATCTGTTGTCTAATATTAATACGAGCTACTCTAGTACTGGAATAAAGTGTCCATTTTATAACTGTGCTGTTCAGAAAGGAAATTTCCAGATGTGGTCTGAACAAAATGGACGGAGCAGAAACCTCACATCTATATCCTGGATACTCTCTACACGTTATCTAATCCCAATACTCTAACCACTTCATTCTGTATCTGCATAGATCTGTGTCATCTAACCAGGACATTGCAGTGCTCGGTGTATTTTTAAAAGCTCTTTGGTGCCACAGTAGGAAGGGATTTCTCTTTCTTTTGCCAATTCTTGACCACAACCACTACCATTACCAAGGTGACAATCAAGCCTGTAGGACTCTAAGCAAATTTCAAGAATGCCAGGCCAAAGTACACTATAAAATCTCAAAGTACACTATGAAAGTAAACTGACTACACTCAACAATTTTCTCAACATAAATGAAAATTTCAGTGGCATTTTAGCCACAAGAATCAATAAACAACTTCCTAAGTCATCTGAGATGAGCTAACTGCTCACTCATTATTTATTTCTTTACATTAGGGTTTACTCTTTGGGCCTACACTAGTATTTCCTAACCTTTCTTTTCCCTGAGAAGACACAGTAGCAGAAACAGGATTGTTCCCATCTGTCTGGCTCAGGAATCTACTGGAACTCAGTCCAGACAACACCTACATGCCAATTCAAACCACGCTTTTGAGAGTGTGTATATAAGTCTATACCGTACTAACCTAGCTTCCTCTTCCTCTTGGTGCCTGGTTTTCTGGGCCTTTATTTCCTCGACCATTAAATGTAAATAATAAAGCAGGGTCACCATGAATATAAAACGAGTTCCCACATGTAAAGTGCTTAGAACAGAACTGTCACGTAATGAGAGCTCAGAAAATATTAGCTATTATCATTTATTACTGTGATTTTTTTTAATAATATTCACATCATGCTGAAGAGCCAGCAAAGCAACATAAGGTATCCAGTGACATTAGAATGCATGAGGGGAATCTTCACAGCACGCCAGCAATTGTGTAAAAGAAGCAGGAATTTTAAGAATCATTCTTAAAATCTGGTATCAAACTCTTGGCTGAGGCTTTGCACTAGTTCTAAAGATTTTAGACCTCGTGCCTGCCTTCTAAGCCCAACAACTGTGAATGAACCACATGAAACTCAGACAGGCCACTGAACAGTGGGAAAGAGTATATTTACATTGTGTGTATCAGACATAAGTGAAAATAGCTAAGTGCTCAGTGAAGAGTGATTCACGGGTGACACATATTCAGACTCACACTGCAAATTCTGCCTCTTGGGCAGCAGCTCAAATCTTAGTTCAACTATTTTTTACTTTAGCTGGGCCACTTGCAGTCAGCCCCCTGCACGTATCCTCCAATGGTTACCGTCTGATCTGGGCAGTTTATACACAGAATCCAGGACTCATCCTGTCTATCTCCTTTCCAGGATACTCCCCTCCATTTTCAGCTGCCATAGTTATCCCGAACTCCATCCTGGTTCTTTGGGGCAGAAAGACTATAGGTTTTCTATTGGAGTTTTAGATAGCACTGTGGCCTGCTCTCAGGAGAAAAACTGGAAGTAAAACCTGGAAACTTAGTACATGCTTGTCCCTTTCAATTTCAACACCCTCCGAGGATCTCCCTGCTTTTGTTCACTCTCCAGAGCTTCCAAGTAGTTGGTTTTGGTATTTTTCCAGAGCATATAGTCACTAGCTCTGGAAAGTTTAGTGCTAAGAGCTTACATGGCCACCCTGGAAATGGAGCCTGTCTGACACATAGTCAAGAGAAATTCAAGCAGACATGTTCTTTTCTGTTCCAAATAGCCAGGGAACTCATTAGCAGAGATAGTACTTTCAGAGTTCATATTAGTACATGAAGAAAGAGTCCTTACCGTAAGACAGGAAGCCTTTTCCAGGAACAACTCTCCAGGAATGGCCAAAGACTGGTCAAGGAGTAAGTTCAGTGGTTTGTCCTGAGTACACACATTAGTCAGGCAGTTTGAGAGATTTGAGTACATTTGGGACACAAGGACTACAGAGAGGGAGAAAAATGGGAATCTGAGGCAGAAAGTTAGAAAAAACAACCGGCTGATGATGTAACTTACTCAAGAGGTCCTGAAAGGGGGTGTACCCGTCGAGACCTATGGCAACCAACACCAGGACCAGGCCTAGCAAGCAGCCTGCTAACTCGAACCCTGTGGGCATGGCTGCTTGGAGTGCTTCGTGAAGGTCTCCAAGGCTCTGTTGGGGCTCGCCAGGATGGATTACTGATGTCTGCCACCGGAAGAGAGGGGCTAGCCCAGCCACGCATAGCCACAAGCCAGAGTCCAGAATAAGGTTATGGAACGTGAGAATAAGATGGGACAGACTCGTCTACATCATATTAATAACAGTGAGTATCTTCCATATGCCCAGATGATGTTTAGAGTGATTCAAATTTAAGTGAAATTAAAAACAGATATCAGACAGGCTGAAATAAAAAAAAGTGTCTAGAATCTTAATAAACCCACAGTACATGAATTGCCTCTAATTAGATTCAGGAATATGACTCCTTTTGAAACCAACCAAGAGAAAACACTTATTCAGAAGATTCCAATGAAAAATTAATAACCACTTGGTTCCACTTTATCATGCACAGACCTCAACAGTAGGTTTTAAAAAACGAAAGTACAGTCTGTCTCAGAGAAAGTACACTTATGAGTCCTTCAAGAGCTGGGACATTTTAATCAATAAGGTGTAAGGGCAATTTACTGACTTACATAGATGAACAAAATACGAGCTATTCAAAATGAGTAAAGTCTGTCACTGAAATCATTAAGGGTTTCTATAACTACACTACTAAATTAACAAAGAAAAAACAAGCAAAATCTGCACTATAACCTGACTTCCATGTTCCAGTTAACCAACTCCTGATTTGGATGACGGTGGCTGAAGTTTTCAGAAGTTGTTTGGCCTTAGGCCTGTCTTATTCAGAGGCATGACCTGCCCAAGGATAATACAATTACAGGCAGGGATCTATGCCTCTGACTTCTGGTTCATACAGCTTTCCCCTGTACCCTACCATGACTTGCTAAGGAGACTAATTAGGCAAAGCAATTAAGAGCGGAAGTTTCGCAACGGAATGAGTACCACAAAAGTGAGCAGCGCTGGTTAATCAGTAGGAAGAGTGAGTATAGATTTTCTGGGGTACTGGTAACTTTCTATTTGGGTTCTGGGGAGTGATGTTCACTTTATAATTACACATACGTTAAACTACACATACATTGTTGAATTTTTTTCAGTGTTTTATGCTGTTATTTCACAAATATAAAAAGCTTTAAAGTGTAAGCTTTGAAGTCCCATAACTCTGAATTCAAATCTAGACTATCATTTAAAAGGCAATGAATTTAGGCAAACTACTTAAGCTCTCTAAGCCTCAGTTTCCTCTTTCGTGAAATGAGGATAATGACAGTAAGAGTACGTGCTGCATAAGACAGCCGTGAGTGTCAAAGAGGAAACGCAGGGCTAGAGCTTACTGTCGCATTCAGTGGGCCCTGCGTGGGCTAGGCTGTCCCAGCAAAGGCTGGACACTACCCCTTGCACCATTTACAAGCTGATGCACAGTGACACATTTCCAGCTTGTGGTTACTCTCAGCTGACTGTTACAGCTGTTCAGACTGCCATGGGGCAGCACACTGCAAATGCAGTCCTTTTACCTTATCTAGGAGCTCCATGGATCAGCAGACGCCCTCATAGCCCAGGCATGGGCAGGCTTAGTCCCTAAAGAAAGCCAGCAACTGGACACTTGAACATATTTGGGATCACGGGCTGTCAGTCTAACTCCAACAAGAAACCAGTAAGGGAAGGTGAAACTCGAAGCCTTTATAGTAAGTAGACAGATATTTAGGGAGGCACGTAGCACAGGAGAAAACATAAAGACTTTGGACTCTCAGTTAGAAGGTTCAAACCCTAGCTCGGCCACTCACCAGCAACGTGGCTACAGCAGACACTGTAAGTGACTCCCCCATATTTTTCTAAACCATTCAGCAGTCTCAGCCAATGATGGCAAGTCCACCTCTTTGATAAGGACTCGTTCAGCAATAAGCATATGACCTAATCCTCCCCAGCAACAAGTGAAAGGATGGCTGATGGGAGGAATGCAGGAAGGACCTCCTCCCACCTCAGGAGAACCACAAAAGAGATGATCTCTGTTCTTCCTCTGGATGTTGTCTCTTTCCCAAAAATGCTGAAGTCATCTCAGCTTCATAGTGAAGGTAAAACCAATCCCAATGCTTTCACAGCACAGAGACACAAAGATTCTAGAATCTCAATAACATGCATGAGTCACTAAATTACCCAACCTGGGGCATTACCCTACTTCTGGAGTCTTTGAGATACCAGATAATGAACTCTTTATTACTTAGGCCAGTTTAAGTCAAAGTTTCTTTTACTTGTAGCCAAAAGCATTCTAACTGAAAATCACTTCAGATTCTATGGATTTCAGTTTCCTCATCTAGAAATTGGATTATTAATGCTGAGCTTGCCCAGTTGTGGAAGGTGTAGGCAAAACTAAAAAGAAAAAATTATCTAAAGCAATTAGGACAACGCCTGGTATGCATAAATGGTCCCCATTTTTTTTCAAAACTCACTTTCAAAATGAGTTCTCATGAAAAGATATTAAAATATGTAATTTCCTTTATTCAAAAATTCATAGAAGAAACCCTAATGTTTTGTTTTGTGTTGTTGCCTATGCCAGAGCTAAAACGGACCCTAAAGATCACTAGCGCTGTGGTTCTCAAACATTAACGGGGAAGATTTTGGTTAGAATGCCGACTCCTGGGTTTTTTAATCACAGGACATATATATTGAAGCAGACCCAGTCGTCTTCATTTTTAACAAAGGCCCCAGGTAATCTTGATGCAGGTGGTCTTAGAATCCCACTTGAATCTTTCCACTTGACTCTCAAAACACCCTCTGAACTCTGGCTTCACGGCCTCCCCTTTCGTGTCTACAGTCTACTCTCCATCCAACAGCCAAAGTGATGGTTTGCTAACTAAAATCTAATTACATGGCCTTTTTCTCCAAACCCTGCACTGATGAAACAAAATTAAAATGCTTAACTGAGCAACACAACATGAAGTAACCTTCAGGGGCCCTCCTCAATCCCAATTATTTATAATACAGTAAGAGCCTGCGATGTATCCATCAGGTTACAAGAATTCAACTTAATGAGGAGTTTCGTCTAATAAACCTAGTTTGACTTACATGGCATTTATTTGCATTTACAAGCATCATTTTCAATACCTCATGCCTTGTGAGCAGCTGAAAGCTGAGAAACGAAAAACATCAGGCGAGTAATCTTATATTTGTTCATTTGATGTACATGGGCTCATGGTTTGCTAGTTCATAACACCGATTATCTAGAGTATCGCTTGCATTGTTTTCATTGATTTTTTTCTGTATGCTTTATGGTTTTATTGAATGGGGCTTGCATTCAAGTTTAAATTACATAAACACTGAGTATCAATGAATACTTCTTAAGTAGAATATAAAGTGCACTATATGTAAAGCTAAAAAGAAGCTGAAGGAACAGGGCAACAGATATGTTACAGGGTAACTAATAAAAGGAAACTGTCTTGTGATGTCATGTTACAATACCTGACTTTAACTCCTGAAGAAGCTGTATCCATTTTAACAGGATTGAATGTTGTTTAGTATAAATTGGTATTAATTTTGGCATTTAGCCATGCATTAAAAAAATTTCCTATTGAAATTAACAGTAACTGTATTTTTGATTCATGAGAATTTAGAATTTGCCTTAGGAGATTTTAAGGCACAAATTTCTTCCTAGGACAAAGATACCGTTTGTATTTTAGCAAAAAAAAAAAAAAAGGGTACAATCTTTCTAATATCAGAGTAATGCAATCTGAAACAATGAGAAATTATTTCCCATATAATAAAAAAGAAAACTTTTTTTTTTAATTATCATATTTAATATTGCTCAGGGTACTAGAAAACACATTCTCATACAAGGCATGTTGATTTCCTTATCTCCGAAAGGAGGCTAGTATTTTGCGTGGAATAATTGAGTTAATCCACACAAAGTGCTGAGAATAGGATGTGGCATATACTACATACTAAACTGCCAATAAATAGTAGGCACTATTATTGTTGTTATTATTAATCACCATTAAGTGAATAGGAGTATAAGTTTGTACAGCCTTTCTGGAGGTCAATCTGACCAAACATCTCAAAAACGTATTTGATTTGCAAGCAGAAATTTATGTTCAAGAATATTTATCAAAACATTAAAGCAGTGGGACATCAAAAATAACACAAATGCCTACTAATAAGCAAACGAGGACATCTATGTGAGAGCAGCTTCCTTTTCCTCCATATTCTTTGGCATCAGAAATATTTGCAAAAACGTTAATGCATAAATTAGTACTGCTGATTTGATGTCAAGTGGGAGGGAAATGACAAACAGAATTATCTAATTAGTATGGTCCTAATTTTGTCTAAAAGAAGATGCGTACATATCCATAATGCACATACGTGCAAAATAATGAAAAAGTGCACACTGCTCTTCACAACCGCTTTCTGTAGAGCACAGATGACTGCAGAGGACTTTTACAGCCTTTTAATATTTTTCTGTGGCTTCTAAGTTTTTTACAGTAAGCGCAAGCTTAATTTTCTTATTCAGAAACAAAACTGGCAAAGACATATATTATGTGTTTAGACCAGACATCCAAAATATCTGATATCCATCGGTTTTTTCCAAGACTATGCCTTTATGTCAGTCACTTTATGTCAGCCACTTGCAATCTTTGAAATGTTATTTGTCACAAAAGGTTTTTAAAAGTCTTCTCAAATTCCAAGCACAATGAGGTTTCAATATAAAGCCAGTTGTTACTTGTCAAGTTAGATGACATCCTATTTTGAGATGGTTAACAAAATCTTAACAGACTAGGGAAAGAAAAGCCAAAATCGTTGGGCAAAGAGGCATAAAATACCCAGATAATGACAAAATAAGAATTTTATTTTTAATCAAAAGGGTTTCCCTGAAATAGTTTTACTACCTAAATGAATATTTTTAAAAAGACCACATTTTGGCTTTGCTATCCCCCTCAAATAGTTTCCTAGGTTACTGAGCCTTTCATTCCTTCATTTCATACCACAAATAAATGAAACCACCAGTAGCAATCAGGTAAATTCTGGAAATTAAATACAAAGCTAGGATTAGAACAACCAAAAAGAGCATTCAAATATTCTATCTTCTATGTAGCTGACCTCATGTTAGAACCAAAAGCTTTTCCAACTATGCCCATGTTTATTTGCAACATTGCCATTTAGTATAATAAATTCTAATGTACTGAAAAGCATGTTAATAACTGTAAATAATATAGAAGAAAAGTGCCAACTAGAGGTACACCGCAAAGCTCCCCAGCCCTGAAAATTAAAAACAGATATTAAACCAACAACTGGTAACTTCTCCCTTACAATCTATTCCAAATCACACTGATTAAAGAGCTCCTCAGGTAAAAGGGTGAAGTAATTGGTTTTTCACATGGGACAGGGAGGCGGGGGGGATGCCTGGAAGCAATATCCGATTATTCTCTCAATTAAATTTTTATCAGGTTTCCATGGGTACTTTTTTATTAAACAAGAAATAGAATTATTCTCTTACCTTTTCAAGTACTGATGATGCCATCAAGACACCCAAACTTTCTCCTGGATAATTTAAAGTTACTAATTATTCATCAAAAGACAGAAAACGCCTTGCCTTCAATTAACTGTAAGCTTCTGTTAACCAGCAATTGGACATATTGATTCTACAGAACCTCCATGTGCTAGATGCTGGAGATACAAAGAGGAAAGAGACTCAGCTACTGGAGGGGGAGACAACATTGGAAACACGTAAAACATCACAAGAAGTACCATTTGGGCTAAATCTCAACGACAACAAAGAGAGTTGTTAGAAAAAGGCATTTCCAGCAGAGGAAACATAATGTGCAAAAGCACAAGGGCATCAAAGTCCACTGTTTGAAGGAACCCCATAGTTCAGTGTGGAACAAACATGGCCATTTGTGTTTACATGTGAGGCTACGCGGAGGAGGAGAGAAGAGAATGAGGCCCACGGTGGGGTGGAAGAGGAAATGTGAAGGCTGTCCATATGTAATGTGGCACCAAGATTATTCTCTAAGACTTGCTGATGACCCAGAAGGAATAGCATCGGAATGGATTCTTACTTTCCAAACTGCTAAGTGTGTAGTATTTATCCTACGTTATTTAGCTTGCTATGTTAAGAAAGCGTACCATATGCTCCAACCTTACAGAATGCCCATATATAAATTGCTACATTAAGAAAATGTCCACCTTATTAAACAGAAAATCAAAATACGTTATTACTATCATTCCTAAGAAAACAACTAGTACTACTACTACTACCATCACCATCACCACTATTTATTGAGCCACTCTGTGCCCATCAGTCTCTACCTCTGGCAGTCTTCACAAGCTGCTTGCCATGTTTCCTCAACTGACAGGAGGAAAATAAAGTTCTGAGAGTTTAAGCTACCTAACTAAGAGCATAGATCTAGGAAGGGCTAGGACTAGGCTAGGACTAGGACTAGGGGGTCTGTCTTAAGAGCTTGTGTTTTGTTTGCCTTTATATTGCTCAATTTTTATTTTTTCCCCAGATTTACTGAGGTCTGACAAATAAAATTTTAAGATATTTAAAGTATACAATGTGATGATCTGACATACATATAAAGTGTGAAAGGATTCCCCTATCCAGTTAATTAACACATCCATCTCCATCTCCTCACATATTTACCCTTTTTTCCATGTGAGAACATTTAAGTTGCACTGTCTTAGAAAAATTCAATTATACAATAGTGTTATCAACTATACTCACCATGTTATAAATATATCCTCAGAACTTTGGAGTGCTAGTTACGTAGTTTTTCTAACACACAATGCATAACTGTTAACATTTAAAATGTCCCCCTGGGTACCCTAACATCGCCAGCTGTGCGTGGACCACACGGAAGCACATGCTGGCTTCTTGTGCCCCTCCAGTTCACCAGCCCCAGTGTAATGGAAGTCACTGGAAGCAGGAGCCCCGTAAACGCGGCTAAGTTTGAGAGGAATCTCAGAAGAGAAATGGCAGCCAAGTAACTGCCTCCAATGAGAGGCACAGAAGCCCTCGGTCCCTCCTTTTCAAGCCACAAGGTAAAAGCCCATAATAACCCTGTGTCTTCGTGGAGCTCCTCACTGTCCATCAGGCGTTCATCTCTATTCTGACTCTCAAGTCTACCCTTGAAGTCACACTAATTATCCCCACTGCACAAATGAGGTAAACTGATTTGCTCTAAGTAATGGATGTGATTTTTAGCCAACATTTTTTTGAGCTCTGTATCACCTTATGGTAACAAATAAGCCCAAATATGAAGTTGTTCAACACCACAAAAGTATCCTTCTTGCTAAAGTCAAAATCCTGGGAGGGCGAAAAGGTAGGAAAGGCAGTTCTTCTCTACAGGGGTTGCTCAGGGACCCAGGTGACACAGCCTCTGCTATCTTGACCACAAGGCTTCCAAGTTACCTTGGCCACCACATCTGCCAACAGGAAGGCAAGAGCACAAAAGCACCACACGGGAGCTCGGTACAAGCTAGACTGACCACAGCACTTCCGAGCTTCTGATCGCAGTCCATTGGCCGAGAGCTCAGTCAGTGACCAGGCCCAGGCGCAAGGCAGGCTGGGAAAGGTAATACAGCCATGTGTCTGGAGAAAAAGAGACATGGCTTCAGTTAACAAATAACAGTTCTGACATGAGTGCTTTCTCTATGTCAGGATTCTCTTCTGTGTGCTTTTTATTAATGTACGTTAGGGAGGAAAAATTATATATAGTGGGGGTGCCAAAAAAATGTATACAAGTGAACACTTTGGTCACCGTTCCTCAAACAGTAGTTCCCTGTAATCAGAAGTGTCTGGAGGCTGATGGGAACCACTGTGAGCACCTCTTGTAATTGCAGAAGTCAGATGTGATTTATATTCATCTTGCGTTATTGCTACATATTACAATTTTTAGTAGTTTTTTCCTTTCATAAAATGTGTTTACAATTTTTGGCATCTGTGTGTGCGTGTGTGTGCGTGTGTGTGAATTATCTATCAAGCCCATAATATCATGGACATTACTGATTAACATGAGGCTTAAATGTAGATTTAAACGTTTTAAAAATAGTAATTTTAAAAGACAAATATTAAATCTATAATACTGATATTTAAACATCACAAAGTCCTGGAGACAAGTCCTTCTGTTATTCTAACCTAGAAGAGGAAACATGAAGGGTCAAACTAATGTCACAAAACTAGTAAGTGGCTCACATGTCACTTAAGTATGGAAGCGCCTTGCAGCAGATGCTATGGGCGCTCCACCCACATGGCCTCTGACCCCGCCACCATTTCTGCACAGACTCCCTGTGTGCTGTCACTCCCAACAGCCAGCCCCTGTGGCCCTTTATGTGAGATGCTGAAGCCAACTTGCCCTAGAGCAGGAAGAAGCAGAAGTGTCTGGGAATTCACATCCCAATGGGAGGGATGAGGGTGTATAAATACCCCAATTCCTTTGCCCTTGATGGGGACAACTCTGATTGTCCCCTGATGGTGCCCCTGATGGGGACACCTATGTACTCCAGCTCCAAAGCTGCCCTGTGGAATTAAAGCAAATCTACCCTCCATGAGACTCAGCTTGTGGGTACACCCTTCTCAGACTCCTTCTCCTACTGGTTCAACTTCCCCAATACCCTTCCAGATTTTCCTGGGAATACCTCCCCCAAAAATCACATTCACATGAACCCCTTTCTCAGGATCTGCCACCAGAGAACACAAACTAAGAAAAATGTAAGAGTTAAGAGTTAAGTCTGTCATTGTCCCAAAATGACAATCAGTCACACACGATACTTGCTACATCTACAGAACACTATTATCAACTTCTTTGTGTGGCTCATTTTAACTTAAAGAACTTTATTTAAAAAAAAAATACTTTATATCACTGCATATGTGGTTTGCATAAGTAGAAGGCAATATCAAATACAATTTAAAAATAAAGGATTCAATTCTAGATAGTCCAGATAAAAAGTCCCTGCACTGAAGATCTTAAAAAGCACACTAGCACACAACCGAAAAATTCTCCTTGACAAAATCTTAAGGTTTCAAAGATATTTAAAATAGTTAACTTCCTCACTATGTGATCCATTGGTGTTTGATGCTGCGTTTCTGTATCACCTAGTCTCGTGTACCACCGATGGTCTGTACCCCACAGCCTGTGAAGCAATGTTTTAGGAGCCGGTTTGCAAATTTGTGCACATATCCAGCCCACAGCGCAATTCCTGGTACATAATGCATGTCCAGTAAGTGTTAAACAGTGTAATGAGGAAATTGAGTCTCACAGAAGTTGTGAATCCTACGTCAAGCCACACAGTTGTTCAGGGGGCCAGAAACAGACACAATTGAGCCTTTTCACTCTGTGCCAACTGCCAGCATCTAAACCAGAGATGTGATTCATTCCTCAAAACCCACTATGACTTGTCCCAGATGACTTCATCTATGGCAGTAAATCTATCCACACACACAGTTTTTTTACTCTTATGTTTGTTTCCCGCATTCTATCCAAAACTCTTTGAGAATTCTATCGAACATCATTGCTGGCTGATTTTCATCCACTATTTGCCTATTATCATAACCATACCCTCTTTTTATCCCTCTCCTTTTTCAACTACTGCTATAACTGTTTTTTCTTTCATTATAACCCTCAGAATTGATTTCACTTTTATGTTCATTATTGTTCATTTATAATCAGCTTTTGATTGCATGCTGATTATTCTTAAATTTCAACTTTATACTACTGAAAAGAAACAGTGCATGGTGTTATGCTCTGATTACAGAATCAGCTGGATTAGGTTATGTAACTGTTTTTTAAAAGGTCTGTAACACATTTTAAAATGCAGCGTTTTTTGTTTAACCTTGGAAGAGCTGTCTGAATAAAGAGAATGAATGGTTGGTTAAGAACTGGGTGAGATCAAAAAATAATGAGGACTTTTTTTTTTTCAAGCAAAATGAAAAATACCAGAACTCACACATTGAATAAGCAAGACTCTGTATTTATTCCAACCTCTTGCTACTGTTCAAAATATTTCTAAAACTCCTATTTGGGAAGTGGTATCAAAGCCTTTGCCCCATTCTTTGGAATATTCTTCTCAACGGGAACTCTTCATCCTTTACATAAATTCCACTTTCAGAAACAGTCAGAGTTTCTCAAATCCAGGTAATGTAATAGGAAACCATGTTATGGTGCAAAAATAAGTGTAAGAAAGAAGCATAAACAGGATGACTGGTGGCCGTGGTTCAAGAACCAGCTTTCCAAGCAGCTATAAAAGATGCGCATCTCTAGGATAAGCTCAGATTCCAGAAGTGTCTGTCTAGGTGGAAAAGCTCACAATGAGCCAAGCAGCTGGCACGCTGCCCAATGCAAGGCCATTGTAGTCAGTTCCTACGGCTGCCATAACAAACTATGGGCACATCTTGTTTTATCGCACTTCGTTTTATTGTGCTCACAGACATTGTGTTTTTATAAATTGAAGGCAAGACCCTCAACCAGCAAAAAGATTATGACTAGCTGAAGGCTCAGATGATCAGCATGTTTTAGCAACAAAACATTTTTTAAATTAAGATATGTACATTATTTTTTTTAGACATAAGGCTACTGCGCTTAATAAACAATTGTATAGTTTAGCACAACTTTTACATGCACTGAGGAACCAAAAAAATTGTGTGACTCACTTTCCTGAAATATTGGCTCTATGGCAGTGTTCTGAAGCCGAATGCGCAATGACTATGACATATGCCTGTATCACAGACTGGGAAGCTTAAACACAAGAAATTGATTCTCTCACAGCTGTGGAGGCTGGAGGACCGAGTATAAGTGCCCTCGGGTGGGTTTCTCCGAGGCTGTGAGGGAGAATGTTCCAGGCCTCTCCCCTAGCTGCGAGGGGTTGGCGGGCGATCTCTGGGATTCCATGGCTTGTAGGAGCATCACCCTGATCTCTGTTTTCAAGTTCAGACTCTGCATGTCTGAGTCTCAAGATTCCCTTTTTATAAGGACACCAGTCACCTGGGATTAGGGCCTAATGACCTCATTTTCACTTGGTCATCTCTGCGAAGACTGGATCTCCAAATAAGGTCACATTCTAAGGTACTCCGGGTTAGGCCTTCAACAGGAATTTTGGAGGGGACACAATTCAACCCAATGACAGGCACAACTGAATCGACCAATGTGAGCGGTATCCCTTAGAGTTGTGTGGGGCAGGGAAGTGTTTCAAGTCTCTGAGCCAGAGTTGGCTCCTCTTTACCACAGGTACAATGAGGACAATAAGGAAGCCTACCTCCGAGGTCACTATGAGGACTGGATGACATAATGCTTTTCAAGTGGCCCATGGGAACGTGCTTGATAAAATGCCAGGTGTCTTTCTACATGTACCCAGTGTCACGTTATCCAGACACCTTTAATTGCCACCGTGTAGGTGAATCCAAGAGAAACTGTGCAGCTGTAATCCCAGAGACCTGGGAAGCCCTCCCGAACACCACAAACCTCTGGATGTAATTCCCCATTTCTCAGCGGGGTCCATCAGACTGGCCTGTTAAGTTCCTCAAAGGCAGCAACTGTGTCACATGCCCAAGCCTCCCCCGACCCACTATCTTCTGGGCCTAAGGGCGCATCTGCTATGCACTTAACAAACGCCCCCTGGAAGAATGAATGAACATGAATATTAACAGGACATTAACAGTAAAGGTATCTTTAACAGACATTTTAATCAGACCTGGGAAACAGAATATGTAGCCCAAACTACACACAAGACAACATTTCTACTCAGGTGATCATTAACATAAAATATATATTCGTTGTACACCCATGTTTATAACACATTACTCACAACAGCCAGAAGGTTGAAGCAAACCAAGTATCCACTGATGAATGACTGGATAAACAAAATGTGATATATGCTTACAGTGGAATATTATCCAGCCTTAAAAAGCAAGGAAATTCTGACATGTGCTACAACATGGAAGAAATGTGAGGACATTATGCTAGCAAGTGAAATAAGCCAGTCACAAGGGACAAACACTGTATGATTCCTCCTGTAGAATGACAGTTTCCAGGGGCAGTGGGGATGAGGAAACGAGTTAGTGTTGTGGGGATTCAGCACGAGTCACCCCACCATGTGCCTCTGCAGTGTGCAAATGTTTTGAGCTGAGGGCAACTTTAGCCTCAGGCTCAAGAGAGACTTCTGCCCCTCCCTTAACTACCTAAAAAAATTTCAATTAGGGACTTTGACCATAATAAGAGATTATCAGACAGAAATCCATCTATAGGGCAGGGCCAACTTCTATTTACTAAACACCTGCTCTTATCATCCTGCAATGACCCTCTGAAGCCCCCAAGGCACTGTACCTCATCCCCAGCTCAAAATGTCTTATACATGTTCCCTTTCTGTCTCTGAACCTCTCATGCATATGGGGTCTCTGACTCTCATGTATACAGGGTTCCTATACATATGTATGTATTAAATTTGGTTATTTTCTCTTGCTAATCTGTCTCGTGTCTATTTGATTAGTCGTGTCTATTAGACCTGCCGGAAGAACCTTAAAGGTAGAGGAAAGTTTCTTCCTCCCCAACAGTGTTTAATGAGTACAAAGTTTCAGTTAAGGAAGATGAAAAAGTTCTGAGGCTGGTGGTAGTGATGGCTGCACAACACTGTGAAGGTGCTTAATGCCAAAAAAAGGAACACTTAAAAAAGGTTGAAACGGTAAATTTTAATGATGCGAATAATTCACCACAATAAAAAAGTAAATATAAACTTTAAATGAAATATATGCATTCATATTTGTAGTACCCTTAGAAGTTTGAAGAGCTAAAACAAGGTTTTATAGACATAAAAGGAATCTGCTGGTCCAAACTTTGAACCAAAAACAGTTCCTTTGCTACTTCTCTCAACATACCAAAATTCAATCACAAAAACACTACTTTGTGTTTCTAATTAATTTTACTTAGATTATAACAATTTTGCTTATTTAAAACTTCAAAGTTCCAGGAAAGGAATTCTTTTCTGACTTATTAAGAAAGACTTTGAAGTATGTTTGGGGGAAAATGATTCACCCTATAGCACAGAACAAAATATCTTTGAGAAAGAAATACTGTATCTCATGGATTACTATAAACATGACATTATTGATACAATGCTAATATTAAGAGAAATTAAATGCCATACTCACTTGGGGCCATTTAATGGAAAAGGAAATTTAATAATTTCCTCTCATCTTCATCTAAAGTTTAACTCTGTAAGTTTTCTCCCACATTAAAATTATATTTTATATAAAATATTGTAAATTTAACAGATGTACAAACCTATAAAGAATTTACATGACTTTATTTGAGCCAAACTGATGACATTGCCAGGGAGCAACATGTCAAATGTCCCAGATAATACATTCTGCAGCTTCTTTTATTCGTTGGAAATTAAGGAGGGTACATAAGGAAGAATACAAGGTATGATAAAAAAAAAAAATATGGTGAATGTTTAAGTGTTAAAAAATTATTACAGTAAAAGACACATTACCATTAATCTCTCTCAAAATACTCCCCCTCACTTCGAACGTACTTATCCCATCACTCTTGTCACTTTCTGAAGCAGTTCTGGAAGTCCTCTTTCACGAGTGTCTTTCATTGCACTGTCATGGCTGCCTTGATGTCCTGAATTGATTCAAAATATTTATCTTTCATGGTCATTTTCACTTTAGGGAAGAGCCAGAAGTCGCATGGTGCCAGATCCAGTGAAGAAAGTGAATGAGGACACACCGTAATGTTCTTATTTTACAGAAATTGCCATACCAGAAGTGATGTGTGACACGGAGCCTTTCCGTTGTGATCACAAAATACTGTGAATGCTGCTGCCGAGTGCCATCCAACGGAAAGGCAGGGATCTTCAAAACAGGAAGTATACATCAAACCTTAGTAACAGTGTGTGATAAGTTTCAACTTATTCAGTGCAACCAGTTGGGTGTGAGCTACGGTTGAGACAATGTGTGTTTTAAACTGTGCCATAAATTATCCTCCATCATGACAACGCTCCATGTTACACATCGCTTCTGGTAACAGCAATTTCTGTAAAATAAAAACATGATGGTGTGTCCTCATCCACCTTATTCACCGGATCTGGCACCATGCAACTTCTGGCTCTTCCCTAAAGTGAAAATGATTCAGGACATCGAGGCAGCCAGGACAGCACAACTAAAGACACTCATGAAAGAAGACTTCCAAAACTGCTTCAGAAAGTAGCCAGAACAATGAGGTAACAATGGGATAACAACAGTGTGTTTGAAGTGAGGCGGAGTATTTTAAGGGAGATTAATGGCAATGTGTCTTTTACTGTAATAATATTTTTTATTTAAACATTCACCATATTGTTTGATCCCACCTCACACATGAAGGTGGGAGGAAGCAAGGTGGGGATTGGATTACAAGATAGTTAACAAAGTATGTGCTCTCTTGTGGGTGGTTACACCTTCCAGGGGTATTGCTTCTGGCATTTCAAAGGTGTATTAACCTAGATGTTCAAGAACAATGGACAGGGCTTGCTTAAAAACCTTTCACGAAAGAAGTTACAGGCCTGGGGCATGAATGCCCACATGACCTGCCCAGTTAGAAATGTATGATTTATTACAGCACTCTTTTTTCATCCACAATATAGTTATTAAATCAATTTTATACCACTCACAAAAGCCTCACCACGAACCTATATCAAACAAAAAAGAAAGCATCCATTACACTCACAGCATGCCCTGCTAGGAGTTTGGGATTTGGTACTCCAGTCCTAAAAGCACCCTGTGATATTATTTACAGTAAGAAATACACATTTAGTCTTCATCCTTAGTCTTGGTACAGAGCTCATAAAATCCTTCAAATTTCCTAAGTGAAGAGAGTGATAAAGGTGTCTTTGCTATGTTAATGAGACAATTTTTGGACAGCCTCTAAGTAAACTAAGAAAGAGAACTGGTTGCCAAGGAACCAACCAGGGATTAGGGACTTGGAATTTTCAGTCCCATCTCTTCACCTCAGGGGAGGGGAGAGGGGCTAGAGATTCCATCACCAATGGCCATGGATTTCGGGAATCATACTTATGAAATGAAGCCTCCACAAAAATCCCTGAACTATGAGATTCTGAGGGATTCTAGCCTGGTGACTCTGTGGCTATTTGAGGAGAGTGGCATGCTCAGACAGCATGGAAGCTCCTCAACCTCCCCATATACCTTGTCCTACACACCTCTTTCACCTGGCTATTCCTGAGTAATACCCTTTTATAATAAACCAGTAGTCTCGTAAGTAAAATGTGTCTCTAAATTCTGTGAGCCGCTCTAGCAAATTTAAAACATCTGAAGAAGACGTGCATCATGGGAATGTGCAATCTATAGCTGGTTGGTCAGAAGCACAGGTGACAACTTGAATTTGAGACTGGCATCAGAGGTGGGCTTGGGGACATCTTGTAGGACTGACCTGTGGAAGATGACACTATCTCCAGGTAAATAGTGTCAGAATTGAGTTGAATTATATGTAGGTCACCCAAAAAGAAAATTGCCTGATGATGTTGGAAAACCCATAATTGGAACTGGTGTCAGAATCTACACCCTTAGGCTCAGTGTCCCCAAGGACCTGTCATAAGACTTCTGCCTTCATTTCAAACTAACCTACTCAACACTCTGCCATTCAATCCTTCTGCATCTTTTTAAGTTAGCGAGGATAATCTGTTTACAATTTCACCATCTCAAAGTTATCCAGTTTTTCGAATTAGCCTATTAGCACATTTGTTTTTCATGCTAATTATAGACTGAAAAACTGAAAAATTCATTTTTCTTTTCCCTGTACTGTTGGTTTTCAACTGTAATGATACATAATTTTAAAAAGAGTTCTGAATCTTAAAGAAACACTCACCATTAAGTTTAGTCTCTTAATCAAAAATAATTAATAACTCTCAGTTTTCTTTATATTATTTAATCAAAAAAAGGTAAGCCCTAGGGCTGGAATGAGAGTACATATTAAATGTGGTTTTCCTGCCCATCTTTTCAAAGGTAAGTTGACCCAAACAAGTCCTTCAAAGTCCAGGAGATTGTAACAGCATCTCCACAGCAATCCGGAGAGCTTGAGCAGATGATGTCAATCAGGCGAAAGACTAAAAATGTGAAGAGATCTCCACTGATAAGGGGAACACTGTAATATTTTCTGATAGGCTAAAATGCTGGTCTCCACTCCCAATCGGTGCCAAGTATTAGAAAGGCCTTTTCCCAAGAGATTTCATTTTATTCCTTCACTCCTGAGCACACACAGGGCAGGAGAGGGAGGGAGTCTTTCTCTCTTTCCATGTCATCTACCCACGACTCTTCTGATTCCCTATCCTGCGCTTACACTGCTCATCTTCCTGCAAGTGGCAGAGTTGTGTGGATTTTTAAAAGAAAGGCAGGGAAAACAGGAGGTTTTTTTACGAAAATAAAGCCTTTCTGATTATAGTTAGTGATAGCACTACCAAACCCAATAACTAATATTTACTGATCCTTTAAGGCACAGTGCTGAGATGATATGCATGAGTTCAGTTCATCCTCAGTGTAACTCTGGGAGGTAAGTGCTGTGCTGTCCCCATTCTGCAGACAAGGAAGCTGAGGTACAGGGAAATTTCATCAAATTTAAGAACCAACAATTTTTTGCACCACTTTACATACCATTGGGGAAAACCCGCCAATCAATCCATGACACAAGTATAAAACACATTCAGATTTCAGAGATGGTGAAATGTAAAAAAAAAAAAAAGCAACAGTGTGTCTTACTATAAAATATGTAATTTGCACAAGATCACAAACCTACTGAAGTGTTTAAAGCAAGATTTGAACCCAGGCAGTCTGATTCCAGTCCTGGTTTATGCCCAGTATCTCAGCATAATTATTAACAGTGTTCCCCTTTACTCCCAAACATGATCCATTTTTAAGGATAAAAATAAGGTCTTCCTACTTGTGGTTTGAGTGAAAAGAACCCTCCCCATAGTCCCAGGGAACAGCTCCAGGGACAACGACATGAGAGTCTGCAGCCTCTGAAGGTGGCATGCAGGAGCTCTGCCCAGCAGACCAGCTCCTTACTGAGTGGTGGAAAAAGGAGCCAAACAAATCCACTGTGGGAAACTCAAAGTGAAGGAGAACCAAGAGAAGTTGGGTTATTTCAACCCAGACTATGTCGTTCCCAGCAAAGCTGAGGAAGCGTCCCAGGCCTGTATGAAATCTGTTTACATTTGGGTTGGAAACACTCTCTTGGCTATTTAAAGGGATGAGCTGACTTCCCATGACGTACTATTTTCCCACTTAATGTTTCTCTTCTGAGAATTACTTTACACTGTGATCAAAAGAAAATGGCCTAAAACAAGGCCTATTGCTATCACCTTCACTTCTGGTAAATTAGTCTAGCACAGACCAGAAAAGTGAGTAATAAGAGAATCTTCAGAAATTTAAAGGAAATAAAGCAACCACAAACATGCAGACATGGAGAAAAGACAGGTTAGCAGCAGCTCATAAAGGACAGAAAATATCTTGGTGCTCTACATGGATGAGGCCACCCCACCAACACTGCACGCAGAGCCCCGCTCCCGGGGTCACTGTGCTCCAATACCTCCCACCTCAGCCACAGGTGGAAGGATGGAGATGAATACCTTACACAAAACCAGCCCATCTTTCAGCTGCCCAGAGACCCAGG
Source organism: Rhinolophus hipposideros (assembly GCF_964194185.1). Taxonomy (NCBI): domain Eukaryota; kingdom Metazoa; phylum Chordata; class Mammalia; order Chiroptera; family Rhinolophidae; genus Rhinolophus; species Rhinolophus hipposideros. The sequence goes on along the minus strand of NC_138060.1, from coordinate 6,840,648 downwards.
CCCGCGTGCAAAAAGATGAAACAGACCAATAATATTTTCTTATTATTAGGACTGTAAATTTCTGGGACGCAGAAGCTGGATGGTGTGTTGGAGGCAGGAGGCTAGAGTGAGCATGGGAATAGACAAAATCCTGTGCAGGTAGAAGTTAGAAAGAGATGTGCCCATGAGCAAGCGACCAGTTAACAGAACAGACAAGGCACATGGAGAAGCCAACATCAAGGAAGATTGGTCTTGAGTTCCAGTATGTGCCCCTTTCGATAAACCTTTTTTTTTCCCCTTGAGGTAAGTACAAGCAGGTCTCCTCACACTGTCTCGCTCAGGGACAGTAGTCTGTCTCACCTTTTTGCTATACGACAGAGAACATGAGTGGCCATCAGTGGGGATGTGTCCTGTGCAGTCTATTTCCTTAACAATGCCAATCTTTCCCTCCTACCCCCACTGCCACCATTTAGTCCATTTTAGTCCATCGCTTTCATATCTCTGTTTTATCTGTTTTCCAGGAACATTCTTGGTTTCACTACACCCGTTGTCCTGGTGTAATTATTCACAGTGTTCAAGTTCACACTCAAAAGTATCCCAATTTGCAATAAAGTATGTGTTCACCCTAACTGTAGTCCAAGCCTCCATCGTCTCCCATTTTATGTACCACTGGAGAGAACAAATATATATGTGTGTCAACCAATCTATGACACAAGTGTACAAACACATTCAGTTTTCAGAGATGCTGAAATGTGAAAAAGAAGAAAGTGAGTCTTGGAATAAAATGAGTAAGTGTCAGCGAACACAAAACAAGATGTGAACCCAGGCAATTTGACTCCAGCCCTGGTTAATGCCTATTATCCTGGCATAATTAGTAATGTGACTGTCATTGCAACAGCCTCCCAAGTGATCTCCCATCTTTCATTCCTTCAACCCTCTTCCCACTACATGCAGAAACATAACACTGCCCCTGCCACCCCACCATCTAAAACTCTTCAGTGGGTCCCCACCACGCTCAATAGCAAACCTTAACTCCATTAGCAGACTTGCAAGCATCAGAATTTTGCCCCTGCTGATATCCCCAGCCTTATCTCTCACTGTTCACCCACCTCAAACTCCACAAAGCAGCCTCCTAGATGCCTCAGTTGCCCTCGAGTCACAACCCTGGAACTAAGCCCAGAATGGAAACGGGACAAGCACATGGAGAAAAAGACAGGGGTAGAAAAAGCCCCCCACCCCAGCTCACAAGACCCCAGCTTCCACAGACCTATGCCTTGTGCTCTGCCATGTCTCCAATACCAGTTCATGCAAATCCCTCCAATTTAAAAAGAAATAAGTTTTAGAGGTAAATGTTAGAAATCGACGCCTTTATGACTAGTGCCTACATGCTATTCACTTGGAGTCATTTCTAGAAAAAGAGAAAAGCTGGCCACAGAAGCCTGAAGTCAGGAGGCCAGGACACTCCCCCCTCCATTACCATCACCCAAAGTCCACCCTGCAAAGGCAATGCAATTTCACAGTTTCTCCAGTGTTCCTGAAATCCTAAGGCAGCGCTTTGCACTGGGCTGACAGACTCTAGGGAATGTGCCAGTTGTCCTCTGGAACATGTTGTGACCACAGTCCGTTATTTACTTGTCCCTTCACCTCACGTCTTTGATGCACATAAGGTCCAGAAGCCATCGCAACTGAGTCAACAGCAAGATGTGTAACCATTTCTGGAACGAGCAACATCCAGGATGGGGCAACTGAGCTCCCCGTGTGACCCTTCCCACTGCCAGCTTGGGCCTCACCAACCTTTACCCCATCTGTGGAATAGTGAAGGTGACTGGCGCCCTGGAGGCAGGCCTCTGGGCCTCAGGTGCCCCAGGTGTAAACTGAGGATAACCACCTCTGTCTCCCATGGTGATTGCAAGGACTAAATGAAATAAAACATATGGAAACACCAAACCAGTACCTACCCCTGAGTTGGCAGCAAATAATAAATGTTTATCAAAGCTGGAAAAGGAAAATTATTCTAGCTTAATAAGTCTTTAAAAATGCAAGTAAATTTAGCTTCAAATTTCACTGCAAGAGAAATAATCACTATGGGCCCATATCTAATCATAATGCCCAATGTCATTTTATATCTGTGAGAATTATCCTCTTTCAGAAAACAATACATTGAGGTTTGGTCAAGTTCAATAATTTGCAGAGCAAGAATCTGGCAGACTCAGAATCTGAGCTTAGTTCTGTCTGAGTGCAGAACTCGTCCCCTTTCTCCTCTGTTACTGTTTCCCAGACCCCAAAGCCAGTGAAGGAGGGAGTCGGGTAAGGGCCTGGAGAGGACAACTGTCCCGTGGTGATTAGTACACCTGAATCAGCACCGCCCAAAGGACCAAAGGTGCCTGGCACTTGGGGGAAAGGTAAGCAGTCTGCGTAACTGGATGTCAGCCCAAACAGGATCCTGTGGCAGTCTAGCTTAATGTTTTAATAGCTTAAGTGGCTTATCAGCATGAGGAAGGTGACTAGTTCACAGTGTGATTTTAAGCAAGTGACTATGTGACTCCTCACGCCTGTTCCCTTATATGCAACATGAAGGGAACACAATCTCTCTTGCAGTAATGTATAGGTTGAAGAAATAATGCACAGAAGTAATTTTACACAGCGTCTGTCACATGAAATGAATGCTCCTATTATTATGAAAGCTCTTTCACAACTGGACTTTGTACAGCCCCTTCCTCCCTCGCTTGCCTAAACCATATGCACCAAACCTCACCCTCTCCTAGTAGTCGCCTGCCTCTCACTTCTCTATGTGCCGCACTCACTCATGTAGACCACAAAAGCTTACTGAATACCTCGTCATGGCCTGCTGGGGAAAACACAACACCGTGCATAAGAAAAATCTGCCCTCACACAGCTGACACTCTTACATTTGTAGGAGAGGGAGAAAGACAGACAACAAACAAACCAAAAATACACAATAAACCACCAGGTAAAGTTTTACAGAATACAATAAAGCCTGTAAGGGATAGAACATAACCCCTGGGGCGAGGGGTGGTCAGATAATTAGGGAAAACCCTGTCTGAAGTCAACGAATTGACTCAGGACGGAGTCTGCCGCTGCCATCCGCCCTCCTCCACTGCACCTTAGCGCCGCAGTGTAATCACTGCTTTCCACACCAATTCTGCCACTAGGCTCTGAGCCCCCTCAAGGGTAGGGGCTGTGTGTCTCCCTCTGCACTCACTCAGTCACACAGCACTCGTTGCCTAGTGCATCGATATGCTCAGGATCCTCTTACGCACTGGTTGTACGGGGAAGAACTACATCAATAACTCTCTGCCTTCGGGAGTTTACAAGGAATAGCCCTGGGCATACACTACGTGCTCAGAAAACATGTTGAGTTATGGGGGCCTGTGCCACGCGGAGCCCTGCCCTTCCTTCCTCATTTGCCTGGAAGATCCCCGCCCTTCAGGCCCTCCGGCTACCTGCCTCTCCGGCTCCACACCGACTGTCCACAATGGCTCCTAGCGCCTCCCCGCATTCTCTCCCCTCGGCTTTGCATGCAGTCTACTCTATCTGAACGCTCTCCTCGCCTCCATCTTCACCAGACTAACTCTTGGTATCATTTCCCAAAACTTCATCAGTATATTGATTTTACCGTTTGCTCAACGTGCACCAGTCTCACAAGTTCCTAAGGCAAAATGTTGCCATCAAATAACAAAAAGTGATGCACCAATGACAATTTCAGATTGAGTACTACAGACAGCTGAAGGACAACTGATCTGAGGTTACTTGTGTAACTCTTTTCCCTTCCCAGAATATGACATATTGCAATGATTTTCTGGGCGCTGTGCCTACAGAATTCGGCCAGGGTACAAGGGCAGCAAAGCCCTCATCACTGTGAGTATGGCCACCCCTCACCCACCCACAAAAGGAATGTTTCATTTACAGTAAACAAACCGAATTTGGCACAGGAGCCATCACTTAGAGGTCTTCCCCACACAGAAGGTCAACCGTTTAGCATCTAAATTATTTGAGATGGATTTCCTTTCCTAACAGCAGAAATTGCAGCTGTACTTCATTGGGAAAAAAAAAGTCAGATATTTATTTTTCAAGGCAAGAAGGCAGATATAGGTTAAGTCACAACTTCCAGTGCAGCTTTCACAGAATCATTTAGCTGATAAGAACTTGCAGGTAACCTTTAGTCCTTCACTTCTAAAAGGCACACATCCATCTTTCTCCTCCCACTTCCGGAAAGAGCAGAAAATGAAGCTGGCGCCATCCGTTTTGAAGTATACAATAGCAGGGGCATGGGTTTAAGCAGCTTTCTTCAACAATGTACATTCTCCCCAAGTTCCCGGAACAGATGCTCTGGGCTCTGTGAAGAACCACACAATGATTCTACAGAGAGGGCCTGCAAGGCAGTGTTTCCCACGTCTCTGCTTCTCTTACAACGCAAGAGCTCTGTGAACTTCACCCAGCCATTATGAGAGGGGAAATGTACTAAAAGGGAACGATACCGTGCATGGAATTACCATAAACCTTTTTAATTAAACTCGGCGCCCTCAGCCCTGTGGATTTCCCTATGATGTGACCAGTGGAATGGGTCGTCTCTGCCCACCAGGGCTGTGCCTGCTGTTACACTGCCATGTTCCACAGCGCCCTGTGCTCCTGGCTGACTATCTGCTTATGGCAACATGGCCCGTTGGCCAGAATCTGGGGGTGGGAGAAAACGTCTAACAATGCAGATCTTTACTGGAGTGTTAAGCTCACTGAACAACACTACACCCCCGCCCCCGCCCAAGTTTCAAGACCAGTCTAGATTTGTAATAGAACGCACAGTGCAGTAATGAAATGCCTGATCTTCCGAGGCCAGGATTGCAATTCAGACCCAGCTGCTGCTTACCAGCTAAGTAACTTTGGGCAAGTCACTTAACCACTCTAAGCTCTTAGAAACACCTGATCAGACCCTGGAAGTCCCACATGCTCTGGACACTGCTGCCGCCTCCGATTATTATTAGTACCACCACTTCCCCACCTTTGACGGCCTGACATGCTGAGCTCAAGGGCCTTTGCACCTGCTGTCCTCTCTGTCTAACATGCTCTCCCCAGTTTCACCTGGCTGGCTACTTGTCATTACTCAGGTCTCAGCTCAAATGTCAAAAAGTCCCTGCCAGACCCCATAAACATCATGAGCAGTTATCTGAGTGCGATTGTATAATTCCATTTACATAAAGAACAAAAAGGAACAAACCCAGTGAACGGTGGTGTAAGTCAGGGGGCTGGTTACCTTTCTCAGGGTGGAGGTAGTGAAAGGAGGGAGATCAGGGGAACCTCTGGGTTACTACTACTAGATGAAGAACTAAATGATTCAGTTCTTCATCTGGATTTGGTTACCTGGGTGTGTTCAGTTTGTGGAAACAGCAAGTTGCTAACTTATAATATATACATTTTTATATGTATGAGTGTTATATTACAATAAAAAAATTAACTAAAACAAAAAACCACCTTGTCGAATTGGTTTTCCTTGATCTAATCTACACCACCTTCTTGGCTAAGCTATTCATTCTCCATCCCCTGACCCTGTTTTATTTTCTTCATAGCATTTGTCATTGGCTGAAATCATCTTCATTATTGTTTATGTATGTACAATCTAGCCCTTTCCCCACTCCCATTAACACAAAGTATCATGTGGCCAAGGACTTGCTGACCACCCCCAAATCTCAGCACCTGGAACAGTCCTGCTCTGGTACAGGCTGAATAAAAAAATGTATGTAAAATAAGAAACAGCTAAAGTGGGTCTTTTAAGGATTTAACAGCAATCAAAAATCAAAACAGTGAAGCCAAGAGCAGAGGAAATAAAAAATGTCAATGACATTAAGCATTAGGAGATGTGTCAAATGTAATTTAACTATGGGGAGGGGTCATTCTATGTGCACCTTTGTGAAAATGGTTAACATTACTTCTGAAAGAAGAAACTGGGTCTTTTATCTCTGCACATCCAACAGTTTTGCTCAAGGCCTGGTACAAAACAGGTCTGAGCCCAGAGTGGCAACAGATTTCTGAGACACTTGGTGAAGATTAAGTTTTGTGGAAAACGTGGGTGATATTCCATTGTAATGTCTGCCATCAGCCTGGGAGTAAGTAGGCACAACATCCAAGCCAACTTAGATGAAGCAGATACTAAGAAACATCCAAGAATTTGAAGAGTTCCTTGTGAGTCACAAGCAATACTCACCTATTTTTTTTGTGCCAATTCTAAGATTCCTTTATAAAGCAAAAATGTGTAGTAGTGCTAATGTCTTGGATGTTATATAGTTACTACTAGTATGCAGACTAACTTATATGCTGGCATAATATATTTTCGGGAGCAAATCTATACTCACAAAGCTATAGCTTGGTATAATGGAAACTTAAAAGTAAACCTTCAGTCTGGAATCAGCTCTGCCACAAACTCTCTTTATAACCTTAAACAAGTCATGGAACCTCTTTAAGCCTCAATTTTTCTACCTATGAAATGAGCTGGTTGGACAAGATGCTTGCTAATGCCCATTTTCCAGTTCTTGAACCCTGTATCTTATTCTTGGCTTTAAAAAATTATTCTCATCTTCTAATCCTTCTGTTTACAGGATAAGAAATCATCCACAAATATGTAAATCAAGCTTTGCAGATGGAATGAGGTAAGAGATCCTTTCACCCAGTCTTCTTGCCAAACCAAGGGTTTAGCTATCCCCAGATAATCTAGTGTTGCGTTCAGGCTCCCATTTCTTGGTTGGGCAAGAAGCCCTATCATACTTCAGCTAAACACTTGGCTTTCTCTGTACAATTACTTCCTTTGCTTGAGTTTTCACTGTCGTCGGCCCCATGTTTCTCATCAATTCAAGCCTAGTCATAGTTAGCACCACAATTCTTGTTTTTTGTCACACTTAAATAATGAATAGGACTTGATCACCTGGAGGTATTCTCCTCACTCTATTACAATAGTTATTAGTGATTTTAATTAGACAAAACCGTCATTCTTTTTGCTATCCCACCATACAGTCAAGTGCCTATTAAGGATATTATCATAATAAGTATTAGCACCTTTTAAATTTACATTAACAAAAAGGGAGAAATGAGAAGTCAGGAAATGAAAGGAGAAAAAAAGAAAAAGGGAAAAAACTCACAGATGTCATAATTAACCAAAGCTTATAGTAACTCAAAAAATAATCAGTAGCTATCTTTAAAATTTCCTTAAAAACTGTACTATGCATATCCTGCTTAAAACTGCATGGGTGATCATTTGCATCTCTTCAATTAAAAATGGGAAAATGGACAATGGCATTGCTCTGCTGTGCCTGAGCTCCACACTGCCCTTTCTTTCAAAGGGGAGAAGAATCCTTGAGCGATTTCTCCAAAATTCATCACCAATTCCTGCCTCCCCACAGGCCTTCTGACTGTTGTTACTATTGCATCAGCAGAAGGTAAACTCTACTGGAGGCCAACTTCTAATAGCTGATATTCAGCATCCAAAACACCGCCGGGGTTTTTATTCCCTACATATAAGCAAGGAGCAAGTGGACAGGGCCAATGCTCTCACGTGTTTTAGTGACAGGACTGATTTTTCATTGACAAGAGAAGGGAGTGCGGTTCCCACTTTTCTCGTCGACCCCGCATTTCACCAACTCAGGCACTCCCGAAGTCTGCAGAAGCAGGCAGCCCGCAGAAAGTGCACTCTCCGCGGTGCGCTACTGATTAACACCAGCTAGGTTAGGTCTCCGGGGAAGTTCATCACGTGGCCTAACAATTGCGCTCAGGAACAGGGATGTCTGCGAAGCACGACTGGCAAAGCGGACATAGTAAAACCTCAGGACTCCAAACCCCGTTGGAAGAACCTGACTGCACTTGCACGCGGGGCGTGGTGCAGAGCCAGGCGCGCCTCCCGCGCGGGCTGGGGGCCGACACCTGCCGGCAGCTGCGCGGTTCCCTGTCACAGGCAGGCGGGCTGCCGTTCCCCGTCCGCCCGGGCTCCACGGCCGAGCGCCCCGACGCAGCGCCGCGCGTCGCCTCCGGGGGTGCAGCGCCCGAGCGGTGGCGCAGCCGGGACCAGGAGGGCGACAGGAGGAGGAGGAGGGGCAGGAGGACCCGGGCCGGCGGGCGCCCCGTCGGCGCCCTGCCCGCGGCCGGGCCTCGGGGCCCGCTCACCTGACACCTGGTCGCCAGCAGCGGGGGCCGGAGCGCCAGGGCCCGCAGAAGTTTCCGTGCCTGCGCTGCCACGGGGGACGCCATCTTAAACAGGAAACCCGGCGCGGGGGAGCCGGCCCGCGAGACCGCAGGGGGAGGGGAGGGAGGGGGCGGGCCCCGGCGGCCCCCGGGCCCGCCCCCTGCCCGGGGCCGGGAGCCGAGGGCCGCGGCCGTGCCCGCGGGGAAGCACCTGGCCGCGCCATCGGGCGCCACGGCAGCCGCCAGGCCCTGCGTGCAGCTCTGGCCCCAAGTTCGCCTTTAGCTTTCAGACGCCTGCTGGGCTTCTCCCTGCACTACTCGGGGATACTGCCGTTTGGGAGCAAACACGGATACGGAGCCCTGTGCGCACGGGGCTTACGCTGAACCTCAAGCGGGATGACCGTGGGCCACCTGTCATTGCCGCGAGTGCTCAGGAGGCCGCCCACGGGGCTGGCGCCGGCTACAGCGCTCCAGCCCTGGGGTCACAGGCTCGCCTAGCATAGCGATGCTTGGGCTGAGACGAGGCGTGAGGGACACGCAGGTGGGTCTGCTGAGGTTGGGGGAAGCCCTTCTACATCTCAGGAAGGTTTTGTGGTGGTTGTTTTGTCCTTAACTGAGGATCAGTGTAAAGCTATTGGAGGACTTTAAGCCCAGTCATCACCATAATAAGAGCAGACATTTATCTGGAGTTTACTGATTCTAAACACTATGTCCAACACAAATGACTATACCAAAACTGCTTCATACATACCAACCACTTTAAAATATGAACTAATTTAGGCTCCATAGCAACCTTTCCAGTAACTACAATGTAAAATCCACATTTTGCAGAAGAGGAAACTGAGGCACAGAGCGGTTAAGGAACTTGTTCCTGGTCACATTTAATAAGGAGTGGAAAAGATTCAAACCCATGCTATCTTCTCCGCACCCCATCAAGCAGTATTTTAGATTTTTTTAACCTTACTTATTCTTGAGCGTGTAATCGTGAGAAAAGCTACTATGTAACAAAACTAGCCAACTAGGAAACTGCTAGTTTCCTTCCTTAATCTCCCTTTTAAAAAAATAAAAATAAAAAATGTTTCTTTTGACAAATTAAATATATAGAAAAGTTGCAACGAAGAGTGTCACCCCCAAATGCCCAAATAGCCTTCACCCAGATTCGTCCTTTACATTTTGCTCCCTTTCCTTTTCTTGATAGTTATACACATAGATTTATAAGCCATTCCTCATCACAATTTTACCTGCTAGATTTAGCATCTGTTGGTGATTACTGCTTGAATCTGTTATCACTATGATGGTTGCAGAATGGTAGTTGCCTAATTCCATCCTCTTCTACATTTTTCAGTTTACATTCTACTCTGAGAAGAGCTTTACCTTCTCCCACACTTTTAAATTTATTCTTGTATTCACTTGTATCAGCAAGGACTCATGGATTCCTTTTTATTCAGTGTCAAACCTATGCTCTTCATATTGTGTACACATCTTATTGCTGCCTCTGGATATGGGTCATTTAATCCTCACAGGAACCCTTCAAGTAGGTCCTACTGTTATTCCCATTTTACCAGAGAGAGAACTGGGCCACAGAGAGATTATGTAACTTGCCCAGGGTCACATAGCTTGGCATCAGACACAAAGCTGTAATCTAACCACTTGTACTACACATCCTCCCCTTGACATGAGTATATCTGAGTTCCCATCTCCTCCATCATTACTCCCACTGGGGCTGCCATCTAGCCAAGATGGAGCACAGACTTTTATTAATGTTCATAGACTGAATGTTCAAACTTGGGGAGAGCTTTGAGCATGCAGGAGGAAGCAGACCACCTGTAGAATTAAGCAAAGACTGTATGTTCAGACATTATTATGGTAAGAGAGTCAGCTACTGTCACTTTCCTTCCAGCAGAGACTAGAAGGAATTTGGTAAAAGTGCATTTTATAAAGAGAAAGGAGAGGCGTTAAAGACAATCTTTGGTTTAGTGTTCTATTAGAATGAGGTTTTTCTATTAGGGCATGATTTTTAGAAGTGGAGTGGGGAGAGACTTTCCGGTTGTCATTCAAGTACATTCGGTGCTCTTTAGTTGGTTCACTGTCTACTAGCACATAACTGGGGAGTTTCCAGGCTGGCTAGCATCATGGGAGTTTTCCTGCTTCAATTGGAAGACTGCCTATTCCTGAGATTTGGGGCCCAAGTCTTATGTCACCAATTCCTCAGTGTCTTCACCCACATTCTGTCATTCTGCTTTCTCTGCAGACAAGGCGTTGGGGAAGATGAGCAGAGGACACCCATATGCTATCTCCAGTGTCTAGCACAGGGCCAGGACTAGAGGAAGTACGCAGTTAACACATCTAGGATAAGTCCTACTTCCTGAGTTCCTCCAAAAACTCCTCCCTATTTTCTACCCTTTTTTTCCAAATAAAGGTCAGAGATTCCACCACAGAGTTCTTCACTGTGCCCTATACTGAAACAATCATTGGATTTTCAGTCAAACTGAATTGGATTCCAAAGCTACTTCTACCCCTTACAAATTTGTGACCTAGAGGAGTACCTGCTTCCCAGTGGGGTAGTAAGTATTCAATGAGATGTTGTGTATAAAGACCTCATGCCTAGTAGGGGCATAATTAATGTTATTTTTCTTCCTCTAATGGGTTCCTGATAAATATTTGATTGTTATCTAATGTGAAACAGTAGAGTCATTCAGAGATATGGGTTGGAAGCCCCAGGCACTTGGAAAATTATGATAGCATTGGAGAACTATGGAGATGAGTAAATTCCAGATGAAAGTATTAAAAGTGTCTAAAGTGGTTGCCTCCAGGAGGAGAGTGGAGGGTAGTGGTCATGGAACCATTATATTTTTATTCATTTTTTACAAATTTTTATTGACGTATAATTGGCATACAATAATAGTTTCATGTGTACAGCATAGTGATTCAACATTTGTATGCATTGTGAAATGATCACAATAAGTTACCATCTATCTCTATACAAAGTTAGTACAATATTTTTGACTCCATTCCCCATGCTGTACATTACATCCTCATGACTTATTTATTTTATAAGTGAAAGTATGATCCTTTTAACCATTTCACAGCCCACCATCACTCCTCCCCTCTGGCAACCACCAATCTGTTCTCTATGAGTCTGAGTTTTGTTTCATTTCTTAGATGCCACATATAAGTTAGATCATTTATCTTTCTCCATCTGACTTATTTCACTATGTTGTCTAGGTCCATCTATGTTGTCACAAATGGCAAGCTTTCATTGTTTTTTTTATGGCTTATCATATTATCACATTTTCTTTATCTATTCATCAACAATGGATACTTAGGCTGTTTCCAAATCTTGGCTATTGTAAATAATGTTGCAGTGAACATAAGAGAGCATATATCTTTTCAAATCAGTGTTTTAGTTTTCTTCAAATAGCTACCTAGAAGTGAAATTGCTGGATCATATAGCAGTTCTAGTTCTAATTTTTTGAGGAAACTCCATACTGTTTTTCAAAGAGGTTACACCAATTTATGGTTCCACCAACAGTGCATGAGGGTGCCCTTTTCTCCACACCCTCGCCAACACTTATTATTTCTTGTCGTTTTTATAATATCCATTTCAACTTGTGTGAGGCAATAGCTCATGGTGGATTTGATTAGCATTCCCTTATAGCTAGTGAAGTTGAGCATCTTTTCATATGTCTGTTGGCCATCTGTATGATTTCTAGGGAAAAGTGTCTGTTCAGGTCCTCTGCCCATTTTTTAATTGGATTGTTTGTTATTTTGTTATTGAGTTGAATGAGTTCTTTATATATTTTGGATAGTAATCCTTTATCAGATAAATGATTTGCTAATACCTTCTTCCATTCAGGAGGCTGTCTTTTTGTTTTGTTGATGTTTTTCTTTGTTATACAGAGCTTTTTAGTTTGATTTAGTCCTATTTGTTAATTTTTGGTTTTGTTGACTTTGTCCTTGGAGTCACATCCAAAAAACAAACAAACAAACAAGAAAAACCACTAAGTGTGATGTCTAGGACCTTACTGCCTATATTTTTTTCCTAGGAGTTTTATGATTTCGGGTCTTACATTCAAATTTTTAATCCGTTTTGAGTTTATTCTTGTATTGGTATAAGGTAGTAATCCAGTTTTGTTCTTTGAACATGACGGTCTAGTTTTCCCAACACCATTTATTAAAGAGATTGTCCTTTCCCCCTTGTATATTTTTGCCTCCGTTATCATAAATTAATTCGTCATATGTGTGTGGGTTTGTTTCTTGGTTCTGTATTCCGTTCCATTGATCCACGTGTCTGTTTTTATGCCAATACCATACTTCTTTGATCACTATAGATTTGTGATATAGTTTGAAATCAAGGAATGTGATACATCCAGCTTTATTCTTCTTTCTCAAGCCTGCTTTGAACTATTATATTTTTAGATTTCTAGACTCCACTGTAGTCCTATTGAATCAGAATCACTTAGGATGGGATCTAGGATCTGCATTTAAATAATCTTCTTCAAAGGTTCTTTATTTTGAGAACTAAATATGCAAACAAACTAAACCAGAGTCAAACTCTCAAGAAGTTTCTTGGCAAATCAAGAGACAAGTTACTCTGCTTTCCTCCACTGGGTTCCTAAATGTAAAAATGAAAAGTTCATAAACTGTAGATGCAGGTGATGACTAAATACTGCTTTTAAAGAACCTTGACACATTGTACAAAACCTGTTTTCTACCAGCAGATAGGTCAGCTGGGACATGTGGAAGCCTTGGCTAAGGGTGACACATAGCTCTTCTATGCTTTTTCTTTGTCAGAATTGCAGTTGTGGACTGCTCGAGCAGTGACTGTGGCCATAGGTGACAGCACTAGCAGAAGTATTCTGTGCTGTCTGAATGAAGCACAGAAGTAGACATCGGACAAATCAAGTGCAAGTCTTGACTCTGTGATTTAAAAGCTCCATGATCTTGGGTAAGTTCCTTCACAGCCTTAATTCTTTTATCTGTGAAAGGGGGGTTATAATAGGACCTATTTACCAATGAGCTACGTTGTCAAGTGCCTGAGATCCCAGTGGCTGTTATCCACCATGCCTTCTTTGCTTAAGACATTGGTTTTCATATTTGCATTTGTTTTTTTCTGTATCTACATCTGTGAGCTTCAGTTTCCCCATTAGTAAAATGAGTGCCAGGTATAACAGCATCTTATTTGAACTGGGAGTTAATAATATAGCACTTCTCATAGACTTTAAATGCACTGGAGGTGTTAATTCCTAAAACTCCATGATCAAACTTTGGATTTAAAACACCCTGACTATATTGTTTCTTATTCAGTTAATCATTCCAGGAAGGAAAATAAGAACATCAGTAGACCCACACACCTTCTCTCTCATCTTAACGGTGCATGTTAACAGTGAAATAATGTGCTAATTTTCATATACGTATTGATTTCTCCAGGGGCCCTTATTTGCCAAAGAGTCATGTCATGAAACCTAGAGCTGGGATAGTGCATCTAGCAGTTCCAATGGTTGTTTATTATTACCTTTTCATTTAAGCATAAAAACCATTTGCCAAATACAAACTCATTAACACCCACAGAGCTGAGTAGGAAAAAAAAAACCTCTAATTTTCATGAATAACATATTTGAGTTCATGCTGCTACGTGTCAGCAATGAAAATCACTATTACAATGCTGACATAAAAAGACTTTGTGGATTTTGTTTGGTTGTTTTTTCTAATAAATAATAGGTTTTTTGAATTTACAGGCAAAGAAACTTTGGCCTTTTATTATGTACATAGGTAATATCTCTGTTGCTGTTAGCGACAGCCATTTTAACCAGTGCTTCAGTTATGTTATTTGCCACTGACACAGAAAGAACTTCCATTGTGCTAAACTTATTTATTCCCTCTTCAATATGCAATAAAATGATTAATTTTAATGGCATCTGTCAGCTTACTTAAATTATAAGGTGCCCAGAAGAAAAGGGATCTAAAACTAAAAGTGTTTTCAGGAAGCTCAAGAGAAATTCTAAATCCTGGAGAATCAGGTGAAACAAGTTTAGAGCACTGGTAACCAGTCTAAGTCAAGATGAAAAGGAATGAAGAATAAGAAGATCATAAACCCATACAAGGAGCAGTCAGGAACATAGTAGCAGAGAAGATTAAGTGGAGAACAAGATGTAATGATATAAATAAGGGTGGTAGCATTCTGTTATCCAGGGAGTACAGAGACAGATGAAGAAGATGGTAAAAGCAAAAGGAAGAACATTTACACAAAGGATAGTGGAGGGAGATGGACTGAGAGAGAAAAATGGCACCAGATTGTGGGAAAGAAGTTCCCTTCAGAAACAAAACCTACATTCCCATTACAACTGGAAACCATGGATTTAGCATTTTTACTATTTTTGGCAGCCTTATTTTAAATAAAAGTTAAAGGAACATGACGTTTCAAGTGTCCTGCTTCATTAGGAAGTCAGTAGTCAAAAGAGTGGTTCTTAACAGAATCCCTTTAGGAGGCTTTTTAAAAATGTCTTTAGGGCCTTAGTGTCCAGATGTTCTGATTGAGTAGGTGGATTTCGGGGCCCAGGGGGGTCTGCATTTTTATAAGTAAATTTCCCACCCCATCACCTTTATTGTAGGTGGTCCATGGTTCAAGTTTGGAGAAGCAATGACCCAGAAAGTGGGACTTTGGGAAGCCTAGAAGGAAAGGACAGCGATCATCAAATTTCCCCTTTCTCTCTCATTTTCTTTTCAATTTCTACTATCCTCCTTAAACTCTCTTTCCAAAATCTAAAGTCTAACTTACTACTTGAGATTGAAGAGTATGGAATGAGGCTCCAAAAGGAGTCTTCACGCTGTTCCCTCTGCCTGAAACACCCTTCCTTGTGGTTACCAGCCTCAGGCTCTCTCATCCCTTATGTTCCAGTCACCCTCTTCAGGAAGACTCCCTCACATCAAGGCGGGGGGAGGGCGGGGGGGGGGGGCGGGGATCTCACTGGTTATCACAAGGCAATTGCTACATTGGCTTCTTGTCTGCTTCTTCCTTTAGGACTGTAAAATCTGCACTGATGGGCACTGTTGTCTTCTCTGATGTTATTATCCTGCGCATACTAGTACAGTGCCTAAAACTGAAAGGTTAAGTAAATGACGATGAAGCTGATGCAATAATCACCCTAGTAGGAAAATTCGAAGAGTGATCAATGTCTAGAAATCTATCAGTACCCTCAACAAGAAAGGATGTTGAGGCCCATGATGAGAAATAAACTGCCCACTGTCACACACTACACTAGTGGTTTTATACACTGTTCCTCAGGGTTCTTAGATGCCTTAGAGATCTACCTCATCTCTTTCTCTCTCTCTCTCTCCCCTTTACATTTATTGAACACTTTTTATATTTGTTTTTCAATTACAGTTGATTAGTTTAAGGGAGTACAATATAATAATTACCCATTTATACACCTCACCAAGTGATTACCCTGAGAAGTCTAATCATCTCACACCGTGCACTATTACAATATTATTGATTATATTCCCTATGATGTAGTTTATAGCCCTATGACTATTCTTATAACTGGCAATTTGTACTTAATCCCTGTCACCTTTTTCATCCATTCTCCAAGAGCCCAATCCCATTTGGCAACCATCAATTTGTTCTCTATACCTATGAGTATGTATCTGTTTTGTGATATATATATACATATATATATATATATATATATATATATATATATATATGTGTATATGTATGTGTATGTGTATGTGTGTATGTATGTATACACACACACACACACACACACACACACACACCACCTCTTCTTTACCCATTCATCTATTGATAGACACTTAGGTTACTTCCACATCTTGGCTATTATAAATAATGCTGCAAGAAACTAGAGATGCATATATCTTTTTGAATTAGTATTTTGGATTTCTTCAGATAAATACTCAAAAGTGGAATTTATCTTCCACTTGTGGAAGTGGCTGCACCAATTTACATTCTCACAAACAGAGCACAAGGCTTCCCTTTTCTCCATATTACTGTCAACACTTGTTCGTTGAGGTGATATCTCATTGTGATCTTATTTTGCATTTCTATGATGATTAGTGACATTGAGCATCTTTTATGTCTATTGGCCATGTGTATGTCCTCTTTGGAGAAATGTCTATTCAGTTCCTCTGCCAATTGTTAAATCGGATTGTTTGGTGTTCTTTTGGGTTTTTTTTTTGTCTTAAGTTGTATGTGTTTTTTTGTTTGTTTCCCTTCCCCAGGGAGACATAATCCCCCCCCCCAAAAAAAAAAAAGTGCTGAGTGCAATGTCAAAGAGTTAACTGCCTATGTTTTCTTCCAGGAGTTTTATATTTTCAGGTTTTACATTTAATACTAATTTGACAAATATGTCTGTATTTCCCAAATATATCAATGTATTTCTTCAGTTCTGATTTTGTAGGGCAAATTTCTTACATGCAAAATCCAATTTACTTCAGGGAGAAGTCAAATGTCCACACTTTTGGCTGCTTGCACTGCCATCTCAGCAGGCTGTGAGGTCGCTGTAACAAATACTTGAATTCCTCCACACCCCTCCAGAGCTCACTCAGCTTCGAGAGCAACACGGTACCAAATGCAAGACATCAACATCCAGGCTCTACTGGAATCTGTTATTGAGGCCATTTAATTGGAGCAACATTACAGACCAAACCTAGCCACTGCTTATGTCAGGTTTAGGTCCATCTGATGGGAGTTATAATGCAAGTTGAGACTGGTCACCACTTGTGCTGGGTTTGGGTCTACTTAGCAGGAGCTACAATGCATGCTGAGCCTGAGTGCTGCTTGTGTGTATTTGCAGACTTACGAGAAAACCTAGGGAAGCAACCACTCCCGTGAGGTTTGCAGTCCTTTGAGTGAGTCCGCTGCATGAGCCAACGCAGGCTGCTCCTGTTGAGGAGCCACTGGAGAAGGCTCTAGTCAGGAAAGTGAGTTGGGTGAGGTGGGGTTTCAGGGAATCACCAGGGTGGGGTGAACAGTATTAGCAATTTTAATGAGGAGCTTAGATTTGGCACCCCCTGTGCAGGCCTGCCTTCATGGGTGGAAAGCTCAACAGAGGAACAATGGTGCCTGTCAGCACTTTCAGCCTGGGAGAGAGTTGCCCACCCCCCTGCTCTTCAGCCCTTGTGCTGTGTGGTTAGTCAATTTAGTTCTGGCACTTTTCGTGCTCCTGTGCCTGTGCTAGAGCTTAGAGCAGTGAGTCTGTGTGTGGGTCCTTTAAGAGCAACACTTTGGTCTCTAGCTGCCCTTTGTCTTTCTTGGACACATTTCCTGCTATTTTTTACAGCTAGATGTTATGGGAACTCCTCTTCCTACCATTGGTGCCCCAGTATGTGGCTGTGACCCCTCATTCCTCAGGGGGTACCTCTGTTGCCAATATATTCTTTATGTTTCTTAATTGCCACACTATGGTTGCGGGACCTGCCCTTTTTGCATTTCCACACCTCCTACCAGTCTTGATGTGGCTTATTCTTTATATCCTTAGTTATAGGAATTCTGTTCAGTTAGTCTTCTGATGGTTCTCACTGATGGTTGTTCTATAATCTAATTGTAGTTTCGATGTGGTCATGGGAGGAGGTGAGCACAGCATTTATCTACTGTGCCATCTTTACTGAAAGTCCTATTGAACACTTATTCTGTGTTTTCTCAAATCTTTACAGAAGTTATATCACTTAATCCTAACCAAAGCCCTATTTTACAGATGTGCAAACTGAGTCTTATAGCAGAAAGAAAGTTGTCTGAGGTAATGAATAAGAGGAGGCCAATCCCAGTCACTCTGGGATTGATTCTAGGCCAGAACTATCCAATAGAAATTTTGTCAATGATGAAAACTTTCTATATCTGTGCTTTCCAGTAGGATGGTCATTAGCCACATATGGTTATTGATCTCTTGAAACATGGCTAGTAGAACTGAGAAAATTGATTTTAAAATGTATTTAATACTAATTATTTTATATTTACTAATTATTTTATATTTAATTTTGAATAGCTGCACATGGCTAGTGGCTACTGTATTGACTAGCACAGGTCTAAGCTATCTAACTGATGTACAAACTTTGCACCATCACACTATTTATGTAATTGGGTTCCTCCCAAAGATTTAGGTACAAGTACCTCATTTAAGGGATAATTTAGACGGCAGATGAGGGAGTGGGGAAGTGAGACAAGGAAGGTAAACTCATAAAGGCTGCATTCGTTGGCCTTGGGCAGTTGGGATTTTTTTTTTTTTCAGGGAACACTCTGAAAGACTGTTATAGAAGACACCTCATAATTGTCCCATCGAAGGGTGAAGAAGTGGTCATGTTTGTCTACAAACTCCCAGGCCTCGTTTGTTGATGTCTGCACCTGGGGGAATTCACACATCACTCTACATTCCCATGCTTCCATCCTGCCTCTCCTGAAAGACAGTCATGTCTTTGTGGCTAAATAGACACAGGTACAGGAGGCAGGGAATGTCTTGCAAAGCTGCAGGTGACTTACAGGGAGATAAAGTGGATATAGGTCAGTTAAAACTATATTGCCTCTCACTTTAAACTGACAGATTAGCTCATATTAGTATTTTATCTGTAGTGGGAGGAAGGGCACTTGAAATTGTGTTGGTAAGAAAGGTTTTGCTATTTAAAAAAAAGAAAGAAAAAAAGAAGAGAAAACTTATCAAACCACAGAACTAAACTGCTCTTGCCATTTTCTTGTCCAGATAAATTACTGAATTGGATCCTGTTCAGTATCATTTGTAGTACAGCATGGATGCTCTAAACATCCCTGCAGTCTGGGCCCCTCAATGTAGTCAAAGAATAATTGTCCGTGCACTTTCTCAGTGGGGACATGAAGAGACTCAAGTATTCCAGAAAGCCTTTGTTTAGTTGTTTTTTATTTGACATACAATATATAAAATAGATTAGAGGCAGCAAGAAAAGAGAATCAGGAAGAACCTACTAAAAACCTAAATTTTACAGCAGAAGTAGATAGAAGTGGTGCAGATAATGATTTCTCCTCCTCTCATATCAAGCTTTGTTGAGTTCCCAGAAAAGCAAACATGTAATTATGATAGAAGTCAATCGACTGAAAACCAAGTCAAAGAGGCAAATCAGCTTTAGCAAGAGATGCACTCGATTCAGCAAAAAAAGCAGGGTAGAGTTCTAACCACTTGACCTAGATTGGCTGCTGGTCCCTGCAACCCTCAGCTGAAAGAATGTCGAGTACTCTTGATGTTCTAGGCAAAATGAATGTTATCAAAGTTCTATTTGAGAAAATGGCTGGCCATGGAGGCGAAGAATAGCTTAACTACATCAAAGAAAAACTTGCCCCAGGAAGGCACAGGCTGTGGCTTATCTTAGTCTTTTGTGAGGCTCCTCCCAGGAGCATCACCCTGCCACCTCTAAGGATGACACACCCAAAGGGCAGACTGGGCAGGCACCAGAGCCCTGCTGAAGTGGACCCTGCTCAGTAGGGTCAGTCCCTGCACGACAGCTCCTCCACTGTGAGGCCAGTCCTCACAACAAGTCAGCCTGAAGATCAATCCCTCCCACTGATGTGCAAGCAGCAACAAGGTCTCAACTTCAACAGGAGGGCACAGAACCCACACAAGGGACACACCTGGAGCACCCAGCTCAGGTGACCAGGGAGATGGCACAACTTGGTCCCCCCAGGATAACTACTACATAAGGACACTTTACTAAGACCAGGAGGCATAGAAGCCCTTCCTAATACATAGAAACAAACACAGGAGGCAGCCAAAATGGGGGGACAAAGAAATATGTCCCAAACAAAAGAACAGAACAAAGCGCCAGAAAAAGAACTAAACTAAGAAATCTATGAATGAATTAAACACAGAGTTCCAAACACTGGTTATAAGGATGCTCAATGATCTCAGGGACAACTTTAACAAAGAGATATGAAACATAAAAATGGAGGTAGGAAACATAAAAACAAGCAGTCAGAAATAAGGAGTATAGTAACTAAAATGAAGAATACATTAGAGGGAATCAAGAGTAGATTAGATGAATCAGAGGATCGAATTAAAGATTTAGAAGATAAGGAAGCAGAAAACACCCAAACAAAACAGCAAAAACAAATTTTAAAAAAATGAGGATAGTTTAAGGGGCCTCTGGGACAACATCAAGCATACCAACATTTGCATCGTAGGGGTACCAGAAGGAGAAGAGAGGGAGCAAGGAACTGAAATCCGATTTAAAAAAAATGATGGTGGAAAACATCCCTAACATGGCAAAGAAAAGAGACATACAAGCCCAGGAAATGCAGAGTCCCAAACAAGATGAATCCAGAGAGGCTCACACCAAGACACATCATAATTAAAATGTCAAAGCTTAAAGACAAAGAGAGAATTATAAAAGTAGCAAGAGAAAAGTAGTTAGTTACCTAGAAAAGAGTTCCCATAAGACTGTCAGCTGATTTCTGAACAGAAACCTTGCAGGCCAGAAAGGATTGCCAGGAAATATTCATAGTGAGGAAAGCGAGGACATACAGCCAAAATTACTCTACCCAACAAATCTATCATTTAGAATTAAAGGACAAATGAAGAGCTTTCCAGACAAGAAAAAGGTAAAGGAGTTCATCACCACCAAGCCAGATTTGCAGGGAATCTCAGAAGAGCTTCTTTAAGACAAAAATAAATAAATAAATAAATAAATAAATAAATAAATAAATAAATAAATAGAATAATAAAATGGCAATAACTACATATATATCAAAAATATTTTAAAGGTAAATGGATTAAATGCCCCAATCAAAAGACAGGGTGGCTGAATAGGTAAGAAAATAATATCCTTACATATGCTGCCTACAAGAGACTCACTTCAGATAGAAAGGCACACACAAACTGAAAGGAAAGGGATGGAAAAATATATTTCATGAAAATGGAAACTAAAAAAGGCAGCTGGGATAGCAATCCTTATACCAGAGGAAATAGACTTTAAAATAACGTCTGTATTTAGACTGCAAAGAAGAACCCAGTAATCTCACTTCTGGGTATTTATCCAAAAAAACCCAAATGCTACTTCAGGGGGATGTGTGTATCCATATATTCATTGCAGCATTGTTTACAATAGCCAAGATGTGGAGGCAGCCTAGGTGCCTGTCAGTGAAGAATGGATAAAGAGGGGTCGATACATGTATACACTGGAATACTGCTTGGCCAGGGAAGGGAATGGGTTTTTGCCATCTGCTGTGGCATGGATGGACCTGGAGGGTATTGTGCTGAGTGGAGTATATCAGACAATGAAAGACAGATGCAATGTGATTTCACTGATATGTGGGATCTAAAGAACAAAATAAGCAAACAACAACAACAAACAGAAACAGATTTATAGATATCGAGAACATTTTGATGGTTGCCAGATGAGAGTGGAGTTGGGAGTATGGGTAAAAGAATGGAAGGGATTAAGAAGTACAAATTAGTTGTTACACAGTAATCATGGGGATGTAGGGTAGAGTATAGCAATATAGTCAATATTGTAGTAACTATGTATGATGTCAGATGGGTATTAGATTTATTGGAGTTTTCTCACTACCTTCCAGTGAGCCCACCCACCAAAGTGCTGCTCTTTTAAACAGCCTTTCTATGAGGTCTGACAATTAAATTCATGAACTCATCTTAGAAAAACTGCTACATACCTCACCACAGTCACCCTCAAAGTACTCCCCTTGGGAAGTTATGCACCAATGTCTGTGCCTAGTCCACCCTTCAAAGCAATATCGGAACTCTTTGTCTGGAATGGCCATCAGAGCTGTTGTCGTATTACCTTGATGTCCTGAATGTCATCAAAATGTCTTCCTTTCAATATTTCCTTTATCTTTGGGTAAAGAAAGAAGTCATTGGGGCCAGATCAGGTTAGTAGAGAGGGTGTTCCAATACAGTCATTTGTTTACTGGCTAAAAACTGTCTCACAGACAGTGCCGTGTGAGCTGGTGCATTGTCGTGATGCAAAAGCCATGAATTGTTGGTGAAAAGTTCAGGTTGTCTAACTTTTTCACACAGTCTTTTCAGCACTTCCAGCTGGTAAACTTGGTTAATTACTTGTCCAGTTGGTACAAATTCATAATGACTAATCCCTCTGATATCAAGAAAGGTTAGCAACACCGTTTTGACTCTTGATTTGGACTGATGGAAATTTTTTGGTTGTGGAGAATTGGCTGACTTCCATTGTGCACTTTGATGCTTTGTTTCAGGCTTGTATTGGCATACCCATGTTTCATCACCAGTGATAACATGGCCCAAAGCATTGTCTTTCCTCTCCAAAAGGTCTTGGCAAACTTTGACTCTCTTTTGCTTTTTGTTCATCGATGAGCTCCTTCGGGACCATTTGTGCACACACCTTTCTCATGCCAAGATTTTCAGTTAAGATTTTTCTGTTTCTTTATCAATATTTATTTGGTTTACTATGCTTTGCAAAGTCAGCCAACAATTTTGACACACAATTCGATGAATTTTTGCAATGTTTTCATCAGTTCTGCTCTTTACTGGCTGCCCTGACCTCTCTTCATCAGTGACGCGTTTTCTCCCCTGTGGGGACAGAGCCCCAAAGAGCAGTTTCCAGGCTCTTGGCCTCATATGGAGAGGTGCTGGCTTGGGTAGTAGATAGCCGTCAGCGGTGGCTGGTTGTCTGTCAGCTGTAATTGTTGAGCCATTGGCCACTGATATAACTACCGCAGCTATGGAGGGAAGCCGAGGAGAGCCGAGGAGAGTGGAGGAGAGTGAAGGAGAGTTGAGGAGAGTCGAGGAGAGTCTGTCACTTGGCAGCAAAGCGGACAGCAGGTCGCACGTCGTGTGAACCCAGCCTCCAGTGAGACTATGCTGGTATGACTCCCCTACCTATGACTCCATGGGTGTTCCTTTTTGGCCCAGCCACATCCTGCTTTCTTATGTGGGGAGCGGGAACAGAGACCCCGCAGGCTGTCCCGCATGACATCCCCTCAGAAAAACATTTAATCCACTTGTACACTGCAGTTTTCTTGATGGCAGTGTCCCCATAAACTTGGACTAACATGTCCCTTATTTCACTTCTACTCTTGCCAAGTTTAATGTTTGTTCATTGCTCTAATTCAAACTCAGACATTCTCGCAACAGCACACAAAAACAGGCAACAACAGTAATGAATGCCACTCAGCAAGACACCACCACACGTCGACATGAACACAGCTGTGAGACACTGATATACCAAGGTTATGAAACCTTACCGAGCTGTTTGTACAGGGCTGCCAATGTAAGTGCATGGTAGCAAGTTTGCGAACGTAATTGTCAGATCTCGTAAGTCCTTCTCACAGCTGCATACTTGGTCTCTGTACTTCTAGAGCATCTACTGTCACAAGTGGCTAACCCAGTTGCCTGTAGGAGACAAAGCAGGAAATCTAAATTAATAAAGTAAGCCAAACAATGGAACGAGGAGTTGGGGACTATGCCAATATGTACATGTTCCTTCTAAAGACAGTCATATAAAAAAATAAGTTTGTTTTAAAGGTAGACCAAATAAAGACAAAATTGCTGACAAGATTTGCCCTGTGGTTTATATTGTCTGGTCATATAAACTGCTTGGAATCTTTCCTTAACGTCTGTATGGTTCAGGGATACAGAAAGAGGGGGAGCAGGTGATTGTTAACTGAGGTTCAAGAGTAGGATAGGCTGAGAATGAAGGATGGACAAGAGGTTCTGGAGTTAAGGGGTGGGCAGGATTAAGAATGGACTGAGGATGTCTGTGTTAGGAGTTACCAGAGGTTTTAAAAATGAAATTCTAGTGCTTTATTTTTTAGGCTAATATCAAATGTCCCTAGTATCAAAATGGCCTTATCAAAAACAGACCAAACACAATATTTTGCTTCATCCCTATACCTACACAAAAGTCCACTTGTAGTTGTAAAAACAAAAATAGCTAAATTGAATTGGGTCTCTATTACAGGCAGGCGCCGTGTTACATACGCTTACCAGGAGTGTCTACTTCACTCAGTTCTCAAACTAGCCCTATGAGGTGTTGCTCTGTCACACACTGTGGGGACAGAGCCAGGAGTGCAGTTTCCAGGCTCTCGACCTCACGTGGAAAGGTGCTGGCTCAGGTAGTAAATGGCCATCAACTGTGATTGGATGGCCATCAGCTGTGGCTAGTTGGCCGTCAGCTGTAACCAGTGAGCCATTGGCCACTAATATAACTGCCGTGGCTACGCTAGCAGCAAATGGGGGCTAGCAAGAAGATGGTGGCTGAGCCTGCAAGCAGCAGAGTGAGGGTTACGAACAGTGTGGCTCCTGCTTCCTGTGTCTCCAACCCAGCCACCAGTGAGAATATAGTAGTATGACTCCCCTATTTATGGCTCCGTGGGTGTTCCTTTTTGGCCTCACCATGTCCTGCGTTCTTATGTGGGGAGCGGGACGAGAGACCCCAGAAGAGACCCCGCCTGTCACCCTGCATGGCGCAGCGAGCATGGTCTCCCGCACATCACACACTTAGAAGACAACACACATGGAGGCAAAGCGATGTGCCTTAGGTCACACAGCTAGGAGGTGGCGGGACTGACTTGATTCCAGAGGCCAATCGAGAGGTTGTACCCTTCGCACTGTAGTGTACATCTCAGAAGTGAAAGAAAGGGAACATTTGGTAGCAAGAGTATAAATTAGGGTTTCTCAACCTCAATACTATTGGCCTTTGAGACTGGATAATTCGTTGTTGTCGGGCTGTCCTGTACATTGTAGCATGTAAATCAGCATACCTGGCTTCTACTCACAAGATACCAGTAGAAAACACTCCTCAGCTCCCCCAGCTGTGGCAATCAAAAATGTTTCCATATATTACCAAATGTCCCTGAAATGGGACTGAGAGAGAAGGAGCAAAATTCCCCCTCGTATAAATATTTATACCGTTGGTATAAATATTGGTCCTTAGGGCAGAAATTTAACAATATTGTCATTTCCCTTTTTATGTACTTTCATAATCCCAGATATATCTTCCCACAAAAAAAATACTAAAAACAACAGAGATTAGTGCATAAAATGTTGTACGTTTTATGCATTCATCCTTCAGTAGATAAATTTCTTTAAAAAAATCATAACAAAAGGGGAGCAAAAACAATTTAAGTCATCAAGAAATCATTAAATGAATTAAAATAGTAATTCTCATGTCATTAGTCTGATTTTAGCCAAGCTGAGGAAGTGTTATTCTAATATCCTGCATGAAATAGCTAATTTCAACTTGAAAATTCTCCAAGCAGTTAATAATGGTCCTGCTTTCCACTTGACTTAGTAAGGGTTCAGAGCATTTTTGAGCTAAACTTTCTCAGGAAGTCATTTTAATGCTATCAGCATTAATCTGTGCCATTAAGATCATGTTTTTCCTTGTTAAAATAAGTTTTGTTTTTGTTTTGTTTTGAGGGAAAAGTGTAATTTTTAATGGAAGAAATCTAAAATTCACCCCATATGATTTTGTATCATTAGTTTGTGCAAAAGTGGAGTTTGGTATTCTAAAGAAAATCAGCTCAAATGATTAAAAATGACTGACATAGGAGTATGGAAAATATAAAGTATTTGATTATAAATAAAATACAGTGTTTGATTATAACTCAAAATATAAGTTGTGTTTCTAACTCAGCAAAAAGAGAAATCTATTTGAGCTCTAATTCTGAAAGACACAATTTTAAAAGTTCAACATTGGCTAATTTTTGTGGCCTAAGTGAGTAAGAGCAATTCACTTGTTTGATGCCATTTGTTCTAACCTGTCCATCTGGCTAATATCACCTGGCAAGAGCAAAACATCGTAGCTCCCCTGCTTGCCAGGGGTTTTAGTCAGATTCCTTTGTTGCAAGTGACAGAAACGGAAGCTAAACCCAGAGTATTTATTGACTGACATAAAATACCCCGGAAGGAAAGAGAGCCTGTAATAAAGATAACTGGCATCATAAACCCAAAAATCATGGGGAATCTTTCTTCTTCTTTGGTCGGAGTTTCTCTTAGCTTGGCTTTCTTCTCTTAAAACAGGTTTGGTATTTTTGGTTTTTGTTTTTTTTTTTACAAAATGAGAAAGTTGGGTACTAATAGCTCCAGTGTCAAATTCTTATATCCACTTAATTATAGAGGAAAGGGAGACTTAATTCCCTAGCTCAAGTTCTAAAATTATGTAAAAAACTCTGATGAGGCCAGCTGGGATTCCAGTTCCATGCCTGGACAAATCTCTGTGGCGAAAGAGGCCTGCCATGATGTTTTAGGTCAGGTTCAAATAGAAGTGGTTTTATTCAGGAAGTTCTCCTGGTGGATGGTAAGGGAATGGGGGAAACAGGACAAGGGGAAACAGCAGATCAAAACTGCAGTTGCAGATGAGTACCAGCCTCTGTCTGATCCCATGGACACCGTGTCTCTGGAGCATAAATTGCATGTCAGGGTTTGTCTCCATCTCCAAGCAACAGAGCTGGAGATTTCGCACTCATGATCCCTGAGGGGATATAATCATCTCAGCACTTTCAGCTCTGGCTCCCTGGAGGTGAGGTAACTGTAGTAGTCCAAGGGCCAACCTCTGAGGAAGGTTGCAGGTACCTTTTGCAGCAAAGCCCAGGGAAGGTGGGGAGCACTCATGTCTGCTGCACACGCCCATCCTGAGTGGCCAAAATGTTGGGTTTCTATGATTGGCAACCCCAACAAGAACCATGTTTTTGAACCAAAGAAGAACAATTTACCAAAAGAGGGAAGATTCTGTTACATGAAGAAGAAAGATGGGATGGGCAGACAGAATAATCAATGTCAGTAATACATGGCTTCAACTGATTTGGACTCCCCAAACTTGAGTCCAAGCAGGTTGAGTCAAGGTTAGGTAAATACACATTTAGAGAAGAAAAATTGCATTTAGTAAGAACCTACTATGTCACTAACACTGTTTTTGTTAACAGCTGCATTGATATATAATTAGAATACAATAACTGCACATACAAAGGGTGCCAAAAACATGTAAACACATTTTAAGAAAGGAAAACTGTATTAAAATTGTAATAATATATACTGACAACAAAAGATGAATAGAAGTCACATTTGACTTCTGCAATTACAAGAGGTGTTCACAGTGGTTACCATCAGTGCCCAGACATTTCTGATTACCGCGAACTACTGCTTGAGCAACTGTCGACCAAAGTGTCCACTTGTATACGTTTTTTTGGCATTGCCAGTATTTAAAGTGCAACTTTGATAATATTTGACGTATGTATACACCCGTGAAACCATCACAGCGTTTGAGGTCATGAATATCTCCACGTCCCCAGAAGTTTCCCTTTCTAGTCCATCACGCCCACCCCTCCCTGCTTCTCTGGTCTCAAGCAATCACGTGCTTTCTGTCACTAAAGATTTTTTTCTAGAATTTTACCTAAACGGAATCCTACATTATATATTCTTTGTTTTTTGGTCTGGCATAATTATTTTGAGATCAATCCATGTTGTTTTGTACATCAGTGGTTCATTCCTTTTTATTGCTGAATGGCAATTGCGAGGTTGTACTTACTACAATCTGTTAATCTATTCGCCAGTTGGTGGACTCCAGCACTTTTATGTATCATATTACATAGATATGTCATATTCTTTCTGCAGCACTGTGAGGTAGATCTTATGCCCATTTCACAATTCAGGCATTTAGGCTCAGAGAAGTGAACTAAGTTACCTGATTACTCAGCTCATAATCAGTAGAACTTAGATGTCAGGTTTTCCCTTCAGCAAAGCCTATGCTTTTATCTACTTTCACTACCTTTCTAAGAACACAAATTAGACACTAATTGCTATCCACTCTAATTAGCAAGTTTACATACTTAGAGGAACTTTTCCAATTTTATACTGTTACTTAAAAGCCTTACCCTCAGCTTTAATGCTTCCTTCATGCCACAACTGAGAAAGAACTCATTTCCTCCTTTCTTTCCTCATAACAATAACAAAACAACAATTCGGTAGGACATGTCCTAAGCAATCTCCCATCTTTGGTCGTTCTCACTCTGCTGTACCAAATCATCTGTCTGTTTCACTTCTGAGCTAAACAGCTGACAGTTTCAGAAGTCGGCACTCAACGTGCATCCTACTGAGATGCGGGGTCGTTTTACAGTAAAATGGGAAAAGCACTGGGAAGTTCAGCAGAGTTTTTCAACAAAACCTCACATCTCACCTCTTAGAAAACATCACTGCACATACCTTGGCACCTCAAATTTTTAAATTTACGTTTTTTACTTGTGTATGTCCAATCTCCTCAATTCAACTGTAGACTATTTGAGAGCATGTACCAAAACAATCCTGCATAAGGTCTGGATGTCCAAGTTCACCATTCTAAATCCACTCAACCCAGAGGGTATGCACTCAAATCCTGACCACCTAAAGTCTTTAGGTGAGAAGACGCCCAAGAATGCAGTTTAAAAAATTTTACCTATATTACAATAACCTCACAGAGCAGTGAGAGCTGAGGAGCTAGGGCTCTAAGGAGCAGGTGTGGGCGTGGGGGGGAGACTACCAAAGCCTTGTTTATAGAGTGCAGCATATCGGCTTGGAGATCTGCCTGTGTCCTCTCAGTGCTCACCTCTGCTCCAAAGGCCACTTACTGAAATCCATTTCATTCTCTCTGCCTGAGGTCATTTCTCTGACTTTGGGAACAGGCTCTGCCAGCATGCAGAACAGGCCAGAAGCACAGGAAGGTTCATGCCCCAGAGACAATGCTCAAGCAATGATGGAGAGTTGGTGGAAAAAAATACCCCAGCTCCCTGCGTCGTGGGAGGGATAATTCCGAAGCTGTTCTACTTATGAGTGTCTCAGAGTTTCCCAGTTACCTGCAATAGTCACTGCTCAATAAATGCCGTTATTGTCTTTCCTTCTCCCTCTTACTTCCCATCTCCTTTACCTGTACTTTCTGGAATCACTTCTCAAATAAACTTTTTTGCACCCAAGTCTAAGAGGCTGCTGTTGGGAAAAGCCAAACAAAGACATTAACTAGAAAAGTGGTAATACAACCACTGTTGCACATCTGCAACATTTTGGGTTGAGTGCTTTCTAAACATTAACCCATTCAATCCTTATAATGAATGTAAAAAAGTGGGTATTTTTATTCCTATTTCTCTAATGAAATTGAGTCTTTGAAAAATTAAGAAACAGATCCAAATTCACACATTAAGTGGCAGTCAGGTTTCCCCAGCTCTGAGTGACTTTCAACTGTATTTCATGCACTCAGGCCAGCCCCCCAGGAGTTGTGGAGTGCTCAGTTAATACAAGCCCGCCTGGTGGCTCTGGGTAATGTCAATACCTTTTTTCTTATATGTGTGATAGTGCCTAGGTAAGGACTGGGTACATTGCAGCTCTGGTAAAAAATAGTTAAATTGCAAGGAGTTTTTTCTTTATTTGTTGTGACTCTTTTGAAGCTTTGCTACCCAGTTTAAAATGAGCATTAGCTTTTCTAGCTGTGTTTGCAGAAGTAATATCAAAACGATATCCTATTCACATTTCTGCCTACCATTTTTTTCTGGTCTCACTGATGGTGTGCTGATGAA
This sequence comes from Rhinolophus hipposideros, assembly GCF_964194185.1. Classification (NCBI taxonomy): domain Eukaryota; kingdom Metazoa; phylum Chordata; class Mammalia; order Chiroptera; family Rhinolophidae; genus Rhinolophus; species Rhinolophus hipposideros. The sequence goes on along the minus strand of NC_138060.1, from coordinate 6,810,980 downwards.
ATTACATACTATAAATGAACATTTTCATTCCATGCCTCTCATTATTGAGGAAAAAACTCAAGGAGTTCCCAATATATTTTATTTTTTTTAAATATGATAACTTGCACACATACACACACACATACACCCACTATTTTCCTGGTTCTTGAATATATGCAATTTATTTATCAGAAGAGATTACATTTCTTATTCACTTGCTTCTATTTCTTCTCCATCCATATACCAGAGAGAAGGAATTTTAATCGCTGAAGGAGCATTTGTATAATAAAAGTGATCTCTGCAGTTCCTTCAGTGAAGAGCATGAATAAATGATCTGTAGATTCTTAATGCATTGCTCCAAATATGAGTTTCAATTTGCAGAGAAGTTTCAATAAATTGTTTTGTGTCCCCAAAGACCTACAGATACCTCATGGGATACATTGCAAAGGATTCCATTTAGAAAGAATTTTGCTTATGAGTAATATATTTGTTGTGCTTTTCTCCCCTCTGTTAATGGCTAATGACCATGAAAAATACACGCATGCTGTTTTACTTTTCCTTTTAGTAAGAGGTCCAACATCAACTAGTTTTCTGAGTTTCGCAGAATTCAGCACCAACTTTTCATTCCAGGATTTAACAGCACAACACAACAATAGTTGGGATCCAATGATAGCTTAAATTTGTACAATAATTAACTTTACACTTAATAAGTAACACATATTACACTTAGTTTTTATCTATTTTTTCTTTACAATATGCTTCTGATGCGCTGGTGCAGGTACCCTGTTTCCCCGAAAATAAGACCTAGTCGGACAATCAGCTCTAATGCATCTTTTGGAACAAAAATTAATATGAGAACTGGTCTTATGTTAGATAAGATTTGGTCTTACAGTAATATAAGACCGGGGCTCCTATTAATTTTTGCTCCCAAAGATGCATTAGAGCTGATGGTCCAGCTAGGTCTTATTTTTGGGGAAACAGGGTACTATTATTTTACAGGTGACCCCCGTATAACATAGCATTTCTATAACACGGTTTTGCTCTAACATTATTCGACAATTGGGGGAAACCCTCGTACAACACGGCATCCTAGAAAACTGTTTCACTCTAACACAGTTTGAGAATTAGAGAAATCCCTGAACAACATGGAGCGTAATAAGAGCTTTTAAAGACCAAAAAATATCTCATTCAAAATTAGGGAAATCCCTGAACAACATGTAACATAATAAAAGCTTGGTAGACATGATGAAGAAAACTTTATTTAATACATGTTAATATGTTATACTTTTGGTGAAAATGCTTTATAAAGATATTTTTCTTAATTATAAAAATATAATACTATGCTGTTTTAATTTTTGGAAACTAACTCCCTTTTTTGTACTAGTTTTTTGTTTTGTATAACATAGATTTACATAACACGGCATTTTAAGAACCTAACAACCATGTTATACGGGGGTTACCTGTACCCATTCTTTAGGTAAACAAACAGAATCTTAGAAAAGTCAAAACTGAAGGTCACACAATTATTACAGTGTTTAAGTAATACCCACAAGTTTTGTCATTTTGTACCTGTATAGTCAGTTCTGTTTAGGCTTGCCATACTGCTAATAACCTGCAGGTTAGTCTAAATGTCAAATATTTTGTCTCCAAAACTTAGCACTTGTTCCAAAGGCATTAAGTAGTTTATGCTTTACATTATGTAGTTGAAGGCTTTTTATATTACTTTACTTCATAAAAGAAATGGGAGTTCACATTTTTGTGACATCTTAATCAATTTTAACCTATTCAAGTTAAACAATGAAATCAAAATTTTCATGTTTTTTGTTTTGGTGGGTAAGAAGAGCACAGAAACTATATACATATGTTAATGATTCATTTCTGGATTTACTGTGGTCTGATAGCATTGATGAAAGACTGTTTAAAACATAAATTAATTATTATGGACAGAATAAATAAATATACTTCCTCTTAAATTTAAATTTTAGGTTTTTTTAGCTTAAGGGTGTTATGAACCTTCAAGTATAATATCTGAAAACTTATACGCTAACATTAATGGAGTATCATTTTTGTAATTGTTTATAAAATTAAAACATATTTTAATTGTTTATAAAATTAAAACATATTATAAAATTAAATCATATTAAAACAGACAGGGAGGAAGCCAACATGCTTTTATACTATTTTGGATCTATGCTATTTATACTATTTTGGATCTTTAACCTGGGAGAAGCATGTCCAAAGTGTTATGTGTAGCCTTGAGAAGCAGGTACTGACATTTCACAGTTATTTCACCAACATTCTGCACAGTTAAGGAAATTGTCCGAGCAGAAGCCACCGGGCATTGGCAGGGCGGGGATTTCAATCCTGGGCTGCCTAACTGTATGACCCAGGTTTTTTCTGTTCCACTGTATCTCGGAATATGGATGACACAGAACACTAATTTCATGGATGATGAATGGTATGAGAAAGTAAGGTTTTCATGTAGACCAAATTAATTTGAAGAACAATAGGTGATTTCTTTACTCTAGGGTTTTTCAGAGCCCATAGCATTCTAATTCACAAACTGAATCTGGATTTTCACAGATAGAATTCTAAAATAGCCCCCAGGATTATAACCCCTGGATGTACACATCCTATATAATCTTCTCTCTGAGCGAAGGTGGGATTTGTGAAATTGGTGGGAAATCACTCCTGTGATGAGGTTACATTATGTGGCAAATATGAAGAGTCCTAAATCAGTCAACTTTGAGTTAATCAAAAAGATTATCCTGGGTGGGTCTGACTTAATCTGATGAAAGCTTAAAAGAGGGACGGACTGAGGTCATCCCTCTGACCTTGAGAAACAAGCAGCCATGTGTGATTGCCTGTGCAAAGGGCCATCTCTAGTTGCTGACGCCTCAGTATAATTTCCCCAAGGAACTAAATTCTGGCAACAACTACGTGAGCTTGGAAGAGAATTTAGGTTCCAGAAATGAACACAGCTCAGCCCACACCATGATTTCACCCCTGTGAGAATCTGGGCAAAGAATTGAGCTAGGCCAAGCTTGGACTCCTGACCCATGTAAGATAGTAAATTTGTGTTGTTTTAAGCTCCTAAGTTTGTAATAATATGTTACATAGCATAGAAAACTAATACAGGTACCGTGTTTCCCCGAAAATAAGATCTAGCCGGACAATCAGCTTGAATGCATCTTTTGGAGCAAAAATTAATGTAAGACTCGGTCTTATTTTACTATAAGACTGGGTTTTTAATATAGTATAGTATAGTATAGTATAGTATAGTATAGTATAATAATGTAATACCAGGTCTTATATTAATTTTTGCTCCAAAAGATGCATTAGAGCTGATTGTCTGGCTAGGTCTTATTTTCAGGGAAACACAGTATATAAAACTTAGTTGTTAAGAAAGCTTTCCTTCTTTCTCTCTCTCTCTCTCTCTCTCTCTCTCTCTCTCTCTCTCTCTCTCTCTCTCTCTCTCTTTCTTTTTTTTTCTCTTCAGTATATTTTATGGGACTGGTGTTCCCTAAAATTAACTTTGGAAATGCTGCATTTGGAATGACATTCTCCTCTCCTTTAGAGGAAGGGTAATGGTCAGTATATAGCATTTGCTTCCAGGAATAGGCACACCTTGTTCCCATTAAGAGGAGAAGGGATGCATGCTCATTTAGTGGATGAATTAGCAAGGCCAGGCCAGGTAAGAAAAATGGCAAAGTTATTGTGTGACAGTTAATTTTACTCATTCATATGTGTGAAGTGGACTGGGCCATGTGGTGTTCAGAATTTGGTTAAACATTGCTTCTTGGTGTATCTGTGAGGGTATTTCTAGATAAGACTAACATTTGAATTGGTAGACTGAGTAAAGCAGATTGCCCTCTCCAGTGTGGGTGGGCCTCATCTAATACATTGAAAGCATAGATAGAACAAAAGGCCCTGCATGACACCTTTGAACTAGGACACCAGTCTTCTCTTTCCATTGGACTCAGGATCAGAATCGTACTGGAACTTATCCGATTGACTCTCATGGTTTTCAGTCCCTTGAATTTGAACTGGAACGACACCATCAGCTCTCCTGTATCTCCAAGTGGCTGACTGCAGATCTTGGACTTCTCAGCCTCCATAACCATGTGAGCCAATTCCTTATAATAAATAAATAAATAAATAAATTTTTATAAATAGAATGTATAAATACATACACTCTGTTGGTTCTGGTTCTCTGCAGAACTTAGGCTGATGCAGCTGTGGGTTCACAGTGTGGCGACCTGGGATAATAGGTGGGCTACTCAGACAGATCTTCACGTGGTGACGTTTATCCTGGGGAATCATTACAGTTCAGGGCACTTCCGTTCTCAGCCTGACCGATTCCGACAGTCAAACGATCGATACTCCAGAGTTGATGAGTGGTACTTCCAAAAACACTGAAGAAGGAAATCAAAATGCCAGTCATTTACAATGAGAAACAAGAGTGGAAAAGACCATTTTGAGTGGGCCTGATCAGGTCAACTCCCTCTTGTAAGAGCCACATTTGCCATGGTTTACATATAGAGTGTAAGAGAGAAGGGCACATCCCAGATGACTACCAGGTTTCTGGTTTGCTAATAGAATGGCTAGGTGGTGGCGGCCATCACTGAAAAGGTTTAGTAGAGAAATATCATCAGTTAAGTCATGTTGACCTTGAGATGCCTGTGACATCCAAAAAAAGGGAGATGAGAAAGGTAATTAAATATGTGGTCACGGCTGGGCTAGAAATATGTATACATGGTCTGTCTGTATGAGTCATAATTGAAGCTGTGATCATGGATGAGTCCTTGAGCAATCCCTACAGGGAATGGGCTGGTAGAAAAGGGAGGATAAGCCTGAAAAGGTGACAAGAAACTCTTGAAACCGCATAAGAAGGTATAGCTCTTACTTGAAGCATAATTAAGCTTCTGACTAGAAATCAGTAGGAAGGACTTTCAGGGATGGAGAAAACATAATGAGCTAACAACTTATTCAGGACAAAGTGAGCAGGGCAGATGTATGGAAGAGCAAGTTAAGGTGTGATTGCTGAAGCTCAGAGGACCATGGGACAACAAAAGTTGATGGTTGTTATATGATGAGCAGGCTAGGGTATCATTGTAAAGATCTGTATTCATTCAGCAGACCTGTGGTTTTTAAATGTGGGAAGCTGAGTTCAGGGCTCTGGACAGCCTGTCTTCACCTCAGCTGCAGTCCCTTTGTTTTTTCTTTCCATATGTGGCTAAGAAAGTACTTTGAGATATGCATCTATGATATTTTTCCTCTTTGTGTTTCCCTCCACTCAATAAATTGTTTTATCTGTGCTCATTGCTTACTTTGTTTTGCCATAGTGAGGGCCAGGTGTTGGAAACTTCAAATTGCCTACAAAGACCAGGCATGTAATGTAAACACATCGAGTGGTTAGGTGCAGGCAAACCAAGGAATGAGGAGATCTGTACTAAACTGAAGAGCACTTTTCCAAAGAATTCAAATTTAAACATAAACAAACAAACAAAACGTGCCAGCTCCACAAAGCTTGACTGTGGGCTCTGGTTAGCCCAAGTGCCACGTCTTTAGGACTCTGGGCTAAACTTTGGGAGAATTGGGTGAAGATGGTGGCAAAAAATTAAAAGCTATACAATTTAGAGCTATACAAAAATATGCTAAAGAAATTTAGAGCTATACAAAAATATGCTAAAGAAGTATGGGAGAGATTGCAATTTCTCCTTCTGGAGCCCTAAAATGGGGAGAGTTCCTTCAGATTGGTGGGGAAGGAAAGGACCAAAATGAGGATTTAGAAGGCCCCTGAATTTCTCCCACCTGGGGATAGGTAGTATGGCCTCAAAACAATGGCTAGATATGGCAGACATGGCACGGAAGCAGCAGGGATCCTTAGCACTGGAAAAGACCAGGTAGGCAGGCTTGATGGGGAGCTCAACAGCCACTTTCTGGAATCCACGCATGACTGAGGACCAGGGAAGCCTCTCTGGCCCTCAGCTTGGTGACTCTGCATAGGACCCCACCTAGGTGGCTCCACCCTGGAAATGTGGGGCTGGTCACAGATGAGACTGAGGGTTTCTTTCCTCCTGCAAAACTGAGGGACAGTCAGAAAAATGACAGAAGTCAGAAATTAAGCTAAATTATTTTTAAATTATAAAAACAAAGTATGACAAATTTTATCCAAAATTTGTTTGTTATACACCTTCTGGAATTCCACAGAATTCTCTGGAAATCAAATGGGCTCACTGTTGTGAGTGACTCATCACTCTAGTTTGTCCAGAAAGGGTTCCCTCAGTCTTCCAATGCTAAAACACTAAAACTGGGGAAGTCCCAAGCAAAATGGCACAAACTAGCCACTCTCTCACTGCCTGTGAAACAGAAATTACTGCCCAGAGCGAGGTAGGTTTTTGAAGAGGAAAGCATATAATAAAAGATGTGTAGGATGAGTGGGGAGAGAAAAGAGGCTCTGAGACCAGCTCAAGTTGCACAAAGACTGTGATGAGAGATGAAAGAAGCCTGAATTTGGAAAGAGGTTGTTGGAACACAGAGGAGGGGAAAGAGTCAGCTGACACCAGTGCTAAGTGGCCGCACCACCAATTTGGAGATGTGGAGTCAGATTTGGATGACTAAATAAAACTTTAACTGCTGGCTGCTTTAGGCAATGATTCTTTAACAACTGAGTATTAAGAGCCTAACTTAGACGATAAAATATCTTCTATTTTAATTTCTGTCAGTTTACATCTACCTATTTGGGAACACATTCATCATCAGGCTATGCCAGCGGTTTTAAACCAAGGATGCTTTAGCCCTCTACAGGACATTGGGTGATGTCTAGAGACATTGTTGGTTGTCACGACTGAGGGATGCGACTGGCATCCTGTGGGTAGATGCCAAAGATGTAGCTAAACATCCTACTATGTGCAAGATAACCAACCACAGCAAGTATCCAATCTAAATGTCAACTGTGCTGAGGTTGAGAAACCCTCAACTCTATGAAACAGCATGAAAAAAACTATCACCATTACTATATAGAACATATATTCTAAGTCTACATAATAAGGCATGCTTTTATAGAAAATATGTGTTAGGTAAGATACTTAATTTTCTCAAGCCAGGTGTTTTTCACTTCTGAATTTCCAGAACCTAATGCATTATAGCTGCTCAATAATTGTTCAATGAACAAACGATAAAACAATAGCTACGATTTATTGAGCTCTTAGTCAGCATCAGACATTTCTTTGATATCTCACTTAATGTGCATAACAACCCTCAGAGTTTTTATCATTTCATTTTACAGAGAAAGATGAGGATCAGAGAGGTAAGTCACTTTCCAGCAAGAAAAGGAGACTATATTGGAATCATTGCTTATCTGACGCCAATGTTCATTTTATTAACTCTCACACTGCACCATCTCTCTTTTAACATGTCCCCAAATTGTGTTGACCATAATCAAATTTCCAATTACCCATATGCTGGGATAAATGCCTTTATAATTGTCATAAACTATTCTTCCCTCCTCCTTTTTTTGTTTTGTTTATTGCCACTCTCTAAACTTGCTATTGCTATATGCACATTGAATTTATAAAGTACCATATTAACCAGGAACATTCTATTTTTTTATAGCACAAACATTTCCAGATGTATTCCTAGGATTTATGCATTAATATCACCGATCGGATGGTGTGTTTGACATTATTTCAGTAGATAAAAAATCCTTGAAGGGAGGCTTGATGATAACAGTCAACAAAGATTGCCCCTCCTTGCCCCATTTAAAAAAATCTCATTCTATTATTTTGGGGTGAAATGTAACTCAGCACATTTTCATTTTATTCCCTGCTTATATTGTTCTCTCAGTAACTTTATTCAGGAGGGAATAAAAAGTTAACTGAGACGGGGAAAATTCAATAGCAATGTACAGTAGGCTTTAAAGAACGTATACTGTCGCTTGCCCCCATTTGGCTGTCTGATGGTTGATTGCTTTCTGAAAGCTCTACAAACGGGAGATCAATATATGCTGCAAAAGTCTGTTTTAGCATTGCGGGAATTTTTACCACACTGGTGCTATCAGCAGGTGGCTAGAAGAGACTAATCCTGCAAATAATTCATAAAAAGCCTTCTACCTGTTTCACCATCTGGCTCCAACCTATGTTTCCCGTCTCATTTCTGTCCCCATCTAATCTCTTGCCTCAAAAGATCAAACACCATCAACTGAATGTTCGGATCTTTTGGTCTCACGTGTTGTGTTCTATTCTCCCAGGTGAAGATCAGTTAGTTCTTCAAAAGCAAATTCAAACATCACGTTAAATGTGAGGCCTTTCCTCATCTGTTTGTTTTTAATCTACTCACTCACTCACTCACTCACTGGCTCACTCACTGGGTCACTCATGCAACAAAGTTTTACTGAGCCCTACGTCAGGTACTGTTGAGAAAGCAGTGAATTAGAAGACATGGTTCCAGCCCTCATGGAGCTTACAGCCTAGGGAAATCCAGAAAAGTTAATTACTGCCTTTCCTGAGTCCCACACTGTTGCTGTTTTGTCTCTGTTTACATTATATCTTTATCTTTTATTCTGGGCCTAGCCCTAAGCATTATGAGCAATTCAGTGTCTCATTCATTGCTGCATTTCCACAGTCCCATCCAGTCCCTTACACACAGTAGACACTCCACAGAAATCTGATTTTCTATGGGACACCTCAGCAGAATCCAGTAAGCAAATTAAATAATCCCATGGCTTTAAAAATGTCCTAATACCAATCTCTCTTTGCTCTTTTACCATTGTTCCGGATTTGGAGTAGAAAAATAAATAAACAGAATTGTCCAGTCAAGGTCACGTGGTTTCTTTTGGTTTCAAATACCCTGGGCTTTGCAGTCAGTTTTTTCTAGATCTGTGTTGTTAATACACACGGTTCCTGAGCGTCTGCAGTGAGGCTAGTCTGAATTGAGATGTGCTCTAAATAAAATTCAGTGGATACCAGCTGCTTCCAAATCCCTTCACCTTTCCCCTTATCCCCAACCCCCTCCCACACACCCATCTAACCTCTCTCGGTTTTTTCTCTGCGTCCCCAAAACTGTCTCTGATTAGTTCATTCACATAGTCTTTTCTTTAGATTTTATATATATAATGTGATGGTTCAGTGTGAGGTCGGAGGGATAGTGGATGGGGGGAGGGGGGTTCACAGTATGAGGGATATAAATGATGAACGTCTAAGTATTACCTTGTTTTGTACACCTGAAACTAATAAATAAATAAATTAATTAAAAAAAATTCAGTGGAATACATATTTCATTTCAAAGAAGCAAAATATCTGATTATTACTTTCACATCGATTACATATCAACACGATATTTTATCATATTGGGTTAAATAAACTATATTACAAAAATTATTTTTACTTGCTTCTTTTACTTTTTAAAATGTGGTTGCTAGAAAAATGTTTATTGCATGCATGGCTTGAACTCTATTCCTATTGGACATTGATGTTCTGGATTCTCTCCCTCCCACTTGTCGGGCCCTTCTTCCTGGAGTGATCCCTTTTGGGGAGTTCCAATATCATTCTGGCATTTGGGGTGAAAGTCCTTAATTCTGGTGTGGGGACAAAACCCCAAAAAGCAGTTTCCAGGCTCTCGGCCTCACATAGAAAGGTGCTGGCTCGGGTAGTAAATGGCCATCAACTGTGATCAGATGCCAGCAGCTGTGGCTAGTTGTCCGTCAGCTGTACCCCGTAGGCCATTGGCCACTAATATAACGGCTGTGGCTACGCTAGCAGGGAAGAAATGGGGGCTAGCAAGAAGATGGTGGCTGGCAAGCGCGGACTGCTGTTAGGCAGATTATGTAGATCCTGCTTCCTGTGTCTCCAGCCCAGCCGCCAGCGAGAATATATTGGTTTGACTCCCCTACTTATGGCTCCATGGGTGTTCCTTTTTGGCCTTACCGTGTCCTGCGTTCTTGGGCAGAAAGTGGGAGCTGAGACCCTGCACGACAAATGGCGCAGCGAGCAGGGTCCCCTGTGCTACATCTGGATTTATCTGTATCTAGTGTGCTTCACCTGGTACCTTGGTGTCCCAGGTGGTATCTACTAGGTACAGCTTTGAAAACACAAGGGTCTGGATTCCTACCCTCTTTTTCTTGTCTCCCCCAAGACTCTTCCTGTCCGCATGGCAAGGGCTGCCCAGTTTCAGTCCTGAAGAGATCTGGTCTTATATCATACCTGTCTCTTTCCCTGGGGTAACAAGCCTCAGCTTTTTGGCGTAATCTTTGTGGCAGAAGGGCTACAGATGGGGGAAACCAACTTCCTCCCACAAAGCAAAATACAGTTTGATATTTCAAACTGTCATTCCCTCCATATGTGTTGATTGATTAAATGAAAAATTAAAAACATTGAGTCATAGCCAGAGTTCATATCGTGGGAAATAATACTTAAATTTATTCTCCTTTTCATGGCCCCAAAGCATGGAAGGGAACCATGTTTTTTCATTTTCTCTTTCTCCTGCAATGCTAGAGGATTTTTCAGAGGGAGAATGTTGCAGTAAGCTTCACAAGGACATAAGCTTTCTCGAAAACCACTCAATGGGTAAATATTAGTTTTTCAAACCCAGAATGACTCACGGAGTAAACCCAGCCACTTATAATTTTCCCAGGATTTGAAATCTCAAGCCTTGAGAATTCTGAGTTTTCTCAGAAAGGACGGAATGGAGGGCTTCTCTCTAAGATTACTGGTTCCACATGTTTCGTGTCACTGAGCTTTTCAGTTCACGTTCTTGATTGAACAATTCAATGTGAAATCTTCCCTTCTTTCAATACTCCACCCATCATTAGGGTATAGCTGCACACAGGCTCTCAGTATCAGCTTCTTTGAAAATATTGCTAAATAAAGTCTTCATGCTATTACATAAAATGTCAAATTATTGTCCAGGGATGTTTGTCCTGCCTTTTTATTTCCCAATCTGAATACTATGAACAAGCTGGTCCCTTCCCCTGCCCCTTTTGTTGCTCTTCCAATTTCCTGCCCTGGCAAAAGTGACTGTTGTTATTTTCCTCAAATCAGTTTAAATTGTGAATTACATTAGTTCATCATAGCCAAACCTATTTTTAATTGCAGATCTCAAATATCCCCCCTCCAAATTAAAATGAAATGCACAAAATGCTGCCAACTGTTTCTCCAATCCTTCCAAAATGGAGTATGTCCAAAATGCTACGGAGCATCTGATAGATTGAGCCACATAAAGACATATAAACATTTAAAATCACTTACACCTTCTTTGCTGTTTGGGGGAAATGCTAACATATGAGTCGTGGAGGTTGCTGGCAAAGAAGAGTGGGTATCTGTTGATTACTGTTTGTGTTCCTTTGAAGGTAAGAATGAGTTTTGCCAATTTTCAATAATCCTCCACTGAGATTTCTGTCATTTATAATCAGGTATCTGAAGCTGAATTGCCTATGAGAACAGACAGAGCCCTTGGGAACTGTCATTTTTTAAAAAAATAATACTTTACATTTTAGTGCAGTTTTATTCACAGCAAAACTGAAGGGAAGGTACAGAAATTTCCCATATGCCCACTGCCCCCCCTCCCACAGCTTCCCCCAGTATCAACAGCCAGCCAAACAGGTACATCTGTTACAATTGATGAACCTACATCAACAGATCATAATTTCAAAAAGTCCAGAATTTACAGTAAGATTCACTCTTGGTGTCGCACATTCTACAGGTTTGGACAAATGTATAATGATATGTCCCCATCAATATGCTATCATAAGTATCATAAGTATTTCATTGCCTTAAAAATCCTCTGTGTTATACCTATTCATCCGTCCTCCCTAACTCTTAGCAAACACTAATGATTTTACATTAGTCTCCATAGTTTTGCCTTTATCAGAATGCCATATAGTTGGAATTATATAGTATGTAGCCTCTCTAGACTGATTTCTTTCACTTAGTAATATGAATTTATGATTCCTTCAGGTCTTTTCAAGTCTTGATAGCTCATTTCTTTTTAGCTCTAATATTCCATTGTCTGGATGTTCCAGTTTATGTATCCATTCACCTACTGAAGGATGTTTTGTTTGCTTTCAAGTTTTGACAATTATGAATCAAACTGCTATAAACATCTATGCATAGGTTTTTGCGTGACCATAGGTTTTCAACTTCTTTGGGTAAATATCAAGGAGCATGAGTGCTGGATCGTATAGTAAAAGTATGTTTAGTTTTGTAGGAAACTGTCAAACTGTCTTCCAAAGTGGCTGTACCATTTTGCTTTGCCACCAGCAATGAGTGAGAGTTCTTGTTGCCCTGTAACGTCTCCAGCATTTTGTGTTGTCAGTGATATGGGTTTGGGCCATTCTAATGGTATGTAACAGTATTTCATTGTTGTTTAAATTTGCATTTCCCTAATGACATGTGATGTGGGATGGTATTTTAATAGCTGGTTTATCTTAGGCTTGTCCCTTGACTTCTCCGACTTTCCGCATCCTCATTTGTAAACTGTGAATGTCAATATATGTCTTGCAAAACTGGAGGTAATTTCAAATAACAAATGTAAAGTCTTTGATTTAGACAGGCCCCCAACAACGCAGTGATTGTGAGGATCCACAAAGTGACAGCACACAAATATCACAGAACAAGGCAAGTACCCTAGTCTCTTGGATTTCAGGAACTGAAATAATTCTAATTATTTTGATGGTACTGACAGAAATTTACAAACTTTTATCTCATTAAGTGAAGATAACAAAGAAGAAAGCCAATGCAACTATCCTTTGCTTTCATCATTTCATCTAAAAGAAATAAACTTTTGCAACAACAACAACAAAAAGGACATAATCTAAGAAAAAACACTATTCTTTAAATGAAATAAATGCAGCTTTAGGAAAAAAGTTCTTACTTTTTTCATGACACTATTAATGGTAAAAGCAATTCATCCAAAGCAAGTATTGGTTGAACTGATGAATCCTCAGGAAAGCCTGCATCCCCCTTCTTCGTGATATGTTTGTTCAAAACCATGTTTCTCTCCTTTTTCTGAGCTCCTCTTGTTTTATGTTTGATCAGCATGTCAGATCCATGTCTTATTAGGGAAATAGGATAATGGTGAGCCTCCCCGCTCCCCACCACTGATGTTGAGTTTAAATTCTTCTCTTTCGAATGCATCCTTGTCAGGCTGTGGTGCTTTCTGATCTATTTTCGGTGGCTTTCCATCTGACCTGAAAACACGCATGTGGGTGCTTATTCGCTGATGTTTCCATCTGTACAGATCTTCTTGTATTCTCAGATTTAAATATGACTTATTTTTATCAACCTTCATTTTCCCTTCCTATTTTCAGAATATCACAGATGAACACCCTAAAAATTTGTATCATCTTTGGCTTTGTTAATGATTTCTTTAGAAATGATGAGAGCTATAGGTATTCATTTCTCCTTCCACGTGTTGCAATGATTCTTTTCTTATTTTTTAAGGTTGTAAATCCCATGAAGTTGGACATTTGATTTAACATATGTATCAACAGAAGAAGTGTGCATTCTGTAACCATGGAAAAACACATGAGATTGTCTCCATAAGAGGGAAAACATAGAGAAAGAATGTTATATTATTATAGAATTAAAATTTTGAATTCAAAGATAGCCTTCTTGATAATATATGAAGACCCTCAGTTTCAGTTGGAACTTTGAAGGATGGGAAAGGCCTGCCTATGGTCCCTAGAGAGCTGGATCCTCGAGAAGTGAGTGTACATTGTATATCATACCGTAGTAGTGACTGGGCTAGTAAAGAATGTTTAGTATTCTACAGTTACTTAACTTTGTATTATGTCCTACGTGTAACATCAGTGTGATTGTCTTGAGACTAAAGGATATCAATTGCCTTGAAACTGAGACCACCGCAATAGAACAGTCAAGTAGAGAAATAGCCCATCAAGCACAAAGGCTGCATTTGCACCCGGAACCCAATTTCCAGTTAGACATTAAGCACATACTGGCTGTTCAGTGCAAAGAAAGGCAGTATCCAGTAATAGCTAAAAACCTAAGCTTTGGAGCCAGAAAAAATAGAGTATGAGCCTTGGCTCCAAAACCTACCATTTGTATGAATTTCAATAATTTGCTTAACCTCTTTAAACCTTAGTTTCTAATCTATAAAATAATCATATTAACTTCAGGGATGTTTTTTTTTTTTTTTTTTTTTTTGTCACAGTAGTTAGTATTGTGACAAAAAAAAGTAAGGTATATTCTTTCATTGGAGTTAGATTATATCTTGAAGGCTACTACTCTAAGCAATTTTTGCACAAACAGGATATTAACAGAGCTTTGGAAGGTCAAAGTTAGGTGATCAGATATTACAAAATTACAGGGATAATTGTGTAAAAAGTTTGATCAGGATGAAGTACATACTAAACCATAAAAGAAGATTTATGGCATCATATGTAACCGTACGGTATATGATGGAATATAATAGGGGTTGGCAAACTATAACCTCTGGGCCTGCCACCTGTTTTCATAAATAAAGTTATGTTGGAAAACAGTTATGCCATCATTGATGTGTTATCTATAGGTGTGCTGTGTTTGTGCTGCAACAACATAGTTATGCAATCGCGACAGAGACCATGTGGCCCCCAAAGGCTACAGCATTTACTATCTGGATCTTTACAGAACATGTTTGCCGAGCCCTGTTATATAACAATGCTGATGCTATGGTTCATTTTCTTTTTCACTGGGAGGCTGCAAGGTACCAAGCAGCTTGTGTTTCCCTAGCATTCACTGCAGAGCCCAACTCGGTGTTCTGTACATACTAAGTACCCTATACATTCTATACTGTGCTTTTACTATCTTTTCTCTACAACTTTAGAAAAAAAAGCATATGATAGGAAGGTGGGTAAAGTACCTTCTAATGTGGACATTGTAAAGAGCTAATTATATTCCTAAAACCTGCTTCATAAAACTTCTGTCCCAGCACAACCCTTATTGGTTTAGCTCAGTGGTTCTCAGACTTGAGTGTGCATCAGAGTCACCTGGACGTCTGGCACAGGCAAAGATGGGTGGGGCCCTCCCCAAAGATTTTTGAGTCAGCAGATCTAGGGTGGGGCCCAAGAATTGGCATTTCTAACAAGTTCCCAGGAGCTGCTGATGCTGCTGGTTCATAGGCCATTGTGAGGACCACATATAGCTGGGCTGCCTGCACAGGCTGACGGGATTGCAATCTCCACAAGGCCCTGCCTGTATGTGTTCTACGCAGCCTCTGTCACAGGACCTGGCCCATCTTTACTCAGCACTCAACACAAATACGTCAAATGGATGAAGAAAAAGCCATGACCTGCTCTAGAACCATCAGGAGCTCAGAATCCTACGGACAGACATCCTACTGGAACCCGCTCAGAAAGAGGAGCGTGGTGAGGCCTCAGCATAAGACATGATTCCATCTTGATTGCATCTGGACACCTATCTGGTCTATATGGTCCTTGACAGACATTACATAACTCTATTGTAATAAAAATGGATACTCACTTGTAATCTTTCTTCTCCATGAATGCTGCTTTGTGAGCCAGACCAGGGGTCAACAGAGCATTTCTTGAAGTCCCAGATCATAAATTCTTCAGGCTTTATAGGCAAAGAGGCAAAATTGAGGCCATTTGAGAGGGATTTACATAACTGTTTAAAGTGCAGTCATTTAAAACTATTCCTCCTTTGATGACTTTTAAAGATGAGCAGCTGGCTGGAGTTAGCCCATGGGCTATAGTTGGCCGACTCCTGAGTAGACACGGGAAAAGTTGGGAAGGAAATCAGGGAGACGGAAGAGAATGCCTGAGTAAATTAGAAAGGTGTAACCTAAATAGAAATCCCTTTTGTTCTACTTGGGCCTGCCCTAAGACATTGGCCTTTAGTCGTTCAGTTCTGTGGTGAACACAGCATAACATAGCTATGTTCTAGTTTAATGCAGAGCTCATGATCTCAGTTACTCGTCTAAGTGATCTGATACAGCAAACAGCTTTGCTTCAGAGTGTGTACGAAGAAGCACTTCAGTATAACAAGTAGAGCTGGTCGTTTGCAGGAGTCTGCAGCATGCCATCATTCAGGAAGCTGCCTGTTACACCTCAGAATCCACTACCCCAATTGCAAAGTCTCACTTTGGAGCCTGCCCATGTCTGGACTGTGTTCACTCCCTACTGTTCACACACCCATAGTAACCCTTCTCCCATTCAACTCCTTCTGTGTCCTGGAAGCCCAATGTAAAGCTATGAGCTTGGCTGCCAACTGGTTGGTGAGAAGCTTGACTCCAAGACTCTGCTTTTGGTTGTGCCAGTTTCTGTGAAGAAACTCAAGAAAATCCTCCCTGGAACTCTTTGTGATATGCCCTGGAACAGTCTCTCTGTTATTACTGACATCACTGCTATTTGGTTTCCTGAGTAAGCAGACTCTGAGACAGATTAGTGTGCAGGCAGTTTATTGGATGCTCCTCTGGGATCAATACCTGTTGGGAAGTGAAACAAGCATTGTCACAGGAGAGGTTCACAGCTAAGAGGGGCCTGAGCTGTGAGTTGTCAGAAGACAGCCTTCTCAGTAGTGGAGGAAATGAACACTTCCGTACTGGGAGGGGTGTATCTGGAAGGCACACCTCAGCATCTGTAACAGAACTAAACATCTTTCCAATTTATTGTTTTCATAAATATTTACATAAGTATCTCCGAGAGATAAGGACACATTTAAGAAAAATCCACGATATCCAAATTCATCAATAATTCAGTTTCTAATTGCCTTATAAACACCATATAACTATAATTATATATAACTATATATAATTAGTTAATTTGAAATCTGTTTGATTTGAGGTTCAAATAAGCCCATAACTTGCAATCAATTGATATCTATGAAATCTCTTTTAATCTGTAGGTTTTCTTTCATCTATTTTTCTTGAAATTTATTCATTGACTAAACCTGGTAGACTTCTGTCCTATGTAGTTTCCCACAATAAATATTTTTTTAATTAAATTTTATTGGGGCACAATTGTTAGTAAAGTTACATAACTTTCAAGTGTACAATTCTGTAATACATCATCTATAAATCCCATTGTGTGTTCACCACCCAGACTTAGTTCTCTTTCCATCACCATATATTGAATCCCCTTACCCTCATCTATCACTCTCCTCCCTCCCCCCTTACCCTCTGGTAGCCACTAAACTACTGTCTGTATCTATGAGTTTTTGTTTCTTCTTTTGTTTGTCTTATTCTTTTGTTGAGTTTCCCACAATAAATCTTTATTT
The DNA here is from genome assembly GCF_964194185.1 of Rhinolophus hipposideros. Taxonomy (NCBI): domain Eukaryota; kingdom Metazoa; phylum Chordata; class Mammalia; order Chiroptera; family Rhinolophidae; genus Rhinolophus; species Rhinolophus hipposideros. The sequence goes on along the minus strand of NC_138060.1, from coordinate 6,793,770 downwards.
CTAAAATATCCTTCATACTTATGAAAGTAACAAGTGTATCTTATGCATAATGTAAATAATATGGAAAAGTATGAAGAAAAAAATGGAAACTTCTTGAAACATCACAATAGATTAGCACTGCAAATATGTTGGTACATTTCTTTAGAGCAGCATTTTCTAAAGTCTGTTCCACTGGACACTGTTTCCCCTCCAAAACTGCATCAGTTATAGTATTTGTTTTCTATTGCTGCTGCAACATATTGCCACAAATGTAATCATTTTAGACACTACCTACTTAACATCTCACACCTCTGTTCCAAAGTCCTTCTGGTGAGAAGTCCAGTGGGCTTAGCAGGTACTTTGCTTATGATTTCAACAACCAAAAGGTTGAAATCAAGGGGGTGGTGGCCAGTCTGGGTTCTTAGCTGGAGTCCTTGTGGGGAGGGGTATGTGGCTTATGGTAGAATCTATTTCCAGATTCATTCAGATTGGAGGATGGAGGACTCTGTTTCCTTGCTGGCTGTCAGCCAGGGATCATTGGCAACGTTTAGAGCCTCCATCCTTTCCCTGGCTTGGGACGGTTTCATCTTCCAAGTTAGCAAGAGAGGTGCAGGCCTTCTTGTGCTTTGAGTCTGATTTCTCCTTCTGCCTTATAACCCCTATAGCCAGCTGGGGAATTTGGTCTGCTTTTAAAGGTCCATGTGATGAGATTGCACTCTTCCAGATAATCCAAAACAATTGGCCCTTTTTTTTTTTAACTTCTTTTAATCTAGAAGTCCTCTAGCTTATTTGACCATAGACTCTTTTTTTACACCTAGCATGTTGTTTAATCTCTATGTATTTGTGGTTATTCCAGCTTCCTTTTTTGCAGTTGATCTCCAATTTCAAAGCACTCTGATCGAAGAATATGCTTGGTATGATTTTAATCTTCTTAAATTTGCTGAGGCTAGTTTTGTGTCCCAACATATGGTCCATCCCTGCGGATGCTCTGTGTACACTAGAAAAGAATGTATAGTCTGGTGTTCTAGGATGAAAGGCTCTGTAATTGTCAATTATGTCGCTATGGAGGTTCCGCAAAACATTAAGAATAGAATCACCATTTGACCCAGCAATCCCTTTTCTGGGTATCTACCCAAAAAATCTGTAAACATTTATCTGTAAAAATATAGATATCCCTATGTTAATTGCAGCATTATTCACAGTAACCAAGACATGGGAACAACCACAGAGTCCTTCAATAGATGATTGGATAGAGAAGATGTGGTACATGTATACAATGGAATACTCAGCCGTAAGAAAAGATGAAATACTGCCATTTGTGACAACATGGATGGATCTTGAGCTTATTATGCTAAGTGAAATAAGTCAGACAGAAAAAGTGGAGAACTACATGACTTCACTCATATGTGGGATATAAAACTGAAAGTGACAAATGAAAAGGACAAACCAAGAAGAAACAAAAACTCATAGACACAGACAATAGTTTAATAGTTACCAGAGGGTACAGGGGAAGGGGTGATGGTATAAGAAGGTAAAGGGTGATTCAAATATATGGTGATGGAAGGAGAACTGACTCTGGGTGGTGAACACACAATATAATATATAGATGATGTATTATAGAAAGGTACACTTGAAACCTATATAATTTTACTAACCAATATCACCTCAATAAATTTAATAATTTTTTTTTTAAAAAGAAAGATCTTAGGATCATCTTGGGAAGGTTATTTTCAAGCATGTGGATGTTTGTTGCAGAGACCATCAGAAAACCGGGTGTGTGGGGCGGGGAGCAGGGGGTTGAACTAAGCCATTGGTTTTAAACCTGGCTGTGCCTCAGTATCACTGGAGGACTTTCAGTGGACCTCTGCTCTCCTTGTATTTCAGCATCTTTGCCCCCTTCTCTGGTAATAACACCTTACTTTTTTTGGCTTGTATCAATTACCACTCTATTACTTTTGGTCTTGGCAACTGAAGTGTCTGTCCTTCCCTGGCCAAGAAGTAGGAATGTGACCCAAGTTAGGTTGGTAACACTCTCCCATTTTAATGTAATTCAAGTAGAGTGACACATGGGTGGATAACAGTAGGCGCCAATTCCTTCTAAGGCTTGTGGAGAAACCACTCATTAATTCTTGGCCCCTGGAGCTGTCCCAGTTCTTGTTCTTTTCAAGGCCTATATTCTCAACATTTCCTTTGATTCTGTGGGCTACACCATAATCTTCCAAAATATTTATTTTGTCTTAGGTAAACTAGAGTTGTTTTTTGTCGCTAAAAAAGCAAAAAACAAAAAACCTCTCTGATACAAAGTTTCATAAAATACATATTGACAGCCATCACTCCCATCCCACCAAAGGAGAATATACAGGAACAAAGTTCTATAATTCAGTCATTGGAAAAGTCTTTTTAGTTAATAATGATTCAATTTGGAAACCCTGGACTAAATGGCCCTCCAGACAGATCCCTGCCCCTGAAGCTCTGTGCCTCCCGGCTGGTCTGGAGAGGAGCTGTCCAGCTTGGATGATGGTTATATTTCTATTCTCCTGTCCACTTGTGATCCTCTTCTCCTCAGAGTCATTAACTTGTGAAAACTCAAGCCAAGTGAACAAACCATCACAGTCCTGTGTTGATAAGAAACATGTATAGACAAGAACGAGGTAATGTTTGCAGTTATTCTACTCTACCAGGGTGTAACTGTGAGCTTGTGTAACTCCCTTCTTCCTGCATCTCCATGTGTTTGTAGACACGGTACATCTTCATATTGTGCCCAAGGAAGCCCTAAGATCTCCAAGGAACGTAGGAGGGGTTATTCAAATATGTGTGGATACGAGTATGTTTATTATTTATCTATTTGTGCATTTCCTCTCTCCTCAGATAAACCCAATGAAGAAAAGGACCTTTTCACTTTTGCTTCCTTCTGTATGCACAGTTTCTAAAATGGTCCCTGGCTCTTAGTAGTCGCTCAGTATTTTTAGGATGAATTAATTTTTAAAAACATATTGGATCTCTGCTGAAGTTTTACCAAAGTTTCTGTCATTAAATGTCAACGTGAAAACCTTGCAACTATAGGACCATTTTCCAAGCCCAGGGTTACAGGCAGGCAACATCAGAATTACCCTAGGAACCTGAAATGCAGACTCCTGAGCTGGATCCTGAAATGTTGACTGAGTGAGCCTAGGGATTCATATGATGTGTTTGTGATTATTACTATTATTATTAATGTTATGGTTATTCGTATAGTGGTAGCTGTTTTGAATTGCATAGTTTAAAAGCATTTGGCAGATGAATACAAAATCCCCTCCTCTCCAACATCCTAGAAGATGGTTCCCATGAGAAAAATAACGCCGGGACTCCACTGAAGCAGCTCTGAGACGCATTCCCTTCAAAGATTGGTTCTCTTTGCAGAGTTGGTGATATTGCCTGAGAAGATTTTGCTTCCTTGCTTTAGGGCTTGGCAGTAGAAATCCCCTGAAGTTATTTCACTGCTTTGTGATCAAAGAACAAAGTGAGTGGAAGGGGCTCCACATTCCTCTTGGGGCTCTGGGTTTTTCAGTAAGAGTAGAATTTCTTTTTTTTTCTCTCTCTCTTTTTTTTATTGGGGAATATTGGGGAACAGTGTGTTTTTCCAGGACCCATCAGCTCCAAGTCAAGTTGTTGTTTCCAGTCTAGTTGTGGAGGGTGCAGCTCACGGGCCCATGTGGGAATCGAGCTGGTGACCTTGGTGTTATGAGCACTATATTCTAATCAACTGCACCAAGCAGCCGCCCCAGAATTTCTTGTTTATTAAAATATCTTAGGTGTGCTCCTTTCCTGTGTCAGGCACCATGGATTAGACAGTGAAGGTTGACCAGACATTCTGCTTCCACAGAGCTTAGACTCTAGATGGGGAGACAGATATTACAGAATAACACAAATAAGGATTTAAATTATTATCATGGCATTCTGGCTTGATCAAAATGGTGGCATGAGGTGAGGCTCTGTAAAGCTCCCCTGGAATTTACAACTAATCGGACAACAATAACTCCACAAAGGACTCCTTGCACAGCAGACAGGCAAGAGGAAGAGGCCCACTACTGAATTCACCTCTAGGTGGGTGAATCGCGCGAGCGGGGGAGGAGGGAGAGGAGAAGTGCGGAGACGGAGCCGTGCGGGCGCAGGACACAGACCTAGCTCAGTGCTTGGAGCCCGCTGCGCCCGGATCTTCTGCAGCTGCGGGAGAGGGAAGAACTCGGACTGCTAGGGCTCCGCTTACGGCCCACAGGGCTGAGGGGGCAGCAATAATACGGCTGAACCCAACATTCATGGCAGACACCTCAGAGAAAAGACTAGGGGAAGAAGGCTGAAAACGGTGGTTTAAGCCCTCACTGCCGAGCAGAGAACGGAAGCCTTAGGCACTGAGACTAGCCACCATCTCCCTACCCTCCCAGAGCTCTCCCCACCCCCAACTGCCCGGTGCTAGAAGCGATAAAGTAGCAGTGTCAGATCAAAAGAACAGGATACTTGCTGTTCTGAGAACTGTGGACTGCTGACACAGATTCGCTGCCCAACTAGTTCCGGCAAATGGGAGGGAGCTGTGGAAGCAGGACTGGCTGTGGTGGTGGTCACCGCCATTGCTCTGGGCCACCTCTCACAACTCACATCGCCCCTGGCCCCACCTATCTGGGCGGATCCCTGCAGGAGTAAACAGAACTGCTGAAACATATGGGCTCTGAATCTGGTGCAGAAAGAGCTTTGGAACTCCAAAAGCTCTTCACATACCTAACAACCTGTTGCAGAAGACACTCCTATAGATGTCTAAGAAGAGAAATAGTAAATCAGTGATTGCCATGAATAACCAAGGCAACAAGATAGCTCAGAAAGAAAGTGAAAAGTCTCCAGAAAAGGAACTTAGAGATATGGACCTTTGTGATTTAAATGACAGAGAATTCAAGATCGCAATTCTGAAAAAACTGTACAAGATGCAAGAAAACACAGAAAGGCAGTTTAATGAACTCAGAAACACAATCAAAGAACACCATGAGCATTTTACAAAAGAGATTGAAATCTTGAAAAAGAACCAAATAGAATTTCTGGAGATTAAGAACTCAATAGAAGAAATTAACAATAAAATATCCAGCTTAGGTAGTAGAGTTGACCAGATGGAGGAAAGAATCAGTGACATCGAAGATAGGAACCTGGAATTTACACAGATGGAAGAAGAAAGAGACTTGAGACTTAAAAGAAATGAAAGAAATCTACAAGAACTTTCTGACTCCATCAGAAAGAGCAATATAAGAATAATGGGCATACCAGAAGGAGAAGAAAGAGGGAAGGGAACAGAGAATATATTCAAACAAATCGTCGATGAGAACTTCCCAAACTTGTGGAAAGAACTGGATCCTCAAATCCAAGAAGCAAATAGAACACCTAATTACCTCAATCCCAACAGGCCTTCACCAAGGCACATTGTATTGAAGCTGTCTAAAATCAATGACAAAGAAAGAATCCTCAAGGCAGCCAGGGAAAAGAAGACGTTAACTTACAAAGGAAAGCCCATTAGATTAACATCAGATTTTTCAGCAGAAACTCTACAAGCTAGGAGGGAATGGAACCAAATATTCAAACTATTGAAAGAGAGAAATCATGAGCCAAGAATAATATATCCAGCAAAGATCTCCTTTAGATATGAAGGAGGAATGAAGACCTTTCCAGACATCCAGAAGCTGAGGGAATTTTCTAATACACGACCTGCACTACAAGAAATACTAAAGGAGGCTATTAGACCACCATCAACAGGGACAACTTGTGGCAACCGAAACATAAAAAGGGGGAGCGTAAAGGCCTGAACTGGAATATGGGAATAGAGAAAGTAAGCGTACTGAAGAAACTGGAATACTCTAAATATCAAACTTTCTTTTACATAAACTCAAGGGTAACCACTTAAAAAACATCCAAATCTGAAATATATACTGTAATAAAAGAAGAAACAGAGGGAAACATCATAGAATACCACCACACAGAAATAATAGACAACAACAAAAAGGCAAAGAAACAATGGAGACACAGCCTTACTAGAAAACTAAAGACAGAATGACAGGAAATCCTCACATATCAATAATCACCCTAAATGTAAATGGACTGAACTCACCAATAAAGAGACACAGAGTAGCAGATTGGATCAAAAAACTAAACCCAACCATATGCTGTCTACAAGAGACACATCTCAGCTACAAGGACAAGCATAGACGCAAAGTGAAAGGGTGGAAATTGACACTCCAAGCAAATGGAACCCAGAGAAAATCAGGTGTAGCCATAATGATTTCCGATGAAACAGACTTCAGGGTGAAAAAGATAACAAGAGACAAAGATGGACATTTCATAATGGTAAAGGGGACTATACAACAAGAAGACATAAATAACAGTCATCAATATTTATGCCCCCAATCAGGGAGCACCGAAATATACCAAGCAACTACTAACAGAACTAAAGGGAGAAATTGACCAAAACTCAATTATACTAGGGGACTTAAATATATCATTGACAGCTATGGATAGATCATCCAAACAGAAGATAAATAACGAAATCGCAGCCCTAAATGACACATTAGATGAATTGGACATAATTGACATATATAGAGCACTTCATCCTAAAACATCAGACTATACATTCTTTTCTAGTGTACATGGAACATTCTCAAGGATAGACCATATATTGGGACACAAAATCAGCCTCAGCAAATTTAAGAAGATTGAAATCATACCAAGCATATTCTCTGATCACAAAGCTTTGAAATTGGATATCAACTGCAAAAAGAAAGCAGGAAAAACCACAAATAAATGGAGATTAAACAACATACTTTTAAAGAACGACTGGGTCAAAGAAGAAATTAGAGGAGAGCTCAAAAGATACATAGAAACAAATGACAATGAAAATACATCCTACCAAAATTTTTGGGATGCCGCGAAAGCAGTTTTAAGAGGGAAATTTATATCATTACAGGCCTATCTCAAGAAACAAGAAAAATCCCAAATAAATAACCTCATGTTACACCTTAAAAAACTAGAAAAAGAAGAACAAGCAAAACCCAAGGTCAGCAGAAGAAAGGAAATAAAAATCAGAGCAGAACTAAATGAAATAGAGAACAAAAAGACAATAGAAAAAATTAATGTGACAAAAAGCTGGTTCTTTGAAAAGATTAACAAAATCGACAAACCCTTGGCTAGACTCACTAAGATAAAAAGAGAGAAGACACTAATTAACAAAATCAGAAATCAAAAAGGGGAAGTTATCACGGACACCACAGAAATACAAAGGATTATCCAAGCATACTATGAAGGACTATATGCCACCAAATTTAATAACTTAGAAGAAATGGACAAGTTCTTAGAAACTTATAGCCTTCCAAGGCTGAATCATGAAGAACTGGAAAATCTTAACAGGCCAATCACCAGTAACGAAATTGAATCAGTCATCAAAAACCTTCCCAAAATCAAATGTCCTGGACCAGATGGCTTCACCAGTGAATTCTACCAAACCTTCAAAGAGGATCTAATACCAATCCTGCTCAAACTCTTCCAAAAAATTGAAGAAGAGTCAGTACTCCCTAACTCATTTTATGATGCCAACATTACCCTGATACCAAAACCTGGTAAGGACAACACAAAAAAAGAAAACTACAGACCAATATCTCTGATGAATACAGATGCTAAAATCCTAAACAAAATTCTAGCAAATCGAATACAACAATGCATTAAAAAGATTATTCATCACGACCAAGTGGGGTTCATCCCCGGGGCACAAGGATGGTTCAACATTCGCAAATCCATCAAAGTGATACATCACATAAACAAAATAAAGGACAAAAATCATATGATTCTATCAATTGATGCAGAAAAAGCATTTGATAAGATACAACATCCATTTATGATTAAAACACTTACTAAAATTGGTATAGAAGGAAAATACCTCAACATAATAAAGGCCATATCCACAAGCCCTCAGCTAATCTCATAATTAATGGTGAAAAGCTGAAGCCCTTTGCTCTACGTTCAGGAACACGACAAGGTTGTCCCCTATCACCTCTGCTTTTCAACATAGTGTTGGAAGTCCTCGCCAGAGCTATCAGGCAAGAGAAAGAAATAAAAGGCACCCAAATCGGGAATGAAGAAGTTAAATTGTCACTCTTTGCAGATGACATGATGCTATATATAGAAAACCCTAAAGACTCTACCAAAAAGCTATTAGAAACAATCAATGAATACAGTAAAGTTGCTGGCTACAAAATCAACGTACAAAGTCCATTGCTTTCCTATATACCAACAATGAAATCTCAGAAAAAGAGATAGAAAAAACAATTCCTTTTGCAATTGCAGCAAAAAGAATAAAATACCTAGGAATAAACTTAACCAAGGATGTGAAGGATTTATATGCTGAAAACTATACGACATTTTTGAAAGAAATTGAAGAAGGCACAAAGAAATGGAAAGACATTCCGTGCTCATGGATTGGAAGAATCAACATAGTTAAAATGGCCATATTACCCAAAGCCATATACAGATTTAATGCAATCCCCATCAAAATCCCAATGGCATTTTTTAAAGAAATAGAACAAAAAATCATCAGATTTGTTTGGAACCCCAAAAGACCCCGAATAGCCAAAGCAATATTAAAAAAAAAGAACAATACTGGAGGTATCACACTGCCTGATTTTTGCTTGTACTACAGGGCTACAATAATCAAAACAGCTTGGTATTGGCGGAAAAACAGACACATAGACCAATGGAATAGAATTGAGAACCCAGAAATAAAACCACATAAATATGGACAGATAATTTTTGACAAAGAAGCTAAAAACATACAATGGAGGAAAGACAGCCTCTTCAATAAATGGTGCTGGCAGAATTGGATAGCTACGTGCAAAAGAATGAAACTGGACTGCTCTCTGTCACCATGTACCAAAATTAATTCAAAATGGATCAAAGACTTAAGCATAAGACCTGACACAATAAACTGCATTGAAGAAAACATAGGTACTAAACTTATGGACCTTGGGTTCAAAGAGCATTTTATGAATTTGACTCCAAAGGCAATGGAAGTAAAAACTAAAATAAACGAATGGGATTATATGAAACTGAAAAGCTTCTGCACAGCAAAAGAAACTATTGACAAAATAATGAGGCAACCAACTGAATGGGAGAAGATTTTCGCAAACAGTTCCTCTGATAAGGGGCTAATATCCAAAATATACAAGGAACTCATGAAACTCAACAACAAAAAAACAAACAACCCAATTGAAAAATGGACAGAGGACCTGAAGAGACATTTCTCCAAAGAGGATATACAAATGGCAAATAGACATATGAAAAAATGCTCAACATCGCTAATCATCAGAGAAATGCAAATGAAAACCACAATGAGATATCACCTCACCCCAGTCAGAATGGCTTTCATCAACAAGACAAATAGTAACAAGTGTTGGAGAGGCTGTGGAGAAAAAGGAACCCTCATACACTGTTGGTGGGCATGCAGACTGGTGCAGTCGCTGCGTAAGGCAGTGTGGAGGTTCCTCAAAAAATTACGAATAGAATTACCATATGACCCAGCAATCCCTCTCCTGGGTATCTACCCCAAAAATATAAAAGCATTTCTCTATAGAGACACGTGTACTCCAATGTTCATTGCAGCTTTGTTTACGGTGGCCAAGACATGGAAACAACCAAAATGTCCTTCGATAGATGAATGGATAAAGAAGTTGTGGTACATATACACAATGGAATACTATTCGGCGTTAAGGAAAGATGATATAGGAGCATTTGTGACAACATGGATGGATCTTGAGAGTATAATGCTAAGTGAAATAAGTCAGACAGAAAAAGCAGAGAACCCTATGATTTCACTGATATGTGATATATAAATCAAAAAGAACAAGACAAACAAATGAGAAACAAAAACTCATAGACACAGACAATAATTTAGTGGTTACCAGAGGGTAAGGGGGTGGGGGTGGGTGATGAGGGTAAAGGGGATCAAATATATGGTGATGGAAGGAGAACTGACTCTGGGTGGTGAACACACAATGGGATTTATAGACGATGTAATACAGAATTGTACACCTGAAATCTATGTAAATTTACTAACAATTGTCACCCCAATAAATTTAATTTAAAAAAAAAGAAGGTAAAAACATACAATGGAGGAAAGACAGCCTCTTCAATAAATGGTACTGGCAGAATTGGATAGCTACGTGCAAAAGAATGAAACTGGACTGCTATCTGTCACCATGTACCAAAATTAATTCAAAATGGATCAAAGACTTAAGCATAAGACCTGACACAATAAACTGCATTGAAGAAAACAAAGGTACTAAACTTATGGACCTTGGGTTCAAAGAGCATTGTATGAATTTGACTCCAAAGGCAATGGGAGTAAAAACTAAAATAAACGAATGGGATTATATGAAACTGAAAAGCTTCTGCACAGCAAAAGAAACTATTGACAAAATAATGAGGCGACCAACTGAATGGGAGAAGATTTTTGCAAACAGTGCCTCTGATAAGGGGCAGACAGAAAATAGAAGAAAATAAACAAACAGAAAATAAAGAAAATAAAGAAATATCAGCTGAAAATGACACATTAGATGAAAAGAACATAATTGACATTTATAGAGCACTTCATCCTAGAACCTCAGACTATATATATATTTTTTTCTAGAGTATGTGGAACATTTTCAAAGATAGGCCACATATTGAGACATAAAATCAGCCTCAGCAAATTTAAGAAGATTGAAGTCACACCAAGCATATTCTCTGATCACAAGGCTTTGAAATTGGATATCAACTGCAAAAAGAAAGCAGGGAAAACCATAAATATGTGGAGGTTAAACAACATATTTTAAAGAACGACCTGGTCAAAGAAGAAATAAGAGGAGAGATCAAAAGATAAATAGAAACAAATGAGAATGAAAGTACATCCTACCAAAATTGGGAGGATGCAGCAAAAGCAGTTTTAAGAAGGAAATTAATACCATTACAGGCCTATCTCAAGAAACAAGAAAAATCCCAGATGAATAACCACACGTTACAACTTAAAAAACTAGAAAAAGGAGAACAAATGAAACCCAAGGTCAGCAGAAGAAAGGAAATAATAAGAATCAGAGCAGAACTAAATGAAATAGAGAACAAAAAGACAATAGAAAAAATTAGTGACAAAGAGCTGGTTCTTTGAAAACAATAACATTGACAAACCGTTGGCTAGACTCATTAAGATAAAAGAGAAAAGACACTAATAAACAAAATCAGAAATGAAAAAGGGGAAGTTATCACGGACGCCACAGAAATACAAAGGATCATGCAAGAATACTATGAAGGACTATATGCCACCAAATTCAGCAACCTAGAAGAAATGGACAAGTTCTTAGAAACATAGACTTCCTAGGCTGAATCACGAAAAATTGGAAAATCTAAACAGACCAATCGCCCATAGGGAAACGGAACAAGTCATCCAAAACCTTCCCAAAAGCAAAAGTCCGGGAACAAATGATTTCATTAGTGAATTCTACCAAACCTTCAAACAGGATCTAATACCAATCCTGCTCAAACTCTTCCAAAAAATTGAAGAAGAGACAATCTTCCCTAACTCACTTTATGAGGCCAACATTACCCTGATACCAAAAACTGGTAAGGACAATACACACACAAAAAACTACAGACCAATATCTCTGATGAATACAGATGCAAAAATCCTAACTAAAATTCTAGCAAATAGAATGCAACAATGCATTAAAAAGATTATTCATCACGACCAAGTGGGGTTCATCCCAGGGGCATAAGGATGGTTCAACATACACAAATCCATCAATGTGATACATCACAGAAACAAAATAAAGCACAAAAATCATATTATTATATCAATTGATGCAGAAAAAGCATTTGACTAGATACAACATTCATTTATGATTAAAACATTTAATAAAACATGTATAGAAGGAAAATACCTGAACATAATAAAGGCCATATATGACAAACCTTCAGCTAATCGCATAATTAACAATGAAAAACTGAAGCCCTTTGCTTTACATTCAGGAACACGGCAGGGCTGTCCCCTATCACCTCTGCTTTTCAACATAGTGTTGGAGTCCTCCCCAGAGCAATCTGGCAAGAGGAAAAATAAAAGGCATCCAAATTGGGAATGAAGAAGTTAAACTGTCACTCTTTGTATATGACATGATACTACATACAGAAAACCCTAAGACTCCACCGAAAAGCTATTAGGAACAATCAGCAAACACAGTAAAGTTGCCTGCTACAAAATCAATGTACAAAAGTCCATTGCATTCTTATATACCTCCAATGAAATCTCAGAAAAAGAAATTTTAAAAATTCCTTTTGCAATTGCAGCAAAAAGAATAAAATACCTAGGAATAAACTTAACCAAGGATGTGAAATTACAATTACAATTTGATGCTGACAATGAAAATTATGTGTTTTCTTTAGACATGGTATTTTAACTAACTGAAATAAGGCAGCAAGTAGTTCCAAATGGATTTCAAAAGTGTGTTGCCTTAACTTTCTAGATTTGTATGGTTTTATGAAAATTTCCTTGGGGCCTGGATTAAATGTCCTAACTTTAGAGCTGAGCCAGCTCTACACTACCATCAAACACCCCTAATAATGAGGTCAATTTGACATGAAAAACTGATAGTAAAGAGCACTTTATACAACAGTGAAAAACCTATACCCCCTAGTATTATAGTGAAGCCCACAGATGTCCGATGAGAGTTGAGGAGGGGCACAGGAGATCCATGCAAGGTGGACTCTTCCCATTTGAACTGGACATTGGTGTGAGCCAGTGTTTCTAAGCTGTGTTTGGCAGAATGCTTGCTTCACAGAATCCTAATAGGAATGATGTTAAAAATAAATAAGAAGCGCTCTGTGGTAAGATAAATTTCAGATTCTCTGAGCTGAACAAAGCCAAAGGGTTATCTTATTGTAGGAATTCTCAGTGGTTTAAATTTGCTAAACTAATTTGAAAATATCCGAGGGCAGAGGGAGAACATGGCACAGAACACTTCCCAAACTTTTCGGAACATGGAAAGTGTTTCTGAGAAACAGTTCAAGGCATTAGAGTTCTGGGTTCCCCTTAGAAAGACTCCTGTCTTGCCCTGGGGGCATCATTGGAGGGGAAGTGTGGTGAGCAGGACAATGTGTGGCCCACAGGGTCATAGATCCTGTTGAAGCCTCAGTGGTCTAGGGCCCTCTGGACACCTGGGCTGGCACCTGAGGAACCATTACTTTCCCCTTTGCTCATGGTGCTCCTTCATGAAGTTCAGACAACAATCCACAGTGATTAGACAGGAGAACGCACAAGCTGCAGCTCCAAAATATCTGGTTTATTTGCTCATGTTCTTTGAAGTTCTGTTTTCCCTTGAGAAATCAGAAAACCAATGCCAAATGTCTATTTACACTGTGAAAAGAAAGTAGTTAAGACCCATGCATTTGTCCCCAAGTAACTCTGAATCTGCTGGGCTTTGAATGGGATAGTCCCCTGGGATCCAAGAATGCTGGAAACCTGCCTTGCCAATCACCTTCTCACTGCCCTCCCTCAGAGGTTCTGGAGACTGTTATGTACCTAAGGAACAAGAACGTGCTTGATGCTATCGCTGTATTGACAGCTATTTGACTGTTGAGCTCTGGTAAAGACTTGAGGTCTAAGTGGAACTTCTAGCTCTGTTTTCTTTCACAGATTTAAGTCCCAGTATCTACCACTGTCCAGCCACCAGAAGAAGTTGGGTGAGGGGTGGGCAATAGGATGGCTGGAAACTAAGGTTGGCTCAGTGTACTCACCAGCTGCCAACTTGGAGAAGCTGGAAAAGAAAGAAAGAAGGCTGACAGGTCAGCATCAAGCCTATAAGAAATAGGCCCTGGGAACAAGCCCCATCCCATCTGATGTAATAACTAAGAGGCTGATTGTCTTAGTTCCTGTCGGCTCCTAGAACACAGTACCACACACTGGATAGCTTTAAACAGCAAACATTTCTTACGATTCTGGGTGCTGGAAGTCTGACATCAGGGTGCCAGAATGGTCAGGATCTCATGAGAACCCTCTTCTGGGCCACAGACTGCTGACTTCTTGCTGTGTCCTCACATGTAGTAGGAACAGGCAACTTTCTTGGGCCTCATTTATAAGGGAATTAATCTTATTTCTGAGAGATCTGCCTTCATGACCTAATCACCTTCCAAAGGCCCCTCCTCCTAATAGCATCACATTGGGCATTAGGATAGCAACATATGAGTGGGGAGGATACAAATATTCAGACCATAGCACAGATGGGCTTCTGGTAATGAAGAAGCAGAGAAGTAGGAGTCAGCATGTTTGACTCTGGACATAGCCTGCTTGATTGGATGACTTATGGAGACCAGACTCCACCCTTTGCTTCCCCTTTTCATGCAAGCACCTGAAGACCTAGTAAGGGCAAGCCATGTCCGTACGGTGACTACAACATCACATTGCTCACCAGGTCCCATCTGCCTGGAGGAGGGGCCCTGGACCATAATCCTGTTTGGGGCCAAGACTGGGAGCTGAGAGGAGAGGGGGCCAGTGCCACCTTCTTTGCCCACTGAATGCCTCCACGGAGATATGCCTCCCATCCTTTAAAGGAGCTGAGAGTGCAGTTTGATTGACCCCAGTACATGGGTCAGAGAAGGGTGGTGGGAGCTGTTTCCCTCGCTCTTCTTGCTCTGGGTAACATGATCCCCACCTGAGAGCTGGTTTTCCGTTTCTGAGCCTGTTGATTCTGATCCTGGCCCTAGGATCCTAGACTCTACTGAACAGCATTCTGAAAGGTCAGCTGGCATACGTATGCACCCTCAGGTATGTTGAGACTGCCCCGGAGATACAGAGTTCTACTTTTTTTTAAAATTCTTTTCCTATTAAGAAATGTTTCCTTATATATAACCTCCTGCTTTTGTACTGTTCTTTGTGGAGACAAAAAAACAGCTGTTTTCCGTGGATGAGTCTAACAGGTGTTATGTGTGGATGAGTCTTCTGTACACTTAAAAATTCTTGATTTTACTTCATCTAGGCTTAATCTCTTTTCCAAAGTCCAGTCTTAATCTCTTTTCATAAGTCTTGTTTTCCTTTTTTTTCACCATTTTGTGAGTGTCCCCCAAAAAAAGTTTTTTTAAATTTGTTAATCATTAGAATCATCTGGAGACCTTTCTAAACATTAAAGAACACATCTCTCTCTAGACCTTCTGCATAAGAATTATATGGGCAGGGGTGGTTTATAGCTTGGGCAGGAATTACCATTCTTAAACAGGACAAATAAATTATTGGGATCTTTATGAAGGGTGTACCCAGCATACAGTTCTCCCTTTCTCAGGGAATGGCACCCACTCTTCAGAGGTGGGTCCCTGGTATGTACGTTAGCATTAGCCTCATGGATGGACAGACTTCTGGTCCAAACAAGACCAGAGTATTTTTCCCAGAGTTTGGAGATGAAACTTAGGGATCAGAGGTTACTCTCTGAATGTGAACAGAAGTATGACCTGGACAAAAGGGTGACACCAAATTATGACCTGAAGATAAAGAGTAGATAAAGATGGCCTTCAGAGAAGAAGTAGAATAAAGCAGATGCTCTCTGAGAGGTTCAAGAGATAAAAAGCAAGCATTCCAGTGGCTCTCTAGGCAGTGGGTGAGTCCCTGCATTCCTGCCCTGGAGTTTCATGAAACAGTCCATGTCCCATGTGGTAGAAGTTCTCCTTTGGCCTAACCTAGCTAAAGGAGATTTTCATTAGCAACCACGAAAGGGACCTAACCAAATACAGAACTATCACCTGCACCGAAACACCTGATAAGCTCACAGCTTAGGTGTCCTGTCCCTGTTGACTCACTATGGAACGCTCTAGTTTGCTTTCTTGAGAGGACACATGCTTTCTTGACTTCTAAATAGTATTTCATCAACAACAACTGACTACACAATACTAATATACTCCAAACTCTGAATGAGTACTGAATGGTCTTCCATGGAAAAATCTTTCCAATTCTTTCAATAGGGAAAAACAAAACAAAACAAAAACCTCACTAATGTTTACTAACTGATGCGTTCACTGAACAATCTGTAAAGTCAATACTATTATTGACTCATTTTACATGTGAGGAAACTGTGGCAAAGGGAAGGGAAATAACTTTCCTTAGGTCACAGAGTTTGTAAAAGTGAGGCTAAGATTTAGACCCAGAAGTCACTGTGCAGTCCAACATTTCAACCATTTTGCTATTTTGGGTGAAACCAAAGCTCATTGGTTGAAAGCAAAACTCTGGATGCTACTTGAGAAGTAATGTGTGAATATTGTTTCTTAACCATGAGAGCACTCCAGTTAGGAATCTACAGAAAGAAGCAAGGAAGGAAGGTTAGAGGACTCTGGCAGTTTCCATAGATGAGTCAGGATGAATTATAGGGATGGAGTTACCATCTTACCATTCGTTTCCTCCTTTAAACAGATACCTGATTTTATTCCAATTGCATCCCTTCCCCGAGTGGTCCATGTTCTAGGGTCCATGAAAGGACCATGAAAGGACCTTATCTGTCCAAATTCTATATGGGATACTGGTGACTTCATTTGCCGTTCAAATTCTTTGGTGGAAGACAAACAAGTTTTCGAAAAAAATTCAAGCACCTCCTAGCAAACCGCCGCGGGCCCCGCTTGATGTTATCCGGTTTTGGACTGCTGCTGGTGATGCTGTGGCTGGAGACAGAGTCCCCAGGGTGACATTGGGAGACCAGGTTAACGATGGTGATGCTGGAAGCAGGAATGAGTTCGGCAGTGGCAGTCCTGGACAATGGTCTGTGGTCTGGGACGCTGTACCTGGGGCCCGGCCGGTGATCCAGGGCGCTGTTCCTCTGGTCTGGGCTGTGCTCGGGGCCGGTGTTCAACGGGTCTGGGCCGTGCTCGGGGCCAGTGTTCCACGGGTCTGGGCCGAGCTCGGCGGCGGTGTTCCTCGGGTCTGGGCCGAGCTCGGGGGCGGTGTTCCTCGGGTCTGGGCCGAGCTCGGCGGCGGTGTTCCTCGGGTCTGGGCCGAGCTCGGGGGCGGTGTTCCTCGGGTCTGGGCCGTGCTCGGGGCCAGTGTTCCACGGGTCTGGGCCGAGCTCGGCGGCGGTGTTCCTCGGGTCTGGGCCGAGCTCGGCGGTGGTGTTCCTCGGGTCTGGGCCGTGCTCCGGGGCGGTGTTCCTCGGGTCTGGGCCGAGCTCCGGGGCGGTGTTCCTCGGGTCTGGGCCGAGCTCCGGGGCGGTGTTCCTCGGGTCTGGGCCGAGCTCGGCGGTGGTGTTCCTCGGGTCTGGGCCGAGCTCCGGGGCGGTGTTCCTCGGGTCTGGGCCGTGCTCCGGGGCGGTGTTCCTCGGGTCTGGGCCGAGCTCCGGAGCGGTGTTCCTCGGGTCTGGGCCGAGCTCCGGGGCGGTGTTCCTCGGGTCTGGGCCGAGCTCGGCGGTGGTGTTCCTCAGGTCTGGGCCGTGCTCCGGGGCGTTGTTCCTCGGGTCTGGGCCGAGCTCCGGGGCGGTGTTCCTCGGGTCTGGGCCGAGCTCGGGGGCGGTGTTCCTCGGGTCTGGGCCGAGCTCGGCGGCGGTGTTCCTCGGGTCTGGGCCGTGCTCCGGGGCGGTGTTCCTCGGGTCTGGGCCGTGATCGGCGGAGGTGTTCCTCGGGTCTGGGACGAGCTCGGGGGCGGTGTTCCTCGGGTCTGGGCCGTTCTCGGCGGAGGTGTTCCTCGGGTCTGGGCCGTTCTCGGCGGTGGTGTTCCTCGGGTCTGGGCCGAGCTCGGCGGCGGTGTTCCTCGGGTCTGGGCCGTTCTCGGCGGCGGTGTTCCTCGGGTCTGGGCCGTTCTCGGCGGCGGTGTTCCTCGGGTCTGGGCCGAGCTCGGCGGCGGTGTTCCTCGGGTCTGGGCCGTTCTCGGCGGAGGTGTTCCTCGGGTCTGGGCCGAGTTCGGCGGCGGTGTTCCTCGGGTCTGGGCCGAGCTCGGCGGCGGTGTTCCTCGGGTCTGGGCCGTTCTCGGCGGCGGTGTTCCTCGGGTCTGGGCCGAGCTCGGCGGCGGTGTTCCTCGGGTCTGGGCCGTTCTCGGCGGAGGTGTTCCTCGGGTCTGGGCCGAGCTCGGCGGCGGTGTTCCTCGGGTCTGGGCCGAGCTCGGCGGAGGTGTTCCTCGGGTCTGGGCCGTTCTCGGCGGCGGTGTTCCTCGGGTCTGGGCCGAGCTCGGCGGCGGTGTTCCTCGGGTCTGGGCCGTTCTCGGCGGAGGTGTTCCTCGGGTCTGGGCCGAGCTCGGCGGCGGTGTTCCTCGGGTCTGGGCCGAGCTCGGCGGCGGTGTTCCTCGGGTCTGGGCCGTTCTCGGCGGAGGTGTTCCTCGGGTCTGGGCCGTTCTCGGCGGAGGTGTTCCTCGGGTCTGGGCCGAGCTCGGCGGCGGTGTTCCTCGGGTCTGGGCCGAGCTCGGCGGCGGTGTTCCTCGGGTCTGGGCCGTGCTCGGCGGCGGTGTTCCTCGGGTCTGGGCCGTTCTCGGCGGCGGTGTTCCTCGGGTCTGGGCCGAGCTCGGCGGCGGTGTTCCTCGGGTCTGGGCCGTTCTCGGCGGCGGTGTTCCTCGGGTCTGGGCCGAGCTCGGCGGAGGTGTTCCTCAGGTCTGGGCCGTGCTCCGGGGCGTTGTTCCTCGGGTCTGGGCCGAGCTCCGGGGCGGTGTTCCTCGGGTCTAGGCCGAGCTCCGGGGCGGTGTTCCTCGGGTCTGGGCCGAGCTCGGCGGAGGTGTTCCTCAGGTCTGGGCCGTGCTCCGGGGCGTTGTTCCTCGGGTCTGGGCCGAGCTCCGGGGCGGTGTTCCTCGGGTCTGGGCCGAGCTCGGCGGAGGTGTTCCTCAGGTCTGGGCCGTGCTCCGGGGCGTTGTTCCTCGGGTCTGGGCCGAGCTCCGGGGCGGTGTTCCTCGGGTCTGGGCCGAGCTCCGGGGCGGTGTTCCTCGTGTCTGGGCCGAGCTCCGGGGCGGTGTTCCTCGGGTCTGGGCCGTGCTCGGCGGTGGTGTTCCTCGGGTCTGGGCCGTGCTCGGCGGTGGTGTTCCTCGGGTCTGGGCCTTTCTCGGCGGAGGTGTTCCTCGGATCTGGGCCTTTCTCGGCGGAGGTGTTCCTCGGGTCTGGGCCTTTCTCGGCGGAGGTGTTCCTCGGGTCTGGGCCGTGCTCCGGGGCGGTGTTCCTCGTGTCTGGGCCGAGCTCCGGGGCGGTGTTCCACGGGTCTGGGTCGTGCTCCGGGGCGATGTTCCTCGGGTCTGGGCCGAGCTCCGGGGCGGTGTTCCTCGGGTCTGGGCCGTGCTCCGGGGCGGTGTTCCTCGGGTCTGGGCCGTGCTCCGGGGCGGTGTTCCACGGGTCTGGGCCGTGCTCGGCGGCGGTGTACCTCGGGTCTGGGCCGTGATCGGCGGAGGTGTTCCTCGGGTCTGGGCCGTGCTCCGGGGCGGTGTTCCTCGGGTCTGGGCCGTGCTCCGGGGCGGTGTTCCTCGGGTCTGGGCCGTGCTCGGCGGTGGTGTTCCTCAGGTCTGGGCCGTGCTCCGGGGCGGTGTTCCTCGGGTCTGGGCCGTGCTCGGCGGTGGTGTTCCTCAGGTCTGGGCCGTGCTCCGGGGCGGTGTTCCTCGGGTCTGGGCCGTGCTCCGGGGCGGTGTTCCACGGGTCTGGGCCGTGCTCGGCGGCGGTGTACCTCGGGTCTGGGCCGTGATCGGCGGAGGTGTTCCTCGGGTCTGGGCCGTGCTCCGGGGCGGTGTTCCTCGGGTCTGGGCCGTGCTCCGGGGCGGTGTTCCTCGGGTCTGGGCCGTGCTCGGCGGTGGTGTTCCTCAGGTCTGGGCCGTGCTCCGGGGCGGTGTTCCTCGGGTCTGGGCCGAGCTCCGGGGCGGTGTTCCTCGGGTCTGGGCCGAGCTCCGGGGCGGTGTTTCTCGGGTCTGGGCCGTGCTCGGGGGCGGTGTTCCTCGTGTCTGGGCCGTGCTCCGGAGCGGTGTTCCTCGGGCCTGGGCCGTGATCGGCGGCGGTGTTCCACGGGTCTGGGCCGAGCTCGGGGGCGGTGTTCCTCGGGCCTGGGCTGTGCTCCGGAGCGGTGTTCCTGGGGCCCGGTTTGTGGTCGGAAGCGGTGTTCCTGGGGCCTGGGCTCTGCTCCGGAGCGGTGTTCCTGGGGCCTGGGCTGTGCTCGGCAGCGGTGTTTCTCGGGTCTGGGTGGTGCTCGGGGGCCGTGTGCCTGGGGCCTGGGCTGTGCTCAGCGGTGGTGTTCCTCGGGTCTGGGCCGTGCTCCGGAGGGGTGTTCCTCGGGCCTGGGCCGAGCTCCGGAGCGGTGTTCCTGGGGCCCGGTTTGTGCTCGGGAGCGGTGTTCCTGGGGCCTGGGCTCTGCTCCGGAGCGGTGTTCCTGGGGCCTCGGCTGTGCTCGGCAGCGGTGTTTCTCGGGTCTGGGCGGTGCTCGGGGGCCGTGTGCCTGGGGCCTGGGCTGTGCTCAGCGGTGGTGTTCCTCGGGTCTGGGCCGTGCTCCGGAGGGGTGTTCCTCGGGCCTGGGCCGTGCTCCGGGGCGGTGTTCCTGGGGCCTGGGCCGTGCTCGGCGGCGGTGTTCCTGGGGCCCGGCCTGTGCTCGGCGGTGGTGTTCCTGGGGCCTGGGCTGTGCTCTGCGGCGGGGTTCCTGGGGCCTGGGCTGTGCTTGCGAGTGGAGGGTTCGGCAGTGATGGTCCTGGAGCCCCAGCAGTGCTTGCGAATGGAGGGCTCAAGAGAGGTGTTCCTGGAGCCCCAGTTGGCCTCTGAGGTGGCGGTCTTTGATCCCACGTTGGAAGGGGAGGTGGTTGTCCTGGATTTCAAAACGGTGGTACTGTACTTCAGGATGGCTCTAAGACCTGCACACTCTTGGGCCTTCTCCCCTGGCTCACGCATAGGCTGCTCTTCTGCCTGATGGAAAATGGAGCACTGTGATTGAACCTTCTGGGCTGGGGAGGGACTGCGGCTCTGGAACTCAGGAGGATGGGGTTTTGGTTTGTGGCTGTGTAGCATGCGGTATGTGGCGATGGTATTATTATTGTAGGTTTTACTTGACCACGTGGCGTAGATGTGTTCCCTGTGAATGCCCAGATTCTCCATCTGTTGTATGACCCAGGGGTCTAGGGCCTCACTGGGTGGCTGGACGTAGGGTTTTAGTTCTTCTTCACCCATGTTGAGCCACGGATCTGGCATGATGGTCGTCAGGTTTTCTCTCTGCTCTGGGATGACAGTCAGCAGTTTTCTGATTAAGCGTTGCACCTCAATGGATAGATAACGAGGTGCAACATACCGCCCTCTGAGTACCTTATTCTTCATCTTTTCCCACTTCTTTCCCTTGAAAGGCAGGGTGTCTGTAAGCATTTCATAAAGTAGTACTCCCAGGCTCCAGATGTCCGCAGCACAGCCATCGTACGGTTTGCCCAGGAACACTTCTGGGGCCATATAAGGGAGGGTGCCGCAAAACGTGCTGAGTTCACCCACGTTGAAAGACGCGCCTAGCCCAAAGTCTATAAGTTTGACGTTCAGGTGGGCGTCTATCAGCACGTTTTCCGGCTTCAGGTCCCTGTGAGCAACCCCCTTGCCATGGCAGTAGTTCACCGCTGACACGAGCTGCCTGAACACTCCACGGGCTGTGTCCTCCGACATGCGGCCATGCTCCTCGATGTAGTCCAGGATGTTCCCTCCGGGCACCAGCTCCATGACTATGAAGAGGTATTCCGGCGAGGCGACCACGTGGAATAGCTCGACGATGTTAGGATGGTGCAAGTCTGCCATGCAGAGGACTTCTTCCCGGAGAGAGAGGTGCGTTCTGTCGGCGACCCGTTGCTCCAGGACTTTCACAGCCACCATCGTCTTTGTGAGGATGTGCTTGCCGAGCACGACCTGGCCATAGGAGCCCTCTCCGATGATTTCCTGGAGTTCGTAATGGGCACTGACGGGCTCCTGGTCGACAGGGATGTCTCTAAAGTCACGTGACATGGTGACTCGGTAACTAGCTCACTGATGATCCTGTGCCCTCCAAGTGAGCTAGTAAGTAATAATAAGTATACTGACTGCGATGACTAAGTATACTATCAACAATATTACTGTGCTATTAAACAGTAATAACTACAGTAACTACTCTGATGTTATGTATTAACTGTCAATATTACAAACTGTGCTAATAAACAATACCACGGTAAAAGGTCCAAGTCCAACAGGTCACCACAAATCAGCTTCCTGGGCTATAACGGACAGAAAGCTCAGCCCAGCCAGGGCCCTATATAGCAGCTTTGGGTCATTCCCTCACACTGGTGCTTTATGAGGTCAGAGCCAGAAACTGACCATATATGGCTAAGGAGAAACTTCACTGGTTTTCTCAGTGTGGGGTTTCAAGACCCCTTTACTCTGAAAAAAAGGGGGGGTCCCAAAGAATTTTTTTGTTTATGTGGCATATTAAAGACTGATATTTACTTTATTAGAATTGAAGGTCTGTATAGGATGCTTAAAAAAAAAAGGGGGGGGGTGTATCAGAATGTTTTTCCAGGGGTGGATAGTGCTGCATTTTGAAAGCCCCTAAGATGATTTGTTTCCACTCCCTCAGCCCAGAAATGGTGCTGCCCCTTGAGAAGCATTACTTCGGTATATAATAAAGTAACTTATTATGTAAAATGCTCATTTAAAAGGTATCTACAAGCAATTGTTCTTTATAACCACCTTGTGCTTATTAATACCTAGCTTAGCTGAGTAGTTCCCTGAGAAAATACTTTCATGTGTGTATTCATTTTCCATACCTTCAGGTTTTTTGTTTGTTGGTTGGTTTTGTTTTTAAATAAATGGAACCTTGTTAAAAGTAAAAAATAAATTTTAAATAAATAAACAAATTCCTAGGATGTGGACACTGCTTTTTCATTGTCCTTTGGCTACTCTCCAGTAAGGCTGAGCTTTCTGTTTAATGATGCCTCTTCCACTAGCCATCCTGCCCATGGGATGACCAGCAGAACAACAAGTCAGGTGGGAGGTTAATAAGTGGGACAGGAAACAAGTTTCCGTATCCAAATAAGTGTAGGGAATTTCTTAACAGAATAGGTATTGCAGGACTTTCCAGAATCTTTCATACGGTAATATAAATTATGACTCTAAAAGAAGGGAGGCATAATGACCACTCAGTGTCCTTACTATTGTGGGGGAGGGGGGTCTTGTTTCCATGTTATATTATTTTAGCAACACTGAAGAGACCAATATAGCCACGGCCCACCAATGAAATAACTCAGACCTACTGGGCTATCAAAGGTCTCTGTCTGACCTTTAAAATTATATGGCTCTAATTTGCATGTTCCTCTGAACTAGAGTTGTGATGTATTTAAATGTCATGGTTTACATATATATATATTCTACTTTTTGTTTGTTTTCTTCAGAGTTCTTACTGCTCCTTCCTTCCTTTCTTCCTTCCTTCCTTCTTTCCTCCTCTTCCTCCCTCCTTCCATCCTTTTTTTCCTTCCTTCCTCTCTTCCTTCTCAGCCTTCACCTTCTCCCCCTTCTGTCTCCCTCCCTCTCTCTAGCACTCTCCCACCCTGCCTCCATATTTCTTTTTGTTAATTCATTTATTGTGGATCTCCCCCAACATACACACCATGAAAGAAGGAAGTTTATCTGTCCTTTTCACCATCAAAAGTCCAGGGCCTAGAACATCACCTAGTATAGAATTTAAGCCCTTGAAAGATATTTAGCAATGAAAGAAATGTCCCTTGTTGATTGTGCAAAATTTAAATAAATGAGGATCAGACGTCAGTCCGAAGTGATCTGTTTGTTGAGCTGACCCATTACTTGACTTTTTAAAGAAAATCACCTTGTCATTTAGGGACACAGCATACCAGTGGAGTAAATCTCCTATTGAAACACCAAATAATTCCTAGACAATTTATATTTGTGAAAATAGGGAAATCCGTGAGGCCATGCATGAGGATAAAGCACAAGCTCAGTGAAGTCAGGACCTTGGTAGATAAGCCAGCTGCTCATCTTGTACAGAGAAAGAGGTACCTTTGAATGAAGATGTAAAGCTATGATCACTGGGCCCATGAGCATCATGGGGAATTTCTATTTTGCTTGAATTCCTTTTTCAAGGTTCGAATTGCATTTTGGGGCTTCCTGTAAGATTCCCGACAAGAAATCCCTATTTCTCCTGTTGGTAAGTCATTGAGTATTTGTATTTGTCATTATCACTTAGGACCAAAGACCTAGTCAATCAGTGGATGAAAACACAACATGTGATCGTGTTCATATTCCATCACGTTGCAATAAAACAGATAAGGTTTCAGGGACCGATCCCCCTGCCCTTTCAAAAGATTTCTCCTAACCTGTGGCTGTAATTGACAGCATCTATTCTAGCATCTCAGGAAACTGGCCAAAGTAATTTCTTTTTCTGTCTCTTATTATAATGGCTTGAGTGGTCAGATGCTGAAACATATATGACTTAGATGAAAGAAAATGGCAGCGTTATACTGCAATGCTAGAGAAGCAATTATTGCATGCAAGGACATTTACTAAAAAATGCCTGTCTTAAATGCACCTCGGCAGGAATAATGATGTAAGACCGTCTGCCAGAGTCCACTTCTTTTTAAATATTACCAAAGCAGAGAAAGTTACTGGAGGTCACCAAGGAAGTGTATTTCTAAACAATATCTCCAGGAAATTTTTTCATTCACCTAATAATACATGTATTTTCACTTCTGGGCCTTTTAAGTTTTCTTAACTTTCCTGAATTCTTTAATTGGTACTGTATGGTGCAATTTCTATTTTTAGCACTTAACTCATGACAACTGCAGGGGCGTTACCTGGAGATGGCCAGCTGTGGCCATCAAGGTCAGTCCCCATCGGTCAGAAAATGGGGATGTTTGCTGCTTTGATTTAAAGTTTCATATACAGAAGGAAATCTTATTTCCTTATTTCTCAGTTATTTGGAGATGGGAAAGAATCCTACATACTAACATTTGGTACATTCAAAATCCATGTGTTCTAAACTATGCTCCAGTTTTTATTTAAAAGATTGCAAAAGAAAAAGTAATTTAGCCATTTGAAATTGAGGACTAATAGGACAGGAAAAACTCTGGAACCCAGGTGATACGCATCGCTGATCAGAAGCCTGATGTCTACTGGGTCATGATTTTTGTGAGACATGTCAGAACAAACGTGGCACTTCCTATATTCCCCCAATGCCTTAATGGTTATATTGAAGGTGCCTGCAGATGATTCTGAATTTTGTCTGTCTGATTAAATGAATGAGGGAATGAATGAGGGATGCAGCAAGATAGAAAATGAGGTGTCTTTAAGCTTGAAGGCGTCTACTTCTGTAGCCAGTACCTATCAACAATGAGGCATCATGGAATTGGAAAAAATGCCACTAAGTTATATGTTTGTTGAGAGGATTTTTCTCTACATCAAAGGGGTGAGTTCCATGAAATAAAGACCTATCTGTTTTGCTCACCATATTTTTCTAAAAGCTCAACATGATATTTTTGAATCCATACTTGGTTTTGATCCGTAGTATTCCATTATAAAATTATTCATTATTCAATAGTACCCCCCAATCCTCTACTTCTGAAAATGAACTGGTACCCATTGCAAACTCAGTCTGCTCCCAGGTACTTTGTTGGAATCATCAGCCTCACTTGAAGGAAAGTGATCTGCCATGTCCAGAGTTAGCAGGAATCTGTCAGGAATGAACACCCGTCTCAAATCTTATGGGCCTTATTGGGAAAGGGGGTTACGGAAGATTGTATAGACTTCTGAGGTGAAATTTGGCAATCAATATTTTCAATGACCTTACACGTCAATCCCAACTTTTGGTCTCTCAGATTCTATTTATCTTCAATTGCTCAGCGAAAGCAGACTGGGCAGCAAATGTGTCCACCCAGAAACTGATAAACACTGAGAACCTGAACGAAAGGCAACAATGCACATGAGATAGGAGGCATTGTGCCTCTACTCCAAGAGCTTCTGTCTGCTTGAGGAGACAGATTATTATTCAGACAAATAGGAAAAAAAGTGAAAATAATCACAGGGCAATCTATACATCAAAACGCAGTGTTGTCTTGAAATATTCTTATTATGATAAAACTAATACATGGGCGGCCAGATGCCTCAGTTCGTTAGAGCGTGAGCTCTTAACAATAGTATTGCCGGTTCGATTCCCACGTGGGCCAGTGAGCTGCGCCCTCCACAACTAGATTGAAGGCCACGAGCTGCCGCTGAGCTTTCGGAGGGGTGGCCGGATGGTTCAGCTAGTTAGAGCTGAGCTGTTAACAATAAGGTTGCCGGTTCAAACAATGGGATTGTGGACTGCGCCCCATGCAACTAAAGATTGAAAACATCAACTGGACTTAGAGCTGAGCTGCGCCCTCCACAACTCGATTGAAGGACAACTACTTGGAGCTGAGGGGCCCTGGAGAAACACACTGTTCCCCAATAGTCCCCAATGAAATAAAAAGAAAAAAAAAGAAAAATGAAAGTTCACTTTGACATCAAATTACTTTTGCACACTTATGTAGTATTTAGAAGATGAAAAGAAACTATTAAAAAAAAAAGCTAATACAGAATGGCGACAGCAGGGTGGGCTTCTTGAGTTCTCCTCTACAGCTTACCACAAAGTGAACGTCTACAACCCATCAAAGGACTCTGCTCATCACACAGAACAGCTAAGAGACACATACGAGGATTACTTGAAGGTGGGCAAATTGGCGAGCAGGGGAAGAGGGAAGGGAGCAGAGTGGAGACAAGGCCACATCTGTGGCTTTGGAGATGCAGGGGAATCTCAGGACGGACCAGAGACCCCAAGAGCCAGGAGGTGGGCTCTTTCCCTTCATCCTACAGCTGACCTCTCCCACGGAGAGCAGCATATTCAGCATTTGAGGCAGTAACCTCAGCTAAGCCCTCCAGCTGGGCCCTAGGTCGGACATAGGATGTAAACTCCATACCTGGGCCCGTTTCCCCCTCTCCCAATCCTACCCCTGCCCTTCCAGAAACTTAAGCTGGCCCCTGAACTGAGGAGTAGTGTCAGATTACACAGGAGCACTAGTGCTCAGGATCTTGGAAGAGCCAGCAGCAGCTCTGACCCAGGGAAGAGGCTGGGATGAGTGTGATACTGCCGGGCTGGGGAGAGAAGACCCCTCTACCCCCAACCCCCACATTTACTGGCCTGCCTAGGGCAGGGCAATTATAGCTTCGGAGACACTCCCAGGGATCAGCAGCAGGCAGCAGATGCAGCTCTGGGCTTTCAGCAGCTCAGAAATCTCCCGACAGACAGACAAACAGACAGACACACACACACACACACACACACACACACACACACACGGAGGATGTGCCGTAACACTCAGGAGACCTGGGCACAGGGCTGGTTGTTACTCTCAGTGCACATATGTGCAGGCAAGGGCAGAAACTGCACTGACTTTGTAAAAACTACCATCCAGACACCATGGCCCCACTCATCTAAATCTGCAGTCTCAAGGTCACTCTGGGCACCAGATGACCGGCTCTGCCTGCACAAAATGCGGAGGACTCTTTGTACAGCAGAGGTGATTACTTGGTAGGCTTAAGCCAAGACTGGCACTGCTTTTCTTGTTTTGTTTTGTTTTTATATCTTTGATATTTTTGCCTGTGTTGAGTGTGGGTTATCAGTTGTGTTTACATGTGAATGTATTTCACTTTCTCTTTGTTGTTGTTGTTGTTGTTGTGCTTGGTGATTTGCTTTGTTCTGAAATTGCCCTACACCAGAGCCCAGCTCAAGAGGCACAAGATTCAACACACCTAGAGGCCAACTCCAGACCAAACCAGAGCATTACCGGGTTTGACCTACAAGTGATACACCCAGAGGGAATTCTCTACAGGCACAAGAGCCCATAGAGGCCAAGCTTCATTTAAGCGGTCAACCCTCACGCAGCAGAACATCCTGCTGTGGGCAGAGCCAAGTCTCACAAAGAGTCAGCCTAGGAGTCAATCTCATCTACTCACAGGCTAAAAGCAATTAAAGATCAACTTTAACAGGACAATATACACAACACAAGAGTCACTGTTAGAGCACACGCAGAGGAGAAGAATGAAGTAGTACAAGTCAAATATAAAGGACACATACTACATAAGATAACCCAGCAAGAACTAAGAACTCTAGGGGATCTACCTAATACATCAAAGCAAACACAGAGAGTCAGCCAGAATGGGGAAACAAAGAAACTTGTCCCAAATAAAAGAACAGAAGAAACCTCCAGAATTGGAACCAAATGAAACAGAGGTAACCAACCTATCAGAGACAGAGTTCAGAATGTTCTGATGATAAGAATGTTTAAGGAGCTTAGTGACAATATAAAGAAGGATAGAGAAATCGTAATGAACAACCAGTTAGAACAAAAGAACACAATTACTGAAATAAAGAACTCGCTTGAAGGAATTACCAGCAGGTTAGATGAAGCAGAGGATCGAATCAGCGACTTAGAAGACAAGTTAGCAGAGATCACCCAAACAGAACAACAGAAAGAAAAAAGAATAAAAAACAATGAAGATGGTTTAAGAGACCTCTGGGATAACATCAAGTGCAACAACATGCGCATCATAGGAATACCAGAAGGCGAAGAGAGGGGGCAAGGGATAAAATATATATTTGAAGTAATAATGTCCAAAAACTTTTCTATCCTGGTGAAGGAAACCAACATACAAGCCCAGGAAGTGCAGAGAGTTCCAACCAGGATAAACCCAACCAGGTCCACACCAAGACACATTATAGTTAAAAAGGCAAAGGTTAAAGACAAAGAGAGAATCCTAAAAGCAGCAAGAGAAAGACAGAGGGTTACATACAAGGGAACTCCCATAAGACTATCAAATGACTTTTCTACGGAAACATTGAAGGCCAGGAGGGAGTGGCAGGAGATACTCAAAGTGATGGAAAACAAAGGCCTACAACCTAGATTGCTTTATCCAGCAAGGCTATCAATTAAAATTGAAGGAGAGATAAAGAGCTTCCCAGAAAAGAATAAGCTAAAGGAATTTATTACCACAAAGCCAGCATTGCAAGAAATATTAAAAGGGCTTCTGTACAGAGAAGAAATATGAAAACAATCTAACTGCAAATTTTAAAAATAACAATAACTAAGTACCTATCAATAATCACTTTAAATGTAAATAGATTAAATGCTCCAATCAAGAGACACAGGGTGCTGATTGGATAAGAAAGCAAGACCCTTGTATATGCTGTATACAAGAGACTCACCTCAGATCAAAAGACACACACAAGCTGAAAATGAAGGGTTGGAGTAAGATATTTCAGACAAATGGAAACGAGAAAAAAGCTGGAGTTGCAATACTTATATCTGACAAAATAGACTTCAAAATGTAGAATATAGTAAAAGACAAAGATGGGCATTATATAATAATAAAGGGATCGATCCAACAAGAGGACATAACCCTGGTAAACATCTATGCACCCAACATAGGAGCACCTAAATATATAAAACAGATACTGACTGACATAAAGACAGAGATCAACAGTAACACTATCATAGTAGGGGACTTCAACAAACCTCTGACAACTAGGGACAGGTCTTCCAGACAGAAAATCAATATAGAAACTACAGCCTTAAATGACACATTGGACCACTTAGATTTAATTGATATTTTCAGAGCATTTCACCCCAAAGGTACAGAATACACGTTCTTCTCAAGCGCACATGGAACATTTTCCAAGATAGACTATATGTTAGGCCACAAAACAAGTCTTGATAAACTTAAGAAAATTGAAATCATACCAAGGCTCTTCTCTGACCACACTGCTGTGAAAATAGAAATGAACTACAGGAAAAAAACTGGAAGACACACCAATTCATGGAGGCTGAATAACATGTTACTAAATAACGAATGGGTCAACCATGAGATCAAAGAAGAAATCAAAAGATATCTCGAGACAAACGAAAATGAAAACACAACGACTCAAAATCTATTGGATGCCGCGAAAGCAGTCCTAAGAGGGAAATTCATAGCATTGCCGGCCTACCTAAAGAAACAAGAAAAATCAGTAATCCACAGTTTCTCTTCACACTTAAGGGATCTGGATAAAGAACAGCAAAATAAGCCCAAAGGGAGTACAAGGAAGGAGATAATAAAGATCAGAGCAGAAATACATGAAATAGAGACCAGAAAAACAATATAAAAGATCAACAAATCCACGAGTTGGTTTTTAGAGAAGATAAACAAAATTGGCAAACCTTTAGCAAGAGTCACACACAAAAAAAAGGCAGAGAGAGAGAGAGAAAGAGAAAGAGAAAAAGAGAAAAAGAGAAAGAGAGAGAAAGAGGACCCAAATTAATAAAATCAGAAATGAAAGAGAAGTGACAACAGACACTGCAGAAATACAAAAAAGAAAAATTAAGGAATTACTATGAGCAACTATATATCAAGAAATTTGACAATCTGGAAGAAATGGACAATTTTCTAGAAGCAGACAACCTCCAAAGGCTAACTCAAAAAGAAACGGGAAAAAGCAACTTAAGAGTTGGAAAAAAATGGCGGCGTGAGGTGAGCCTCTGTAACGCTCCCCTGGAATTTACAACGAATCAGACAACAATAACTCCACAAAGGACTCCTTGCACAGCGGACAGGCAAGACGAAGAGGCCCACTACTGAATTCACCTCCAGGTGGGTGAATCGCGCGAGCGGGGGAGGAGGGAGAGGAGAAGTGCGGAGACGGAGCCACGCGGGCGCAGGACACAGACCTAGCTCAGTGCTCGGAGCCCGCTGCTCCCGGATCTTCCGCAGCTGCGGGAGAGGGAAGGACTCCGACTGCTAGGGCTCCGCTTACGGCCCACAGGGCTGAGGGGGCAGCATATAGCATGGCTGAACCCAACGCTCGCTCACAGCAGACCTAGGAGCAAAGACTAAGGGAAGAGGGCTGAAATCCGTGGTTTAAGCCCTCACTGCCGAGCGGAGAACGGAAGCCTTAGGCATGGAGACTAGCCGCCCCCTCCCTACCCTCCAGAGCTTGCCCCGCCCCCACCTGCCCGGTACTAGAAGCGATAAAGGAGCAGTGTCGGATCAAAGGACAGAATATTTGCTGCTCTGAGAACTGTGGACCGCAGACACAGATTCGCAGCTCAACTAGTTCCGGCAAAGGGGAGGGAGCTGTGGAAGCAGGACTGGCTGTGGTGGTGGTCGCCGCCATTGCTCTGGGCCACCTCTCACAACTCACCCCGCCCCTGACCCACCTATCTGGGCGGATACCTGCAGGAGTAAACAGAACTGCTGAAACATACGGGCTCTGAATCTGGTGCAGAAAGAGCTTTGGAACTTCAAAAGCTCTTCACATACCCATCAACCTGTTGCAGAAGCCACTCCTGTAGATGTCTAGGAAGAGAAATAGTAAATCAGTGATTGCCATGAATAACCAAGGCAACAATATAGTTCAGAAAGAAAGTGAAAAGTCTCCAGAAAAGGAACTTAGAGATATGGACCTTTGTGATTTAAATGACAGAGAATTCAAGATCGCAATTCTGAAAAAACTGAACGAGATGCAAGAAAACACAGAAAGGCAGTTTAATGAACTCAGAAACACAATCAAAGAACACCATGAGCATTTTACAAAAGAGATTGAAATTTTGAAAAAGAACCAAATAGAATTTCTGGAGATTAAGAACTCAATAGAAGAAATTAACAATAAAATATCCAGCTTAGGTAGTAGAGTTGACCAGATGGAGGAAAGAATCAGTGACATCGAAGATAGGAACCTGGAATTTACACAGATGGAAGAAGAAAGAGACTTGAGACTTAAAAGAAATGAAAGAACTCTACAAGAACTGTCTGACTCCATCAGAAAGAGCAATATAAGAATAATGGGCATACCAGAAGGAGAAGAAAGAGGGAAGGGAACAGAGAATATATTCAAACAAATCGTCGATGAGAACTTCCCAAACTTGTGGAAAGAACTGGATCCTCAAATCCAAGAAGCAAATAGAACACCTAATTACCTCAATCCCAACAGGCCTTCACCAAGGCACATTGTATTGAAGCTGTCTAAAATCAATGACAAAGAAAGAATCCTCAAGGCAGCCAGGGAAAAGAAGACGTTAACTTACAAAGGAAAGCCCATTAGATTAACATCAGATTTTTCAGCAGAAACTCTACAAGCTAGGAGGGAATGGAACCATATATTCAAACTATTGAAAGAGAGAAATCATGAGCCAAGAATAATATATCCAGCAAAGATCTCCTTTAGATATGAAGGAGGAATAAAGACCTTTCCAGACATACAGAAGCTGAGGGAATTTTCTAATACACGACCTGCACTACAAGAAATATTAAAAGAGGCTATTCGACCACCATCAACAAGGACAATTTGTGGCAACTGAAACATAAAAAGGGGGAGAGTAAAGGCCTGAACCGCAATATGGGAATGGAGAAAGTAAGCGTGCTGAAGAAAATGGAATACTCTAAATATCAAACTTTCTTTTACATAATCTTAAGGGTAACCAATCAAAAATATCCAGAACTGAAATATATACTGTAATAAAAGAAGAAACAGAGGGAAACATCATAGAATACCACCACACAGAAATAACAGACAACAACAAAAAGGCAAAGAAACAATGGAGACCCAGCCTTACCAGAAAACTAAAGATAGAATGACAGGAAATCTTCACGTATCAATAATCACCCTAAATGTAAATGGACTGAACTCACCAATTAAAAAGGCACAGAGTAGCAGATTGGATCAAAAAATTAAACCCAACCATATGCTGTCTCCAAGAGACACATCTCAGCTACAAGGACAAGCATAGACTCAAAGTGAAAGGGTGGAAATTGACACTCCAAGCAAATGGAACCCAGAGAAAATCAGGTGTAGCCATAATGATTTCCGATGAAACAGACTTCAGGGTGAAAAAGATAACAAGAGACAAAGATGGACATTTCATAATGGTAAAGGGGACTATACAACAAGAAGACATAAATAACAGTCATCAATATTTATGCCCCCAATCAGGGAGCACCGAAATATACCAAGCAACTACTAACAGAACTAAAGGGAGAAATTGACCAAAACTCAATTATACTAGGGGACTTAAATATATCATTGACAGCTATGGATAGATCATCCAAACAGAAGATAAATAACGAAATCGCAGCCCTAAATGACACATTAGATGAATTGGACATAATTGACATATATAGAGCACTTCATCCTAAAACATCAGACTATACATTCTTTTCTAGTTTACATGGAACATTCTCAAGGATAGACCATATATTGGGACACAAAATCAGCCTCAGCAAATTTAAGAAGATTGAAATCATACCAAGCATATTCTCTGATCACAAAGCTTTGAAATTGGATATCAACTGCAAAAAGAAAGCAGGGAAAACCACAAATAAATGGAGATTAAACAACATACTTTTAAAGAACGACTGGGTCAAAGAAGAAATTAGAGGAGAGCTCAAAAGATACATAGAAACAAATGACAATGAAAATACATCCTACCAAAATTTTTGGGATGCCGCGAAAGCAGTTTTAAGAGGGAAATTTATATCATTACAGGCCTATCTCAAGAAACAAGAAAAATCCCAAATAAATAACCTCATGTTACACCTTAAAAAACTAGAAAAAGAAGAACAAGCGAAACCCAAGGTCAGCAGAAGAAAGGAAATAACAAAAATCAGAGCAGAACTAAATGAAATAGAGAACAAAAAGACAATAGAAAAAATTAATGTGACAAAAAGCTGGTTCTTTGAAAAGATTAACAAAATCGACAAACCCTTGGCTAGACTACCTAAGATAAAAAGAGAGAAGACACTAATTAACAAAATCAGAAATCAAAAAGGGGAAGTTATCACGGACACCACAGAAATACAAAGGATTATCCAAGCATAGTATGAAGGACTATATGCCACCAAATTTAATAACTTAGAAGAAATGGACAAGTTCTTAGAAACTTATAGCCTTCCAAGGCTGAATCATGAAGAACTGGAAAATCTTAACAGGCCGATCACCAGTAACGAAATTGAATCAGTCATCAAAAACCTTCCCAAAATCAAAAGTTTTGGACCAGATGGCTTCACCAGTGAATTCTACCAAACCTTCAAAGAGGATCTAATACCAATCCTGCTCAAACTCTTCCAAAAAATTGAAGAAGAGTCAGTACTCCCTAACTCATTTTATGATGCCAACATTACCCTGATACCAAAACCTGGTAAGGACAACACAAAAAAAGAAAACTACAGACTTATATCTCTGATGAATACAGATGCTAAAATCCTAAACAAAATTCCAGCAAATCGAATACAACAATGCATTAAAAAGATTATTCATCACGACCAAGTGGGGTTCATCCCCGGGGCACAAGGATGGTTCAACATTCGCAAATCCATCAATGTGATACATCACATAAACAAAATAAAGGACAAAAATCGTATGATTCTATCAATTGATGCAGAAAAAGCATTTGATAAGATACAACATCCATTTATGATTAAAACACTTACTAAAATTGGTATAGAAGGAAAATACCTCAACATAATAAAGGCCATATCCAACAAGCCCTCAACTAATCTCATAATTAATGGTGAAAAGCTGAAGCCCTTTGCTCTACGTTCAGGAACACGACAAGGTTGTCCCCTATAACCTCTGCTTTTCAACATAGTGTTGGAAGTCCTCGCCAGAGCTATCAGGCAAGAGAAAGAAATAAAAGGCACCCAAATTGGGAATGAAGAAGTTAAATTGTCACTCTTTGCAGATGACATGATGCTATATATAGAAAACCCTAAAGACTCCACCAAAAAGCTATTAGAAACAATCAATGAATACAGTAAAGTTGCTGGCTACAAAATCAACGTACAAAAGTCCATTGCTTTCCTATATACCAACAATGAAATCTCAGAAAAAAAAAAAAAAAGCAATTCCTTTTGCAATTGCAGCAAAAAGAATAAAATACCTAGGAATAAACTTAACCAAGGATGTGAAGGATTTATATGCTGAAAACTATACGACATTTTTGAAAGAAATTGAAGAAGGCACAAAGAAATGGAAAGACATTCCGTGCTCATGGATTGGAAGAATCAACATAGTTAAAATGGCCATATTACCCAAAGCCATATACAGATTTAATGCAATCCCCATCAAAATCCCAATGGCATTTTTTAAAGAAATAGAACAAAAAATCATCAGATTTGTTTGGAACCCCAAAAGACCCCGAATAGCCAAAGCAATATTAAAAAAAAAGAACAATACTGGAGGTATCACACTGCCTGATTTTTGCTTGTACTACAGGGCTACAATAATCAAAACAGCTTGGTATTGGCGGAAAAACAGACACATAGACCAATGGAATAGAATTGAGAACCCAGAAATAAAACCACATAAATATGGACAGATAATTTTTGACAAAGAAGCTAAAAACATACAATGGAGGAAAGACAGCCTCTTCAATAAATGGTGCTGGCAGAATTGGATAGCTACGTGCAAAAGAATGAAACTGGACTGCTCTCTGTCACCATGTACCAAAATTAATTCAAAATGGATCAAAGACTTAAGCATAAGACCTGACACAATAAACTGCATTGAAGAAAACATAGGTACTAAACTTATGGACCTTGGGTTCAAAGAGCATTTTATGAATTTGACTCCAAAGGCAATGGAAGTAAAAACTAAAATAAACGAATGGGATTATATGAAACTGAAAAGCTTCTGCACAGCAAAAGAAACTATTGACAAAATAATGAGGCGACCAACTGAATGGGAGAAGATTTTCGCAAACAGTTCCTCTGATAAGGGGCTAATATCCAAAATATACAAGGAACTCATGAAACTCAACAACAAAAAAACAAATAACCCAATTGAAAAATGGACAGAGGACCTGAAGAGACATTTCTCCAAAGAGGATATACAAATGGCAAATAGACATATGAAAAAATGCTCAACATCGCTAATCATCAGAGAAATGCAAATGAAAACCACAATGAGATATCACCTCACCCCAGTCAGAATGGCTTTCATCAACAAGACAAATAGTAACAAGTGTTGGAGAGGCTGTGGAGAAAAAGGAACCCTCATACACTGTTGGTGGGCATGCAGACTGGTGCAGTCGCTGCGTAAGGCAGTGTGGAGGTTCTTCAAAAAATTACAAATAGAATTACCATATGACCCAGCAATCCCTCTCCTGGGTATCTACCCCAAAAATATAAAAGCATTTCTCTATAGAGACACGTGTACTCCAATGTTCATTGCAGCTTTGTTTACGGTGGCCAAGACATGGAAACAACCAAAATGTCCTTCGATAGATGAATGGATAAAGAAGTTGTGGTACATATACACAATGGAATACTATTCGGCGTTAAGGAAAGATGATATAGGAGCATTTGTGACAACATGGATGGATCTTGAGAGTATAATGCTAAGTGAAATAAGTCAGACAGAAAAAGCAGAGAACCCTATGATTTCACTGATATGTGATATATAAATCAAAAAGAACAAGACAAACAAATGAGAAACAAAAACTCATAGACACAGACAATAATTTAGTGGTTACCAGAGGGTAAGGGGGTGGGGGTGGGTGATGAGGGTAAAGGGGATCAAATATATGGTGATGGAAGGAGAACTGACTCTGGGTGGTGAACACACAATGGGATTTATAGACGATGTAATACAGAATTGTACACCTGAAATCTATGTAAATTTACTAACAATTGTCACCCCAATAAATTTAATTTAAAAAAAAAGAAGGTAAAAACATACAATGGAGGAAAGACAGCCTCTTCAATAAATGGTACTGGCAGAATTGGATAGCTACGTGCAAAAGAATGAAACTGGACTGCTATCTGTCACCATGTACCAAAATTAATTCAAAATGGATCAAAGACTTAAGCATAAGACCTGACACAATAAACTGCATTGAAGAAAACAAAGGTACTAAACTTATGGACCTTGGGTTCAAAGAGTATGAATTTGACTCCAAAGGCAATGGGAGTAAAAACTAAAATAAACGAATGGGATTATATGAAACTGAAAAGCTTCTGCACAGCAAAAGAAACTATTGACAAAATAATGAGGCGACCAACTGAATGGGAGAAGATTTTTGCAAACAGTGCCTCTGATAAGGGGCAGACAGAAAATAGAAGAAAATAAACAAACAGAAAATAAAGAAAATAAAGAAATATCAGCTGAAAATGACACATTAGATGAAAAGAACATAATTGACATTTATAGAGCACTTCATCCTAGAACCTCAGACTATATATATATTTTTTTCTAGAGTATGTGGAACATTTTCAAAGATAGGCCACATATTGAGACATAAAATCAGCCTCAGCAAATTTAAGAAGATTGAAGTCACACCAAGCATATTCTCTGATCACAAGGCTTTGAAATTGGATATCAACTGCAAAAAGAAAGCAGGGAAAACCATAAATATGTGGAGGTTAAACAACATATTTTAAAGAACGACCTGGTCAAAGAAGAAATAAGAGGAGAGATCAAAAGATAAATAGAAACAAATGAGAATGAAAGTACATCCTACCAAAATTGGGAGGATGCAGCAAAAGCAGTTTTAAGAAGGAAATTAATACCATTACAGGCCTATCTCAAGAAACAAGAAAAATCCCAGATGAATAACCACACGTTACAACTTAAAAAACTAGAAAAAGGAGAACAAATGAAACCCAAGGTCAGCAGAAGAAAGGAAATAATAAGAATCAGAGCAGAACTAAATGAAATAGAGAACAAAAAGACAATAGAAAAAATTAGTGACAAAGAGCTGGTTCTTTGAAAACAATAACATTGACAAACCGTTGGCTAGACTCATTAAGATAAAAGAGAAAAGACACTAATAAACAAAATCAGAAATGAAAAAGGGGAAGTTATCACGGACGCCACAGAAATACAAAGGATCATGCAAGAATACTATGAAGGACTATATGCCACCAAATTCAGCAACCTAGAAGAAATGGACAAGTTCTTAGAAACATAGACTTCCTAGGCTGAATCACGAAAAATTGGAAAATCTAAACAGACCAATCGCCCATAGGGAAACGGAACAAGTCATCCAAAACCTTCCCAAAAGCAAAAGTCCGGGAACAAATGATTTCATTAGTGAATTCTACCAAACCTTCAAACAGGATCTAATACCAATCCTGCTCAAACTCTTCCAAAAAATTGAAGAAGAGACAATCTTCCCTAACTCACTTTATGAGGCCAACATTACCCTGATACCAAAAACTGGTAAGGACAATACACACACAAAAAACTACAGACCAATATCTCTGATGAATACAGATGCAAAAATCCTAACTAAAATTCTAGCAAATAGAATGCAACAATGCATTAAAAAGATTATTCATCACGACCAAGTGGGGTTCATCCCAGGGGCATAAGGATGGTTCAACATACACAAATCCATCAATGTGATACATCACAGAAACAAAATAAAGCACAAAAATCATATTATTATATCAATTGATGCAGAAAAAGCATTTGACTAGATACAACATTCATTTATGATTAAAACATTTAATAAAACATGTATAGAAGGAAAATACCTGAACATAATAAAGGCCATATATGACAAACCTTCAGCTAATCGCATAATTAACAATGAAAAACTGAAGCCCTTTGCTTTACATTCAGGAACACGGCAGGGCTGTCCCCTATCACCTCTGCTTTTCAACATAGTGTTGGAGTCCTCCCCAGAGCAATCTGGCAAGAGGAAAAATAAAAGGCATCCAAATTGGGAATGAAGAAGTTAAACTGTCACTCTTTGTATATGACATGATACTACATACAGAAAACCCTAAGACTCCACCGAAAAGCTATTAGGAACAATCAGCAAACACAGTAAAGTTGCCTGCTACAAAATCAATGTACAAAAGTCCATTGCATTCTTATATACCTCCAATGAAATCTCAGAAAAAGAAATTTTAAAAATTCCTTTTGCAATTGCAGCAAAAAGAATAAAATACCTAGGAATAAACTTAACCAAGGATGTGAAATTACAATTACAATTTGATGCTGACAATGAAAATTATGTGTTTTCTTTAGACATGGTATTTTAACTAACTGAAATAAGGCAGCAAGTAGTTCCAAATGGATTTCAAAAGTGTGTTGCCTTAACTTTCTAGATTTGTATGGTTTTATGAAAATTTCCTTGGGGCCTGGATTAAATGTCCTAACTTTAGAGCTGAGCCAGCTCTACACTACCATCAAACACCCCTAATAATGAGGTCAATTTGACATGAAAAACTGATAGTAAAGAGCACTTTATACAACAGTGAAAAACCTATACCCCCTAGTATTATAGTGAAGCCCACAGATGTCCGATGAGAGTTGAGGAGGGGCACAGGAGATCCATGCAAGGTGGACTCTTCCCATTTGAACTGGACATTGGTGTGAGCCAGTGTTTCTAAGCTGTGTTTGGCAGAATGCTTGCTTCACAGAATCCTAATAGGAATGATGTTAAAAATAAATAAGAAGCGCTCTGTGGTAAGATAAATTTCAGATTCTCTGAGCTGAACAAAGCCAAAGGGTTATCTTATTGTAGGAATTCTCAGTGGTTTAAATTTGCTAAACTAATTTGAAAATATCCGAGGGCAGAGGGAGAACATGGCACAGAACACTTCCCAAACTTTTCGGAACATGGAAAGTGTTTCTGAGAAACAGTTCAAGGCATTAGAGTTCTGGGTTCCCCTTAGAAAGACTCCTGTCTTGCCCTGGGGGCATCATTGGAGGGGAAGTGTGGTGAGCAGGACAATGTGTGGCCCACAGGGTCATAGATCCTGTTGAAGCCTCAGTGGTCTAGGGCCCTCTGGACACCTGGGCTGGCACCTGAGGAACCATTACTTTCCCCTTTGCTCATGGTGCTCCTTCATGAAGTTCAGACAACAATCCACAGTGATTAGACAGGAGAACGCACAAGCTGCAGCTCCAAAATATCTGGTTTATTTGCTCATGTTCTTTGAAGTTCTGTTTTCCCTTGAGAAATCAGAAAACCAATGCCAAATGTCTATTTACACTGTGAAAAGAAAGTAGTTAAGACCCATGCATTTGTCCCCAAGTAACTCTGAATCTGCTGGGCTTTGAATGGGATAGTCCCCTGGGATCCAAGAATGCTGGAAACCTGCCTTGCCAATCACCTTCTCACTGCCCTCCCTCAGAGGTTCTGGAGACTGTTATGTACCTAAGGAACAAGAACGTGCTTGATGCTATCGCTGTATTGACAGCTATTTGACTGTTGAGCTCTGGTAAAGACTTGAGGTCTAA
This sequence comes from Rhinolophus hipposideros, assembly GCF_964194185.1. Lineage (NCBI taxonomy): Eukaryota > Metazoa > Chordata > Mammalia > Chiroptera > Rhinolophidae > Rhinolophus > Rhinolophus hipposideros. The sequence goes on along the minus strand of NC_138060.1, from coordinate 6,753,555 downwards.
GTGGAACTTCTAGCTCTGTTTTCTTTCACAGATTTAAGTCCCAGTATCTACCACTGTCCAGCCACCAGAAGAAGTTGGGTGAGGGGTGGGCAATAGGATGGCTGGAAACTAAGGTTGGCTCAGTGTACTCACCAGCTGCCAACTTGGAGAAGCTGGAAAAGAAAGAAAGAAGGCTGACAGGTCAGCATCAAGCCTATAAGAAATAGGCCCTGGGAACAAGCCCCATCCCATCTGATGTAATAACTAAGAGGCTGATTGTCTTAGTTCCTGTCGGCTCCTAGAACACAGTACCACACACTGGATAGCTTTAAACAGCAAACATTTCTTACGATTCTGGGTGCTGGAAGTCTGACATCAGGGTGCCAGAATGGTCAGGATCTCATGAGAACCCTCTTCTGGGCCACAGACTGCTGACTTCTTGCTGTGTCCTCACATGTAGTAGGAACAGGCAACTTTCTTGGGCCTCATTTATAAGGGAATTAATCTTATTTCTGAGAGATCTGCCTTCATGACCTAATCACCTTCCAAAGGCCCCTCCTCCTAATAGCATCACATTGGGCATTAGGATAGCAACATATGAGTGGGGAGGATACAAATATTCAGACCATAGCACAGATGGGCTTCTGGTAATGAAGAAGCAGAGAAGTAGGAGTCAGCATGTTTGACTCTGGACATAGCCTGCTTGATTGGATGACTTATGGAGACCAGACTCCACCCTTTGCTTCCCCTTTTCATGCAAGCACCTGAAGACCTAGTAAGGGCAAGCCATGTCCGTACGGTGACTACAACATCACATTGCTCACCAGGTCCCATCTGCCTGGAGGAGGGGCCCTGGACCATAATCCTGTTTGGGGCCAAGACTGGGAGCTGAGAGGAGAGGGGGCCAGTGCCACCTTCTTTGCCCACTGAATGCCTCCACGGAGATATGCCTCCCATCCTTTAAAGGAGCTGAGAGTGCAGTTTGATTGACCCCAGTACATGGGTCAGAGAAGGGTGGTGGGAGCTGTTTCCCTCGCTCTTCTTGCTCTGGGTAACATGATCCCCACCTGAGAGCTGGTTTTCCGTTTCTGAGCCTGTTGATTCTGATCCTGGCCCTAGGATCCTAGACTCTACTGAACAGCATTCTGAAAGGTCAGCTGGCATACGTATGCACCCTCAGGTATGTTGAGACTGCCCCGGAGATACAGAGTTCTACTTTTTTTTAAAATTCTTTTCCTATTAAGAAATGTTTCCTTATATATAACCTCCTGCTTTTGTACTGTTCTTTGTGGAGACAAAAAAACAGCTGTTTTCCGTGGATGAGTCTAACAGGTGTTATGTGTGGATGAGTCTTCTGTACACTTAAAAATTCTTGATTTTACTTCATCTAGGCTTAATCTCTTTTCCAAAGTCCAGTCTTAATCTCTTTTCATAAGTCTTGTTTTCCTTTTTTTTCACCATTTTGTGAGTGTCCCCCAAAAAAAGTTTTTTTAAATTTGTTAATCATTAGAATCATCTGGAGACCTTTCTAAACATTAAAGAACACATCTCTCTCTAGACCTTCTGCATAAGAATTATATGGGCAGGGGTGGTTTATAGCTTGGGCAGGAATTACCATTCTTAAACAGGACAAATAAATTATTGGGATCTTTATGAAGGGTGTACCCAGCATACAGTTCTCCCTTTCTCAGGGAATGGCACCCACTCTTCAGAGGTGGGTCCCTGGTATGTACGTTAGCATTAGCCTCATGGATGGACAGACTTCTGGTCCAAACAAGACCAGAGTATTTTTCCCAGAGTTTGGAGATGAAACTTAGGGATCAGAGGTTACTCTCTGAATGTGAACAGAAGTATGACCTGGACAAAAGGGTGACACCAAATTATGACCTGAAGATAAAGAGTAGATAAAGATGGCCTTCAGAGAAGAAGTAGAATAAAGCAGATGCTCTCTGAGAGGTTCAAGAGATAAAAAGCAAGCATTCCAGTGGCTCTCTAGGCAGTGGGTGAGTCCCTGCATTCCTGCCCTGGAGTTTCATGAAACAGTCCATGTCCCATGTGGTAGAAGTTCTCCTTTGGCCTAACCTAGCTAAAGGAGATTTTCATTAGCAACCACGAAAGGGACCTAACCAAATACAGAACTATCACCTGCACCGAAACACCTGATAAGCTCACAGCTTAGGTGTCCTGTCCCTGTTGACTCACTATGGAACGCTCTAGTTTGCTTTCTTGAGAGGACACATGCTTTCTTGACTTCTAAATAGTATTTCATCAACAACAACTGACTACACAATACTAATATACTCCAAACTCTGAATGAGTACTGAATGGTCTTCCATGGAAAAATCTTTCCAATTCTTTCAATAGGGAAAAACAAAACAAAACAAAAACCTCACTAATGTTTACTAACTGATGCGTTCACTGAACAATCTGTAAAGTCAATACTATTATTGACTCATTTTACATGTGAGGAAACTGTGGCAAAGGGAAGGGAAATAACTTTCCTTAGGTCACAGAGTTTGTAAAAGTGAGGCTAAGATTTAGACCCAGAAGTCACTGTGCAGTCCAACATTTCAACCATTTTGCTATTTTGGGTGAAACCAAAGCTCATTGGTTGAAAGCAAAACTCTGGATGCTACTTGAGAAGTAATGTGTGAATATTGTTTCTTAACCATGAGAGCACTCCAGTTAGGAATCTACAGAAAGAAGCAAGGAAGGAAGGTTAGAGGACTCTGGCAGTTTCCATAGATGAGTCAGGATGAATTATAGGGATGGAGTTACCATCTTACCATTCGTTTCCTCCTTTAAACAGATACCTGATTTTATTCCAATTGCATCCCTTCCCCGAGTGGTCCATGTTCTAGGGTCCATGAAAGGACCATGAAAGGACCTTATCTGTCCAAATTCTATATGGGATACTGGTGACTTCATTTGCCGTTCAAATTCTTTGGTGGAAGACAAACAAGTTTTCGAAAAAAATTCAAGCAACTCCTAGCAAACCGCCGCGGGCCCCGCTTGATGTTATCCGGTTTTGGACTGCTGCTGGTGATGCTGTGGCTGGAGACAGAGTCCCCAGGGTGACATTGGGAGACCAGGTTAACGATGGTGATGCTGGAAGCAGGAATGAGTTCGGCAGTGGCAGTCCTGGACAATGGTCTGTGGTCTGGGACGCTGTACCTGGGGCCCGGCCGGTGATCCAGGGCGCTGTTCCTCTGGTCTGGGCTGTGCTCGGGGCCGGTGTTCAACGGGTCTGGGCCGTGCTCGGGGCCAGTGTTCCACGGGTCTGGGCCGAGCTCGGCGGCGGTGTTCCTCGGGTCTGGGCCGAGCTCGGGGGCGGTGTTCCTCGGGTCTGGGCCGAGCTCGGCGGCGGTGTTCCTCGGGTCTGGGCCGAGCTCGGGGGCGGTGTTCCTCGGGTCTGGGCCGTGCTCGGGGCCAGTGTTCCACGGGTCTGGGCCGAGCTCGGCGGCGGTGTTCCTCGGGTCTGGGCCGAGCTCGGCGGTGGTGTTCCTCGGGTCTGGGCCGTGCTCCGGGGCGGTGTTCCTCGGGTCTGGGCCGTGCTCGGGGGCGGTGTTCCTCGGGTCTGGGCCGAGCTCCGGGGCGGTGTTCCTCGGGTCTGGGCCGAGCTCCGGGGCGGTGTTCCTCGGGTCTGGGCCGAGCTCGGCGGTGGTGTTCCTCGGGTCTGGGCCGTGCTCCGGGGCGGTGTTCCTCGGGTCTGGGCCGTGCTCGGGGGCGGTGTTCCTCGGGTCTGGGCCGAGCTCCGGGGCGGTGTTCCTCGGGTCTGGGCCGAGCTCCGGGGCGGTGTTCCTCGGGTCTGGGCCGAGCTCGGCGGTGGTGTTCCTCGGGTCTGGGCCGAGCTCCGGAGCGGTGTTCCTCGGGTCTGGGCCGAGCTCCGGGGCGGTGTTCCTCGGGTCTGGGCCGAGCTCCGGGGCGGTGTTCCTCGGGTCTGGGCCGTGCTCCGGGGCGTTGTTCCTCGGGTCTGGGCCGAGCTCGGGGGCGGTGTTCCTCGGGTCTGGGCCGAGCTCGGCGGCGGTGTTCCTCGGGTCTGGGCCGTGCTCCGGGGCGGTGTTCCTCGGGTCTGGGCCGTGATCGGCGGAGGTGTTCCTCGGGTCTGGGACGAGCTCGGGGGCGGTGTTCCTCGGGTCTGGGCCGTTCTCGGCGGAGGTGTTCCTCGGGTCTGGGCCGTTCTCGGCGGTGGTGTTCCTCGGGTCTGGGCCGAGCTCGGCGGCGGTGTTCCTCGGGTCTGGGCCGTTCTCGGCGGAGGTGTTCCTCGGGTCTGGGCCGAGCTCGGCGGCGGTGTTCCTCGGGTCTGGGCCGAGCTCGGCGGAGGTGTTCCTCGGGTCTGGGCCGTTCTCGGCGGAGGTGTTCCTCGGGTCTGGGCCGAGTTCGGCGGCGGTGTTCCTCGGGTCTGGGCCGAGCTCGGCGGAGGTGTTCCTCGGGTCTGGGCCGTTCTCGGCGGAGGTGTTCCTCGGGTCTGGGCCGAGCTCGGCGGAGGTGTTCCTCGGGTCTGGGCCGTTCTCGGCGGAGGTGTTCCTCGGGTCTGGGCCGAGCTCGGCGGCGGTGTTCCTCGGGTCTGGGCCGTTCTCGGCGGAGGTGTTCCTCGGGTCTGGGCCGAGCTCGGCGGCGGTGTTCCTCGGGTCTGGGCCGAGCTCGGCGGAGGTGTTCCTCGGGTCTGGGCCGAGCTCGGCGGAGGTGTTCCTCGGGTCTGGGCCGTTCTCGGCGGAGGTGTTCCTCGGGTCTGGGCCGAGCTCGGCGGAGGTGTTCCTCGGGTCTGGGCCGTTCTCGGCGGAGGTGTTCCTCGGGTCTGGGCCGAGCTCGGCGGCGGTGTTCCTCGGGTCTGGGCCGAGCTCGGCGGAGGTGTTCCTCGGGTCTGGGCCGAGCTCGGCGGCGGTGTTCCTCGGGTCTGGGCCGTGCTCCGGAGCGGTGTTCCTCGGGTCTGGGCCGAGCTCGGCGGAGGTGTTCCTCGGGTCTGGGCCGTTCTCGGCGGAGGTGTTCCTCGGGTCTGGGCCGAGCTCGGCGGAGGTGTTCCTCGGGTCTGGGCCGAGCTCGGCGGCGGTGTTCCTCGGGTCTGGGCCGTGCTCCGGGGCGGTGTTCCTCGGGTCTGGGCCGAGCTCGGCGGCGGTGTTCCTCGGGTCTGGGCCGTTCTCGGCGGTGGTGTTCCTCGGGTCTGGGCCATGCTCGGCGGCGGTGTTCCTCGGGTCTGGGCCGAGCTCGGCGGAGGTGTTCCTCGGGTCTGGGCCGAGCTCGGCGGAGGTGTTCCTCGGGTCTGGGCCGTGCTCGGGGGCGGTGTTCCTCGGGTCTGGGCCGTGCTCGGCGGTGGTGTTCCTCGGGTCTGGGCCGTGCTCCGGGGCGGTGTTCCTCGGGTCTGGGCCGTGCTCGGCGGTGGTGTTCCTCGGGTCTGGGCCGTGCTCCGGGGCGGTGTTCCTCGGGTCTGGGCCGAGCTCGGCGGCGGTGTTCCTCGGGTCTGGGCCGAGCTCGGGGGCGGTGTTCCTCGTGTCTGGGCCGAGCTCGGCGGCGGTGTTCCTCGGGTCTTGGCCGTGCTCGGCGGCGGTGTTCCTCGGGTCTGGGCCGTGCTCCGGAGGGGTGTTCCTCGGGTCTGGGCCGTGCTCCGGAGGGGTGTTCCTCGGGTCTGGGCCGTGCTCCGGGGCGGTGTTCCTCGGGTCTGGGCCGTGCTCCGGGGCGGTGTTCCTCGGGTCTGGGCCGAGCTCGGGGGCGGTGTTCCTCGGGTCTGGGCCGAGCTCCGGGGCGGTGTTCCTCGGGTCTGGGCCGAGTTCCGGGGCGGTGTTCCTCGGGTCTGGGCCGAGCTCCGGGGCGGTGTTCCTCGGGTCTGGGCCGTGCTCGGGGGCGGTGTTCCTCGTGTCTGGGCCGTGCTCCGGAGCGGTGTTCCTCGGGCCTGGGCCGTGATCGGCGGCGGTGTTCCACGGGTCTGGGCCGAGCTCGGGGGCGGTGTTCCTCGGGCCTGGGCTGTGCTCCGGAGCGGTGTTCCTGGGGCCTGGGCTGTGCTCGGCAGCGGTGTTTCTCGGGTCTGGGCGGTGCTCGGGGGCCGTGTGCCTGGGGCCTGGGCTGTGCTCAGCGGTGGTGTTCCTCGGGTCTGGGCCGTGCTCCGGAGGGGTGTTCCTCGGGCCTGGGCCGTGCTCCGGAGCGGTGTTCCTGGGGCCCGGTTTGTGCTCGGGAGCGGTGTTCCTGGGGCCTGGGCTCTGCTCCGGAGCGGTGTTCCTGGGGCCTCGGCTGTGCTCGGCAGCGGTGTTTCTCGGGTCTGGGCGGTGCTCGGGGGCCGTGTGCCTGGGGCCTGGGCTGTGCTCAGCGGTGGTGTTCCTCGGGTCTGGGCCGTGCTCCGGAGGGGTGTTCCTCGGGCCTGGGCCGTGCTCCGGGGCGGTGTTCCTGGGGCCTGGGCCGTGCTCGGCGGCGGTGTTCCTGGGGCCCGGCCTGTGCTCGGCGGTGGTGTTCCTGGGGCCTGGGCTGTGCTCTGCGGCGGGGTTCCTGGGGCCTGGGCTGTGCTTGCGAGTGGAGGGTTCGGCAGTGATGGTCCTGGAGCCCCAGCAGTGCTTGCGAATGGAGGGCTCAAGAGAGGTGTTCCTGGAGCCCCAGTTGGCCTCTGAGGTGGCGGTCTTTGATCCCACGTTGGAAGGGGAGGTGGTTGTCCTGGATTTCAAAACGGTGGTACTGTACTTCAGGATGGCTCTAAGACCTGCACACTCTTGGGCCTTCTCCCCTGGCTCACGCATAGGCTGCTCTTCTGCCTGATGGAAAATGGAGCACTGTGATTGAACCTTCTGGGCTGGGGAGGGACTGCGGCTCTGGAACTCAGGAGGATGGGGTTTTGGTTTGTGGCTGTGTAGCATGCGGTATGTGGCGATGGTATTATTATTGTAGGTTTTACTTGACCACGTGGCGTAGATGTGTTCCCTGTGAATGCCCAGATTCTCCATCTGTTGTATGACCCAGGGGTCTAGGGCCTCACTGGGTGGCTGGACGTAGGGTTTTAGTTCTTCTTCACCCATGTTGAGCCACGGATCTGGCATGATGGTCGTCAGGTTTTCTCTCTGCTCTGGGATGACAGTCAGCAGTTTTCTGATTAAGCGTTGCACCTCAATGGATAGATAACGAGGTGCAACATACCGCCCTCTGAGTACCTTATTCTTCATCTTTTCCCACTTCTTTCCCTTGAAAGGCAGGGTGTCTGTAAGCATTTCATAAAGTAGTACTCCCAGGCTCCAGATGTCCGCAGCACAGCCATCGTACGGTTTGCCCAGGAACACTTCTGGGGCCATATAAGGGAGGGTGCCGCAAAACGTGCTGAGTTCACCCACGTTGAAAGACGCGCCTAGCCCAAAGTCTATAAGTTTGACGTTCAGGTGGGCGTCTATCAGCACGTTTTCCGGCTTCAGGTCCCTGTGAGCAACCCCCTTGCCATGGCAGTAGTTCACCGCTGACACGAGCTGCCTGAACACTCCACGGGCTGTGTCCTCCGACATGCGGCCATGCTCCTCGATGTAGTCCAGGATGTTCCCTCCGGGCACCAGCTCCATGACTATGAAGAGGTATTCCGGCGAGGCGACCACGTGGAATAGCTCGACGATGTTAGGATGGTGCAAGTCTGCCATGCAGAGGACTTCTTCCCGGAGAGAGAGGTGCGTTCTGTCGGCGACCCGTTGCTCCAGGACTTTCACAGCCACCATCGTCTTTGTGAGGATGTGCTTGCCGAGCACGACCTGGCCATAGGAGCCCTCTCCGATGATTTCCTGGAGTTCGTAATGGGCACTGACGGGCTCCTGGTCGACAGGGATGTCTCTAAAGTCACGTGACATGGTGACTCGGTAACTAGCTCACTGATGATCCTGTGCCCTCCAAGTGAGCTAGTAAGTAATAATAAGTATACTGACTGCGATGACTAAGTATACTATCAACAATATTACTGTGCTATTAAACAGTAATAACTACAGTAACTACTCTGATGTTATGTATTAACTGTCAATATTACAAACTGTGCTAATAAACAATACCACGGTAAAAGGTCCAAGTCCAACAGGTCACCACAAATCAGCTTCCTGGGCTATAACGGACAGAAAGCTCAGCCCAGCCAGGGCCCTATATAGCAGCTTTGGGTCATTCCCTCACACTGGTGCTTTATGAGGTCAGAGCCAGAAACTGACCATATATGGCTAAGGAGAAACTTCACTGGTTTTCTCAGTGTGGGGTTTCAAGACCCCTTTACTCTGAAAAAAAGGGGGGGTCCCAAAGAATTTTTTTGTTTATGTGGCATATTAAAGACTGATATTTACTTTATTAGAATTGAAGGTCTGTATAGGATGCTTAAAAAAAAAAGGGGGGGGGTGTATCAGAATGTTTTTCCAGGGGTGGATAGTGCTGCATTTTGAAAGCCCCTAAGATGATTTGTTTCCACTCCCTCAGCCCAGAAATGGTGCTGCCCCTTGAGAAGCATTACTTCGGTATATAATAAAGTAACTTATTATGTAAAATGCTCATTTAAAAGGTATCTACAAGCAATTGTTCTTTATAACCACCTTGTGCTTATTAATACCTAGCTTAGCTGAGTAGTTCCCTGAGAAAATACTTTCATGTGTGTATTCATTTTCCATACCTTCAGGTTTTTTGTTTGTTGGTTGGTTTTGTTTTTAAATAAATGGAACCTTGTTAAAAGTAAAAAATAAATTTTAAATAAATAAACAAATTCCTAGGATGTGGACACTGCTTTTTCATTGTCCTTTGGCTACTCTCCAGTAAGGCTGAGCTTTCTGTTTAATGATGCCTCTTCCACTAGCCATCCTGCCCATGGGATGACCAGCAGAACAACAAGTCAGGTGGGAGGTTAATAAGTGGGACAGGAAACAAGTTTCCGTATCCAAATAAGTGTAGGGAATTTCTTAACAGAATAGGTATTGCAGGACTTTCCAGAATCTTTCATACGGTAATATAAATTATGACTCTAAAAGAAGGGAGGCATAATGACCACTCAGTGTCCTTACTATTGTGGGGGAGGGGGGTCTTGTTTCCATGTTATATTATTTTAGCAACACTGAAGAGACCAATATAGCCACGGCCCACCAATGAAATAACTCAGACCTACTGGGCTATCAAAGGTCTCTGTCTGACCTTTAAAATTATATGGCTCTAATTTGCATGTTCCTCTGAACTAGAGTTGTGATGTATTTAAATGTCATGGTTTACATATATATATATTCTACTTTTTGTTTGTTTTCTTCAGAGTTCTTACTGCTCCTTCCTTCCTTTCTTCCTTCCTTCCTTCTTTCCTCCTCTTCCTCCCTCCTTCCATCCTTTTTTTCCTTCCTTCCTCTCTTCCTTCTCAGCCTTCACCTTCTCCCCCTTCTGTCTCCCTCCCTCTCTCTAGCACTCTCCCACCCTGCCTCCATATTTCTTTTTGTTAATTCATTTATTGTGGATCTCCCCCAACATACACACCATGAAAGAAGGAAGTTTATCTGTCCTTTTCACCATCAAAAGTCCAGGGCCTAGAACATCACCTAGTATAGAATTTAAGCCCTTGAAAGATATTTAGCAATGAAAGAAATGTCCCTTGTTGATTGTGCAAAATTTAAATAAATGAGGATCAGACGTCAGTCCGAAGTGATCTGTTTGTTGAGCTGACCCATTACTTGACTTTTTAAAGAAAATCACCTTGTCATTTAGGGACACAGCATACCAGTGGAGTAAATCTCCTATTGAAACACCAAATAATTCCTAGACAATTTATATTTGTGAAAATAGGGAAATCCGTGAGGCCATGCATGAGGATAAAGCACAAGCTCAGTGAAGTCAGGACCTTGGTAGATAAGCCAGCTGCTCATCTTGTACAGAGAAAGAGGTACCTTTGAATGAAGATGTAAAGCTATGATCACTGGGCCCATGAGCATCATGGGGAATTTCTATTTTGCTTGAATTCCTTTTTCAAGGTTCGAATTGCATTTTGGGGCTTCCTGTAAGATTCCCGACAAGAAATCCCTATTTCTCCTGTTGGTAAGTCATTGAGTATTTGTATTTGTCATTATCACTTAGGACCAAAGACCTAGTCAATCAGTGGATGAAAACACAACATGTGATCGTGTTCATATTCCATCACGTTGCAATAAAACAGATAAGGTTTCAGGGACCGATCCCCCTGCCCTTTCAAAAGATTTCTCCTAACCTGTGGCTGTAATTGACAGCATCTATTCTAGCATCTCAGGAAACTGGCCAAAGTAATTTCTTTTTCTGTCTCTTATTATAATGGCTTGAGTGGTCAGATGCTGAAACATATATGACTTAGATGAAAGAAAATGGCAGCGTTATACTGCAATGCTAGAGAAGCAATTATTGCATGCAAGGACATTTACTAAAAAATGCCTGTCTTAAATGCACCTCGGCAGGAATAATGATGTAAGACCGTCTGCCAGAGTCCACTTCTTTTTAAATATTACCAAAGCAGAGAAAGTTACTGGAGGTCACCAAGGAAGTGTATTTCTAAACAATATCTCCAGGAAATTTTTTCATTCACCTAATAATACATGTATTTTCACTTCTGGGCCTTTTAAGTTTTCTTAACTTTCCTGAATTCTTTAATTGGTACTGTATGGTGCAATTTCTATTTTTAGCACTTAACTCATGACAACTGCAGGGGCGTTACCTGGAGATGGCCAGCTGTGGCCATCAAGGTCAGTCCCCATCGGTCAGAAAATGGGGATGTTTGCTGCTTTGATTTAAAGTTTCATATACAGAAGGAAATCTTATTTCCTTATTTCTCAGTTATTTGGAGATGGGAAAGAATCCTACATACTAACATTTGGTACATTCAAAATCCATGTGTTCTAAACTATGCTCCAGTTTTTATTTAAAAGATTGCAAAAGAAAAAGTAATTTAGCCATTTGAAATTGAGGACTAATAGGACAGGAAAAACTCTGGAACCCAGGTGATACGCATCGCTGATCAGAAGCCTGATGTCTACTGGGTCATGATTTTTGTGAGACATGTCAGAACAAACGTGGCACTTCCTATATTCCCCCAATGCCTTAATGGTTATATTGAAGGTGCCTGCAGATGATTCTGAATTTTGTCTGTCTGATTAAATGAATGAGGGAATGAATGAGGGATGCAGCAAGATAGAAAATGAGGTGTCTTTAAGCTTGAAGGCGTCTACTTCTGTAGCCAGTACCTATCAACAATGAGGCATCATGGAATTGGAAAAAATGCCACTAAGTTATATGTTTGTTGAGAGGATTTTTCTCTACATCAAAGGGGTGAGTTCCATGAAATAAAGACCTATCTGTTTTGCTCACCATATTTTTCTAAAAGCTCAACATGATATTTTTGAATCCATACTTGGTTTTGATCCGTAGTATTCCATTATAAAATTATTCATTATTCAATAGTACCCCCCAATCCTCTACTTCTGAAAATGAACTGGTACCCATTGCAAACTCAGTCTGCTCCCAGGTACTTTGTTGGAATCATCAGCCTCACTTGAAGGAAAGTGATCTGCCATGTCCAGAGTTAGCAGGAATCTGTCAGGAATGAACACCCGTCTCAAATCTTATGGGCCTTATTGGGAAAGGGGGTTACGGAAGATTGTATAGACTTCTGAGGTGAAATTTGGCAATCAATATTTTCAATGACCTTACACGTCAATCCCAACTTTTGGTCTCTCAGATTCTATTTATCTTCAATTGCTCAGCGAAAGCAGACTGGGCAGCAAATGTGTCCACCCAGAAACTGATAAACACTGAGAACCTGAACGAAAGGCAACAATGCACATGAGATAGGAGGCATTGTGCCTCTACTCCAAGAGCTTCTGTCTGCTTGAGGAGACAGATTATTATTCAGACAAATAGGAAAAAAAGTGAAAATAATCACAGGGCAATCTATACATCAAAACGCAGTGTTGTCTTGAAATATTCTTATTATGATAAAACTAATACATGGGCGGCCAGATGCCTCAGTTCGTTAGAGCGTGAGCTCTTAACAATAGTATTGCCGGTTCGATTCCCACGTGGGCCAGTGAGCTGCGCCCTCCACAACTAGATTGAAGGCCACGAGCTGCCGCTGAGCTTTCGGAGGGGTGGCCGGATGGTTCAGCTAGTTAGAGCTGAGCTGTTAACAATAAGGTTGCCGGTTCAAACAATGGGATTGTGGACTGCGCCCCATGCAACTAAAGATTGAAAACATCAACTGGACTTAGAGCTGAGCTGCGCCCTCCACAACTCGATTGAAGGACAACTACTTGGAGCTGAGGGGCCCTGGAGAAACACACTGTTCCCCAATAGTCCCCAATGAAATAAAAAGAAAAAAAAAGAAAAATGAAAGTTCACTTTGACATCAAATTACTTTTGCACACTTATGTAGTATTTAGAAGATGAAAAGAAACTATTAAAAAAAAAAGCTAATACAGAATGGCGACAGCAGGGTGGGCTTCTTGAGTTCTCCTCTACAGCTTACCACAAAGTGAACGTCTACAACCCATCAAAGGACTCTGCTCATCACACAGAACAGCTAAGAGACACATACGAGGATTACTTGAAGGTGGGCAAATTGGCGAGCAGGGGAAGAGGGAAGGGAGCAGAGTGGAGACAAGGCCACATCTGTGGCTTTGGAGATGCAGGGGAATCTCAGGACGGACCAGAGACCCCAAGAGCCAGGAGGTGGGCTCTTTCCCTTCATCCTACAGCTGACCTCTCCCACGGAGAGCAGCATATTCAGCATTTGAGGCAGTAACCTCAGCTAAGCCCTCCAGCTGGGCCCTAGGTCGGACATAGGATGTAAACTCCATACCTGGGCCCGTTTCCCCCTCTCCCAATCCTACCCCTGCCCTTCCAGAAACTTAAGCTGGCCCCTGAACTGAGGAGTAGTGTCAGATTACACAGGAGCACTAGTGCTCAGGATCTTGGAAGAGCCAGCAGCAGCTCTGACCCAGGGAAGAGGCTGGGATGAGTGTGATACTGCCGGGCTGGGGAGAGAAGACCCCTCTACCCCCAACCCCCACATTTACTGGCCTGCCTAGGGCAGGGCAATTATAGCTTCGGAGACACTCCCAGGGATCAGCAGCAGGCAGCAGATGCAGCTCTGGGCTTTCAGCAGCTCAGAAATCTCCCGACAGACAGACAAACAGACAGACACACACACACACACACACACACACACACACACACACGGAGGATGTGCCGTAACACTCAGGAGACCTGGGCACAGGGCTGGTTGTTACTCTCAGTGCACATATGTGCAGGCAAGGGCAGAAACTGCACTGACTTTGTAAAAACTACCATCCAGACACCATGGCCCCACTCATCTAAATCTGCAGTCTCAAGGTCACTCTGGGCACCAGATGACCGGCTCTGCCTGCACAAAATGCGGAGGACTCTTTGTACAGCAGAGGTGATTACTTGGTAGGCTTAAGCCAAGACTGGCACTGCTTTTCTTGTTTTGTTTTGTTTTTATATCTTTGATATTTTTGCCTGTGTTGAGTGTGGGTTATCAGTTGTGTTTACATGTGAATGTATTTCACTTTCTCTTTGTTGTTGTTGTTGTTGTTGTGCTTGGTGATTTGCTTTGTTCTGAAATTGCCCTACACCAGAGCCCAGCTCAAGAGGCACAAGATTCAACACACCTAGAGGCCAACTCCAGACCAAACCAGAGCATTACCGGGTTTGACCTACAAGTGATACACCCAGAGGGAATTCTCTACAGGCACAAGAGCCCATAGAGGCCAAGCTTCATTTAAGCGGTCAACCCTCACGCAGCAGAACATCCTGCTGTGGGCAGAGCCAAGTCTCACAAAGAGTCAGCCTAGGAGTCAATCTCATCTACTCACAGGCTAAAAGCAATTAAAGATCAACTTTAACAGGACAATATACACAACACAAGAGTCACTGTTAGAGCACACGCAGAGGAGAAGAATGAAGTAGTACAAGTCAAATATAAAGGACACATACTACATAAGATAACCCAGCAAGAACTAAGAACTCTAGGGGATCTACCTAATACATCAAAGCAAACACAGAGAGTCAGCCAGAATGGGGAAACAAAGAAACTTGTCCCAAATAAAAGAACAGAAGAAACCTCCAGAATTGGAACCAAATGAAACAGAGGTAACCAACCTATCAGAGACAGAGTTCAGAATGTTCTGATGATAAGAATGTTTAAGGAGCTTAGTGACAATATAAAGAAGGATAGAGAAATCGTAATGAACAACCAGTTAGAACAAAAGAACACAATTACTGAAATAAAGAACTCGCTTGAAGGAATTACCAGCAGGTTAGATGAAGCAGAGGATCGAATCAGCGACTTAGAAGACAAGTTAGCAGAGATCACCCAAACAGAACAACAGAAAGAAAAAAGAATAAAAAACAATGAAGATGGTTTAAGAGACCTCTGGGATAACATCAAGTGCAACAACATGCGCATCATAGGAATACCAGAAGGCGAAGAGAGGGGGCAAGGGATAAAATATATATTTGAAGTAATAATGTCCAAAAACTTTTCTATCCTGGTGAAGGAAACCAACATACAAGCCCAGGAAGTGCAGAGAGTTCCAACCAGGATAAACCCAACCAGGTCCACACCAAGACACATTATAGTTAAAAAGGCAAAGGTTAAAGACAAAGAGAGAATCCTAAAAGCAGCAAGAGAAAGACAGAGGGTTACATACAAGGGAACTCCCATAAGACTATCAAATGACTTTTCTACGGAAACATTGAAGGCCAGGAGGGAGTGGCAGGAGATACTCAAAGTGATGGAAAACAAAGGCCTACAACCTAGATTGCTTTATCCAGCAAGGCTATCAATTAAAATTGAAGGAGAGATAAAGAGCTTCCCAGAAAAGAATAAGCTAAAGGAATTTATTACCACAAAGCCAGCATTGCAAGAAATATTAAAAGGGCTTCTGTACAGAGAAGAAATATGAAAACAATCTAACTGCAAATTTTAAAAATAACAATAACTAAGTACCTATCAATAATCACTTTAAATGTAAATAGATTAAATGCTCCAATCAAGAGACACAGGGTGCTGATTGGATAAGAAAGCAAGACCCTTGTATATGCTGTATACAAGAGACTCACCTCAGATCAAAAGACACACACAAGCTGAAAATGAAGGGTTGGAGTAAGATATTTCAGACAAATGGAAACGAGAAAAAAGCTGGAGTTGCAATACTTATATCTGACAAAATAGACTTCAAAATGTAGAATATAGTAAAAGACAAAGATGGGCATTATATAATAATAAAGGGATCGATCCAACAAGAGGACATAACCCTGGTAAACATCTATGCACCCAACATAGGAGCACCTAAATATATAAAACAGATACTGACTGACATAAAGACAGAGATCAACAGTAACACTATCATAGTAGGGGACTTCAACAAACCTCTGACAACTAGGGACAGGTCTTCCAGACAGAAAATCAATATAGAAACTACAGCCTTAAATGACACATTGGACCACTTAGATTTAATTGATATTTTCAGAGCATTTCACCCCAAAGGTACAGAATACACGTTCTTCTCAAGCGCACATGGAACATTTTCCAAGATAGACTATATGTTAGGCCACAAAACAAGTCTTGATAAACTTAAGAAAATTGAAATCATACCAAGGCTCTTCTCTGACCACACTGCTGTGAAAATAGAAATGAACTACAGGAAAAAAACTGGAAGACACACCAATTCATGGAGGCTGAATAACATGTTACTAAATAACGAATGGGTCAACCATGAGATCAAAGAAGAAATCAAAAGATATCTCGAGACAAACGAAAATGAAAACACAACGACTCAAAATCTATTGGATGCCGCGAAAGCAGTCCTAAGAGGGAAATTCATAGCATTGCCGGCCTACCTAAAGAAACAAGAAAAATCAGTAATCCACAGTTTCTCTTCACACTTAAGGGATCTGGATAAAGAACAGCAAAATAAGCCCAAAGGGAGTACAAGGAAGGAGATAATAAAGATCAGAGCAGAAATACATGAAATAGAGACCAGAAAAACAATATAAAAGATCAACAAATCCACGAGTTGGTTTTTAGAGAAGATAAACAAAATTGGCAAACCTTTAGCAAGAGTCACACACAAAAAAAAGGCAGAGAGAGAGAGAGAAAGAGAAAGAGAAAAAGAGAAAAAGAGAAAGAGAGAGAAAGAGGACCCAAATTAATAAAATCAGAAATGAAAGAGAAGTGACAACAGACACTGCAGAAATACAAAAAAGAAAAATTAAGGAATTACTATGAGCAACTATATATCAAGAAATTTGACAATCTGGAAGAAATGGACAATTTTCTAGAAGCAGACAACCTCCAAAGGCTAACTCAAAAAGAAACGGGAAAAAGCAACTTAAGAGTTGGAAAAAAATGGCGGCGTGAGGTGAGCCTCTGTAACGCTCCCCTGGAATTTACAACGAATCAGACAACAATAACTCCACAAAGGACTCCTTGCACAGCGGACAGGCAAGACGAAGAGGCCCACTACTGAATTCACCTCCAGGTGGGTGAATCGCGCGAGCGGGGGAGGAGGGAGAGGAGAAGTGCGGAGACGGAGCCACGCGGGCGCAGGACACAGACCTAGCTCAGTGCTCGGAGCCCGCTGCTCCCGGATCTTCCGCAGCTGCGGGAGAGGGAAGGACTCCGACTGCTAGGGCTCCGCTTACGGCCCACAGGGCTGAGGGGGCAGCATATAGCATGGCTGAACCCAACGCTCGCTCACAGCAGACCTAGGAGCAAAGACTAAGGGAAGAGGGCTGAAATCCGTGGTTTAAGCCCTCACTGCCGAGCGGAGAACGGAAGCCTTAGGCATGGAGACTAGCCGCCCCCTCCCTACCCTCCAGAGCTTGCCCCGCCCCCACCTGCCCGGTACTAGAAGCGATAAAGGAGCAGTGTCGGATCAAAGGACAGAATATTTGCTGCTCTGAGAACTGTGGACCGCAGACACAGATTCGCAGCTCAACTAGTTCCGGCAAAGGGGAGGGAGCTGTGGAAGCAGGACTGGCTGTGGTGGTGGTCGCCGCCATTGCTCTGGGCCACCTCTCACAACTCACCCCGCCCCTGACCCACCTATCTGGGCGGATACCTGCAGGAGTAAACAGAACTGCTGAAACATACGGGCTCTGAATCTGGTGCAGAAAGAGCTTTGGAACTTCAAAAGCTCTTCACATACCCATCAACCTGTTGCAGAAGCCACTCCTGTAGATGTCTAGGAAGAGAAATAGTAAATCAGTGATTGCCATGAATAACCAAGGCAACAATATAGTTCAGAAAGAAAGTGAAAAGTCTCCAGAAAAGGAACTTAGAGATATGGACCTTTGTGATTTAAATGACAGAGAATTCAAGATCGCAATTCTGAAAAAACTGAACGAGATGCAAGAAAACACAGAAAGGCAGTTTAATGAACTCAGAAACACAATCAAAGAACACCATGAGCATTTTACAAAAGAGATTGAAATTTTGAAAAAGAACCAAATAGAATTTCTGGAGATTAAGAACTCAATAGAAGAAATTAACAATAAAATATCCAGCTTAGGTAGTAGAGTTGACCAGATGGAGGAAAGAATCAGTGACATCGAAGATAGGAACCTGGAATTTACACAGATGGAAGAAGAAAGAGACTTGAGACTTAAAAGAAATGAAAGAACTCTACAAGAACTGTCTGACTCCATCAGAAAGAGCAATATAAGAATAATGGGCATACCAGAAGGAGAAGAAAGAGGGAAGGGAACAGAGAATATATTCAAACAAATCGTCGATGAGAACTTCCCAAACTTGTGGAAAGAACTGGATCCTCAAATCCAAGAAGCAAATAGAACACCTAATTACCTCAATCCCAACAGGCCTTCACCAAGGCACATTGTATTGAAGCTGTCTAAAATCAATGACAAAGAAAGAATCCTCAAGGCAGCCAGGGAAAAGAAGACGTTAACTTACAAAGGAAAGCCCATTAGATTAACATCAGATTTTTCAGCAGAAACTCTACAAGCTAGGAGGGAATGGAACCATATATTCAAACTATTGAAAGAGAGAAATCATGAGCCAAGAATAATATATCCAGCAAAGATCTCCTTTAGATATGAAGGAGGAATAAAGACCTTTCCAGACATACAGAAGCTGAGGGAATTTTCTAATACACGACCTGCACTACAAGAAATACTAAAAGAGGCTATTCGACCACCATCAACAAGGACAATTTGTGGCAACTGAAACATAAAAAGGGGGAGAGTAAAGGCCTGAACCGCAATATGGGAATGGAGAAAGTAAGCGTGCTGAAGAAAATGGAATACTCTAAATATCAAACTTTCTTTTACATAATCTTAAGGGTAACCAATCAAAAATATCCAGAACTGAAATATATACTGTAATAAAAGAAGAAACAGAGGGAAACATCATAGAATACCACCACACAGAAATAACAGACAACAACAAAAAGGCAAAGAAACAATGGAGACCCAGCCTTACCAGAAAACTAAAGATAGAATGACAGGAAATCTTCACGTATCAATAATCACCCTAAATGTAAATGGACTGAACTCACCAATTAAAAAGGCACAGAGTAGCAGATTGGATCAAAAAATTAAACCCAACCATATGCTGTCTCCAAGAGACACATCTCAGCTACAAGGACAAGCATAGACTCAAAGTGAAAGGGTGGAAATTGACACTCCAAGCAAATGGAACCCAGAGAAAATCAGGTGTAGCCATAATGATTTCCGATGAAACAGACTTCAGGGTGAAAAAGATAACAAGAGACAAAGATGGACATTTCATAATGGTAAAGGGGACTATACAACAAGAAGACATAAATAACAGTCATCAATATTTATGCCCCCAATCAGGGAGCACCGAAATATACCAAGCAACTACTAACAGAACTAAAGGGAGAAATTGACCAAAACTCAATTATACTAGGGGACTTAAATATATCATTGACAGCTATGGATAGATCATCCAAACAGAAGATAAATAACGAAATCGCAGCCCTAAATGACACATTAGATGAATTGGACATAATTGACATATATAGAGCACTTCATCCTAAAACATCAGACTATACATTCTTTTCTAGTTTACATGGAACATTCTCAAGGATAGACCATATATTGGGACACAAAATCAGCCTCAGCAAATTTAAGAAGATTGAAATCATACCAAGCATATTCTCTGATCACAAAGCTTTGAAATTGGATATCAACTGCAAAAAGAAAGCAGGGAAAACCACAAATAAATGGAGATTAAACAACATACTTTTAAAGAACGACTGGGTCAAAGAAGAAATTAGAGGAGAGCTCAAAAGATACATAGAAACAAATGACAATGAAAATACATCCTACCAAAATTTTTGGGATGCCGCGAAAGCAGTTTTAAGAGGGAAATTTATATCATTACAGGCCTATCTCAAGAAACAAGAAAAATCCCAAATAAATAACCTCATGTTACACCTTAAAAAACTAGAAAAAGAAGAACAAGCGAAACCCAAGGTCAGCAGAAGAAAGGAAATAACAAAAATCAGAGCAGAACTAAATGAAATAGAGAACAAAAAGACAATAGAAAAAATTAATGTGACAAAAAGCTGGTTCTTTGAAAAGATTAACAAAATCGACAAACCCTTGGCTAGACTACCTAAGATAAAAAGAGAGAAGACACTAATTAACAAAATCAGAAATCAAAAAGGGGAAGTTATCACGGACACCACAGAAATACAAAGGATTATCCAAGCATAGTATGAAGGACTATATGCCACCAAATTTAATAACTTAGAAGAAATGGACAAGTTCTTAGAAACTTATAGCCTTCCAAGGCTGAATCATGAAGAACTGGAAAATCTTAACAGGCCGATCACCAGTAACGAAATTGAATCAGTCATCAAAAACCTTCCCAAAATCAAAAGTTTTGGACCAGATGGCTTCACCAGTGAATTCTACCAAACCTTCAAAGAGGATCTAATACCAATCCTGCTCAAACTCTTCCAAAAAATTGAAGAAGAGTCAGTACTCCCTAACTCATTTTATGATGCCAACATTACCCTGATACCAAAACCTGGTAAGGACAACACAAAAAAAGAAAACTACAGACTTATATCTCTGATGAATACAGATGCTAAAATCCTAAACAAAATTCCAGCAAATCGAATACAACAATGCATTAAAAAGATTATTCATCACGACCAAGTGGGGTTCATCCCCGGGGCACAAGGATGGTTCAACATTCGCAAATCCATCAATGTGATACATCACATAAACAAAATAAAGGACAAAAATCGTATGATTCTATCAATTGATGCAGAAAAAGCATTTGATAAGATACAACATCCATTTATGATTAAAACACTTACTAAAATTGGTATAGAAGGAAAATACCTCAACATAATAAAGGCCATATCCAACAAGCCCTCAACTAATCTCATAATTAATGGTGAAAAGCTGAAGCCCTTTGCTCTACGTTCAGGAACACGACAAGGTTGTCCCCTATAACCTCTGCTTTTCAACATAGTGTTGGAAGTCCTCGCCAGAGCTATCAGGCAAGAGAAAGAAATAAAAGGCACCCAAATTGGGAATGAAGAAGTTAAATTGTCACTCTTTGCAGATGACATGATGCTATATATAGAAAACCCTAAAGACTCCACCAAAAAGCTATTAGAAACAATCAATGAATACAGTAAAGTTGCTGGCTACAAAATCAACGTACAAAAGTCCATTGCTTTCCTATATACCAACAATGAAATCTCAGAAAAAAAAAAAAAAAGCAATTCCTTTTGCAATTGCAGCAAAAAGAATAAAATACCTAGGAATAAACTTAACCAAGGATGTGAAGGATTTATATGCTGAAAACTATAAGACATTTTTGAAAAAAATTGAAGAAGACACAAAGAAATGGAATGACATTCCGTGCTCATGGATTGGAAGAATCAACATTGTTAAAATGGCCATATTACCCAAAGCAATATACAGATTAATGCAATCCCCATCAAAATCCCAACAGCATTTTTTAAAGAAATAGAGCAAAAAATCATCAGGTTTGTTTGGAACCACAAAAGACCCTGAATAGCCAAAGCAATCTTAAGAAAAAAAGAACAAC
Organism: Rhinolophus hipposideros; assembly: GCF_964194185.1. Taxonomy (NCBI): domain Eukaryota; kingdom Metazoa; phylum Chordata; class Mammalia; order Chiroptera; family Rhinolophidae; genus Rhinolophus; species Rhinolophus hipposideros. The sequence continues at coordinate 6,732,518 of NC_138060.1, read as the reverse complement.
GCTGGAGGTATCACACTGCCTGACTTTTGCTTGTACTACAAGGCTATAATAATCAAAACAGCATGGTGTTGGCAGAAAAACAAACACGTAGACCAATGGAATAGAATTGAGAACCCAGAAATAAAACCACATAAATATGGACAGATAATTTTTGACAAAGAAGCTAAAAACATACAATGGAGGAAAGACAGCCTCTTCAATAAATGGTGCTGGGAGAATTGGATAGCCACGTGCAAAAGAATGAAACTGGACTGCTATCTGTCACCATGTACCAAAATTAATTCAAAATGGATCAAAGACTTAAGCATAAGACCTGAAACAATAAACTGCATAGAAGAAAACATAGGTACTAAACTAATAGACCTTGGGTTCAAAGAGCATTTTATGAATTTGACTCCAAAGGCAATGGAAGTAAAAGCTAAAATAAATGGGACTATATGAAACTTCAAAGTTTCTGCACAGCAAAAGAAACCATCGACAAAATAAAGAGGCAACCAACTGAATGGGAGAAGATTTTTGCCAACAGTTCCTCCAATAAGCGTCTAATATCCAAAATATACAAGGAACTCATGAAACTCAACAACAATGAAACAAACAACCCAATTGAAAAATGGGTAAAGGACCTGAAGAGACATTTCTCCAAAGAGGACTTACAAATGGCAAACAGACATATGAAAAAATGCTCAACATCACTAATCATCAGAGAAATGCAACTAAAACCACAATGAGATATCACCTCACCCCAGTCAGAATGGCTATCATCAACAAGACAAATAGTAACAAGTGTTGGAGAGGCTGTGGAGAAAAAGGAACCCTCATACACTGTTGGTGGGCATGCAGACTGGTGCAGTCGCTGCGTAAGGCAGTGTGGAGGTTCCTCAAAAAATTACAAATAGAATTACCATATGACCCAGCAATCCCTCTCCTCGGTATCTACCCCCCAAATTTGAAATCATTTATACATAAAGATACGTGTGCTCCCATGTTCATTTCAGCTTTGTTTACGGTGGCCAAGACATGGAAACAACCAAAATGTCCTTCGATAGATAAATGGATAAAGAAGTTGTGGTATATATACACAATGGAATACTATTCGTCGTTAAGGAAAGATGATATCCATGTTTGTGACAACATGGATAGATCTTGAGAGTATAATGCTAAGCGAAATAAGTCAGACATTAAAAGCAAAGAACCCTATGATTTCAGTGATACGTGGTATATAAACCAAAAACAACAAAAGAACAAGACAAACAAATGAGAAACAAAAACTCATAAACACCGACAATAGTTTAGTGGTTACCAGAGGGAAAGACGGTTGGGGGGAGGGAGATGAGGGTAAGGGGGATTAAATATATGGTGATGGAGGGAGAACTGACTCTGGGTGGTGAACACACAATGGGATTTATAGATGATGTAATACAGAATTGTACACCTGAAATTATGTAATTTCATTAACAATTGTCACCCCAATAAATAAAAATAAATAAATAAATAAAAATAAATTATTATCATGAACAGGTGGATCACTGAATGTTTTTAAGGCAATAAGACTACTCTGTGTCATACAATAATGATGGATACATGCCATTACGCATTTGTCCAAGCCCATAGACTGCACAACACCAAGAATGAACTTGATGTAAACAAAGTATGGACTTTGGGTGGTTGTAATTTGGCAATGTTGGTTCATCGATGTATGAGATGTAGCGTCTGGTAGGGAGTGTTGAGAGTGTGGAAGTTGCGCTTGTGTAGGAGGCAGGGCATATATGGACATTCTCTATACTTTCTGCTCAATTCTACTGTGAACTTAAAACTGCTCTAAAAAAACAGTCTTAAAATTTGTTTTTTAAAAAAAATGCTATCATGACTAATTCCTTATTTGAGAACATAGCAATTGAAAGGGAAGAATTAAGTATCCTAATGTTTGTTCTATGAGCTACATTTTAGGATATGCAAAGAACCCAACTTGATAAGAGGAAGTTCTTTATGAAAGAACTCTAACTAAAACAGGGGAAAGTAGTGTTATAACCCACAAATCCCCCATTTTATTTTTATTACTCATTAAATATAACATAAATATTATTATAACATAAAATTATTATAAAATGATAATAATTGCAAGCCACACTCATGGTGGGAACCGTTAAAAGGAAAGTTCACAGGGAACTTGACAGTGAAGAGATCAGGCTGTTACATCCGTACTGTTTCCTGAAATTTATTATCTCAGAGCTCTGGGGGCTAGAAGGTGGAAACCAAGCACTGCTGCCATCCCTCCAGGGACTGTAGCAAGAGAGTCCATTCCTTGCCTCTTCCAGTTTTTCGTTGCTGTCCTGGAGTTCCTGGCTTTGTGGCCACACCATTGCCTCCATCTTCACATAGCCACTGGGGACTGTCCCAAAACTTCTCCTGCCTCACCTTATTGGATACATATCATTGTATTTCGAGTCTACTTTTATGATCTAGGATATATTCTTCTTCTTAAAATCTTTAAATTAATCATATTTTTGCCATATAAAGTAATATTCATAAATTCTAGGGATTAGATATAAACATATTTTTGGGGATCATTATTCATTCCACCACATGTCTCTTCTGGGGGAATGTGCTATGAAACATTTACATTGTTTTCCTGCTATGAAAGTTACATCTGAGTTTAATAAAGCCTGTAGAGCTTATGATCGTTTACAAGAAATATTGAGGATAGAGAAAGAAGTGAAATGACTCTCCAATGAGGCAAAGTCAATGAGAACAGCCTACAGGACAACTGACTTTTTTTTTTAATGAATCAATGGCATTTAAAAAGGGAAGAGAGGACTGCTCTAGTGTAAAAGAGATTTAAAGACATGATAACCATAATTTATTAAGAACATAATTTGTGGTACTTGCTTGCCTCCTAATTAGACCAAAGTTGGTATAAAAAGACACCTGTGAGACAATTGAGAGAATTGATTTTGAGTATCTGATGAACCAAGGAATCAGAATAAATTTGGTTATCTATGGCAATGGCATTAAATTATGTCAGGTACGGGATCTGGTTCTCTCAGCCCAATGTTTACTCCAGTTCTTGCTCTTGTACCCAGAGTCGTGCAGGTGAAACCTGATAGTACCTCCCCTAATACGCACTCTAGAGCTCTCACTTTCTGCTCTGGGCTTATCTGTTGCCTTCTTCAGGACACCTGTAAGACCTTCCCTGCCGTTCTGTGTCATTCGGCAGCATTCTACTGCAAACCTGGGAGTGTGGGGGAGTTCACTCCCACCCCCTGGGTCGTCCCTGATGACGGTATGGGGGCCAGTGAGTAACACTCTCCATTTGGGTCACTCAGTATATAATTGGAATAAAATTCTATGCTCCGCAGAGGTTCCTCAACAGAATCAAGCCCCAGGCACTCACAGGGCTGGTCCTCTGATAATGCATCCTTGGAATGGCTTTCCCTCATTGCCCATTTCACTCTTTGCAGCCCCATCTGCTTCCTTGGGATTACTTTCCAAAATAACAACTTGCATGCCATCTCTTGTTTTAGGCTATGCTTTTCAGGGGGAACCCAGGCTGAAATTCTGGTCATAAAAAATTGGTCATTTTTAAGACTTGCATAGTGAAGTATTTAGAGGTGAAATGACATGATGCCTGGATTTTGCTTTAAATATTTCACCAACGTAAAAGAAGAAAGAGAAGGAAAGAGGTAGATGAAGCAAATGTAATAAAACTATGATAATTGTTGAATCTTAGTGTTGGGTATATGGAAGAATGTTCTTGATTATTTTAAAATGTGTTATAACAAAAAGTTTAAAAAGTTAAAATTACTACAAGGACGGTGCGGTAGAAGAACTGACTGTTTTGAACGTGTATACAGAAGATCTAGCCCAGACAGAAGATCAAAAAATATGTTTCTGATGAAGTGGCTTTTAAAGTGCAGCTTAAATGACAAAACGGATTTTTCAGGTCCTTTCTCCCAACATCTAGGTGAATCTTCCACTGTTTCAGGATTACTTCTGAAATCTTGCTTAGCACACTGGATACAAAGCTCACCACCCATGTAACTTCTAAGGACTGAGTTTCTTTTCAGCACTTACTGCTTCCAAATGGTCCATTTTCCCTGTGTTGCATCCGTAGTGTAGGTGGTAAATCATTTTGTGTGAAATGTATTTATTCACCTGTAGCCACCTACTGTATCTCCAAATGAATCTCTGAAACCTGATTGTTTATCTTCTTTGTTGTGAATGGCAGAGAGGAAATAGAAGGGCTATTTTGGGTGGCCCAATGTTGAATGAACTGCCTGTTAAACTTAACTGAATAACTGCTTTCTGTGGCTATTTCAGAAATTAGAATGATTAATCTGTTTAATATCAATGGATTCATGCCAGGTCCTCTGAGCTGGCACTTTTTGCCATCAATTAGGCTTCAGGAAAAAACATCTCTACTGTTAGATCACATTCATCCTCTGCAAAGGAGGATTTCATCGCTGTATCACAACTGGGTTAGGAGAATGTGTTTTGCCTATAATTTCAGTAAATTACCAGCCAAGTCATTCTTTCACTTCACTTTATAGTGCTTAATTTATATTAGTTTCCTCCACTGATATTAACATTTAATTCCCAGTGCTTACTGATATGTAATAATACTGTTAGGTGATAGTATTTTGCACATTTAACTTTCTCTATGCATCTCAAAATATTTTAGAACTATATCTCATTTATACCTCATCACAACCCTGGGGTATTTTCTCTATTTTTTTCCTTCCCTTTCTTTTTTCTCTTTCTTCCATTTCTTTCATCCTTCCTCCTAGTATCCCACCCTTCTGTTTCTTCCCCCCGCTCTTGTTTCTTTTTATTTCATTATTCCTTTTTTCTTCTCTTGCTCTTTTCTCTACCCCTCCCTTACCTTTTTTTACTTTTAATAAACATTTTTTGAAGATTAGCTTGCACATTTGATATCTTGAGTTCAATTCCCACTTCAGTCACTTCGTATTTGTGTGACCTTAGTTAACTTACTTGAACTCTAGAATTTGGGGCAAGATGGCAGAGTAGGTAAATGCTGTGCTTGACTTCTCCCATGAACACATTAAAATTACAACTAAATTATAGAACAATCATCCTAGAAAACCACCTTAAGACCACCTGAACAGAACTCCTATAACTCAGGATAAAAAGAAAAGGACACATGGAGACTGGTAGGAGGGGCAGAGATGTGAAACGAGCCCCATACCCATGTGTGGTGGTTGATCATTGGAAGGAATATCTCAGTGTTGGAAGGCCCTGCTGAGGAGGGAGGTGTCCCAACCTCACACTGAGTTCCCCAGCTCAGGGTTCCAGTGCTGGGAAAAGGAGCCCCATGATATCTGGCAGTGAAAAACAGCAGGATTTCACCTGAACGAGTGAGATGGAAGCCTACTAGAAAACCAGCCATCCTGTTAAAGGACCCACACACAAACTCACTCACTCACAGGTACTCACCCTGGGCTCCAGCAGAAGGACAGTGGTTCAGGGGTGCCAGAGGCATGCAGGGAAAGATTGGCTTGTGTGGCTTCAGGACAATGGCTAGAGGGACAGCCGCCACTGTCCTTGTGTAGCCTAAGTAGCCTATAGGCAGGCACCATCTTCCCTGTGTTGAGCCTTCCTCTACACAGCCAAATCTAAAACTGCATTGGTCTGGTGAAGTCTGCTTACTCCACCCTGGTGACTCCCTTGGACTTTGCCCCACCAACTCTTGAAGCATTGTCAGACACAATTTTGACCCCAGGTAAGCAGCCCTGCCCCCATGAACCTCAGGAAACTCTTTCAGCTGCAGCCAGTCAACCTCAAATTGTGTAGTGCCTGAGCACTTTTGGTGGTATGCAACAAGCCCCAAGCCATGCTGCAGCCTTTTGTAGACAACTCTCTGGTGTCTGCAGGCCCGAGGTGGGCAAACGCTGGCTCTGGTGTTCTCTGAGCATTTTAAAAAGTGACCCCAGGTTCAGCACGAGTGCCAAATCTGAATCTGGTGAGCACTCACCCCACCCTGGTAACTACTAGGGATGCTGCCTTATGCAACTCACATGCCAAGGCTCTTAAAGCAGCTAAGCCTGATTGGAACTACCAGATGGCCTCAGGGAACCCTGGGCCTTTGGCTAAGCTGCTCCAGGCCTGGTACTTGTGGCAGCTGGCTTCAGTTCTTAAAGTGGCCTTTCCCGCGCACCTCCACATCCAGCACAGGCAGTGACCAATGACAGATAACTATGTAGCTACTACTAGGTAGTAGCAGGCCAGTCACAGGCAATGGCTGACCTTGGCCTGCAAAGAATTACCTTCCAAAAGGCCCCAGAACAAACAAACCTGGAGGCTGGCTTCAGTCCACACCAGGAAACTACCTGATTAGCCCCACAACAGACACATGAGACAGCTGGGGCTAATTGCCCTCTGTGGGGTCATCCCCCAAAGAGCAACTCATATCATGTGGGCATGGCAAATGCTCATAGCCAGTCAGCCTGAGAGTCAATCCCACCTACTGTCATGCCAACAGCAATCAAGGCTCAATTGCAATAAGAGAGCACACACAACCTACACAAGGGACACACTTGAAACACATGGCATAGGCGAACAGGGAGATTGCACCACTGGCTGAAGAGGTGAAATGACATGATGCCTGGATTTTGCTTTAAATATTTCACCAACGTAAAAGAAGAAAGAGAAGGAAAGAGGTAGATGAAGCAAATGTAATAAAACTATGATAATTGTTGAATCTCCTCTATCCTGGAGAAAGCTGCTCTGTCAGCCCTTTCCCTGAAGCCAGACAATTCAGTTCCTCCCCATATGTCCCTGGAGCTTTTGGAGCAGCTGCTCCAGCACTGGAACTCAGATTGAGTGAGTCTGTCAGAAAATAAGTTCATGCATGGGCCTGGTAAGACTAGTGCCTGGGACTCCAGCAGCCTTTGTCTCACTGAGCCAGAATCTCTGCTGGTTTTTAGTATCTGAAGTTATGGGGACTTCTCACTCTTGCACTGGAATGCTGAACTGGGGAGCTTGGTGGGACACCTCACTCCTCCACATGGACCTTCATAACCGAGATATCTCTCCCGGTTTTTAACGGTCACATGTGTGAGGGACCAGCCCATTCCATATCTCTGGCCCTCCTACCAGTCTTGATGTGGCTTCTTCTGTATATCCTTGGTTACAGGTGTTCAGTTCAGCTAGATTTTAGGTGATTCTCAGTGATGGTTGTTCTGTAATTTAGTTGTCATTTTGTTGTGGTTGTGAAAGGAGGTAAGCACATCATTTGTCTACTCCACCATCTTGGCCAGATTCCATTCTCTATTTCATTCTTAATTTTCTCTTTTCCCTCTAGATACATAGTTTATTTTAGCTTAGGAGAGAAGGCTTTTAAAATTCCTATTAGGCTTTCAATCTTTAGCTTCCAATTTTGCCAAATGTATGGTCATAGATTCATTAAATTCTTCAAAATATCAGGTTTTAGCAGGGAGAATGGTCTTTCCAGCAGTATTAAACAATTTAATGAACTCAAGAGGATGCAAAGGTCATTCCTTCTGATAGCCAAAAGAAAGAATGGATAACCAACATGTCCTAGGCTGGCAAAAAGTCAAGCCAAGCCCCTAGGACAGAGACAGTAACAATCTCTGGGAGAGAAAGGATAAAGAACCAATTGGTCTTATAGTCTTTATTTTAGGTACTTCTTGTATCTTTAATTTTTTTATTCACCTATTACAGGATACTCTTGATTTTAATTACCTGCTCAAGTTACCAAAGTTTTTCTTAGGGTCCGTTTAGAGTTTGTCTTTTCTTCCTTTCTTTTTCTTTTTTTTAAGTAATTTTACTTTATTATTTATTTATTTTTTTAGGGGAATATTGATGAACAGTGTGTTTTCCCAGGACCCATCAGCTCCAAGTCAAGTTGTTGTTTTCAGTCTAGTTGTGGAGGGTGCATGTGGGAATTGAACTGGCAACCTTGGTGTTATGAGCACTGTGCTCTAACCAACTGAGCAAACCAGCCACCCTTAAACTCATTTTATTTTTCAGAAGCTTCTGATATCAATCATAGAATGCATTCCACTGTCCCTGAGAAGTTTATAATTCTCTCTTTAAGGGAGGATATTTGAAGTGGATTTAAAATAAAGGTATTCCATAATGGCTATTAGAGTATTAAATTATTTTGTCCACCTATATACTTTATCATACCCTTTATTATATCAAAATCCTATAACTAAGTATTTCTCTGTGGGGTTTTCTAACAAATGATTAAACCCTAAAAGGGAGTCACGGGACCCTCTTATTTATAGTCTGTTGGTCAGAGGTGCAGGTGACAAGATGGGACCTGAGATCAGCATCTGAAGTGGGTGGCAGTCTTAAGAGACTGAATCTTTAACTTGTGGAGTCTATACTAACACCAGGTAGGGGCAGAATTGAATTGAATTGTAGGACACTTAGCTTTTGTTGCAGAGAATTGCTTGGTGTGGAGAAAATACCCACACATCTTCTATCATAAGTGTTGGGACTGTGAGTGAAAAAACACACAAATTGTTTTTCCTGGAGAAGTTCCAATGGCCATGTTGACACCATGGTCACACTGTAAAACTAAAGATTTACACACCAGGCAGTATTTGCTTAAACGTTTCACTCACTCATCTAGTGTAAAGTAGCAGTTAAGAATAGGGACCTGAGCGCTACCAAGACCCATTCTTTATCCTTTACTAGCTGTGTTACCTTTCTAAGCCTCTGTTTGTCATCCATAAAATTAATAATGGTAATGACTTCATGGTGTTATTGTGAAGAATTAATGACAAAATTCACAAAAAACATTTTGCACAGAGTTCAGTATATACAAAGAAGTTATCATTATTCTTCATTTGTTTCTTAAATGGCTTTTGAATACCTAGTATGTACTGGACACAGACCACGTGCTGGAGATGCAAAGGTAAGCCGTGTTTAATTTATCCTCAAGGAGTTTTCAAAATATTGCTAAAATATATTTAGATAGCAAGGCAGAATTAAGGTAAACACTCATTAATACCGTTTCTCAATCCACAGAGTTGCAGTGATATATGCCAAATGTATAGTCTGACAAGGCACTTAATTTGGCCCTATGTGTAACTATAACTGATTTCAAAGCTGACAGTTCCCTTTCATGTTCAATATCGGATACTTCCATTCACTCCAAAGAATTGTCTTTTCAAGCAACATTCTGCAAAAATTGTATGCTAGAACATTACCAAATAACGTAATGCAATTAGAGCCAAACGTTGCTGATGTGATCAATTTCAAAACCTCTAGTCTTTGAATATAACACAGAATAATTTATAGTTGAACTCCACTGGATTTTTCAAATTAGATTTTATGTTATTTTAGCTGAGTAGGAACTTACAGGGAGAGCCTTAAGGTGCTAGGAAAATGTAAGCAACTGAAAAAAGAAAAAGAATGTAGACTGACAGCCTTACCATAAAGCGATCAAATTTGAAATTTTATAGAAACTGGGCAGTCACAAATTGTTATGTTACCATGTAATATCAAACTGATGCTGGCCATAAAATGGGTTTGTTAATTAATACAACCTCTTACTGCTGTGCAGAGATCAATCAGTGAAGAAAAAAATTGGTCATAAAACAAAGACTCAGAAGAGTGTATGCCAGATCTACTGAAAAAGTTTGCTGGTTTCAAGGCAAAGTGATGCATGCCTCAAAGATTAGTAGCTGTTTACCTCATTGGCAATGCTGACAGAAGAACCCACGGTTTTAGTTTCTTCACTTTTGATGAGTAACTCAAGGCTCAGCACTGTCACCAAACCAGAATCTACATTAACCTGGTGAACACTCATCCCACCTTGGTGGCTCCTGGAGACCATGCCTCACCAAACTCGCATAATGCATGAGGCTCTAACAGCGGCTGGGCCTTACAAGATATGACAATTAAGTTCATGAATTTGTTGCAACGATGTCACTAACCTTATTTGATATCAGAGGGAGTATTCATTATTTATTTGTACCAACTGGACAAACAATTAACAAAGTTTACTATTTGGAAGTGCTGAACAGCCTGTGTAAAAAAGTTAGACAAAAACGACCTGAAATTTTTGCCAACAATTCATGGCTCTTGCATCACAACAATGCACCAGCTCACACCGCACTGTCTGTGAGGGAGTTTTTAGCCAGTAAACAAATAACTGTATTGGAACACCCTCCCTACTCACCTGATCTGGCCCCCAATGACTTCTTTCTTTACACAAAGATATAAGAAATATTGAAAGGAAGATATTTTGATGACATTAAGGACATCAAGGATAATACAATGAAAGCCCTGATGGCCATTCCAGAAAAAGAGTTACAAAATTGCTTTGGTGGGTGGACTAGGTGCTGGCGTCCACGCATAGATTCCCAAAGGGAGTACTTCGAAGGTGACCATAGTGATATTCAGCAATGAGGTATGTAGCACTTTTTTAAGGATGATTTCACTAATGTAACTGTCACACAGGAGCAGGCAGAAAACAGCAGGCCTTGGAGTGTCCTGGTATTTTTGTGGAGTTAGCCCAGGCCCAGTACTGGTGGCAGCCACCCTGGGTTTATAGTGTGGTTTCTTCCAAATGCCTCCAGGTCTAGCACAGGCAGCAACCAACTGCAGATTACTTTGTAGTTCAGACCAAGGAGTTTTTGGACAGTCACAGGCAGTGGCTGACCTGGACTTCTCTCTGGAGCCCCTTCCAAGAGGCCCCAGAACCAGTGTACCTGAAGGACAGCTTCAGACAACAGAGCACCGCCCAAATAGCTCCACAAGTGGCTAACCCAAATGGTATTCTCAACAGGTACCAGAGCACACTTGGTTGAAAACTGCTTTGGGGAAGAGGGGAAGCCCACAGAAGAGCAGCCCATAAGATATTGATGTGACCAGACACCACAGCCAGTCAGCTTGAGAGTCAATCCCACCCACTGATGTGCCAAAAGCAATCAAGGCTCAATTATAACAGGAGAGCACACACAACTTACACAATGGACACTCTTGGAGTACCCGGCACAGGTGACCAGGAAGACTGTGCCACTGGGTCCCACAGGCACCTATTACGTGAAGCCGCCTGGCCAAGACTGGGAGACACAGCAGATCTATCTAATATATAGAAACAAACGGAGAGACACAGCCAAAATGGGGAGACAAACAAAAAACATGTCGCAAGTGAAAGAACAGGAGAAAACTTCAGAAAAAGAACTAAACAAAATGAAGGCGAGCAATCTACCAGATACAGAGTTCAAGACAATGGTTATAAGGATGCTCAAGGAACTCAGTGAGAACTTCAACAAAGAAATAGAAAGCATAAAAAGGATATAGAAACCATAAAAATGAGCCAGTCAGAAGGGAAGAACACATAATTGAAAAGAAGAATGCACTAGAATGAATCACCAACAGCCTACATGAATCAGATGATTTAGATTACAAGGTAGCAGAAAACACCCAATATGAACAGCAAAAAGAAAAAAGGACCCCACTCTTCCCAAGATGACGATATTTTAAGAGACCTCTGTGACAACATCAAGCATAACAACATTGGCATCATAGGAGTATCAGAAGAAGAGAGAAAGCAAGGGATGGGGAACCTATTTGAAGAAATAATGACTGAAAAACTTTCTAACCTGGCAAAGAAAATAGACATACAAGCCCAGGAAATGCAGAAAGCCCCAAACAAAATGAACCTAAACAGAACCACATCAACACACATTATAACTTAAATGGCAAAGGATAAAGACAAAGAGAGAATCCTAAAAGTAGCAAGAGAAAGGCAACTAGTTACCTATGAGGGAGCGCCCATAAGATTGTCAGCTGATTTCTGAACAAAAACTTTGCAGGAAAGAAGGGATTGACGCAAAATACTCAACGTGATGTAAAACAAAAACCTACAACCAAGATTACTCTAGCCACCAAAACTATCATTTAGAATCAAAGGACCAATAATGAGTTTTCCAGACAAGAAAAAGCTAAAGAAGTTCATCAACACAAAGCCAGTATTACAAGAAATGTTAAAGGGACTTCTTTAAGAAAAAGAAGTGGGGGGGAAGAACATAAAGGTGAACAATAAAATGGCAATAACTATGTATGTATTCATAATCATTTCAAATAAAAATGAATAAAATATTCCAATCAAAAGACATAGGGTAGCAGAATGAATTAAAAAACAAATCCCATGCATATGTTGTCTACCCGAGACAAACTACAGATTGAAAGAAACATACAGACTCAAAATAAAGGTATGGAAAAAGATATTTCATGTGAATGGAAACAAAAAAGCAAGGATACTATTAATAATATTTATATCAGACAAAATGGATTTTAAAACAAAGGCTATAATAAGAGACAAAGAGGGATGTTACATAATGATTAAGGGATCAATACAACAAGATTATATAAACCTTGTTAACATCTATGCACTCAACATAGGAGCACCTAAACATATAAAGCAAATATTGAATGATATAAAGGGAGAGATCAACAGTAATACAATCATAGTAGGGGACTTTGATGCCCCATTGACCCCAGTGTACAGATCTTCCAGACAGAAAATCAACACAGAAATGGTGGACTTAAATGACACTCTACATAAGATGGATTCAATTGATATTTTTAGAGCATTTTACCCCAAAACAGCAGAATATACATTTTTTTCAGATGCACATGAAACATTTTCCAAGATAGATCCCACATTAAGCCGTAAAACAAGTCTCAATCAATTTAAGAAGATTAAAGTTATAATAAGTGTGTTCTCTGACCACAATGGTATAACACTAGAAACAAATTAGAAGAAAAAAAAAGTTATAATACATGGAGGCTAAGTAACTCAATAATGAATGGGTCTGCAATGAAATCAAGGAATAAATCAAAAGATGACTTGAGATAAATTAAAGTGAAAACACAATGACCCCAAATCTATGGGACACAGTGAAAGCAGTCACAAGAGGGATATTCATAGCAATACAGGCCTAAATCAAGAAACAAGAAAAATCTCAAATAAACAATTTAACCTGACTCTTAAAGGAGCTAGAATAAGAATAGCAAAAAAAAAAAAAAAAAAAAAAAAAAAGCAAGGGAGTTGAAAAAAGGAAATAATGTAGATCAGAGCGGAAATAAACAAAATAGAGTTAGAAAAAAAGAAAAACATACAAAAGATAAGTGAAACTAACAGCTCGTTCCTTAAAAAGATAAACAAAATTAATATGCCTGTAATGAGACTCATCAAGAAAAAAAAAAGCGGACTTAAATAAATAAAATCAGAAATGAAAGGGGAGAAGTGACAACTGACACCACAAAAGTACAAAGGATTATGAGAAAATATGAAAAATTATATGCCACCAAATTCACCAATCTGGAAGAAATGCATAAATTCCTAGAAGCATACAATTTTGTAAGACTGAGTCAAAAAAAAAACCCAGATAATCTGAACAGATTGATTACTACTAATGAAATTGGGTCAATAATAATAATAAAAAACTCCCAACAAACAAAAGTCTTGAACTGGATGGCTTCACTGGTGAATTTAACCAAACATTCAAAGAAGAATTAACACCTATCCTTCTCAAATTATTCCAAAAAATTCAAGAGGAAGGAAAGTTTACAAGTACATTTTGTGAGGCCACCATTGCCCTGATTTCAAAACTAGACAAGACATTACAAAAGAAGAAAATTATAGGTCGATACCCCAATTTACATGATGTCAAAATCATCAACAAAATATTAGCATATTGAATTCAGTAATATATTAAGATCATATACTATGATCAGGTGTATATATTACTAAGAAGCATCATTTGTTCAATATCCACAAATCAATCAATGTGATACACCATATCAACAAAATGAAAGATAAAAATCAGATGATCATATCAATAGATGCAGAAAAAGCATCTGACAAAATCCAGTATCCATTTATGATAAAAATTCTAAGCAAAGTAGAACTAGAAGTAATATATCTCAATGTAATAAAGGTCATATTTGACAAATCCATAGCTAATATCATACTCAAAGGGGAAATCTAAAAGCATTCCCTTTAAGATCAAGAACAAGATGAGGATGCCCATTTTTATTCAACATAGTGTTGCAAATCCTAGCCACAGCAATCAGACAAGAAAAAGAAATAAAAGACATTCAAATTAGAAAGGAAGAAGTAAAACAGTAATTATTTTCAGATGATATGATACTATACGAGGAGAACCTGAAAGATTCCACCAGAAAACTATTAGAACTCTTAAGTGAATTCAGTAAAGTAGGAGGATACAAATATAATATTCATAAATCTTTTGCATTTTATACACCAATAACAAACTATCAGAAAGAGAAATTAATAAAACAATACCATTTATAATTGCATCAAAAAATACCCAGGGATAAATTTAACCAAAGAGGTAAAAGACCTGTACTTGGAAACTAGAAAAAAACTGAAGAAAGAAATTGAAGAAGCATATACAAATGAATGGAAGCATATACCTTGCCCATGAATAAAAAGAAATAACATTACTAAAGTGTCCATACTACCCAAAGTAATCTATAGATTCAATGCAATCACTGTCAAAATACCTATGGTATTTTTTTCCCACAGAAATAATACAAATAATCTTAAATTTATATGGAAACAAACAAACAAAAAACCTGAATAGCCTCAGTAATCATGAAAAAGTGTAATCAAATTGGCGATATCACACTGCCTGATATTATACTATACTACAAGTCGATAATAATTAAAACAGCATGTTACTGGCATAAAAACATACATATAGGTCAAGGAAACAGAATAGAGAGCCCAGAAATAATGTCATGCCTATATGGCCATTTAATCTATGACAAAGGAGGCAAGAATATACAGTGAGGTAAAGACAATCTATTCAATAAATTTTGTTGGTAAACCTAAACAGGTACATGCAAAAAATTAATCTGGACCACTTTCTTACTCCACATGCAAGAATACACTCAAAATGGATTAAAGCCTTAAACATAAGACCCAAAACTAGAAAACCCCTAGAGGACAGCATAGGCAGTAAATTCTCTGACATTTTTTTCTGATACATATCCTCGAGCAAGGAAAACAAAACAAAAAATAAACAAATGGAAGTTCATCAAACTAAAAAGTTTTTTCACAGCCAAGGGAACCATCAACAAAACAAAAAGACAGCCTACTAAATGGGAGAAGATATTCACCAATAATATATCTGACAAAGGGATATCCAACATTTATAAAGAACTCATACAACTCAAGACCAAAAAAATCCAATTAAAAAATGGGCAGAGGACCTGAATAGACATTTCTCCAGAGGATCTACAGATGGTCAATAGACATATGAAAAGATGCTCAATGTCACTAATCATCACAGAAATGCAAATTAAAACCAAAATGAGATATTACCTCACACCTGGCAAAATACCTATCATCAATAAATCAACAAAGAAGTGCTGGTGAGGACGTGGAGAAAACGGAACCCTAGTGCACTGTTGGTGGGATTGCAAATTGTGCAGCCACTATGGAGAATGTTATGGAGGTTCCTCAGAAATTAAAAATAGAATTATCTTATGACCCAGTAATTCCACTGTTGGGTATTTATCCAAAGAAACCCAAATCATCGATTCAAAAAGATATATTTACCCCTATGTTCATTGTAGCACTACTTACAATAACCAACATATGGAAGCAACAAAAGTGCCCATCAATAGATGACCGGATAAAGAAGAGATGATACATATATACAACGGAATGTTACTCAGCCATAAAAAAGAATGAAATCTTTCCTTTTGCAACAACATATATGGACCTAGAAGTTATTTTGCTAAGGGAAATAAAACAGACAAAGAAAGACAAATACTATATGATCTCACTTGTATGTGGAATTTAAAGAACAAAATAAACAAACAAACAAAACAGAAACAGACTCATAGATATAGAGAATAAAATGATGGTTTCCAGAGGGAAAGGGGTTTGGGGAGCTGGATGAAAAAGGTGAATGTATCAAGAAATACAAATTGGGAGAGAGAACCAAGATAGCTAAGTATATAAACACTGTGCTTGTTTCCTTCCACGAAAATATTAGAATTGCAACTAAATTATAGACCAATCAACCTGGCGAACCATCTAAAGTTTAGACAAACAGAAGTGCTGTAACTGAAAATATAAAGAAGAAGCCACGTGGAGACTAGTAGGAGGGGCGGAGACGTGAAACAGGCCCAAACCTCCCTGTGGTGATTGATAATCAGGAGGGATGGATATCTCAGCTGAGGAAGTTCCCCTCTGGAGGACCAAGAGACCCCAGCATCCCCATCAGGCTCCCTAGCCTGGAGTACTGGTGCCAGAAAGAGAAGCCCCCACAAAATCTGGCTGTGAAAAACAGTGGGGATTCTGACTGCTCGGGTGGACAGAAGGCTGCAGGAAACCCAGACGTCCTTTTAAATGGCTCATGTATAGACTCATTTGCTCCAAGAAACTCACCTTGGTCTCCAGCAGAGAGATGATAACTTGTGGAGACTTAGAGACATAGAGGGGGCAGACTGAGGTGTGTGACTTC
Organism: Rhinolophus hipposideros; assembly: GCF_964194185.1. Taxonomy (NCBI): domain Eukaryota; kingdom Metazoa; phylum Chordata; class Mammalia; order Chiroptera; family Rhinolophidae; genus Rhinolophus; species Rhinolophus hipposideros. The sequence goes on along the minus strand of NC_138060.1, from coordinate 6,716,013 downwards.
AGGTGAGCGACTGGAGAATAGTCACCATTTTCCTGTGTGGACTCTTCCTTCCTTGCAGCCAGTAGGCGGTTATCATCTTTGCTATGTTGAACCCACCCCCACCGGCCAAATCTGAATCTGACTGGCCTGGTGAGCTCCACTGCTCTGCCCTGTGGACTCAGCTGGGACCCCACCCCACCCAACTTGTGCAACCAGTGGAGGCACTTTCTTTGAGAGCAGCCAGCCCATCTCTAATTGCACTGTCCTTGAAAAACTATCAGAGTCCATGGACCCCAGGTGAGGGGCAAGTAACCTCATTGTGCTCTGAGACTTTTGCTGAGTTGCTCCAGGCTCAGCACTAGCATCAGACCAGAGTCTACATTAACCTGGGGAACACAACCCTTCCCACTCTAGTGACTACCTGAGACCCTGCCTCGACTGACTTGCACACCACACAAAACTTTATCAGTAGCTGAGCTTTAAGGGAGTGGGCATGTGGCAAAAAAGCTCAGGGTGTCTTGTTATTTTGTGGAGATACCCCAGGTCTGGAACTGGAGGCAGATGTCTTTGGTTTCCAGTGTGACCCCTCCCATGCTCCTCCAGTGATAGCACAGATCACTTTGTAGCTCTTACTAGGGAGTCCCTGGTCAATCACAGACAGTGGGTGGCTAGGCCTGCATCGGAGCCCCTCACAGGAGGCCCCAGAACCAACATACTTGCAGGTTGGCTTTAGATCACAGCAGAGCACCACCCAATTAGTCCCACAAGTAGCACAGCAAAGGGTCATATCAACAGGCACCAGAGCCCACTGGGGCAAATCCCACTCAGTGGGTAAGCCCCCTGCAAAGCAGCCCATAAGCTGTGGATGTGGCCAAACCCCACAGCCAATCAGCCTGACGGTAAATCTCACCAATTGACATGCCAATAACAATCAAGGCTCAACTATAAGAGGAGGGCACCCACAACCCACACAGGGACACTCCTAGAGCACGTGGAGCAGGTGACCAGGGAGATTGTGCTAGGGCCCCACAGGACACCTACTACATATGGCCACCTGGCCAAGACTGGGGGACATAGCAAATCTATTTAATATATAGAACAAGCTAAGAGGCTGGCAAAATGAGGAAACAAAGAAATACATCCCAAATGGAAGAACAGGAGAAAACTCCAGAAAAACAACTAAATGAAATGGAAGCAAGCAACCTACTAGATAAAGAGTTCAAAACAATGGTTAGAAGGATGGTCAAGGAACTTAGTGAGAACTTCAACTAAGAGATAGCAAGCATAAAAAAGGACCTAGAAACCACAAAATGAACCAGTCAGAAGTGAAGGATACAATAACTAAAATGAAGAATGCACTCAAGGGAATCACCAACACACTATATGCAGCACAGGGTCAAATCAGTGATTTGGAAAACAAGGGAGCAGAAAATACCCAATTGGAAACAGGAAAAAGAAAAGAATATATACAAAAATGAGGATAGTTTAAGAGACCTCTGGGAGAACAAGTGTAACAACATGTGCATCATAGGGGTACCAGGAGGAGAAAGCAAGAGATTGAGAACCTATTTGAAGAAATAATGACTGAAAACTTTGCTCACTTGGCAAAGAAAATAGAAATACAAGCCTAGGAAGAGCAGAGTATCCCAAACAGGATGAACCTACAGAGGCCCAGACTAGACACATTTTAATTAAAATGGCAAAGGTTAAATACAAAAAGAAAATCCTAAAAGCAGTAAGAGAAAGGCACCTAGTCAACTATATAGGAGCTCCCATAAGACTGTCAGTTGATTTCTTAACAGAAACTTTGCAAGCTAGAGGGGATTGGCAGAAAATATTCAACATGATGAAAAGTAAGGACCTACAACCAAGATTACTGTACCCAGCAAGGCTATCATTTAAAATCGAAGCACAGCTAAAGATCTTCTCTGGAAAGAAAAATTTAAAGGCGTTCATCTCCACCAAACCAGTATGACAAAGAATCTTAGAGACAGAAAAAAAAAGAAAATTATGAATAATAAAATGGCAATAGTTACATATCTATCAGCAATTACTTTCAATGTAAATGGATTAAATGCTCCACTTAAAAGACATAGGAAGGATGAATGGATAAGAAAACAGGACCCTTACATATGCTGTTTATGAGAGACTCTTCAGACTGAAAGACACACACAGAAGGAAAGTAAAGAGGTGGAAAAAGATATTTCATGGAAATGAAAATGTAAGAAGAAAAAACTGGGATAGCAACACTTATATATGAGAAAATAGATGTTAAAACAAAGGCTATAAGAGATAAGGAAGGACCCACTAATCCACTTCAGAGTATTTACCTGAAGAAACCCAAATGCTAGCATAAGGGGCCATGTGCATTCATATGTTCACTGCAGCATTGTTTACAATGGACAAGATGTGGAGGCAAGCTGGGTGCCTGTCGAGGCAACTATAAATTTATATATATAATGTGATGGCTCGGTGTGAGGTCGGAGGGATAGTGGATGGGGGAGGGGGGTCCACAGTGTGAGGGATATAAATGATGAACGTCTAAGTAGTACCTTGTCTTGTACACCTGAAACTAATAAATAAATAAATAAATAAATAAATAAATAAATAAACTTAAAAAAAGAATGGATGAAGAGGAGGTGGTACATATATACAATGGAATGTTGCTTGACAGTGGAAGAGAATGTGTTTTTGCCATCTGCAGCAGCATGGATGGAGCTGGAGGGTAATGTGCTGAGTAGAATGTCAGACAGAGAAAGACAGATGCAATGTGATTTCTCTTTTATCTGTAGTCTAAGAACAAAATTAACAAACAAAAGAGAAACGAACTCATAGATACAGAAAACATTTTGATGGTTGCCAGATGGGAGGGCAGTTGGGGGTTTGGGTGAAAGAAAGGGAAGGGATTAAGAAGTACATATTGGTTGTTACAAAGTAGTCATGGGGATGTACAGTATACCATAAGAGATATAGTCAATAACGTTGTAATAAGTATGTATGATGTCAGAAGTGTACAAGATTTATTTGGGTGGTAGATGGAAGTGGGTTGGGAGGCAGGGGGAAATGTGAGGAGATTAAAAGGTATAAATTGGTAGTTACAAATAGTCATGGAGATGTAAAGTAAAGCATAGGGAATATAGTCAATGATATGGTAATAACTACATAATGCCAGGTGGGTACTAGACTAGTGAGGGGACCACTTCTTAAATTATATAGATGTCTAACCACTATGCTGTACACCTGAAATTAATATAAAATAATATTGAATGTCAAGTTCAATTAATAAATTTAAAAAGGGGGGAAGGAGAAAGGGAACAAGAGGTCCAAATCTCCAGTTATAAAACAAACAAGTCATGAGGCTGTAATGTACAGCACAGGGAATATAGTCGATAACATTGTCATAGCATGGTACAGTGTCAGACGGTTCCTGGACTTATCATGGTGATCACTTGTTTAGGTATCTAAATGTTAAGTAAGTATGGTGTACCCCTGAAACTCGTGTAATATTGTATGTTAGCTATATTTTTAATACAAATCTATATAAAAAGAAAATGAAAATAAAAAAGTAATAAATACAAAGTAGTAGTTACAAATTAGTCTCGGGGAAGTAAAGTGCAGAATAGAGAATATATTCAATTATGTTGCAATACGAGGTTGGACAATTGAGTTCGTGAACTCATCCTAGAAAAAGTGCTACAAACCTCATTGCTGAATATCACTATGGTCACCTTTGAAGTACTCCCCTTGGGAAGCTATGCACCGACTCCAGCACCTAGTCCACCCTTCAAAGCAGTTTTGGAACTCTTTTTCTGGAATGGCCATCAGAGCTGTTGAATTACTCTTGATGTCCTGAATGCCATCAAAATATCTTCCTTTCAATATTTCCTTTATCTTTGTAAAGAAAGAAGTCATTGGGGACCAGATCAGGTGAGTGGGGAGGGTCTTCCAATACAGGTATTTGTTTACTGGCTAAAAACTCCCTCACAGACAGTGCCGTGTGAGCTGGTGCATTGTCGTGATGCAAGAGCCATGAATTATTGGTGAAAAGTTCAGGTTGTCCAACTTTTTCACGCAACCTTTTCAGCATTTCCAAGTAGTAAACTTGATTAACTGTTTGTCCAGTTGGTACAAATTCATAATGAATAATCCCTGTGTTATCAAAAAAGGTTAGCAACATCGTTGCAACAAGTTTGTGAACCTAATTGTCAGATCTTGTAGCTCTGCATTGCGTCAGTGAGTACTAGAATAATTTGGGGGATTGCTTCATAAATTATATAAAAGTCTCTGTACATCTGAAACTTAAATAATGTTCAATGGCAACTCTAACTGAAAAAAAAAATTTAAAAAAATACATCTGCTGTTTTATAAGTGTCTATATGCTTAGTAAAAGAGGACGGCCTTAATGTTTAGTTATATAAGAGCCATTACAAGTAAATAATAATTTCTAGGCAAAAGCAGACTGTTTACATGATTTAAGTAAATATTTTCGTCAAATATTTTAGCTCCAGCAAAATAAAATGCTAAATCCTATATTGTAATATTCCATTACGTATTGTAAGAGGACCAGAGGGGAATGTTGAATATGATCTCATGCCTTCTTGATTCATTCAAAAAATATTTACATTTCTTCAATGCTAAATGTAATGCTTTATGTATATTTGTATATATATATATGTTTATATATGTATACATATACATAGGTACACATATACACATAGATATGTCTATATAGTAGATCCTTATTTAACATGACTTGTATTTATTCATCTGTGCATTCTTGCATTAATATTGATTGAACAGCCACAACTGGCCAGACACTGTTAAATCCAAGGTATGTATTGATGGTCAGTGCAGACAGCCTCTGCTTTCATAGTGCTTCAAATAATGGATCTATTTAGTAGTTTCCCTTCTGACTAATCGTATGCCCTATTCTTAAACATTCTGGTGAACGATACCTTTAGCCCTCTCCAAACCTGGCTGCATTATAGAACTACCTAATATGCTTTAAAATTCTCATGTATGGACCCTAACCCAGACCAGTTAAACCAAAATCAGTGAGGGTGGGATCTGGGTGTAGCTACTTTTCAAAGCTTCTTAGGAGATTGTGAGGCATAGCCAAGACTGAGAATTAAGTGATTAAGTGATATCCTTTCAATATATCACAGTCATGGATTGAATCGTGTCCTTGACTGCCCTCAACCCTCAAATTCACATGTTGCAATCCTAACCCGCTGTAACACAGAATGTGACCTGATTTGGACAGAGGGTCTTTCCAGAGGTAATCGAGTTAAAATGAGACCATTGGAATGGGCTCTAATCCAATATGACCTGGTGTCCTTATAAAAGAGAGAATTTGGAGACAGACACCCACATAGGGGAAGACCACCTGATGAGGAAGGCAGAGATGGGGGTGATGCTTTTATGAGAAATGGGATGACGAAGATTGCCAGCAAACTACCAGCAGCTAGGTGAGAGTCATGAAACAGATTCTCCTTCCCTGCCCTCAGAAGGATCCAAGGCTTCTGTCACTTTCTGTGAGACAATACATTTCTGCTGCTTACGCCATTCAGTCTGTGCTACTTTGCTATGGTGGCCCCAGTGAATCATAACATGGTTCATCAAAACCGCATTTTTCTTTTAAAGAGGTAATTTAAAAATTTTCAGCTGCTGTTCATCCCCTTTCCCTCCTGCAAATGGGTGAGCTTCAACCTCTGAACCCAGGTGAGATACCGTGTCCCTGTTCTTTTTCCAAGGTAGGTTATCTTTATTAAGAGTCAGAAGTGTTGAAATGTAAATGACTGGCCCACCTGGAGCCAGAGCCTGAGAGCCTGACTGCATGATGAATAATCAATGTGCAATAATCCCACTTGCCAAGCCAAGTTCCGGCAGAATCGCTGCTTCTGGCAGGTCGATGAAGAACTCGAGGACACTTGCTTCAGTGGCTCTTTAATTTCCGCATCATCATTTGATTTGCTCCAACAACATGCAAGTCTTGTCTCTTTAAGTTATTGTTTTAGCAAATTCAATTTACAGTTACTTTTAATATGAAAAGCTTAAGAGATTCAGTTTAGTGCTTTATTAGCTGTAAAATCAACCACGGTTTCAAGCGCCCGGCTTGAGGAGCAGTGAAAAGGCCTTTGTGGGTTGGCTGAGTTTCCCTCTGAGTTTCTGACCAGTGACAGCATCTTCAGTTGGAGAGATGTCCTCACAATACCTCCTTTCTAAGCTCCTAATAATTGAACCCAAATTTGAATTTACTTCCCTTTAGTGTCAAGGATTCCTGGAGTAAAAACAAGCTACTTTGGGGACATTACTCCCGGCAGTAAATTTTGCTTATCAAATTTGGATCCAGGCAACAGACAGCTTCCAAAGCTCATCACAATGCAGATTTTATTTTTTTAATTGAGGAAGAAAATGGTCATTGCAGCAGGCTGGCCTTATTGTGGGGAGAAGGGAGAGTTTATTGCTGCATCACTTGAATTATTTATAGCAAGGTGTGTTTGTGTCTCTGGATAACTACATGTTGAAAGTGAAGAAAACCCTCACTACTTGAATATAACAGACCTTTTTATGGTGCACAAGGGCCTACAAGATCTTTTCAGCACCTCTTCATGGACCTCCTCTTCAGCCCGCCCCCAGTTCATTGGCCTCCTGTCCCTGACCTTGCCGCCCCCCAAACGTGGCAGGCTGATCCTATATCACAGCTGTTACATTATTGGTTATATTATTGGCAGAATGCTGTTCCCTCACATTTTTTGCCTTTCTTCTCAACTTCAGGTTTTGATTCAATGTCATTCGAGCAGAGAGGCCTCTGATGGCCTTCTTCTGCCCTTGCCTATCTCAGTCACCCTCCATCACTTTATCCTGCTTTATTGTTATCACAGCATTTAACTCTCTGTATGTGAAATTATTATTTATTTCACTGCTTTTTAATCATCTATCTTCCCCTTTCCTACCTTTAAACACCAGAATGTAAACTCCTTGGAAATAAGGACCCTTGTCAATGTTCCCCTCAGTCTTTCCAGTGCCAGTGACCGCTTCAGAGTTCACACTCACTAACTAGGTATTAAATGAATAAATAGCTGAAGCAGGACTTTACTTATTGCTGCATAAGAAACTACCCCCAAACTAAGTAGCTGAAACCATATCCCATTTATTCTTTGTCTGGACATCCTAGGAGAGTGGGCAGTTCTGCTTTCCGGCCTGAGTGGGCATGGCTGGGGCAGCTGGCACAATGTGGGGCCTCACTGCCCACGTTCTCTTTGATTTCATATTCTTTCATTTCTTCATACACGGTGGGCTCAGGGCTTAAAAAGATGTGAGCAGAAGCTGCCATGCCTGTCAAGGCCTAGGCTTTGGAACATGCACAGTCACTTTAGCCAGGTTCTGTGGGTTCAGGAAAGTTATGAGGCTAGTAAAATTCAAGTGAGTTAAGAACCAGTCTTGGCCTATTGATAGGAGGAGTGACAATGGAGCGTGGGCACGACGAACGTGTTTCCTTATGGGGTCATTATTTTAATGATCTGCCCCAAATGATATATTTTAGTGCAAATAAATGTTCCATCTGCCCTGTATATGAGAGCAAGCTTTTGGGACATAGAATTCATGTTTTACACACTCATATATCAGACATTTACATTTCTACTGCCTGTCATAATGCCCCCCAAACACACAAACTCAATTAATGCCTTATTGCTTTTGCTGCCATTGCTATATTTACAGTTCTGTATATAGGATAAGCTTTTTTTTTCTTTTTCTTTTTTTTAAACACTCTCATCAGTGGACATGCAGGGATTCTCTAAAGACCTAAGTACATCAATTCAAGAAAATGGGAGCGGATTCTGAAATAAATTATATTGAGTTTAATTCAGATTTTTAAACTTGTGGGTTTTTTTTTTATTGCTTTTGTAATGGAAGAATTGATCCCAACAAAGCAGACAGAGCAAAAAGAGATTGGTTTTATTTAGTTCACAGTGACCTGATTAAACAACACACTAGTTGTTATAAGAAAAGTAATTTTACTTCCAATTTCATTACAGATTCTTTTTTCCTTCAAAAATTTATTGGCTTAATATAGTAAGTAAAGAAGATGATGAGTTTTATTTAGCATTGTACAGAACGGTTTCAGGGCAGTGAGAAGACACATTTCTTAGGATATTTCTTTCTTATTCTGATGATTACAAGGCTTATTTTGATTAAGCATGTGCCTCTCACTGTGAGTTCTTTTTATGTTGACTGAGCAACAATCTGATGGTCAGACAATTCACATTGATACTGACTTAGATCTTTATTCCCTGAAAGAATGCTAAAGGGTGAGTCACTATTCAAATTGTTTTCTTAAAACAAATGGAACACTCAACTTTGATTTAGAAAATTTCCAGAATACATAAAGGAATAGAGAAGAAAGTAAAAATCACCCAAATTTTCAGAAATCTCATCATGATTTGATTAAGCTGGATTGGAGGAGTTGGGGCATGGGTGAAGGGGAGGAGGAAATTAAGGGGTTAATTGGTAGTTACAAAATAGTCATGGGGATATAGATGATAGCATGGACATATAGTCAGTAGAATTATAATAACTATGTATGATGTCAGTGGCTACTGGATTTTCTGGGGTGATCACTTTGTAAGTTATATAAATGTCTAATCACTGTTGTACACCTGAACCTAATATAATATTGTATGTCAACCGTAATTTTAAAAAAAGAGTCAAAAAGATATAACATCCAATATTTAATTACATTGTGAACATTCCCTATTTGAACAGGAGAAAAATAGATTTGAATACATTTTCTGATTATTTCTTCACTATCCAAACTGCTTCCACCAAATAGATTTTGGATAACATAGAATTCCTTGTTGTCTGAATTTGCTGTGCAAATTCCCATTAACCGAGAGCAAATTTGGATAGTGAAGCATACTTGTATATACTCTTTAAAGAAATTGGTATCTTACTGATTCCGTGGTGTATACTGTTTGTCAGTTACCTTTGTTTTCACTGAAAAATGTTTTGTGAAGGGAAGATTCCAGCAGGGGAGCATGATTTGTCAATCTCTTAAGTCCTCACATAAAAACAGAATAACTAGAGAGCAAAATCAAAGATCTTGGAAAGTATTTAGCACAAAACCATGTCACATGGACTTTTTACAAATTCCACATGCAATGCATGGGGAGAAATGTGTGTACACAAGTCATAAACACAATGTGATAAATACTCTGTTATGAGCACTATTGGCATAAGGTCAGGGTGCAGGGGTTTCCGTAAAGACTTCACAGAACACCAAAGAACATTTACAAAGAAAAATGTCACATCAGCTACTTAGGGACAACCTTCACACATAGAGTTAGTTCTTCATTCAGTACCACCCGCCTTCTTATGTTTAGTTACTCATTCAAACATGTTTTAGCTTGTCCAGCTTTGTTAATGAGTGGCCAGCATGGTACTAGCTATGCATATCTGAAATTGTGAAATTCTAAGAGTGGCTTTCTACTTTTGTAAGATCAGTTACAGATCTTTCAAGAAGATAGGTGATCCCTTCATTTATCTACCTCAAGGCAGATAGTAATAACTAATCGCTAAATCTAATCCTTAATTAGAATTGCATTCATTGTTTGTTTACTCTCCAACTATGGTTTTATTTCCCTTTATGTTTTTCAGCTTTATTGAGAAATAATTGACATGCAACATTGTATAACCTTAAGATATACAATGTGTTGATTTCATACTTACAATGTGTTGATTTAATACTTAACATATTGCAAAATGATTACCACCATAGCTTTAGCTACCTTCTCCATCTTGTCACATAATTAGCATTTCTTTTTTTGTGGTGAGAATATTTAAGATTTACTCTCTTAACAACTTTCAAGTACATAATTCACTATAAACTATAATCGTTATGCTGTGCATTTGTTCCCAAAATTTATTGGTCTTATAAGTGTAAGCTTGTATCCTTCAGTGGCTTTATTTTTAAACAATGTTTTCCAATACTTATTTCATGAACTTTTTTGAATGTCTAATTTATTTTTTTCCTCAAAGTTCTACTACTTTGAGTTTTAAAATTAATTGAAAAATAATAAATTAAAAATGATTGAGTTAGATTCACAATTATGAATTGGACAGATAAATATATTTGGAAAGCTGGCAGTGGAAAGAAATTATAATGATAAGTTTCTCATTTCTAAAGCAATTCCTCCTCCTCCTAAGGGTGGTGGTTAAGCAGATAAATATTGGCTCAGAGAGGAAAAAAAGGAGTTTTGTCTTTTAGATCCTCAGTTCTGGAAAGAGATACGGACTAGAACTTGTTTCTGTTCTTTCGACTGTCAAATTCCTCTGCTGGAAGCCAGGATGACTAAAGTCTGGTAGGCCAGGATTTCTATAGGTGAAGCAATTATAACATGCAGATATTTAATATCTATGTAACACGCTGTCTACAGGCATAGTTGTAAATTAAAAAATGATTCCTGTGAAAATAAAGATTAGTATTTTTAAAATGATTTATCTCATTACATGTTGACATCCAGACTTTTCACTGGATCTTAATATTTCACATTGTAATGCTTGATCAGATTGAATATTGAACATTAAAGAGTATGAACGTTTATGAAAAATGACATAATTTATTTTGTGAAACCAATTCCAAATACATGAAAACATGGGGCTTGAATTAATTCATCAAGAATATCAATAAGCTGATAAAGCAGGGGCATTTCCATTTCAATCATAATCTTTAAGCTATATTCACAGAAACATTACTTATTAAAGCAGCCATATGTGTGATTAATGGTATGGTAGTGGTACTAATTACTCATTAGGATACAAGGACTAAAATACCGCAGGACTTGTAAAAATATAGCGATTTTTATTAAAAAGGTTGGCTGTATCCCAAAGTCTTAATGGGTTTGTACTCTGAGCTGTAAGAACATGATTTGGATCTAAAAATGAGAGGGAAATTATCTTAGGAAGGTCTAAGTTGATACTAATATGATGAAACCTTTCTTTTGTGTATGCTTATTTCATCAAAAGTGCCCACTTTTAGATAAATAACCAGGTTCCCATTTGTCTACATACATTTTATAAGTTAAGACATTAGAATGTGTATTTCTTTTTAACTGATTGGATGCTTGATCATCCACAGATAAATGTTCCTCCATTTCCCATGGCTGATTGTACAGACACTATTTTACAATGGTGGCCTATGTGCCTGTTTAAACAATAACCAAACTTTAAAATTCATAAATTCAATTGAGCATCACCCGATTAGTAACATTAGTCATCATTAGAAGGCAAATAGTGCATATAAGGATAACTTTCTTACATATTAAAAACATTTTCTCCATTGTTACCACTGAACAGTATTGATGGGAATAAGGAGAGATATAGGTAGAAGAAAACCTGCTGTTATCAAGATGAATATTCTGAGACAAAACTGAAAAATGAGAAACAAGTGGAAATAAGTCATATTATTTTCTGTTTTGGATACCACATCATATTAAAATTCTAAGTATCAACTATGATTTTTCACATGAGTAACACCATTACTTTTCATGAGCTAACAATGCCAGCATGGAATCCCACCCCACAAAACACTTTCATATTAATTAAATGCCATAGAGGTAAGGGCTAAGAATCACAGTGTTGTTTGCTTTTGACACTGAATACAGAAAAGAGAGCTTGTTGCTTTAATTTTTCATCCCCAAAAAGTCAAGAAGGAAACTAAATATGTTAAAGACTAGGTTATAAACATTGAAACATTACGTTAACATTTTGAGATATGAGAAAATATTATCATGTGAATGATGGAAATTTTGCCTGTGTAGAAAAAACATACTTTAAATAATTTGACAACTTCCCTGTTGAAGGAATGGAAAAGAAGGGTAGCAACAGCCCCTCCACCGATAAAGAGTTAAGAAATAGAATGATGTGAAGAAAATAGGGACAGTTTGGATCTTTTGATATTCACAAATCTAATTCAATCTGTAATTTTAAGATTATTTGACATAATAGTTGAAAGTGTAACCAAACCTTAGTACTTTTTTGGGAATAATTATAATTTCATTTCCTTTTTATTTCAGGTGGAATTTTTACTAAAATAATTTGTCATTCTACAGTGACCATGGATCATTATAGAATGCCAAGATTTCTTTGGTAATTAAAAACTGATATAATTATTCTTATAGTTAATATTGTCAACTCTTGACCTCTCAAATGCCCACAGAAAAATTTGTTGCTCATGCAACACTATTATTAATCCTACTGCAGTAAGAGAGAACACCACCTTTGCAAAGTATTAGTACTGTCTGAAAATGTGAAGCTAGGGGAGGACATTTATAGGGTTGTAGGTGCAAGCTAATTGATTTTAAGGTGAATCTTGCCAGGTAGGAAACCAGTTGTGATTGGGCAGAGTCTGAGACATCATAGCTCTGGCTTGGTGGGTGCCGTGAGGTGAGAGTCTTGAACCAGCCTCGATAAGCAAGATGTTAGTCTTGCTAAGTAAATGATCTTAGTTTACACTCATGTTCCAGGAGCAGGTGTTTCCTGGAGCAAGCCTCTAAATAATATTTGTTCTCAGTATTGTTTAACATAGGGAAAGTATGCCCCATCCCAGAATTGTTTCACTTGGGGTAAGGAGAGCATGCAGGGTCTCAGTATTGCTTGACATGGGAGAAGGAAGTCTGTGGCATGATGGGCAGCCTCTAAGATGGCACCCATGACCAGTGCCTGTTACTGTTCATTCCGTTATGTCATCCTCATCCTTTGATGTGGGCTGAACTTGATGGCTTCTAATGAATAGAATAGGAAAAAAAGTATGTGGGGTTGTCACCCCTGAGGTTAGATTACTAAACATTTTAATTTCCATTTTCTGCCCCCTCTCTCATTTCCTCCTGCAGCACTTGCTCTGGGTTAAACAAGCTGCTGTGCTGTGAGTCACCCCACACAGAGGCCTATGTGGCAAGAAACTGATGTCTGCATCCATCAGAGATCAAGCGCAGGAGAACTGCCACCAGTGTGAGTGAGCGCGATCACGGCGAGGTGTCACAGGCCTGCAGCCTTGGCGACCAGCCGACTGCAGCCTGGTGCGGGACCCGGACACAGAGGCCCCGACTTCGCTGTGCTTGGTTCCTGAACTTCAGAAACCGTGATATAATAAATAATTATTTTGTTATTTTAATTTATTATGTTTGGGGATAGTTTGCTATGCAACGATAGATGACTAACGCATGTTGGTTTCACTTTCCAGGATGCACGAGTATAATTTCTACTAAACTTTCTACTTATTTCAGAATAAGCAGATTTGTTGGCTAAAATGTTGGTTACATTTACTAATTCTATAAAGTGATATTGAGATTTGAGAGAGATGCATCTAATATTATATTTGTTAAAAACATTTCTTTATTCTGCTGGACGTAGAAACTGGACATAGCTGAGAGGCATGACGACTACCTATGGAGGGACAGCTGAAGGTCCTGGTGTGGGATTAATGCCTCCCTGATGAGCACACGGGGTTAGTCCTTGAGCAGAGCTACTCTCCAATGGAAGGAACACTCCTCCGCCGCTTGGTGTCTTTGCCACTTGGTAGTCTGCTTGAAAAGAGCAGATGTGTGCCTGGCACCTGCTGCAGACGCAGGGTTTCCTGACCTTAGGCCTCAACCAAGCATTGCTAGAGACTGTGTGGCTATGAGTCCTGACCCCTGCTGCTGTCTGTGATCGCATACCAACTGCTGGAAGGCCACCGTTTTCTTCTCTTATCACTATCCCTGGGAAATTGAGTTCTGGGGAGGCAGACATCTCTTCAGGACCTCATCATTGTTTAAATTTAAAAGAAAACATGTCAAGAGTGATATTTTGAGAATTTTCAAAAAAGTCCACATGGTAATTAACTAGGACATGGACAACTGGAGTGCAAACCCAGACAACGCATGGCTTCTAGGGTAATTTGTGAAGGGACAGCTGTCAACATTGTCCTAAAAAATGTCAAGATGCCAAGCTTCTCCAAGCCACTTTAACAAACTAAGGAATTCAGCTATTGGTGGTGATAAGAGCCAGGCCGGTGCAGTGAGAATGCATTTGTGTTCTGCATGTTTCCCCGTCGACTTTGGTCTTAAATTTGGTTTCAGACAGACTGGTAGTTAAATGCCATTTCGTCTAAATATTCAACTTATTTTGGGCCATACACATGTACTTTGTTTGCTCTTTCATTTGTGAAATTTATAAATTCTTTTTCGTCTCTATTTTTTTCTCTATCTACCAACTTTTGTGCCCCCTCCCCCAATTTTTGCAATGTCTGTGGACATGTTGAATGAGGAAAAGTAGACTAATGAGCCAAGTGACATTTTGTGACTGTCCATGGATAAATATATATAGAGCAGGTACTATGCGAATAATTTTGCCACGCATTAGCCCATCTGTCCTCACAATAGCTACATTCTTCAGTCACTATAATTTCAGTGTCATTCCTTACTAGCTGTGTGACCTTGGTTCTTCTACTGTCCAAGCCTCATGTTTCTTATCTGCAGTCTTTCCTGCCAACTTGAAGAACTTGATACACAATTCAAACTCTGAGCCTTTGCAAGTCATTGATAAAGTCTTTATTCATGAAAGCCAATGCTTTAATTTACATGGGGGAACCTGTTCATATTTTTAAATTTGGAATATTCCTTTCTCATGAATGGACCACACATCTATTCAGGTGTCCTGTGCTGATTCTGCTATGAAATTGGCTTCAGGAAAGTTTCAGGGCCTCAAATGTCTGCATTCCCATAGTTCTCTGGGCTGAGTCATCAAAGGCTTAAGTCTGAATCTTTACATCAGAGCAGAAGGGTGTTGAGCCTTCATTAGCCTAAACCCTATGGTGGATGGGTCTCCCAGAGTGTAGGGACAGGGCCAGGAGAGCAGTTTCCAGGCTCTTAACCTCACATGGAGAGGTGCCGGCTCGGTTATTAGATGTAACCATCAGCTGTAACCAGCTGGCCATTAGCCACTATTGTTTTGTATATAACTGCCGTAGCTAGGTTAGCAACTGCGGTTAGCCAGCATGGATTACTGATGGTGCAGATGGTGCGGATCCTACTTCCTGTGTCTCAACCATCTGCCAGCGAGACTGGTGCAGGAAAACCCCTCGTTGGGGTACTGGCGGATGTTTGCTTCTTGTGTCTCGACCAGCCACCATCGAGAATATAGTGGTATGAACCCCCTACCTGTGGCTCTGTTGTTCCTTTTTGGCCTCAACATCTCCTGTGTTCACTTGCTGGGGGCCGAGACCCTGCATTACACAGATATCCCAGAAATTCTAACCAATTTCTCAGGGGCCAGATTCAGGATGAGGGTATTCAGTGGGGCGGGATGTACTTTGAACCTTGAATGTGGAATGGGCAGAGCTTTGTGATTAAAGATTGATAATAGAGGCACTTGGGCAGCCAGCATTTTAACCAAAAGGCCAGATAACAGTGCAGTGTTTCCCCAGCAGGCTGCACATTGGAATCATCTGGGGATCTTTTAGAAAATACTGTAGTTGGCCTCCACTCCAGACCTTCTGATTTCATTGTGTGAAGTGTGACCTGGGATCAACATTTTAAAAGATTCACCATCAATTCTAATATATAGCAAAGTTTGAGAACCACTGGAGCAATGATTAAAGGCCCGAGCCGTGAATTCAGGTAGATCTTAGTTCAAATTCCAGCCTTAACACTAGACTATGCGATTTTGGGCAAATTATTTGACCTCTGAACTTCCGTGTTCTTTTTTTCTTTCCCCCTTCTCTCTTCCTCCCCTCTTTCTCTTTCCCCTTCCCTCCCTCCTTTCCTCCCTTCCTACTTGCCTTCCTTCCTTCCAATTGGAGATAATAATAGTGTCCGGCACATATGGTTATTATTAGCATTAAACATATGCTTAGCAAAGTGCCAGAGTTTCAGTATTAGAAGGAAGCTTGATGGTGGTTAAAAGAGAGGTGTACTTAGGAACCAAGGCAGCATGGGATGGAGAGATATGTGGCTTCCTTCCTAATCTGGCTTCTCCTTATCCATGCTTCCAGGAATCAGGCAGTGGGAATAGTTGAGAAAGCTGTTGTTTGTTGTTCCCCAGGGTTTCCGCCTTGCATTATCATCATCAATCAACCCATTTGATTTATTACCATTATGTGTAATTTTGAGGTTTGTGTCAAAGGAACAGTTGTGTCATGGTTATATTCATTATAAGGAAATCATATAGTATATATTACACATGTATTTGTATGGCAGATAATTTAGGCAACAGGCCTCATTTCTAATAATTTAACAAAGGAAGAGGGGGTGGTCTAAGGCTTAACTAAGCATTTTAAGTTCATGTTGGGCTGAAGACTTATGGATCCATATATTTCAAATAAGTGCTGAAAACACCTGAGAATATATTTAGACCTGTCAGGATTTAATTTGCAGATAGATATGTATATTTTACATTACATTGTCCTTTATTTAATTTTTAACTAGAGATAAGCATACATTTTGTAGACACCTTGTTAGTAGATGGCTGCATTTATGTAATGAATGTGTTTTTTTAATTGAACTTTTTATTTTGAGATAATTGTGACATCTCAAGATGTAGATTCACAGGACGTTGTAAGACATATGTCCACTTTAACCAGTTTCCCCCAATGATAAAATGTCACATAGCTATGGTACAATATCCCAGCCAGGATACTGATACAATCAGTATCAGTATTTTACAGCTTTATCAACCTCCTTCTTGACTGCCTCCTTACTGCCTGGAAAACACTAAGTGTTCTCCATTTCTATAATTTTGTCATTTCCAGAATGTTACATAAACAGAATCATAGAGCGTGTAACCTTTTGGGATTTACTTTATTTTTTTCCACTTAGCATAATTTGGTATTTGAGTAATATTAGCTTCATAACATGAGTTAGGGAATGTTCTCTCTTCTATTTTCTGGAAGAGATTGCATAGAATCAATTAATTCATCTTTAAGCCCTTGGTAGAATTTTCCAATGAAACGATCTGTGCCTAGAGATTTCTTTTTTTGGGAGTTTTAAAATTATGAATTTAATTTCCTTAATAACTATAGGGCTATTCAAATGATCTATTTCATATTGGGTGCATCTTGGTAGCTTGTACTTTTTTGAGGAATTGGTCCATTTCATGTAAGTTTTCAAATTTATGTATGTAGAGTTGTTCATAGCATTCTCTTACAATGCATTGATGCCTGCAGAGTCTGAAGCGATATCTCGATATCGCATTTCATTCTGGGTACTGGTAATTTGTGCCTTCTCTCTTTTTTTTTTCTTTGTCAGTCTTGATTGAAAGTTGTCAATCACATTGATCTTTTCAAAAAACAGCTCTTTGTTTCATTGATTTTTCAACATGGTTGGCCTGTTTTCAGTTTCATTGATTGCTTTATTATTTCCTTGCTTTTGATTTCCTTGGGTTTATTTTGCTCTTTTTCTTGTTTGGTGATGTGGGAGCTTAGATTCTTGATTGAAACATTTCCTTTTTTCTAATGCCTGTATTTAATGCTATAAACTCCCACTTAGCATATCTTTAGCTGTGTCCTGCACATGTTGATGTGTTGTATTATCATTTTCATTCAGTTAAATATATTTTTAAAAAATTTTCCCTTGAGACTTCCTCTTGACCCATGAATTATTTAGAGGTATGTTATTTAGCTTCCAAGTGTTCCTGCTATCTTTTCAGTTATTGACTTCTAGTTTGATTACATTGTGGTTGGAAGACATTCTGTATGATTTCAATTCTTTTAAATTTGTTGCAATTTGTTTTATGGCCCAGGATATGGTCCATTTTGATATATGTTCAGTGGACACTTGAAAAAAATATGTGTCCTGCTGATGCTGAGTGAAGTGCTATGTAAATGTTGATTAGATCCTGTTCATTGATGGTGTTGTTTGGTTCTTCTACATCCTTGTCGATATTCTGCCTATTTGTTCTATCAGTTTTTGAAGGTGTTGGAGTCTCCAACAACAATTGTGGATTTGTTCTATTTTCCCTTCTATTCCTATCAGTTTTTTCTTCTCATATTTCATAACTTTACTTCATAGCCATTTCGGATTGCTATCATTTTGGAAGATTGACCCTTTATCATTATATAATATCCCTCTCTGATTCTGATAATTTTCTTTGTGTTGAACTCTATGTTATTTAGTATTAATACAGCAACTCCTGCTTAATTTAAAGTGTACAATTGTATGGTTTTTGTATATGTCCACATTTATACAGCAACCACCATTATCCAATTCCAAAATATTTTCATCGTTTTCCTTCCAAATACCCATATCCATTACCAGTCATATCACAATTCCCCTTATCTCTAGCCCATGAAAACCACCAATCTATTTTCTGTCTCTATGGCTTTGCTTATGATAAAGATTTCACGTAGATGAAATTATGTAATAGGGACTTTATATAAAGTAAAGTAAAAAATTATATAAAGGACTATATAATAGTCCTTTTAGGTCTAGTGTTTTTTACTTAGCACAATGTTTTCAAGATTCATCCATATTTTAGTAAAATTAGTACTTCATTCCTTTTTATGGCTGAATAATATTCTATTGTATAGATATACCACATTTTATTTGTTCATTCATCAGTTGATGAACATTTAAGTTTTTTCTTTTGTTCTTATGAATAATGGTTCTATGAATATGGAACACACATACGTATGGACATATGTTTTCAGATTTCTTATATACCCAAGCATAGAATTGTCATGTTTAACTGTTTGAAAAAGTGCCAAATTGTTTCCTAAAGTGGTGCCACCATTTTATGTTCCCACCAGCAATATATGAGAGTTCCAGTTTCTCCACATTATCATCAATACCTTTTATTTTCTGTCTTTTTTTTTTATTATAACCTTCCTAGTGGGTGTGAAGTGATTCCTCATTGTACTTTTCTTTTGCATCTTCCTAATATCTAATGATGTTGAACATCTTGTACTTAATGGCCATTTATATACTTTCGTTGGAAAAATTTCTATTCAGCTTTTTTGTCCATTTTTTAGTTGTGTTATTTATCATTTTATTATTAAGTGTTAATAGTTCTTTATATACTCTGAATACTAGATGTTTATCACATTTATGATTTACAAATATTTTCTTCCGTTTTGTGGGTTGTCTTTTCACTTTCTTAATAGTGTTCTTTGAAACACAATAGTTCTCAATTTTGGTGAATTCCAAATTCTCTATTTTTTTCTTTGATTGCTTATGATTTCGGTGTCATATCTAAGAAATCATTACATAATTTAAAATCATGAAGATTGACTTATGTCTACTTCTAACACTTCCATAGTTTTAACTCTTACATATATCCTGATTCATTTGAGTAATTTTTTGTATATGGTGTGAGTTACATGTTCCAACTTCATATTTTGCATATGAATCTGTCTTGTGATTAAAGATTCCATGATATCTTTTTTCATACTTTTACTTTCAATCTATCTACATTGTTATACTTAAACTGAGATTTTGGTAGATAGCATAATTTCTATGTTTAGGCCATTTACACTTAATAAAATTATTGATGTGTTAGGGCTTAAGCTTCTTTTCTCTTGGCTTTTTGTGTTCTATTCTCTTGGTTTTTTTGTTTTCTGTTTGTTTGTTTTTTGGGGGTTTTGTTTTGTTTCTCTTTTCTTTCTTTTTTAAAAAGATTTTTATTAAAAACAGAGCTAACATGCAATATTATATTAGTTTCAGGTATACACCATAGTTATTCAACATTTATATACCTAAAGAGGTGATCACCATGATAAGCCCAGCAACCATCTGACACCATATCATACTATCACAATATTATTCACTATATTCCTCATACTGCATATTGCATCCCTGGGACTTGTTTTATACCTGGAAATTGACTATATTCCTTATGCTGTACCCTACATCCTCATGACTACAGTGTAAAAACCAATTTGTACTTCTTAATCCCTACCCTTCTGTCAACCAAGCCCCCAACCCACTTCCCATCTGGCAGCCATCACAATGTTCTTTGTATCTATGAGTTTGTTTGTCTTTTGTTTGTTAATTTTGTTCTTAGATTCCACATATAAGTGAAATTACTTTGCATCTGTGTTTCACTGTCTGACACACTCCACTCAGCACAACACCCTCCAGGTTTATCCATGACACTGTAAATGGTGAAAAACCATCTCCTTCCAAGGCCAAGTAATATTCCATTGCATATATGTACCACCTCCTCTTTATCCATTTTTCCATCAGTGGACACCCAGGCTGCCTCCACACCTTGGCCATTATAAATAATGCTGCAATGAACACATGGGTGCACATGGCCCCTTCAAGTAGCATTTTGGGATTCTATGGATAAATACCCTGAAGTGGGATTACTGAATCCTTCATTATCTCTTCTTATAGCCTTTGTTTTAAATTCTATTTTGTCTGGTGTAAGTATTGCTGCCCCAACTTTTCTGCTTTTTTTTTTTTTTTTTCATTTTCATGAAATATCTTTTTCCTTTTACTTTCCATCTCTGTGTCTTCCAATCTGAAGTGAGTCTCTTGTAGGTAGCATATGTAAAGTTCTTTTTTTCTTACCATTCATCCCTCCTATATCTTTTGAGGGGAGCATTTTGAGGGGATACATTTTCAATGTATCCATGTACATTGAAATTAATTGTTGATAGATATGTAGCTATTGCCATTTTATTATTTATAATTTTGATTTTTTTTTTCATCTTAAAGAAGTCCCTCTAACACTCCTTATAATACTGGTTTGGTGGTGAAAACTAGTTAGCTTTTTCTTGTCTGGGGAGCTCTTTATCTATCCTTTGATTTTAAATGATTGCTTTGGTGTGTAGAGTAATCTTCATTGTAGGTCCTTGCTGTTTATCACGTTGAATATTTTATGCCAATCCCTTCTGACTTGCAAAGTGTCTGTTCAGAAATCAGCTGACAACTTTATGGGAACTCCCTTATAATTACTCGTTGCCTTTGTCTGGCTGCTTTTAGGATTCTTTCTTTGTCATTTTAATTATAATGTATCCTGTGGGGGCCTGTGTGGGTTCATCCTGTTTGGGACTCTGTGCTTCCTGGACTTGTATGTCTCTTTCCTTCACGAGGTTAGGAAAGTTCTCAGTCATTGTTTCTTCAAATAATTTCTCAATCCCTTGCTTTCTCTCTTCTCTTTCTGGTACCCCTAATGATGTGAATGTTGGTACACTTCCCAGAGGTCTCTTAAACTACTCTTATTTTTTTTAAATTCTTTTTGGGTTGCTTTGTTTGTTTGTTTGTTTTTGTTTTTGTTTGTTTGGGGTTTTTTGCTGTTCTGATTGGGTGTTTTTTGGTACTTTGTCTTCCAAATCACTGATTTGATCTGCTGCTTCATGTAGTTTGCTGGTGATTCTTTCTAGTGCAGTCTTCATTTCAGTTATTATATTCTTCACTTCTGACTTTTAAAAAAATGATTTCTATGTCCTTTAATGCTTGCTATGTCTTTGTTGAACTATTCACTAAGTTCTTTAAGCATTTTTATTACCATTGTTTTGAACTCTGTCTCTGGTAGGTTACTTGTCTCCATTTCGTTTAGTTCTTTTTCTGGAGTTTTCTTCTGTTCTTTCATTTGGGACATATTTCTTTGTTTCCTCATTTTGACTGTTTCTCTGTGTTTGTTTCTATATATTAGGTAGATTTTCTACATCTCCCAGTCTTGGCCAGATGGCCTTATGTAGTAGGTGTCCTTTGGGACCCTGTGGCAAAGTCTCCCTGGTCACCTGAGCTGAATGCTCCAGGAGTGTCCCTGTGTGGGTTGAATATACTCTCCTGTTATAGTTGAGCCTTGACTCTTCTTGGCATGTCAGTGGGTGGAATTGACTGTTAGGCTGACTGGCTGTGGAGTTTATCCATGTACACAGCTGATGAGTTCTTGTGTGGCAGGCTTACCCCATTAAGTAGGATTTGTCCCAGTGGGCTTTGGTGTCTGTTGAGATCACCCTTTGTGTGTGTTGCTTATGGGGCTAATTGGGCAGTGTTCTGCTAGGTGTGAAGGCAATCTCTATGTATGTTGGTTCCAAGATCTCTTGTTATGGGCTATGATGCAAGCCCACGTCAGTCTTTGCCTATGAGCAGCTGAGGGCTACCTGGTAAGTGATTTGGGGTTGTTCACTGCCTGTGCTAAACCTGGAGGTGCATGGGAGAGGCCACACTGCAAACTGAGGGTGGCTGCCACCACTATTGGGTCTGGGGTAGCTCCACAAAAATCCAGTATACCCTGAAGCCTCCTGCGAACTTCCAACTTCCTTAAGGTTCAGCCACTGAAAAAGCTTCTTGTGGCATTTGAGTTGGGTGAAGTAGGCTCTCAGGGAGTCAGTAGAGTGGGAAGAGTTGTGGTCACCAGGTTAATGTAGACTGTGGTTTAGTGCCAGTGCTGAGCCTGGAACAACTCAGCAAAAGTCTCAGAGCAAACCCAGGCCAGTTGCCTCTTGCCTGGGCTAGCTAGACTCTGATTATTTCCAAGAAAGAGTGCAATAAGGAAGGGCTGGCTGCTCGAGGAAAAAGTGCCTCCGATGGTGGATAAATTGGATGGGGCAGGGTCCCAGTGTGTCAGCAGGGCAGAACAGTAGACCTAACCAGGCCAATCAGATTCAGATTTGGCCTGAGGGGGTGGGCTAAACATAGGAAATATGGCACCCCCCAGTCAACTGCATGTAAGGTGGATCCTCACTGGGAAAAGGCTGACTGTCCTCTAGTCCTCCCTGAGAAGCCACACACCTCAGTATGCCCCCACCATATGTCTACAAGGCCCCCAGAGTCACCGTCCCTCCGCTGGAGTCCAAGGTGAGTGCCTGCGAGCGAGTGAGTCTGTGCACATGCTGTTTTAGAGAATGGCTGGCTTTCCCACAGCGTTCTGGCCCACTGGGATGGTCAGAATCCTCACTACTTTTCACAACCAGATGTTGTGAGGGCTCCTTTTCTCGGTACCAGTACTCCAGGCTGAGGAGCCTAGTGTGAAGGGTTGGGGTCGCTCGTTCCTCCAGGGCAAACCAAGGCAGTAGGTATATCTGTCCTGATTCTCAACCACCACACACAGGTGTGGGGCCCGTTTCATATCTCTGCCCCTCCTACCAGTCTCAATGTAGTTTCTTCTTTATATTTTTAGTTATAGGACTTCTGTTTGCTAGACTTCAGATGGTTCTCCAGGTTGATTTCTCAGATTGTTTTATAATTTAGTTGTACTTTTAATGTGTTCACAGAAGAATGGAAGCAGTGTTTATCTATTCTGCCATCTTTGATGCAGTTCTTTTTCTCTGTTTTCTTTTTACTGCCTTCCTATGGGTTACTTAAGCATTTTACAGAATTGAATTTAGACTTATCTATAGTGTTTTTGAGTGTATCTCTTTGTATAGCTTTTTTAATGGTTGCTCTGTGTATTACATTACATATGCATAATTTATCACAATCATTTTACCAGTTTGAGTAATGTCTAGAAAATTTGCCTTCCTTTATATCTATTTACCTTTCCTCATGTATAATTGTCTTAAATACAGAGGGTGCAAAAAATGTATACACATTTTAAGAAAGGAAAAAAAACTATTAAAATTATGCTGATGGTAACCACTTTGAGCACTTCTTGTAATTGCAGAAGTTAAATGTGACTCATATTCATCTTTTGTTATCGGTATATATTATTACAATTTTAATACAGTTTTTTTCCTTTCTTAAAATATGTATACTTTTTTTTGCACCCTCTATATTTCCTGTTCATACATTTAAAACACATCAGTGTCATAATTTTTGCTTAAATCATCAAATATAAATTATAAAATTGAAGAGGAGAAAGAAAATCTTTTATGTTTTTCCATATTTCTGCTTACCATGTTCTTTCTTCATTCCTGATATTTCAAAGTTTCTTTTTTTATGATTTCCTTTCAGTTTATAGCAATTCCTTTAGTCATTCTTTTATGGTAGGACTGCTGGAGAAAATTTCTCTTAGTTTTCTTTCATCTGAGAAACCTCTTGATTTCTTCATTTATGAAAGACATTTTTTCTGGATATAAGGTTCTGACTTCGCATTTTTTGTTTTCAGCATTTGAAAAATCTTGTTAGCATTCTTTCTGGCCACTATTGTTGATGAGAAATCTATTGTCATTCACATTGTTTTCTCTTAGGTGTCATTTCTCTCTTGCTGCCTTCAAGATATTTTCTTAGTCTGTAATTTTCAGAAGTTTGGTCTGATGTTTTTTGGTGTTATGGACTAAGTTGTGTCTGCCAAATTCATATGTTGAAGTTCTAAGCCGGTAATGTAATTGTATTTGGTGATAGGCCCTTTAGGGAGGTAATTAAAGTAAATGAGATCATAGGTGGGCCCTAATATGATAAGACTGGTGTCCTTATAAGAAGAGAAGGAAATACCAGCAATCTCTCTGTCTTTCCATGCATGCAAAAAGGAAAGGCAATGTGAGGACACAGTGAGAAGATAGCCATCTGCAAGCCAGGAAGAAAGGTTTTACTAGCGAACCCCCTGCCAGCACTTTGATCTTAAACTTGAGGCATCTGTATCTGTGAGAAAAGTAATTTCTGTTATTTAATACCAGTGTGTTATTCTGTTTTAGCAGAATAACCCTAATATAGTTGTCGTGGATTATGTATTATTTATTTATTTATTTATTTATTTATTTATTTATTTATTTATCCTGTTTGGTATTCACTCAGGTTCTTGAATCTGTAGGTTTATGTCTTTTGTCAAATTAGGAAGTTTTCAGTCATTATTTCTTCAAATACTTTGTCAGTCCTGCCCTTTTTCTCCTATCCTTCAGGAACTCCAATGACATAAATGTTGGATTTTTTGTTGTAGTAGCATGGGTTCCTGAGACTGTTTATTTATTTTAAAGTCTAACTTCTTTCTGTTAAGAATAGTTAATTTATATAACTTTATCTTCCAGTTCAATTATTCTTTCATCTTTCCTCTCCATTCTGATATTCAGACCATCCATTGAGGTGTTTTATTTTTGTTATTGTATTTTCCAGGTTTAAATTTTTCATTTTATTTTTACTTTTTATTTATTTTAACTTTTTTTTATTAGTTTCAGGTGCACAAAACAATAGTTAGACATTTATCATTTATATCCCTCACACAGTGACAACTCCCCTCCCCCCATCTACTACCCCTCTGACATTGCTCATTTCATTTTTTTTTACATCTTCTATTTCTTTGGAAAGATTTTCTATTTCCTTGCAGAGACTTTACTATTTTGTTTTCATTTGTTTTAAGTGTTTTCTTACTTGCTCATTAAATCATTTTCATGATAGCTGCTTAAAAAGTTTTCTCATGTGATTATAACATCTATGTCAGTATAATGTTGCCATCTATTGATTTCTTAATCCAATTTGGGACCTTCCTGATTCTTAGTATGATGCATGATTTTTTTATTGAAACCTGAACATTTTGCATTTTATGTTATGAGATTCCGAATCTTACTTAGGTCTTCTGTTTTAGCTAGCTTCCCCAACACTACTGGACAAAGGAAGCATTCAAGCTCCCCAGTATTCTTTTAGTGTGTTGTGGGGAGGCTCATTACCACCCCTGTGGGGAAAACACCTTGGCTACCTGCTCTGTCTTTGATGCTGCCCTGGGAAAGTATTTGGGGTGCTTTGTTCAGCCTGGCAGGGGTAATGTCTAGGCTTCCCCATCAGCCTTTGCAGCTGGGATTGGTAAGGGACCACAGGTTTTTTAGTTTGTTTTGGTTTTGGTGTGTGGCTTGGGTAGAGCAGTATTTTCTAAAAGCTTTTTGTTTTGCTAGGATGCCCTTTTGCTGGCCTTTGGCTAGAGAGCAGAATTTTGTTGCAACATCTTTTGTCTGTGCTTGTTAGAATTTCTGGATTGCTGGCTTCTTCTGTGTGGAATATATGCAGCAAAAAATGAACAAAACAAACAAACAAAAACATAAAACAAACTCCAAAATACCGAAACCAAACAAACCCAGAGCGCTTACTACTGTGTAGCTCCCTGGGTCCCCGGGCCCCAGCTCATCTGTCTTCTGTCTCCCTTTCAGAGACTCCTAATGTTTCTCTCATATGTAATACATGGGTGTCCAGTTAGCAGCAGGAATAGGAAAAATCATGTCTACTCCATCTTCCCTGACATGGAAGTCCCCTCAACTGTATCATTTTAATGGCTAATTATTTTTATTACAATATACATTTTGGCTTTTCTAGATTAGACACCAAACACAGATTTTCTTTTCATGTGTTCATCTCCTGAGTCAGGAGAACACCCGAGAACTCATGTCAAGCAGCCTTTGTCAATAAACTTAGCATCATAGTCTTCCAAAAGGAACATGTTGACAAGTATATTATACATACAATTCATACTTATTCTTTTCAGCTTGTGCATATTACCGGTTTTATATCTTAAGTAGCTTGTTACCAATTACCAGAAACCCATTCAATTTGGAATTAAATCTTTCTGTGGACATTAAATAAATAGCTGTTAAAAAAATAAAAAGCACAAATCAGCACTATAAAATTGGTTTATTTTATAATCAAATGTCAACTAATTACTCCAGTAAGTTGAAAATCCTTACTCATTACAACCAGGGTTATGTACATTTTCAGAGGAAAGAAAAATTCTCTGTCATAAAATCTTTCTCTTCCCCTTCCACCTCCTTGTTATAAATTGTTAAGTGTTTTCTCATCTGGGTTTTACTACAGGAGTGACAAAAATGACCAGATACATTAAGCACAGACTTCTTGGATGCATTCAGGAAAATGAAGATTACAGCCTGCAGTCCAAGGACAGCTCCTTAAGAATCTTCCATGCCTGATACATAGTCTGGGGCTGATAGTACAGCAACTGAGCTCCCACAAAGAATCATCTGATTCCCTCTTCCCAACCACTGTCTTTCACGTCACTGAGATAGTGACAGGGCATGCCCGGTTTTCCTGTCTTTCACTGCTCTCAGCTCAGTTAATTACACCTCAGGAAACCCCTTTCTTACTGGCATCCATGCCTTTCTCTTAACTTTGGTTCACAATTCTTTTCCAACCTTAGTTACTTCAGAAATCTCAGAATCATAGTCTCTTTTTATTCAAATGTGGAAGCAAATACCTGGAGAGATTAAAGTGTTTTTTATAAAATATGTATGTAATTAGTGGAAGGAGAGGATTAGAACTCCAGTTCTCTAACAGCAACAACAAAAACAACAACAACAACAACAACAACACATTCGTTCTGTCTTTGTTACATTTGTACATTGTCTTTGTTACATTCGTACATTTGTTACATTTGTATAATTTTATCTTTCTATCTGATATACTTCAATATTCTCTCTAGGGGTAGACGAGGGAGGAATAAAACATCATCATTAACAATAGTTGATTAATGATAGGAACAGACTTAATCAAGAAAATAAAAGCCATATATAGATAAATAAAATATGACAAAATAACCAGTGTCCTCTAATTCAAATCCCTTTGGAAATCTCTGGAATCCAATCTACTTGGTGTCAGAATCTGGAGAGTTTAGGTGAGTCTTCCTTGGTATTCCCAGAGAAGTAGTCTAAAACATACTATAAGTTGACATTTGCTGTAAAATAAACCAATTCTTTTGGTTGAAAGTGACAGAAATCCAACTAAAAGTGCCTGAGACATCATTGGCTCATGTATTTAAGAAACAGGCATGAGGCATAGGGGTTTAGAAGTTATGGTCATGAATTTATCATCCCGTGTTGGTCTAATTTCCAACAGGCTCAACTTTTCTGTTGTTGTTAAGTATAAGCAGCACCTGGAAAGCATGTTACACACTTAGAAACTCTGGGGGAGTGAAGGATTTTTTCCCCAGGAGTCCCATAAAAGTCATGCACATTAGCTCTGACTGGACTGCTATGGTCACATGTTCATCTCTGAACCAATCAATGGGTCGAGGGCTGGAATGCTCTGATTAGCTGGCCCAGGATTAAATTCCTGGCACATTTCTTTTTTTTTTTTCTTCCAAGCAGAACATGAATTGTCTTTATTACCTTATGTTGTTACAACTCCATTTGTATTGCCCCAGAGCATAGCAGATACAGCTCCAGGGATAGCCCCAGGAAGCAGCAGGCAAGGCTGAGACTCCAAGGGGGTCTAAGGCCCAGCATCTTTGGTAAGGTGTGAGGTGTGACTGGGTTGAGAGGTGGTCTTGGGGCGTGGGCAGACTGTTTTCTCTGACCTAACTGCGACCTGCAGTCTATGTGAGGCCCTGGATGGCCTGGAGCTCCTGAGCCTTGTCACCAGGAAGTGAACCCAGCTGGCACACTTCTTAACCTCGAGATGGAGGTAATTCTTTTTAAAATTCATGAACTAAGAGTAGGGTAGGGATTTTTTTTCCTAAAGGAATATTGGGTTGCTATCACAAGAAGGGGGAAGGGATACTGGGAAGATATATCAACATATGTCTATAACCCATGGAGAAGATAGTCATGTGAGCTTAGGATGAGGTCAGGGGAGAATTAATCCCGTGAACAACAAGCTGTCCTCACTGTTGCTGGCTTAAGTGTCTCTTCTGAGTTGGGGATAACATCGTAAAGGTCAGATTTCTCCCAAATCTGATTCAGAATCTTTCTAAGTATCTTCATTTATCTCAACCATTCTATTCAAAATTGCCATTTATGAAGCATGAGCCTTTAAGATACATTTTAAAAAGGAAACTTATTATTCAGATTTATTTTTTTCTGCTTTGTTTAACCACAAACATCAAGACAACATGAACCCATTTTTGAATATACTTCATTCTGGCAAAGTTATAGGACAAATGTTTCAGGGCTAGGCTGGAAACTTAACCGCCTTTTTATTTTTAATTAAAGTTTATTGGGGTGACAATTGTTAGTAAAGTTACATAGGTTTCAAGTGTACACTCTGTAATACATCATTTATATATCACATTGTGTATTCACCACCCAGAGTCAGTTCTCCTTCTATCACCATATATTTGACCCCGTTTACCCTCATCTACCACCCTCTCCCCCCTTACCCTGTGGTAACCAGTAAACTATTGTCTGTGTCTATGAGTTTTTGTTTCTTCATTCGTTTGTCTTGTTCCTTTTTTGTTTTCAGTTTATACACCCCATATCAGTGAAATCATATGGTTCTTGACTTTTTCTGTCTCACTTATTTTGCTTAGCATAATAATCTAAAGATCTGTCCATGTTGTCACAAATGGCACTATTTCATCTTTTCTTATGGCAGAATAATATTCCGTCGTGTATATATACCGCATCTTCTTTATCCAATCATCTTTTATAACTATTTTTTATTGAAAAATGAATTTTATCTTCCATGTAACTTTAGATTATTATGCTGATTTAGAAATAAACCATTGGAATACAATCCATTTGCAAGCATATACCGCTAAGAGATTTGGCAGATGCATCAATGAACTTTAATTATATGTAATCATTTTGATTAACTTATACTTCTCCTCTACTCCAGTAACCAGGTATCTTCCTGGAGCAAAGTCACAGCACATATAATCACACATACAGGAGTTGGATAAATCATGCTTATTTATAGAGATGAACTAGAGATGACCGTGCCTTAAACAGGACTCACTTCTTTTCCTGGTGAGTATAGGGGGATGTTAGAAAGGTGCTCAAATGTTGAGAGAATTTATCAGCAAATCTTGTTTATGAAAAGAAAAAAATTAATGACTTTTTAAATAGGCAAAATCTTTGAGCTGAAGGCTTTGGAGAAGCCCTTTGAAGAATGTAATTCTCAAAAGAGAACTTCTCAGGGGTGCAGAAAAGTAGTGTTTGTATTGATCACCCTAGTCTGCTACCTTTGGTTTTCTGACTTGTAAGACATGGCAGTGATGTGAATACACAGTTCAACCTTTTGGGGAGAATCCATCCATCCATCCATCCATCCATCCATCCATCCATCCATCCACTTACTGAGTACTTTGAAAGGTGGGGTCATCCCAGCCATTGGGCCTTAACTCTCAAGTTTTAAGGAAAAGCCTTTAGACATCTGATCAGCTACAGATGTGCATACAGATGTAGCGTTGAGCCCCCTTGAAATCTGAGGGGTCCAAGAATAGCTAAATAGGAAGCTAAAAGGATAGCCTCAACAGGAATCTAAGGGCTTCTTAATTCTAAGGGAAGCTCTCAGAGAATGTTCTAGATGTTTTGGTGATAGGCCATAAAAACAAATAAGGAAAGATGTCAGAAATTTACAACCTAATGAGGGAGACTTATGTATAATTCATTATAATATATGACAGAGAGAAAACATTGCTATACTGGGTTAACAAGCTTTGGGCCAAGGAAGGACTGATGCGAGCTGTAGTCTTACATTCTTGACCTTGTCTGTAAGCATGACAGCCCTTGGCTCCCTACCCTCTGCCTTCACCTCTGTGGTGAATATCTTATTCTGTGTAACTCCAAACAATGAGAATCCACTAGCCCCCAGAATCACAAACTTTCTTGGTTCATGAAGACTAGATGGTACCTCTAGGCCAAAAGAAATGTCTGATAGTTTTGTTTATTAAGTAGTTCAGTTCAAACAATTTAAATCTATAATGTATTTATGTCCTAGCAACTTAGTTCCTTTTTGAAAAAATGCATATACACTGAAGGAAAAAAAAAAAAACAACAGTTTTTTTTCATTGTAAAATAACCACAGTTTTTTACTGAAGGATATGGATGCCTGTTGGGTACTGCACAACTTCTCTAACTTTGGCTTCAAATAATATACTGCCACACTTATTTTCTGTTCCACAGTGATTTTTGCAGGTACTGTTTTTGTTTGTTTGTTTGTTTTATCAGAGCAACTGCTGTAAACCCAGCTTTGCAAAGCTAGGGTGTCATCAAAAGGAGATGGAACTAATGTTGAAGCTGTGAACTACCTGCAAACTAGTAATTCATTCAGGATCAACAGATCTCAAGTATCAGTGTGTTTCCCTTACAAATGTAAAATAAACGATAGCTTCCTTGTGTTAGCTGTCATGCCCCACGCAGTGTCTGAGAACCTGTATCTTAGCTGTCTTTTCTCTATTCACTTTGTTACAAGACCCTTCCTTCCAGTGGTGTGCATGGTCTCAGTCCCCAAGTCTCATGTTCAGGTTTGGACCAGACTCCAGGGTTCTGCTGAGTCAAAAACATGGACTCAGAGAACTGCCAATAAACTGAACCAACGTCAGTTATGTCGAATTGAACCACACCCATGGGAATGAACTATCAAATCTGGAGAGAATAACAGAATATACTTACTAATTTAATGTAGAGTCAAAGTAGTTTGATGTATTTTTATTTTTCATGATTCAGAAGCTCTTCCAAATCTTGAGGTTCTCACCGGGATCATTTTTTTCACATGGTTCTAGTGTGTTTAGTGGGGACCAGTTTACACACTTATGTCATCAGAATGCCAGCTGTATTTTAGCTGTACTATACAAAACATTATTTCTAATTTGAGTAAAGTCAAATTGGTCTAGGGCTACAGATGACTTTGGAATAACTTTTCTGGCAGCAGTGAAGGAGAATGAGCGAGACATAGGTTTGTGAGTACGAGATATCCTATTGAAAATGGGGTTTTCTTTCAGGAGAGGGCATGTGTAAAAGGATTTAATGTTTCTGAAATTTAGAATAGATCTGTTTTAAGTAAATCTTGTTGCCCTGTGATTCCCCACCCATGAAATCCACAGCATTCGTTGGCTTAGAGAAGGACAGGTACCACCCAGAACAAGGAAATCATAGCTGGGCAGTGAGCCTCAGAGAGAACATTCTGGGGCCCGTACAGCAATGGTTCTCCAACTTCAGTGAGCATCAGCATTACCCAGAGAGTGCTTGCTAAGAGACAGATTACTGGGCCCCATTACAGAAACCTACACAGAGTTTCTGATTCAGTAGATCTGGGGTGGGATTCAAGAACTTGTGTTTCTAATAAGATCCCAGGTGACACTGATGCTGCTGGTTTTCAGACCAAACTCCGAGAACCCACAGCCCTAGAGTAACAACAGTTCTTGACATTCAAGTGTGCTGAGAGGGAAAAGGAATTTATAAATGTCAGCGCTTCCATTTCCACAGCAAAAGTAAAGCCTGGAGTTCGAAAACTGGGGTTTTACCATGAATAGATGTTAGTAAGCATCAGCAGACAGGAGAAGTCTTTTCTGCTGCTGGAGACTGGTGACAATGATGTGGGGAAGCAGACAAAATGACTATAAAGAGGAAGAACATTCTCACCCCCTTTCCTAACACCACTTTATGGTAAAATATAAATGTGAAGAAGCAACAATCCTTAGTTAATGGGAGGAATTGAATATTATCCAAAGTTATTGCCCATTTTCTTGCCGGAAAATGTGTCTTGCCTCTTATTATGAAAACTTCTCTGCTGAGGTGTTTCAGTGCCCCACCGCATTGCTGTTAGATTTTTTCCTATGCATAAAAAAACGATTCTTACTTCAGAATCCAAGGTACAGCCTCAGGAAGGGTTTCACATACAGTGGCAGCGAATTCACTGTGACTTGAACTGTTTCTCTACTGCCGAATGAATCAGCATTTTACAAAGCATCAGGAGTCTCCACTCCTCCCCCAACCACCTTACTTTTTTTGGGAACAGAAGGTGCATTCAGGACTTTTAATTGTTAAGAATCTTCCTTTTGTTTCCCACTGAGGATAAAAGCTGTACTCCTTTTGCAATGGGCAAAATCCTATAATGGTATTCTATCCTGTTTGGCTGTGTCCTGTGTAGCCCTCGTAGAAACTAAGCTCATTTCTGCACGATGTGTTTGAGACTGGGAGAAGTAAGCCACCATTTATCTCCTCTAAATAGCACTCCCCAGTTCAGAGCATGAGGCAGATAACCTCAGTGTGAACTTTGCCTATGGATATTTATCTACAGCCTGCAAGTAATATGGATTTATTCTGGTAATATACAGACCATTTTGCAGATAATGTCGAGAGCAAACATTTTATTACTGCTTTCTTGTAAATTACACATGGCTGTGTTTTAATGGATTTTCCTTTCAAGCCTCAGTCTCACAACGTGAGTAGTTATACAGATTTTTATTATGATCTTGAATATTGACTTTTAATTATGTACTGGTTAACAAAACAAATAAGGCTGTCATTTCCATCAAGGGAGTGTTAGGGATGGAGGGCATCTTTTGACATCCCTCCTACCTTCCCGTCCTAGTACTACTTGCTTTAACATCAGCCACGCCAGGCATAAAATGGTAAAAAAAATCTTACATACTTTAAGAAGACCCTAGAGCAGTTTTTAATTACGTTTATCACAAAGGATGCATGGCTTATTATAATGATAGTTGAAGGGCACCTTAAGAACCATATTCAAGGGTAAGACGGCCTGTTCAGAGGGACATAGGAACAATTATTTCTGTTTCAGTAGAAAGCAGATTGGGAAAAAAATACCTTTAAATTGAAGAAAGAAGGTAGACAATCGAATGAACTTCCTGACCACAAGGATATCAGTGGGAACAAGTCGTTAACAAATTCAAGAACTAAACTCCATTCTTTCTGATACATTCCAGTTAATAAAACGGCCTTATGGAATACTCAGCATCTGACAGCAATGGCCAAGAGTCCTGCAAATCCGAAAGCAGCATCCAGACATGGTGACCCCTCTAACACCGCTCTCTTTCTAAGATTCAGTGATCTCATTCTTGGAGATAAGAGATGGTGAGGAACTTCTATCAGCTGTGTGTATTTTTAGATTCTGTGTCTAAGTATGAGGAGGGTTGAAGGCTTTCAAATTTCTTTCCTGACCATTCAGTTAAGAAAATAGGTCAAGAGCTCAGTAAGACCAAGGAGATCAGTGGTTTATTTCTGTATGGAAGTTAGCGTTCTTTTTAACCCTTTCTTCCAAGAATATCCTGAAACATATCTCACGAGGCAGTTAGTGGTGAAAGCAAATTCAGAGTATTGAGGTCTTAATGGATGTTGGTTGTTTGATAAAATGGATGTTGATTGAGATAAGAATGAATAGATGAACAAATGACATTTTGCCAATGATATTGTTGGGATCAAATCAGATTAATGTATTTTATTTACACCTCCCCCCCAAAAAAAAATTGGAGTCAGAAAGGACCTCAGAAATAAAGTCTAATGCATGTTTTAAAAAATTCATGGGGCAACTGAATAACTTCCTTTCTTTATTTTTATTTTTGTGGTCATCTAAATAATAGTGTCAGAACTGGGAATTGAAGCCAGTAAAATGGTGTTTCCATCACATTATACACTTCTGGGAGGCCAATTCTCTCTGCAACTTGGTTACGGATAAACCTAGAGGTTTTTGTTTGTTTGCTTCTTATTCCTATATGCAACAACATTAGTCAACACCCAACACCAGTTATTTAGCTCATTCTGGGAAAAATAGAAACTACTCTAAAGTCTTCCACCACATTAAAATTCTTCCATCATTTCTGGGGCCACTCTGCCAAGTTTGCAAACCAAGGAACAATAATAAAATAATGTTAATTATTTTTTAAAAATCGTCACTACAGAAAACAAAAGTTTTGTCACCATTATAAAACGATTAATTCCTTTACAGACCCTAGCCAAACAACAAGAAAAGTTGTTGCTGAAAAATACCGATTACTTGATGAGTCAATGGACTCCTTTATATTTTATCAATTGACTGTTCTTTGTCTTGTTTATTGAAACGGAATGAAGTCCTTACCATCATGAGGAAAATTGGGGAGTCCATGTCTCTTTGAAAGGAGAATACATGTATTTTGGGAACAAAGATAAAAATGGGGCATTTTTCTAGCACAGAAGAACTTTTAAGTTTGTCTTAACACTTTTGAAAAATTCTGCCCAACAGAATTTCAGCAATGCTGACCAATTATCAGGAATTCTTTCTATCCAGATAATGGAATCAGCTCTCCAGGAATACAAGAACAGAAGCAAACTGCAACTTGAGGAAGCTATGTTTACTTCAGAGTCTCAAGGAGCCATGTATTGTTAAACAAAATATAAAATATGTAATAAACTTTAGGTATAAAGGACTTTATTGGCTATAAAATTTTATTTTACCACTGTCCTCCTATAGTTAAACACATGTAAGATCAGTAAAGTATTAAAATATTCAAGATGACAGAACATGAAGCCTAATTCCAGGAATACAGCGATGAGAATGTATGGCAAGGGGCACACAGAAAATACCTACACTGTCATCATATAAAGTGGATCATTTCAGTATGTACTTAATTAAAAAGGATGCAGAGGTTAGAATGAACATCTTTAATTGATCAGTTCCATTACTATCCACACAGACACCAGTTGAGTATAACAACTTTGAGACATAGTCTCCTTGTGAAACTGAGTCAAATGCAGGGAATTTCATCTTACTTAAACATATAGTCAGGATGTTGGAGAATTTTCCTAAGGCCCAAACTATTTTCACAAGTCTGTGGGAGCTCAGAAAAATACATACTGTTTTAAATTTTCCTGAATGTGCAGGGAGGCAAGGATTTTTATTTTGAAATAGAAAACCCCTTACATACGGTTTAAAGAAAGCCTTTGTTACAGAAATGACTCCATGTGGAAAATAATAGTTTCTAGGGGAGCTATCCATACTGATCAGACTCGAGGTTGATTTGGACATTACAAAACTGTATTATATCTCCTCAGGATAGAAATTACTAAATAAGGGAAGCAAAATTTTTAAAATGAGAAGACGATCATGTTTTCTACTGAACTACTTGCCGAGTAGGAGAATTAGAAAATTATTTTGGCTCTTCTGTTCAATTTAAAAACATGATTAGAATGGCATTAACAAAACTGACCATCTTTCTGCTTTTGGAGTATCATTGTTACATTTGAATTTAAGTTTTCAATTTCCCGCTTTTTGGTATACGCACTTGGTTTATTGTGATTTTTGTTGTTTTTGTTGTTCCTGTGTACGTGTGTGGGGGTGGGCATAGCAGTTTCTCATTACTGTATCCTTAGTTTCTAGCACATCCCCCGTCACATAGTAGCTTTCAGTCAATGTATCTTAAAGGAAGACGTTTTGGAACACTTACTTTTGCCTCCTATTTATGAAAGTAATGTTTATTTATTATAGAAGAAATACAAAAGATAATAGAAAAAATAGAGAAGAAAATTAAATTCTCCCATAATCTTACCAGTTATAATTGGTAGTAATTGGTAGTAATATTTTGGTGTGATGCCAATGATCTAATTTGTATATGTATACATGTACATGCACAAGTACACCTAGAAACACACTTATACAAATACATATACACCAGACACTCACAATTGGCATCAAACCAAATACTCAGTTACATATGCTATTTTCAATTACTTTCATGAGTTGGGAAATGTTCCATCCAATGGAAAACTGCTTATAGAGTTCACAGTGCCCACACACTAAAAACCTCTCAAACTGTGGACTTTGAAAACTGAGGGTGAAGAAGCTTCCCTATGTTTTCCTTACTGGCCAGTGGTAACATTTATTGAGTACTTAATAACTGCCAGAAACACTTGACTCACAACTTTTTGAGGTAAATGCTATTAGGATTTTCTTTTCTTTCCTTTTAAGGCCTAGAGGGTGTAAGTGATCTGCCCAAGTTCACCCAATGGTAGATGGCAGAGCTGGGCTTTGAGACCAGACCCTGAGCTCTGAATCTATGGGCCTAGCGCTGCCTGGATGTTACCATGCCTGTGCTACACATTACACATC
Organism: Rhinolophus hipposideros; assembly: GCF_964194185.1. Classification (NCBI taxonomy): domain Eukaryota; kingdom Metazoa; phylum Chordata; class Mammalia; order Chiroptera; family Rhinolophidae; genus Rhinolophus; species Rhinolophus hipposideros. The sequence goes on along the minus strand of NC_138060.1, from coordinate 6,679,414 downwards.
TGGACACATCTTTGAGCCCTCTACTTTTTGATCAGTTGGTCCCGTTGATTCTATTTCTGAAATACCCCATTTCCCATCTCCCATCGATGCCTTCGTTCATTGGTTCTCAACCAGGGACAGCTTGCCTTTCAGAGGGACATTGACAAAGTCTGGAGACATCTTTCTTTGTCATACCTTGAAGTAGGGTACCACTGGCATCTATTGTGTAGAGGCCAGGGATGTTGCTAAACATCCTACAATACTCAGGACAGGCTCCCACAACAGAGAATTATCCAGCTCAAAATGTTAATAGTGCCAAGGTTGAGAAACCCTTACCTCATTTCCCAAGCCTCTCTTGTCTAAATATAAACACCCTCTTAATTAGTTTCTCTATCTTAAGTTTCATCTTCATCCACACTGCTGCTATAGTTCTCTTTAAACACAGATAACATCATGCCACTCTCTTGTTAAATTTAGCTCTGTAGCTCTGGAGAACTGCCCAGGTCCAAATACAGATTCAGGCAATTCTAGACTGTATGACTTTAGGCGAATGCTTTAACCTTTCCAAACCTCTTCTTCATTACCTGTAAAATAAAGGAATAATAGCTGCACCTACCTCAATAGGATTCTTGTGAGAATTTTAATACTTCCTGCCTGGCACAAGTCAAGTCCTCAATAAATGTTATAAAAAAGATCATTAAAAATTTTTTTTGAAGGTTTTCTACTGCCTGCAGAAAAGGCCCAAACTTCTCAACATGACCCTTCACCGTGTGGTCCCACTCAGCAGCCTCTTCTCTGGGCTATTGTCCTGGAAGGTCTGAGCCCTGGTCATGCAGGACCATCTGTCGTCCTGTAGTTCAATGGAGACTTGTATGCCTGTGTCTTTGCTTATTCTCTGCTGCCAGCCCGGGAAGTCCTTCTCCATCTCCTCCACTTGGAAACATCTGTCTTTTTCAGGACTCAGGCCAAATATCACCTTTTCTATTTAGCCTTCCCTAATAGCCAGTCAGATTAACTTACACCTTCCCTTACATAATCACAGTATTTTGGTTATTTCATCTATCAGTTCATTCATGTATCCATCCGTCCATCCATCCATCCATCCATCCATTTGCGGTAATAGATAGTAATTGAGATAACCAGTTCTGGAAACAGATTTCCTTAGTTCAAAATCAGGTCCCCAAATCAAATTTATGTAAACTTGAGCAAGTTACTTCATGAAGCCTTCATTTCCTTGTCTCTAAAATAGGTATAATAATATTATACAATTGATAAAGTTATGAGAATTAAATGTGTATAAAGCGTTTACCATATTGCTTGCTATGTATAAGCTCTAAATCAATGTTAGCTCTCGTCTGACTTGTGTGTGTTGAGCACCTACTGTGTGATAGGCCCTCTACACATTGTGCCTTGCATTATAATGGGTGATGAATGGGCCACATCTCTCATTAGATAAGGAACTTGTTGAGGAAAGATAATTTTCTTTTTAATCTCTTCTTCACACCAACACTTGAAATATAGGTTACAACTATACTTTTGTCAATATCTAGCCCGTGTTTCATAAAGTGTCACTGGCCAGTATTTCTCTCTTAAGACGTTAGGTGGACATCCACTGATGTGAGAAGTATGGCCAATCAAAAGCAATCAGCTATTCTCCTGTAGTGGTGGACTCCCCTCCATTTCCAACCCACCTTTGAAGCTGCCTCTCTGTGCATAATACAATAAAAAGAAATTGCTTTAATATTGTAATAATGGCCTTCAGCCTTCTTGATTACTTTGGAGCTGGAGAGTATGTCAATGACATATTCCTCTAGAAGGGACTCAGTGACTGCTTAATTTTACATGTGGATTATGAATGTTTTGTATTTTGTTAAAATCCAGATTACATTCTTCTCACTAAGCAAGTGGCCTGATCTGATTAATATAATACATTCTCCTCTGTTGCCCAACATTGCTAAAGGCAAGGTATTACTTAAGGAACCACCCCCTTCCCCAACACACACACACACACACACACACAGACACACATAAATGCAAAATAAATAGATCTGTACAATCATTATTAAGCTAAAGTAGCACTTAGAAATGTATTTTTATTGTGAAAAATGTCCCAATAAGAGTTGTTGACTGTTTGTAGCCCTGTAATGTAAGCCAGATAAATTGGTGCCCAGAAGTCTGACATTTCAAAAGCCCGAGAAAATGTTGCATTTTTTTCTGACATGCCATTTTTGTAACTCTCCCAGCTATTTTCCTTTAGCAAGAAGCAATTCTTCTGTATCCAGGCAGTTCAATTAGAGCATTGTAAAAGAGGTCAGAATGACTTCAACATAAGTGCCCCAGAGCAAGAGGTATAATTTGGAGGAACAAGTTCTGCTCTTACCACCCTGGTGTGGGCAATGACGTTAACTAACATGAAGAAAGAATGCACCATTGGTACCTTCTCAACTCAGTTAACCTGCCTAGAGAATTGGACACATACCATTTCACTGAGGAGCGGTTCTGTGTTTGGGCCAGCTCAGCATCCTGAGCACTTGCTCAGCCGACAACAGCCCTCCTTGCTCTCTCCTGTGCCAGGTGGCTGGTTCCACCTCTGGTCGGTTTAGAATACGTGTGGCCATTCTTTTCCCCTTGAGCATGGGCTGGCCTTAGAGGCTTACTTCTAGAGAATAATAGAATGCAGCAGAAAGGACACTGAGTGACATCGGAGACTAAGTCAGAGGTCAGCAAACTGTTTCTGTAAAGGTCTGGATATTAAATATTGTTGGCTTTTCATATGTACATAGTCTCTGTTAAAACTACGCAGCTCTACCATTGCAGCATGTAACACAAAGGGGCTTGGGTGTGTTCTGATAAAACTTTATAACATTAGGTGGAGGGTCAGATATGATCCAGAGGCCATAATTTGCCAACCCACGTGTTAGGCCATAAAAGATGATATGGCTTCTGCCTCTCTCTCTCTCTTTCTCTCTCTCTCTCTCTCTCTCTCTCTCTCTCTCTCTCTCTCTCTCTCTCTCTCTCTTTCTCTCTCTCTCTCTCTCTCATAAACTTTATTCCTGAGGGAAGTTGTAGGTTCACAGCAGAATTGGGCAGGAGGTTTAGGTATTGTCCATGTATATGCTGTACCCACACTTTCATAACCTCCTCCGTTAACAACATCCCCTACCAGAGTGGTATATTTTTAACAATTGATGGACCTACTGACATGTCATTAGCATTCAAAGCTTGTACTTTACATTAGGGTTCACTTTTGGTGTTGTACATTTTATGGATTTGGATAAATGGATAATGCCATACATCCACCATTGTAGTGTCATGCAGAGTAGTTTTACTGCCCTAAACAGCCTCTGTGCTCTGCTCACCACTTCCTTCCTCCTCATAACTCCTGGCAAGCACTGAGTTTTTATTGTCTCCACAGTTTTGCCTTCTCCAGAATGTCATATAGTTGGAATCATACAGTATGAAGTCTTTTCAGATTGGCTTTCTTCACCTAATAATATGTATTTAAGATCTGTCTATGCATTTTTATGACTTGATATCTCCTTTTTTATAAAACATTTTTATTAAAAATATAGCTGACACACAATATTATATTAGTTTCAGGGATACACCATAGCTATTAAACATTTGTATACTTAAAGAAATGATCACCGTGATGAGTCCAGCAACCATCTGACACCGTACCACGCTATCACAATATTACTGACTATATTCCCTGTGCTGGACATTACAGCCCCATGACTTATTGATTTTATACCTGGAAATTTGGACCGCTTATTCTACTTCACCTTCCCCCCCCTTTTTCAAATTGTTCAAATACAGTTGAAATTTAAAATTATTTTATATTAATTTCAGATATACAGCATAGTTATTAGACATTTATTTAAAATGAGATCCCTCTGACTAGTCTAGTACTCACCTAGCATTATGTAGTTATTACCATATTATTGACTATATTCCCTATCCTTTATTTTACATCCCCATGACTATTTTGTAACTACCAATTTGTAACTCTTAACCCCTTCAACATTTTCACCCTGCCCCCCAAGCCCCTCCCATGTATCACACCAACAAATCTAGTAACCACCTGACACCAAAATAATTATTAATCTTACAATATTATTGACTGTATTTCTTATGCTATATTTTACATCCCTATAACTACTTTGTAACAACAAATTTGTCCATCTTAACCCTTCCTCTCTTTTTTTCCTACTGCCCCCAACCCCCTCCCACCTGGCAATCATCCAAATGTTCTCTGTATCTATGAGTATGTTTCTGATATTGGTTTGTTTGTTTTGTTCTTCAGATTTCACATATAAGCGAAATCACATTGCACTGTCTTTCACTGTCTGACATACTCCACTCAGCACAATACCCTCCAGCTCCATCCATGCCACCACAGATGGCATGAACCCATTCCGTTCCATGGCCAAGCAATATTCCGTTGTATATAAGTAGCACCTCCACTTTATCCGTTCTTCCATCAATGGACGCCCAGGCTGCCTCCACACCTTGGCCATTATAAACAATGCTGCAGTGAACATATAGATGCACACATCCCCTCGAAGTAGTGTTTTGGGTTTCTTCGAATAAGTATCTGGAAGTGGGATTACTGGCTCCTTCTTTGTCTCTTGTTATAGCTTTTGTTTTAAAGTCTGGTATAAGTATTGCTTTCTCAGCTTTTTTCTTTTGTTTTGTTTTGTTGTTTCCATTCTCATGAAATTACTTTTTCCATCTTTTTGCTTTCCATCTACATGTTTTGTTCTGTTTATTTTAAATGAGTTTCTTGTAGGCAATATACGAATATGTAAGGGTTTTGTTTTCTTATCCATTCAGCCTTCCTATGTCTTTTGGTTGGAGCATTTAATTCATTTACATCAAAAGTAATGTTGATAGACATGTAGCTATTGCCACTTTATTATTCATAATTTTGATTTTTTTTTCTGTCTTAAAGAACTCCCTCTAACATTTCTTATAATACTGGTTTGGTGGTGAGGAACTTCTTTAGCTCTTTTTTTGTCTGGAAATTTCTTTATCGGTCCTTCTATTTTCAATGATAGCTTTGCTTGGTTGTATGTCCTTGCTTTTCTTTTTTCTTTTTATTTTTTAAAAATTTATTGGGGTGACATTTGTTAGTAAAATTACATAGATTTCAGGTGTACAATTCTGTATTACATCATCTATAAATCCCATTGTGTGTTCACCACCTAGAATCAGTTCTCCTTCCATCACCATATATTTGATCCCCCTTACCCTCATCTTCCAGCCCCTACTCCCTCTTACCCTCTGGTAACCACTAAACTGTTGTCTGTGTCTATGAGTTTTTGTTTCTCATTTGTTTGTCTTGTTATTTTATTGTTTTTGGTTTATATACCACATATCAGTGAAATCATATGGCTCTCTGCTTTTTCTGTCTGACTTATTTTGCTTAGTATTATACTCTCAAGATCCATCCATGTTGTCACAAATGTTCCTATATCATCTTTTCTTACCGCCGAATAGTATTCCATTGTGTATATATACCACAACTTCTTTATCCATTCATCTATCGAAGGACATTTTGGTTGTTTCCATGTCTTGGCCTCCGTAAACAAAGCTGCAATAAACATTGGAGCACACGTGTCTTTATGTATAAATGTTTTCAGATTTTTTGGGTAGATACCCAGGAGAGGGATTGCTGGGTCATATGGTAATTCTATTCGTAATTTTTTGAGGAACCTCCACACTGCCTTCCATAATGGCTGCACCAGTCTGCATTCCCACCAACAGTGGATGAGGGTTCCTTTTTCTCCACAGCCTCTCCGACACTTGTTACTATTTGTCTTGTTGATGATAGCCAATCTGAGTGGGGTGAGGTGATATCTCATTGTGGTTTTTATTTGCATTTCTCTGATGATTAGTGATGTTGAGAATTTTTTCATATATCTATTTGTCATTTGTATGTCCTCTTTGGAGAAATGTCTCTTCAGGTCCTCTGCCCATTTTTCAATTGGGTTGTTTGTTTTATTGTTGTTGAGTTGCCTGAGTTCCTTGTATATTTTGGATATTAGCCCCTTATTAGAGGCACTGTTTGCAAATTTTTTCTCCCATTCAGTTGGTTGCCTCTTTATTTTGTTGATGGTTTCTTTTGCTGTGCAGAAGCTTTCAAGTTTCATATAGTCCCATTTGTTTATTTTAGCTTTTACTTCCAAAAAAATCATCAGATTTGTTTGGAACGACAAAAGACCCCGAACAGCCAAAGCAATCTTAAGAAAAAAGAACAATGCTGGAGGTATCACACTCCCTGACTTTAGCTTGTACTATAGGGCTACAATAATCAAAATAGCATGGTATTGGCAGAAAAACAGACACATAGACCAATGGAATAGAATTGAGAACCTAGAAATAAAACCACATAAATATGGACAGATAATTTTTGACAAAGAAGCTAAAAACATACAATGGAGGAAAGACAGCCTCTTCAAGAAATGGTGCTGGGAGAATTGGATAGCTACGTGCAAAAGAATGAAACTGGACTGCTATCTGTCACCATGTACCAAAATTAATTCAAAATGGATCAAAGACAAGCATAAGACCTTACACAATAAACTGCATAGAAGAAAACATAGGTACTAAACTTATGGACCCTGGGTTCAAAGAGCATTTTATGAATTTGTCCTTGCTTTTCATCATGTTGAATATTTGTGCTAATCTCTTCTGGCCTTCAAAGTGTCTGTTGAGAAATCAACTAATGATGTTACGGGGGCTGCCTTATAATTTGCTAGTTGCTTTTCTCTTGATGCTTTTAGGATTTTCTCTTTGTCTTTAACCTTTGCAATTCTAATTATAATGTGTCTTTGTGTTGGTCTATTTGGGTTCATCTTGTTTGGAACTCTTCGTGCTTCTTGAACTTGTATGTCTATTTCCTTTGCCAGGTGAGAAAAGTTTTCAGTCATTATTTCTTCAAATAGGTTCTCAATCTCTTGCTTTCACTCTCCACCTTCTGGTACCCCTGTGATGTGACTGTTGGTATGCTTGATGTTGTCCCAGAGATCTCTTAGACTATCCTCATTTTTTTGGATTCTTTGTTCTTTTTGCTGATCTGATTGTGTGTTTTCTGTTACCTTGACTTCCAAATTGCTGATTCAGTCCTCTGCTTCATCTAATCTGCTGGTGATTCCTTCTAGTGCATTCTTCATTTTAGTTATTGTATGCTTCACTTTGGACTGGTTCTTTTTTATGGTTTTTATGTCTTTATTATGTTTGCTACCTTTCTGTTGAGTTCTCACTAAGTTCCTTGAGCATCTTTATAACAAGTGTTTTGAACTCTGTGTCTTCTAGGTTGTTTGCCTCCATTTTGTTTAGTTTTCTGGAGTTTTCTCCTGTTCTTTCATTTGGGATATATTTTTCTTTCTTCATCTTAGCTGCCTCTCTCTGTTTGTTTCTATACATTAGGTAGATCTTCTTTGTCTCCCGGTCTGGGCTGGGTGACCTTATGTTAGGTTTCCTGTGGGGCCCTGACACAGTCTCCCTGGTCACCTGCTCCAGGTGCTCCAGGAGTGTCCCTTGTGTGTGTTGTGTATGCTCTCCTGTTATAGTTGAGACTTGATTGCTGTTGTCAGTGGGTGGAATTGGCCCTCAGGCTGATTGGCTGTGGGGTTTGGCCACATCCACAGCTTATGGACCTCTGTGTGGGCAGCTTACTGAGTGGAATTTGCCCCACTGGGCTCTGGTGACTGTTGAGACCACTCTTAGGGTGCCGCTTGTGGGGCTAATTGTGTGGTTCTCTACTGTAGTCTGAAGCCAACCTCCAAATATGTTGGTTCTGCAGCCACTATTGGAGGCGCTCAGTAAAGGCCCAGGTCATTCACTGCCTGTGACTGGCTGGGGATTACCTGGTAGGAGCTACAAAGAGATCCACAGATGTTTGCTGCCCATGCTAAAATTGGATGTACGTGGGAGAGTCCATGCTGTGAACTGTGGATGGCTGCCACTAGTACTGGGCCATGGGTAGCTCTGCAAAAAGCCAGGACACCTCAAGGCCTGCTCCCTCATGTGATATACTAGTTAGGTTAGGTCGGGTTTCAGGGAATCACTAGAGTGGGAAGAGCTGTGGTTACCAGGTTCATGTAGAGTCTGGTTAGTTGCCAGTATGGAACCTGGAGCAACTCAACAAAAGTCTCAGAGCACACTGAGGCCAGTTGCAGCCTCCTGGGTCACATAGACTGATAGCTTTCCAAGAAAGAATGTAATGCAGGCAGAGCTGGCTGCTCCTGAGAAAGTGCCTCCAGCGTTGGGGGATTTGGGTGGAGTGGGGTCCCAGAGAGTCAGCAGGGTGTTGTGAGTTAAGCTTACTAGGCTAATCAGATTCAGATTTGGCCATGTAGACGTGGAGGACTCAACCCAGGAAAGATGGTACCTGCCTGCCAACTGTACGACTGCATGGGAAGAGAACCCCACACTGGGAAAATAGTGACTGTCCTCCAACCCTCACCCAAAGTCACACGCTTCAGGTTGTCCCCCTCTCACATGTCTCCAGATGCCCTCCAAGTCACCATCCCTCCACTGGAGCCCAGGGCAACTGCCTGTCAGTGAGTCTGTGCCCAGGCTCTTTAAGAGGATGCCTGGGTTTCCCACAGTTTTCTATCCCATCCTGATGGTGAGAATTCCCACTGTTTTTCACAGGTACATGTTGTGGGGGCTCTTCTTTCCAGCACCAGTAGTCCAGGCTTGGGAGACCTGTGTGGGGATGGGGTCCCTTACTCTTCTTGGGTGAACCTCCTTGGCTGAGATATCCATCCTGATTGTCAACCACCACACGGAGGTTTGGGGCCAGTCCATTTTGTGTCTCTGCCTCTCCTACCAGTCTTGAGGTGTCTTCTTTACATCCTTAGTTATAATGCTTCTGTTTAGCCAGACTTCAGATGGTTCTCCAGGTTGACTGTTCTATAATTTAGTTGTAATTTTAATGTTTTCATGGATGAAGCAGGCACAATGTTTATCCACACCAACTCGGATATGATAGCTCTTTTTTTTTAAATGAAAAACATTCCACTGTTTAGATGTACCATACTTTATTTATCCATTCACTTGCTGAAGAACCTGTTTTGGCAATGATGAATAAAACTTCTATAAACATCTGTGTGCAGGTTTTTATGCAGACATAGGTTTCCAACTCCTTCAGGTAAATACCAAAAAGTGCCATTGGTGGATTGCATATATTTTGTAAAAACTGCCAAACTGTCTTTCAAAGTGCATGTACCATTTTGCATTCCCACCTGCAATAAATGAGAGTTCCTGTTGTTCTACATCTTCACCAACATTTGGTGTTGTCAGTAATTTAGATTTTGGTCATTCTAATGGGTGTGCAGTGGTATCTTATTGTTTTTATAATTTGCATTTCCCTAATGGCATACAATGTGGATCATCTTTTTATATGCTTTTTTGCCATCTTTATATTTTCTTTGGTATCTTACTCTCTCTTCAAGCCACCATGTCTATCCACCCTGAAGTCACCATGCTGGAAAGACCATGTGGAAAGACTACATAGAGATATGTGGAAATGCCAGGGAGCCTCAGCTGTCTAAGTCTTCCCTCACAGATATCTTGGAGGAAGAGAGACTCAAAGGATTTAGAGAGAAATATTCATTCTTCCTTACCCATAATTCCCAACAAACAGACTAGTAAGCCATTATATCAATTTATTAAAGTTGACACATCCTAAAGAGGTCCACATCACTCCTGTGGTTATACTGATACTGCCTTGAGTCTATCAGGCATTGCAAAGTACCTTGCCTTTATATGGGTAAAAGGAAAACAAGATGATCAGATTAGATTCCAAAACCTGTCAACTTTGATATCTGATCACATCTAGACAGCTGATCACCCTGCCAGTAGGATAGTAGTCAACTGCTTTTGCATCAATAATTTGATATGAAGGCATTTCAAAGATGGTACACTTTCCTGTCATCCCTTGCTGTGCTAAACAGCTATCTTTCCATATTCATTATGACTTGGTAACTCAGTGGGTTTAGTTACCTTGGTTTAATTAAAGTTTCTAAAGAAAAAAAACAAGAGGGCCTATCAGCTTAAAATACTATCTGTGAACAAATTAGAAAAAATGTTAACTGAAATGTGAACATCTAAAATGGCTGCCCAATATGGATTCATTGTAATAGAATTTGAAAATAATTGTCACATTGAAATTTGGATACCAGTTTTTAACAATCTGTTATTATTCAAATTTATAATTGGAAAGGATTCAAGATAGTATGCTCAATATTTTGGGGGGAAATGAGACAAATGTGAAGTAGAAAAGTAGCAATGGAAGAGTCAGAGGTTAATGACACTGATCAAAAATGATAGTAACATTGCCAACTATACATTTGCACGAATATTGATTTATGTCAATTTTACCTACACACTTACACTGTGGCATCAGATTGAGCAAAGAGTATTATATCTGTTACAGAAAAGAGGACGTTAGACAATTTGACTAAATTCTTTTTAACAGCAGAGCTTGGCCTAGAACTGGACTCTTAACTTGTTGTCTATTTAAATACACAATGAAAACATAGCAAAGCAATGACAAAATCTCTAGAGAATTATAGTAGAATTTGGGAAACAAAGTTATTATTTGCTTCATTTCTAGTTAATAGACAATAATATCATTTAGAGCTACTGTTTTTTTTTTATTAATTGAATAAGTTTGACGTAACATTGTATAAATTTAAGGTATACAATGTTTTACTTTGGTACATTTATATAGTGTAAAATGATTGAGAATGTAGCGATATTTATTACATTACCTAATTATAGTACAATATTATGTTCTATATTCACTATACTGTGAATTTGATTTCTATAGTTTATTTACTACTCATTACAAGTTTGTACCTTTAAACATCATCACTCTTATTGTCCCCCTGCTCCATCCTTGGTAACCACCATTATACTCTGTTTTTATAGGCTTAACTTTAAATTCCACACACAGTGATATCTTATAGTACTTGTCTTTCTCTGTCTGACTTATCTCACTGAAGCATAAAAACTCTATAGGACCTAGTGCCAGGATCTTAGTTTCTAATACCATTCTCTACAAAAAGGACAATGGTTTTGGAAAAAGATGGCAGATTCTAGGACTGGGGCAAGAAATAAACAAGATGAGCCTGGAGCACCTTGTAGATGAAGAAGTAAAGACGTGCTCTGAAAAAGGCACAATAAGTGTATGTTAAAGGTACACAGAAATCAAATGAAAGAGCCCCCAATGACCAAACCTGGAATAATTTGAGCAACAAAATAAAGTAATTCTGGATTATAGCTCAAAGTGAAAAATAAATATCCAGTCCATACTAATATAAATACATGATAGAATGAATAAGTAAATTGGAGAGAATAGGCAAATCTGTGCAGAACTTTCCAAATCACTTAGACACCCTACCCTCAAAGAGGTAGAGCATAACTCCCCAGTCCTTAGTGTAGGCTGTGGGCAGTGACTTCCTTCCAAAGAGAACAATGTGGAAAGGGGAAAGTAAATTTACAGTGGAGAAACCTGACAAGCAGTACTTTAGCCAAATGACCAAATTTAACATCATTAGTAATAAGTCATGTTGATGGCATATACCCTGATGTGATATGATGAGAATGACTCTTTATATCTGTGGCCTTACCTCCAAAACCCGTAGCACCAGTCTGATCATGAGAAATACCTCAGACAGGAGCCCAGTAGAGAGACATTCTACAAAATACCTGACCAGTACTCTTCAAAACACTCAAGGTCATTACAAACTTGGCTGAGAAATTGTCTCAGCAAAGAGGAGCCTAAGAAGACATGACAACCACATGTAATATAGTGACAAATATACAATATTTATATAAGATATTAACAATAGGGGAGAGATATGAGATATCAGACAAGATATCATGAGAGATATGGGAATGCTGTGCTATCTATTTAACTTTTCTATAAATCTAAATCTGTTCTATAATAAACTTTTTATCTTGGAAGCCCTATAGTCTTGAAATAAATGGTGGGAAAAACAAACAAGTCAGGGGAAAATTAACTTATACTGAATTAATAAATTTATCTGTTCATTGGTTTATTTGTTCATTCATCGATATTTTAATTATGTAACAAATATTCTTTTATGTCTACTTTGTGGCAACATAGCCCTGAGTCAGAAGGACTCCTCAGAGGATGCTCAGTACAATGAGCATCTTCTAGAGAGGATGCTCATAATACTGAGCATCCTCTCTACTCAGTGACTGGCAAGCCCCTCAGAAAAAGTTGTATTCCACATGTGTGGTCCAAAATTCTAGGATAGTGCAGTAGACTGATGTGATTTGGTAGAATCCATAAATAAATAAATAAATAAATAAATAAATAAATAAATAAATAATAGGAGCGAAGTATTGGAGGGGAAGTTGGCTACTCAAAGATTATTGTGGAAGGAGAATTTCCCATAATTGGATTCTGATTATAGATTATATTGCATACATTTGTCCATTGAAAATGGCTTTGGTTACTTTTTTTTTTGTTTTTTTTGACTACATGGTCTTACAATGCATTGTAGTGGTCCTCAGAACTTACCATGACTACTTGTTACTTGTTGACATTGTTACATTATCATTTTCTGATAGTGGCAAATAATTAAACCACTTTAGGAAACTCACCTCTTTTGGCCCACAAAATAATAGAACATAAACTCATTTGCTAAGTTCCATATTCTAAAAGAAATGAGTGAATTATTCTTATGGTCATTTTTGCCTTATACCAAGAGTACACTCTGATTATCAAACTCATTTTCTCACTGGAAGATATGTTAAACACAAAAAATGAAATTCTCGAAGCACTTAGATATGTATTCATTTTATAGTGACCACTGCAATGTTGATAAAGGCTAACTAGAAATACACCCTCAGCTTGATGATCTAATGGCCATCCCCCAAGCGGGCAGAAATAACACATAGCATAAATCTGTGTTTTCTGAAAATAACACATTGTGATCTTGGGGACCTCAGCATGGAAATGATCTCCAGTGTAAAATTTATCTGAGATGTATGGAACTCTCCACAAGGAATATTAGATTATTTGCACTCTTGTAGCTTTGAAAATCATCTTTCTTGGATGGCAGCAGAAAGCTTCAATATACTTACATGAATTATAGATGATACCCAGTACTCTTTTTAAAGTAGCTGCAGGATGCTTTTCTAAGAAAGACCCTTCAGCCTCTGGATGTTGTTATATGCATCTGTCACACCAAAGATTTGCCTTTGGAAATACTTTAGTATTCTAGGTGTTTTTCAGTAAATTTTAACATTGTACTCAAAGACCGATATTCTTTTTTTCTGTTTTCTTTTTCTTACAATTCTAAGAATAATACAGACATGTATTTAACCTGGAAATGAAGTCATGGCTTTTAAACAGCCCCGAAGAGAAATTGATTTTAAAAAAAGGCTGTCTGTAAAGGGGTGGGAGACAAAACCAACATTGATTCTGGAGTACAGCTTCTTAATAGTTCAGACTTTTAGGTGCCTTAAAATGAATATCTTTACTGTCAGTAGAAAAAATAGGGTAACATATAAATGAGAGGCTCCAAATCAACACTCTCCTTTTCAAAGTCACACCCCTGTCTTAATTCACATTGTTTTCCATGCCTATTCTGATTTTCTCTCTAAACACGGCACACATTTGCAGCATGAATGCTTATCATTTCAGCAATTTTCTATAGTGACAGACTAAGTAAGTAAGTAAGTAAGTAAGTAAGTAAGTAAGTAAGTAAGTAAGTAAGTAAATAAAAAAATAAACAGTTGGTTTTATTTTAGGACTTACCTTTTGTTTAAAAGCCAATGGAATAAAATCAAACTGAGTATTTTGAGTGAAGAGCATCCAATTAAAAAAATGGAATTTTATATTGTTAAGCATATTCAATTTCACTCTAGCATAAAAACACTTTTTATACCTTAAAATGGTTTTCTTATTAGTCATAAGTTGATAACATCTTCAAGGAAGGGGACCAAATAAATGTGTATAATATTGGATTATGTAGAATTACAATATTGTTTTTTGCAAAAAGTATTAACAGAAAGTGCACAGGATTTGTAGCCTTACCAACTTTTATTATTTTGAAAGGAAATTATAGACTAAAATTACATTTGCAAGTATGCAGAGATAGGGGTACTGGAAAATGAATCTAGAGGATTCTAAAGATTCTAGTATTTTTCCTCTGGGGTTAACCAGTTGTGTGGCTGAGGGTGAGTTGCTTCACTTGTTGAAATTCAGCATTCTTTCTTTTAATAACTTTTTCACAGATTTGTGCATGATTAAAGTTTAGAATAATGCACTTAGAAGGGACCTGACTATAATTCCAGGGTCACCCTCACTAAGCCTTGCTAAAGATCAGCAACTTTGTAAATTAAAATCAGAAATACACACAAAATATTTCAAAAAGAATAAAAAATAAATCCCCTGAAAATATAATGCATGAAGGTCTGGTTTCAGTTCCAACGTGTACAGTGCTTGGCAGACATTCATTACTAACACTTAAGGAAGAAATGATACCAGTTCTCTACAATCTCTTCAAGAAAACAGACGCACATGGTATACTTTCTAATTCATTTTATGAGGGAAGCCCAATACCAAAACCAGAGAAAAACATTACAAGAAATGAAAACTACAGCACAACATTTTTTATGAATTTATAAGCAAAAATATCCTCTATGATATGTCAGCAAATTGAATCCAACAATGTATAGAAGTAATTATATGCCATGATCAGTGGAGTTTATTTTAGGTGCGCAAGACTGGTTCAACTTTCAAAATTCAAAATCAGTTAATGTGATCCATCAAGTTACCAGCTAAAGAAAAATCATGTGATTTTTATTAACTGATGCAGGAAAAACATTTGACAAAATCCAACATCCATTCATGATAAAAACTCTTACAAAAGTAAGAATAGAAAATAATACTCTCCATTTGATGAAGAACATTTTAAAAAAAATGCAGCTAGCATTATACTTAATTGTAAGAAACTGGATGCTATCCTCCTATAATCAGAAAAAAAGGCAAAAAATGTTCCCGTTTGCCAGTCTTATTCTACATCCTATTGGAAGTCCTAGCTAACGCAATAAGACAAGAAAATAAAAGTAATGCAGATTGGGAAGAAAGAAATAACATTGTCTTTGTTTGCAGATGACATGTGAACATAGCTATTAGAAAATCCCAAAGGATAAACAAAAACCCTCTTAGAACTTGTAAGTAATTATAGCAAGGTTGTAGAATACAATGTTAATATACAGAAGTCAGTTGCCATCATACAGACCAGCAATGAACAACTGAAAATAAAAATTGAAAACTATACAATTTACATTTGTACCAAAAACATACAAAAAAAGAAATAGGTTAAAACTTCATGATATATATATATATGATCTATGAATATATGAATAACTAAAACTCTGATGAACAAAATCAAAGAAGATCTAAATAAATGGAGAGATAGTCTGTGTTCATGGATAGGAAAACTCAACATTGTTGACATATCAATTCTTCACAGATTCATCATAGATTTAATGTACTTCCAATCAATTCCAAGCAAGCTATTTTATAGATATTGGCAAACTGATTCTAAAGTTTATATGGAAGTTGGAAGACTGACACTACCCCACTTTAAGTAGTACTTTAAAGCTGCAGTAATAAAGAGTGTTTTATTGTTAAAAGAATAAACAAATCGATCAATGGAACAAAAGAGACCATAGATCCAAACAAATATAGTCAACTTATCTTTGACAAAGAGCAAAGGCAGTTCAATTGAGAAAGCATAGTCTTGTCAACAAATGGTCACCCAAAAATTGGACGTTCTATGCAAAAAAAAAATGAATCTAGACATAGATTTTCTACAAAAATTTACTCAAAATGGATCATAATTCTAAATATAAAACAAAAACTATGAAATTTCTAGAAAATAATAGGTTTGGCAGTGAGGTTTTAGATACAACATAGAAATCGTAATCTATGAAAAAAATTGTTAACTTGCACTTTATTAAATTTAAACACTACTTCTCAGTGGAAATTGTTTTTTAAGTTACTGAAAAGACAAGTGAAGCATACACCTGGTAAAACATGTATCCAAAATATAGAAAGAACTCTATACAATAGGCAAAAGATCTGAACAGGTAATTCACCAAACAATATGTATAAATGGAAAGTAAGCATATGAAAAGATGCTCAGCATCATGTATCATTAGACAATAGTAAATTAAAGCAATAATGAGATATCACTACATACATATTATATGGCTAAACTCCTAAAGTCTAAAAATACCAATGCTGTTGAAAATGCAGAGCAGTAGGAATCCTCATTCACTGTTGATGGAAAGGAAAATGGCACAGCCACATTGGAAGGAAGTCTGTCACTTTCATGCAAAGTTAAACATAGTCTTACCATGTAATCTGCAATCGTGCTCCTAGATACTTGCCTAATTAAGTAGAAAACATATGTCCACTCAAAAACACTGCACAAAAATGTTTATAGCCAGTTTACTCATGGTAAACAAAACCCGAAAGCAACCAAGATGTCTTTCAATAGAAGAATAAATGAAACATATGGATATAAATTCATACAATGGAATATTATTTAATAATAAGAAATGAGTTATCAAGTCATGGAAAGAAATAGAGGAAACTCAAATGCATATTTTTGCATGAAGAAAAACAGTCAAAAAAGGCTATGCTGATAATTCCAATAATATTGCCATTCTGGAATAAAGTAAAACAATAACGAAAATAAAATGATTAGGGTTGCCAGGGTTTTGAGGAAAGGGAAGAACAGGTTAAGCACAAGGAATTTGGGGGACTGTGAAACTATTTCACATGATACATATTGTAATGGTAAATACATGACATTATGCATTTGTCAAAAGCCATAGAGCTTTACAACACTAACAGTGACCATAATGCATGTAAATTTAAAAAATAATTTAGGTGGTCAGGGATATCAGGAACAATGCAGACTTGACAAGAGAATCTTAGTGTATTACAAAGTATGAAATAACCTTACTGAAGTGGACAGGGTAAATGATGCTCACCTAAGTAATTCTGGATAAATGGAATCTGTAAGATGAGAGGAAAAGAAACTGCACAAAAGCATTGTTTTCTAGTTGATAGTTATTTACCATTGAGTTCTGGTTAACAATTCTGATACATATATACTGGAATTGAGCAATTAAGTCAAGGATGGTGAATAGTGGAAGCCAGATATCTTACGGTTGGAATGGGGATTTACAGATAAACTAGGGGAGCAGGCTAGAATGATCAAAGTGGTAATGGATTAGACTTGTAGACACCAGTGAGAACGCATATTTAACTTAATATAGATATCTAGGTTTGCATATAGAAATATTTACAGATATTTTTATATTCATATTCAGTAAATATGTATATATATATATATGTATATATTTCTTTGCTCTATAAGCTAAGAAGGCTCAGTAGCAATGAGCACATTTAGCATGCAGATTTTGGTTTCTAATATCATTTTATAATAAAACTAACAAGGACTCTTTGGAGAAATGGCTGATTATAAGCCAGGGGCAGAAAATACACAAGATGAGCCTGGAGCATCTTGTAGGGCCAGAAAGTAACAAAGTGCTCAAAACATATATACATGTCACATTGATGGTGCTATGCCAAAGGAACACAGGAGCTTACTGAAAAAGCTCTTAGTGAAAAATGCTGGACAATTTGAGCAAAAAAATAAATAAAATAGCACTGACTTATAATTCAAAGCATAAAATAAATATCCACGAATATATATGTGTGTGTGTGTATATAATTTATAATTCAAAGCATAAAATAAATATCCAAGAATATATATGTGTGTGTGTATATATATGTATATACACATACATGCATTATATATATACACACATATATATACACATATACCATATATAATGATGATTATATATTATATATATGTTATATATAATCATCATTATATAATGATTACTATATATAATAATCATATAAATGGTGATTAAATATATAAATAAATGTAGGGAGAATAGATAAATCTCCAATGCAGAAGAATTTCAAATAAATTATGTAGATAATACATCCTGAAGATATGGAATCAAAGTTTCCCATTCCTTAACTGTGAGCTGTGCACAGTGACTTCTTTTCAAAAAGTACAGTATGCAAAGGTGGGGGAAAAAGGAGTAACTTTATAGTGGAGAAAACTGGCAAGCACACTACTTCAGCCAGGTTATCAAGATCTGTATCAACAGCCATAAATCACGTGGATAATATACACATTTGATATAGTGTAATGGAAACAACACTTTGCTTCTGTGGTCTTTTCCCCCAAAACTCAAAGTCTCAGAATAATTGTGAGAAAAATATCAGACAAAACCCTATAGAAGAACATTCTACAAAATACCTCATCAGAACACCTCAGAACTGTCAAGGTCATCAAAACAAAGAAAGTCTGAGAAACTGTCCTCACCAAGCGGAGCCCAATAAGACAGGACAACTAAATGTAATGTGGCATCTGAGATGGATCCTGGAAGAAAGGACATTAGGGAGATATTAAGGAAACCTGAATCAAGTATGGAATTCAGTTAATAATATATCAATATTGGTTTATTAATTATCATAAATGTAACTTACTAATGTTAGGGATGAATAATAGGGGTAGCTATGCACAGGGGCTGGGTGGGGAGAGCATATGGGAAATTTTTGTGCTATCTGCTAAGTAGTTTTTGTAAATCTAAAGTGTTTTTTTAAATGAAATCTATTAATAAAAAACGTGCATTACTATTGAGAAAATTTGATACATAACAATATTAACTTATGACACAGCTTAGAGGAGCAATTCACATTTTGGTCGTTACTTTTAAATTATTAATTTAATAGCTCCTTTAAAGATGAACTACTTTACCCAACACGTACATCAACAATGTAATTTTATTTAGAAGTATTTTACTGAAAATGGTGGCGCGAGGTGGGCCTCTGTAAAGCTCCCCTGGAATTTACAACTAATCGAACAACAATAACTCCACAAAGGACTCCCTGCACAGCAGACAGGCAAGATGAAGAGGCCCACTACTGAATTCACCTAAAGGTGGGAGAATCCTGTGAGAGGAGGAGGAGGGAAGAGAGAGGTGCGGAGACGGAGCTGCTTGGGCACAGGACGCAGACCTAGGTCAGTGCTCAGAGTTCGCTGCATCCCGGAACTACCGCAGCTGTGGGAGAGGAAAGAACTCGAACTGCTAGGGCTCCGCTTATGACCCACAGGGCTGAGGGGGCAGCATATAGCATGGCTGGGCCCAGCGCTTACGGTAGAGACCTTGGAGAAAAGACTGAGGGAAGAAGGCTGAAAACGGTGGTTTAAGCCCTCACAGCCCAGAGGAGAACAGAAGCCTTAGGCACTGAAACTAGCCGCCCCTCTCTACCCTCCCAGAGCTCGCCCCGCCCCCACCTGCCCGGTGCTAGAAGCAATAAAGTAGCAGTGTCAGATCTAAAGGACAGGATGTTTGCTGTTCTGAGAACTGTGGGCCGCAGACACAGATTCATAGTCCAACTAGTTCCGACAAAGGGGAGGGAGCTGTGGAAGCACGACCAGCTCTGGTGGTGGTCGCCGCCATTGCTCTGGGCCAGCTCTCACAACTCACCCCGCCCCTGGCCCCACCTATCTGGGCGGATACCTGCAGGAGTAAACAGAACTGCTGAAACAAACAGGCTCTGAATCTGGTGCAGAAAGAGCTTTGGAACTTCAAAAGCTCTCCGCATCTTCATAGGGACGTGGCGCCCTATGACCCAGGCGAACTGTCAACAGAGGAAAAGCCCGTTTCCCAGGGAATCCCCCATTGTGTGAGAAGCTGGAATAGTGCAGAGAAAACATAGCACTACTGTGTGAGAGAGGAAAAAAAAGGCTGTAGTTGGAGAGAAAATAAAACATTCTACCAACAAGTATTGGAAAACAAAAGAAAGACCTCTTCCTATCAACCTGTTGCAGAAGTCACTCCTGTAGATGTCTAGGAAGAGAAATAATAAATCAGTAATTGCCATGAATAACCAAGGCAACAAGACAGCTCAGAAAGAAAATGAAAAGTCTCCAGAAAAGGTACTTAAAGATGTGGCAATATGTGACTTAAATGACAGAGAATTCAAGATTGCTGTTCTGAAAAAAATCAACGCGATGCAAGAAAACACAGAAAGGCAATTTAATGAACTCAGAAATGCAATCAAAGAACAACATGAGCATTTTACGAAAGAGATTGAAATTTTAAAAAAGAACCAAATGGAATTTCTGGAGATTAAGAACTCAATAGAAGAAATTAAGAATGAAATAACCAGCTTAGGTAGTAGAGTTGACCAGATGGAGGAAAGAATCAGTGACATCGAAGATAGAAACCTGGAAATTACACATATGGAAGAAGATAGAGACTTGAGACTTAAAAGAAATGAAAGAACTCTACAAGAACTTTCTGGCTCCATTAGAAAGAGCAATATAAGAATAATGGGCATACCAGAAGGAGAAGAAAGAGAGAAGGGAACAGAGAATATATTCAAACAAATTGTCAGTGAGAACTTCCCAAACTTGTGGACAGAACCGGATCCTCAAATCCCAAACTTGTGGATAGAACTGGATCCTCGAACACCTAATTACCTCAATCCCAACAAGCCTTCTCCAAGGCACATTGTATCGAAGCTGTCTAAAATCAACGCCAAAGAAAGAATCCTCAAGGCAGCCAAAGAAAAGAAGATGGTAACCTACAAAAGAAAGCCCATTAGATTATCATCAGGTTTTTCAGCAGAAACTCTACAAAGCCAGGAGGGAGTGGAACCAAATATTCAAACTATTGAAAGAGAGAAATTATGAGCCAAGAATGATATATCCAGCAAAGATACCCTTTAGATATGAAGGAGGAATAAAGACCTTTCCAGACATACAGAAGCTGAAGGAATTTTCTAATACACAACCTGCACTACAAGAAATACTAAAGGAGGCTATTCGACCACCATCAACAGGGACAATTTGTGGCAACTGAAACATAAATAGGGGGAGAGTAAAGGCCTGAACCTGAATATGGGAATGGAGAAAGTAAGCGTGCTGAAGAAAATGGAATACTCTAAATATCAAACTTTCTTTTACATAAACTTAAGGGTAACCACTCAAAAAAAAATCCAGAACTGAAATATATATTGTAATAAAAGAAGAAACAGAGGGAAACATCATAGAATACCACCACACAGAAATAACAGACAACAACAAAAAGGCAAAGAAACAATGGAGACACAGCCTTACCAGAAAACTAAAGATAGAATGACAGGAAATCCTCATGTATCAATAATCACCCTAAATGTAAATGGACTGAATTCACCAATAAAAAGGCACAGAATAACAGATTGGATCAAAAAACTAAACCCAACCATATGCTGTCTCCAAGAGACACATCTCAGCTACAAGGACAAGCATAGACTCAAAGTGAAAGGGTGGAAATTGACACTCGAAGCAAATGGTACCCAGAGAAAATCAGGTGTAGCCATAATGATATCAGATGAAACAGACTTCAGGGTGAAAAAATTAACAAGTATTTTACTTGCAAATATATAATTCTACAGTATTATAACTGTTGGGCTAATTGAAGATTTTTGAATGAAAATGATTGACATACACAGAATTCTAAAGAGGATCCAGCTAAGTATTATTTTTTTTTGATGCTTTAGAGGACACAGTTTATTCAAAGTTTAAGCATCTCTCTTGACCTTCCATACTCATAGGTTCTCATAATCAGTGTCAAGTACATCTGCATTGAATCCTATACAACGTTGGAATCGTAAGATATCTTGAGTGAATTCTTTTAGGAAATAAGTTATTTTTTAATGTAGTGTTACAATTTAAAATCCTGAGCTGCTAATGTACTAAAAATGAATTATGCAAATTGTTTGATTTTCATATATTTTCTTATCTATAAAGTGGGTTATTAAGAATACCCATTTTTTTCTTTCTAGATATAAATTACGAAAATCAGTGTAAAGCTCTTAGCATTGAGTTTAGCATATTTAATATTAGCTGTGGATACTATTATTACCTTGTAGTACCTAAATCATTAAAAATTAAAAACAACATGAGATTAATAATTCTTTGCATTTGCACAAAACACAAGGGCTTTTTCATGCTTGATGCATGAGAAAAACATTTTAAAAACTTCTCATGTTCTTTGCAAACGTAAGAAATTAATATTTTCTTGGGCTTTTTGATGCTCACTTCAACTTCACAGTGGTTCTGTGAGGTTTGTGGGAAAAATATTTCTCTTTATTTTATAAATGAGGAATTGAGATTCAGAGGATTTTCTAGAGGTCCATCACCTCCACTACAGGATCTTGGACAAGTCACTTAACCTCTCTGAGAATCAGCTTCTACATTTATGAAACAGAAATACTACTTCTTGCCTTTAGGATGGTTATTAAGTGAGCTAATATACATATTCACTTAGCTTCATGCCTGATTTTCTAAAAGTGCAATAATAATAATAATAATAATAATAATAATAATAATGATAGTGTTGTATTATTGCCATCTGTTTTTCTCCAGCCACGTCCAACCTCTAAGGGCAGACGAAGAGTGGGTGGATAACAAAAATAAGAATCACCACTTACATCCCTCAAGACTGAGTTTGAGCACTGCAGTTTCCAGATCCCAATTTTATTTATTCGCTTAAGTATTTATTGAAAACCTTCCATGGCCAAACTCTAGATGAGGTACAGTGACCTACGGAAAGATGAATACAACCTAAATGTTGTCCCTCAAAGAGATAATACAACTGTATAAATAACTTAAAGAACATGTAGGGAGAGGATACAAAAAGGATATAGGAGCAGATGAAATTGCTTTATACTTGTAACAGCAGAGGAAGCATGCAGGAACAGGTGGCATTTGAATGGGGCCTTGAACAAGTAGAATTGGTATGGCATGAATTTTTGAGCTGGAAATCAGCAATAGGGATTTTTTTCAATTGGATGACAGACTGTATTTCATTCTTTTAATAATTATCGCAAAATCATTGCTTAATAATAAAGATAAATGAGCTATAGAGTCTGTTACGCTACTACATATGTTTCCATAACACTAGTTAGTTTGCATAAGATTGTTAATAGGTAATGATGTCAGTTTAACACAAAAGTGATTTTGGAGCCATATGTGCTTTTTCTTAGGCAAAGGATGTTGTAATAATGGAAGTAGAATTATAACTTTCAGCAGGAAAGGAAAGGCCTTCAGTTCATGTGCTCTGTTGTGCAGGACACTTTTCAACTCCATTTTAAAGAAAATTAAAATAAACGCCTACATTCAGTATCCTCGCCAGAGAGAAGCCCCACAACCTTGCTGAGCTCTTGTCTTGTAGCAGTTCGCACCCTCTCCTCAGCTGTGGCTCCACTGGCTCAGAACTTCCTTCTATTAGCATTTCTTCTGCCCACAAGCCAGCTTTCACACTTTACTGTTTCTCATTCATTTCTAATTCCTCTAAGGCAGTCTCACTGAGCTGCCTTCTTGAACGTTTCAAGTTCTCTTCCAAGGTACCAATTGTTGTTTTGTTATTGATTTTGTTATGACATGAAATAAGTTTAGATGGCCTTAACTATTTTTCCTACAAGTTATTTTTAATGTGTGATTTTATAGAAGACAGAAGTTTTGTTCAGAACACACACATTGTGCTCCAGCTAGTACCATCCTTCAATCTTCGCAAGGGGGATCCCTGGGCCCCATGTTTTAGAAGATCCGCCTTTGGCCCTCCTCAGGGTGAAATGTTCACATGGCTAGGGATGTGTCTACTTGGGTCTTGGGCATCCTTAGTCTAGGAATTCTCAGTACCTAGACCTGGAACCCCCTGCCTAGATGGTCCTGAGTCTACTTCATTGTTATTTTTATGCTGCTGATGAATATCTCTCACCTTTCCCACAATCTCCCATTCTGGTGAGAACAAGGCAGCCATACTCTGGCAATATGGTTAGACACATGACCCACTCTGGGCCAATCATTTTCTTGCTGGAAATTTCTAGACTGGAGGTGGCAGGATTGTTCTTTCTTGCCCATGGATGTTGAGCTGTAAGTCAGTCCAGATCTGTGGGGTTATGTCCACTCCCAAAAGAAGGGCCTGAGATAATAAGGCCAACAAGAGAGAACTGAAATAAGAAATGGAACAATGGAGAAATCCTAGATGTAGCATAGCACTAGCCAGCTCAGTAGCTGCCTTCAGTGTTTTGTTCATGCATACCAATAACTTACCACGTCGTTTAAATTAGTTTCAGGTGGATTTCTGTTATCTCAGCCAGAATTCTGACTTGCGCAAGAACTTACTGGGCATAGAATCTAGTACAGATTTTTGCACTAGAATTGGAAACTTCTCTCAATCTTCTCACTCATTGATCATGTCAAACAGTAGTTTGACACCACTCTTCACTGGTAGGGAGGTGTTCTTGCCTGCAGGGAACATTGGGCAATATCTGTGGACATCTTTCTTTGTTACAACTGGGGAGGGAAACATATGAAGAGAGAAACCAAGGATGCTGCTAAATATCCTACGACACAAAAGACTGCCCCTGTGACAAAACTTATTGGTCCCCAAATTAGAAATGCCAAGGTTGAAGAACCGTGATTGTAGAAGAAAAAGTTAATTGGGAGGGAGACAGGGAAGCTATGTTTTAATCATATTTCTGTCCTAACCACTGTGTAACCTTGGGTAATTAATTTCACCATTTTCGGTAGACGTGTTTGCCTGCATTACATGAAGAGGCTGAAATAAATGATTTTTAGGGTTCCCACCAGTACTTCCTGTATTTTATCTTTTCACAAAAACGTGTTTTATTTTTCCCTGCCTGATCCCCTATCTCTATCAGTAGAGTCTCCTTGATGAATTTTTGTTCTCTACAATTTTTATTAATTCCCTAGTTCTTTTCTTCAAACTCAATGCTGTACAAACCAAATCTGCGATATACAAAGTTATCTCTAAAGACTCTACATAAAACAATAGTCAAGAGCTTTAAACTCAGAGTGACATTTAAGGATAGAAGTCAGATAAAAAAGATAACTTTTGATTTTTCTTTAAAATTAATTCCCTGCATCTGTATTTCTGAAGTCTAGTGAAAATAGTTACTTCGGTCATTATGCATGGCAAGGTAAAATCCCATGGCCAGGAGGATTTAATAAAAACATTTCCTTGTTTCTGCGAGCTACCAAATATTTCCCCTTCCGTTATGGCCAACCCCTACCCTCCTCCATGAAATCTCTTTCATTTGTGACTTACACATTCCTAATGACAGATTTCACCTTCCCAATCCACTAATGACAAGACCATGGTGACAGCTTCTAGTGCAGGAAAATGAGAGTGAGGTGGGTGGTAAAAGGTCATATTCAGTCACATCAGTGGAAAACCTTGAGCAGCTACAGTGCAATTGGCACTCACATTTGTAAAAGAGACATAATCATCATAAGATTAAAATATATGGTAAATAGATCAAAGTGAGATCAATGTAGGAAGGATCATGAAATCCAGGGATGGAAGTAAGTCAAGAAATATTTATCTCTAGAATACCTGCATTATGCTTTGTTCTCTGCCAGTGATGGGGGAGGATAAAACACTGGAACATAGCTCTTACTCTTGAGTGTCTAATTTACTTGAGAAGACAAGCCATATATAAAACAATTAGAACAAAAAGGAAGGAGTGGGGTCTGTGGAGGAGTTCATAATTTCAGTGATGTTGTACATTGTGGAAAGAACCAGCAGGATAGAGGGAGACTGTGACTTAAACTTGCAAGAGAACTTTATCAACATTTCTAACCAATATTTTCTATTATGGTAATGCCTTATTCATTAATTTCAATTATTTTTTCATTTAGTTTTTTCAATATAGAGCGCCTTCTATACCCTAGACAATGTTCTTGGTGCTGGTCAACAAAATTCACACTAAATGGAAGAGGCATATGAATGAGGTAAATATATCAGTAATATGCAGATGATATTAAGCACTATAAAAAAAGCAGAGAAAGGAAAAGGGAGCTTGCGGTATGGTGACATTCAAGTAAACACCTAGACGTGGTGTGAGAACTGGTCATATGCACATCTTAGGAAGAACATCCAAGGTAGAGGGGACAGCAAGTGCAACGACCCTGACACAGGGATTTGACTGGCATATTTGAACAAGCAGGAGACCAGTAAGGGTGGAACTGAGAGATTGGGGTGGGGAGAGTAGAAGATACAAAATCAGACAGGTACAGCAGAAGTCAGATCATTGTGGCCATGAAAAGCCTGGCAAGGATTTTGACTTCTTACATGATGGTGTTTGTTTGGGTTTGGAAGCCATTGAAAGGTTTGGAACAGAATGATGTCATAATCTGACTTACGTTTTTAAATTTTATTTGTTAACTTTATTTATTTATTTATTATAATTGGAGAGTGTTGAGGTACAATGTGTTTTTCCAGGGCCCATCAGCTCCAAGTCAAATTGTTGTTCTTCCAACTGACTTATGTTTTAAGGGATCACTCTGGCTGCTGAAAATAGACTTCATGGTACAGGGTGACTGTTGACATGATTTACAAGGCTGTTAGAATAATTTAGGTGAGAGACGGTGGTAGCAGCAGAGTTGATGAAAAAATAGTCTGATTCTGGATATACTTTGAAGGCAGAGACAACAGAATTTGCTGATCAATTGAGCATGAAGTGTAAAAGAAATACAACAACCAAAGATAAGTCCAAGAATTTTGGTGTGTTTAGATATAATTTTGGAAAGCCCAAGTCTGAGGACAATGCAATACTTCTTCAAATGCATAGTATGGTACACAAATGCTCACTTCTCCAAATATTTAGATGTCAGGGTTCATATACTGATTTTTCTTTGGTGTGCAGTTTGGAGTCAAGCAGAAACCACTTCAGCTTATTTACTCACAGATATTAACATCTAGTTGTGACTCACTCACGTTAACTGGAATCTGGACATTTCTGTTTTGCTTTGACTGGTATTCAGCTTTTTATGACAGCTTAGAAGTTGAGGCAGGCTCTGCTTCTCTCTTTCTCTCTCAATCTCAATCTCTTTGTCTCTCTCTCATCTAAATTAAACTTTTTAATTTTTAGATTGTTGTAGTTTCACATGAAATAATACAGAGATCCTGAGTACCTATTACTCAGTCTCCACAAATGGTAACATTTTGCAAACCTGTGTAATATCACAACCAAGATGTTCACCTTGGTAAAGTCATGCTACAAAACAATTCCATCACCAGAAAGATCCCTGGTTTAGGTGTTCTTTTATAGCTGCACTTACTCCCCTTCCCCCCCACACCCTGTCGGTATCCTTGGCAACCACAGCCCCTCTACTCTCTGCTGTTTATATCACACTTACAACACTGAAATCACATTAAGAAAAAAACCTGGTGACATTGCAACATGTTTAGAGAAGAACTATTTAGGATGGGGAAAAACCATAAAAGCATGCATGTGAGGAAAAATAACTGAGAATATTAATCATAAAGAAAATCAAACTCAGAGCAAAAAAAAATTGAGCTTTCTTTAGAAATTTGAAAGGCAATTGTGTATAAAGGCTTAGAGTTGTTCTGTGGGACAAATGGATGTAGCTTCTTTAAAAGAGATTCCATTTTCAATTTTAGGAAAAACTTCAGACTAAGGAAAATTGTTACTGATTATCTCAGGAGGAGGTAAATTCTCTCATCCTTCAAGTAAATATGGACGCACCACAGTTAAGCCATCACTAGCTAATAAGTCAAGAATTTTCTAGGGGGTTGAACTTTATAATTTCCTTTCAACACTGACATTATGCAAAGTTTTTATTTTTGTTTTTTTATTTACCTTTTACTTTTCTTAATGGCTCTATTTAGTTTATTTTTTAATTGAAAAATAACTTTTTGTGATATTGCAGACTAAGATGCAGTTGTAAGAAATAATACAGAAAGATATCATGTACATTTTCCCCAGTTTCCCCCAATGGTAACATTTTGCAAAATTGTGGTATAACATAACAACTAGAGAGTTGACATGGAGAGAATTCGGAAATCTTATTCTGATTTTCCCAGTTTAATTTATACTCATCTGTGCGTATTAAATATTATAACATTTTATCATATGAATAGGTTCCTGCCTCCACCACTACCGTCAAGATACTGAACATTCCCGACACCACAACACACCCTGGTGTTGCCCCTTTACCACCACGTCCATCTTCCTCTTGCTATCCTACTTCTCCATTCCTCTCCCCTGCCTCCACTCCCCAGACTCAAGTCTGTTTTTGATTTAAAATTTTGTCATTTCAAAAACGTTATAAAAGTGGAATCAACAGTATGTATCTTTTTGGGATTAGCTTCTTTTACTCAACATAATTCTCTGAGAGTCACCTAAATTATTGCTTGAATCAATAGTTTGTCTCTTCTGTTACTGACTCGGATTACTGGTATGGATATGCCATGGTTTGTTCAATCACTCACCTGTTGAGGAATATCTGACTGATTCTAGTTTTTAGCTACCACAAATAAAGCTGCTGTAAATGTTGGTGTGCAGGGCTTTTTTTGTGAACATAAGTTGTCGTTTCTCTGGGAAATCTCTAAAGGAGTGCAGTTGCTAGGTAATATGATAGTTACATGTTTAATTCTTTAAGAAACTGCCAAACTGTTTTCCAGAGTGGCTATACCATTTTACATTTCCATCTCTTTTACTACTTTAACATCTTCTGTTCATAAAATTCTTATCGGGCTAAATGAAACACAGTGTGGGAAGGATTTTAGAAAACTTGCCAAAAAAACCAAAGAAAGGTAGAGTATGTTCTGTACTAATTTGGAGAAGAGAAAATCCTGTTTAACTAAACCCTTCTATATAATAAGGTCATAACAGCGGCTACATAATGACACAGAGGGTATAAAGTTCTTTGGATTTTCAGAGAAGCCTTTGTTAAAATTTCACATGACCCAGCTCTACTTAAAACCAAAGCTATGGGGATTAAGGGGAAATATAAATAATCAAAGGTCTAATTCACTGTGAGTTAAACAGCCCACTTTATGCCTGGATTCTTAGGTACAGTAGTCCTCACTTATCCACAGGAGTTAAGTTCCAAGACTGCCAGTGGATGCCTGAAAGCATAGATAGTACCAAATTCTGCATATACTATGTTTTTTCTTATACATGTATTCTTATAAGATTCAATTTATAAATTGAGGACAGTAAGAGATTAACAGCAATAACTGAAAATAAAATAGAACAATTGTAACAATATATTGTAATAAAAGTTATGTGAATGTGGTCTCTCTCTCTCTCTCAAAATGTCTTAGTGTCTTTACCCTTCTTGTGACGATGTGCGAAGAGATGAAGAGAGGTGAATGACATAGGCATGGAGAAGTAGCATTGGGCTATTATAAGGGTTACTTGAACACAAGCACTGCAATACCAAGGCACTTGATCCGATGACTAAGACCAAGTGACTAACAGGTGGGTAGCATGGATGCATTGGACAAAGGGGTCATTCAAGTCCCTGGTGTGGGGACAGAGTGGAACAGCATGAGATTTAATTATGCTAATCAGTAAACACACAATTTAAAACTTACAAATTGTTTGTCTTTGGAATTTTCCATTTAATATTATCAGAACGTGGCTGACTGCAAGTAACTAAAATCATGGAAAGTGAAACTGAGGATAATGGTGGGACTACTGTACTGATAGCTGCTTATGACACACTCCATTTAGAGTTGCTGGAAACTCTCCTTGAGGTTGTTAGCTTTCCTAAACCCACCTCAATATCCTGGAACTACTAATGTGGACAGGACAAGATGGGCTGCAAGAAAAGGGGATGCTGTTGAAAAATAAAACATCACATTTTCCTTATATCCCATCAGAGTGACTCTTTTGGAATTAAAGATAAATTTCAATAATTGTTTTTGTCCTGGAAACAATAAGCAAATACTAATTATATTTATAGTTAGAGCCAACATTTTTGAGTGTCTGCTATGTGCCAGGAGCTATGCTAGATAAATTATATACATTATAAGTAACCTTCAAAATAAGCCTGCAAAGGAGATATTTTTAAATTTCTAATTTATGAATGAG
This sequence comes from Rhinolophus hipposideros, assembly GCF_964194185.1. Classification (NCBI taxonomy): domain Eukaryota; kingdom Metazoa; phylum Chordata; class Mammalia; order Chiroptera; family Rhinolophidae; genus Rhinolophus; species Rhinolophus hipposideros. Next base: position 6,649,353 of record NC_138060.1, on the reverse strand, counting down.
AGAGTTAGGTCATCAGAAGTTAACTATATGCATTTATTAGACTAGTCTATGAAACTGATCGAAAAGATATGATTAATTTTCATGTTACCAATACTCTAAGGGACACTGAGTTCCCTTTTTCACCTATTCTTAATGACTTTTCCATCCACTGTGATTCATTAGAGACTGTGGGGGAGCAGTGAAAGAGTTGGAGGACGGAGAGTAGAGGTAGAGTAGCTTAGGGTACACAAATATAATAATCAAAACTATAATATCATTTACTGAGTTTCTGTTATGTGTCCTTCCTTGTTAAAGTACTAACATTTTCATAAGTGTAACCATTAAATCAGTTGACATTTACTCTTAATTCACAAACAAAATGGTAATGATTAGAGAGTGATTACACATAATGTTTAATAAACATTTATTTTTTACCTGGTTTTCTATCCTTTATTAATTAAAGAACAAATCCAATTTGCTCAGGATGGTGCAGTAGGTAAATGCTATGCTTGCCTCCTCTCTTAGCCACATCAAAATTCCAACTACACTACAGAAAAACCATCATTGAGAATCTCCTGAAGTATAGTTGAGCAGAAGTTCTATAACTAGGAATATACAGAAGAAGCCACCTCAAGGTAGAAGGGGTAGAGCTGTGGAACAGGCTGCCCCACACCCATATGTGGCAGTTAAAACTTGGGAGGGATTTCTCAGCTTTGGAGATCCTCCCTGAGGAGTGAAGGGTCCCAGCCCCACAATAGACTCCCCAGCCCAGGGGTCCAGTGCTGGGGATAGAAGCGCCCATGACTTCTGGCTGTGAAAACCAGCGGAGACTGTGGCTGAGTGAGACTAAGTCATGGGGTGAGAAGTGCCCATGACTCCTGGCTGTGAAAACCAGTGGAGACTGTGGCTGAATGAGACTAAGTCATGGGGAGAGAAGTGCCCATGACTCCTGGCTGTGAAAACCAGCGGAGACTGTGGCTGAATGAGACTAAGTCATGGGGAGAGAAGTGCCCATGACTCCTGGCTGTGAAAACCAGTGGAGACTGTGGCTGAATGAGACTAAGTCATGGGGTGAGAAGTGCCCATGACTCCTGGCTGTGAAAACCAGTGGAGACTGTGGCTGAATGAGACTAAGTCATGGGGAGAGAAGTGCCCATGACTCCTGGCTGTGAAAACCAGCGGAGACTGTGGCTGAGTGAGACTAAGGCTGTGCAGACCCTGGCACTCTTGTTAAAGAACCCGCAGACGGACCACTCACTCTAAGCTCCAGTGCTGGGGCAGCAGCTTGAAAGGTGCCAGGAATATACAAGGGGGGAATGAACTATCTGGCTGGAGTGGCAGCTTTCTCCTGAACGGAGGATCTGGCAGAAGCCATTGTTTCTTTGTTGAGCCCTCCTCATTCCTAGCAGGCAAACGCAAGCTGCCGCCATATCTGAGCCTCCATCAATCTGGGTAACCATTTTCCTTGCCCTGATGATTCCCTGAGCTGCTGCCCCACCCACTTTGTGGGCCCAGCCAAGCAACTTCCAGTGTGTTTTCCAAGACAGACAAATGGTCTGTCTTGACTGATGCTGTGGACTTTCCTAAAATCTCTCAAAGGTTCACAAACCCCAAACAAGCAGTATCTGTCCTTAGTGTGCCCTGTATCTGGCACTAGTAGCTACTAGCCTCGGTTTGCAGCTTAGCTTCTCTCAAACACCTCCAAGCCCACCACAAGTGGCAACCGTCTGCAGAACACTTTGTAGCTCCTGCCAAGTGGCCCCAGGCAGGGCACAGGCAATGGTTGAACTTGGCCTGCGACAAAGGCCCTTCCAAGAGGTCTCATAACAAGCACACCTGGTGGCCAGCTTCAGACAACACCACAGCACCACATAATAACCTTAAAAAGAAAATTACATACCCAAGGAGAGACTGAGCAGGCACCAGAGCCCTGCTAAAGTGAATCTTGCCCTATAAGGTCAATCCCTGCACAACAGCTCCTCCACTGTTCTCAAAGCCAGTCCTCACAACAAACAGCAACCAAGGCTCAACTACAGCAGGAGGGCACACACACAACCCACACAAGGGATACACCTGGAGCACTGCTCAGGTGTCCGGAGACTGTACCACTGGGCCCCACAGGATACCTACTACATGAACCACTACCAAGACTGAGAGACATAGCTAATACAAAGCAGCCCTATCTAATACAAAGAAACAAACACACGAAGGCAGCCACAATGAGGAAATAAAGAAATATGCCCTGAATGAAAGAACAGAACAAAGCTCCAGAAAAAGAACTAAAGAAAATGTAGACTAGCAATCTACCAGATGCAGAGTTCAAAACATTCTTTATTAGGATACTCTGTGATCTCAGTGAGAACTTCAACAAGAGATAGGAAACATAAAAATGGAGAGAGAAAACATAAAAAAGAACCAGTCAGAAATGAATACAATAAAGGAAATAAAGAATACATTAGAGAGAATCAATAGTAGATTAGATGAAGCAGAGGATCAAGTTAACAATTTGGAAGATAAGGTAGCAGCAGAAAACTCACAATCAGAACAGCAAATAGAAAATAGAACCCGGAAAAATGAAGCTAGTTTATGGGGCTTCTGGGACAACATGAAGTGTAACAACATTCACATCACAACGGTACCAGAAGGAGAAGAGAGGCAGAAAAGGATTGAAACTATTTGAAAAAATAATGACAAAAAACTTCCCTAGCCTGGCAAAGGAAATAGACATACAAGCTGAGGAAGTACAGAGAATCCCAAACAATATGAACTCAAGAGTCCCACACCGAGACACATCATAATTAAAATGCCAAAGCTTAAAGAAAAAGAGAGAATCTTAAAAGTAGCAAGAGAAAACCAGTTAGTTACGAACAAAGAAGCTCCCACAAGACTGTCAGCCGATTTCTCAACTGAAACATTGTAGGCCAAAAGGGACTGACATAGAATATTCAAAGTGATGAAAAGCAAGGACCTACAAGGAAGATAACACTACCCAGCAAAGTTATCATTTAGAATCAAAGGAAAGATAAAGAGCTTCCCAGATAAGAAAAAGCTAAAGGAGTTCATCTCCACCAAACCAGTATTACAAGAAATGTTAAAAGGACTTACTTAAGAAAAAGACGGGGCGGCGGGGGGGGGGGGGGGGGAAGTTAAAAATATGAATAATAAAATGACAATAACTACCTATCTATCAATAATTAAATATAAATGGATTAAATGCTCCAATCTAAAGGCATAAGTTTGGCTGAATGGCTAAGAAAACAAGATCTTTACATGTGCTGCCTACCAGTCTCACTTTAAATTGAAATATACACACAGACTAAACATAAAGGCATGGAAAAAGTTATTTCATGAAAATAAAAATGAAAACAAAACCTGGGGTAGGAATACTTATACTAGACAAAATAGACTTTTAAACAAAGGCTATAACAGGAGACAAAGAAAGACCCAGTAATCCCACTTGTGGGTATTTATCTGAAGAAACCCAAAACTCTACTTTAAAAGGACATGGGCATCCATATGTTCATTTCAGCACTGTTTACAATGGCCAAGATGTGGAGGCAGCCTGGGTTTCCATCATGGATAAATGGATATAGAAGAGGTGTTATATATATATATATATATATATATATATATATATATATATATATATATATATATATATATATATATAATAGAATGCTACTCAGCCATAAAAAATAATTTAATCTTGCCATCTGCAAAAACCTGGATGAACCTAGAGGGTATTGTGCTGACTGAAATAAATCAGACAGAGAAAATCAAATGTCATACGAGTATGATTCCCATACATGGCGAATCTAGAGAATAGGATAAACAAACATTCAAAATAGAAACAAGTTCATAGATACAGAAGGAATTTTGATGGTTGTCGGATGAGTGAGGTTGTTGAAGAGATGAGTGAAGGAGGATAGGGGATTAAGAAGTACAAATTAGGAGTTACAAAATAGTCATGGGGATATAGAGCATAGCATAGGGAATATAGTAATGTTTTAATAACTATTTATAGTGTCAGATATGTACTGGATTTATTGGGGTGATCACTTAATAAATTATATAAATGTCTACTCATTTTATTGTACACCTGAAACTAATACAATATTGTATGTCAACTGTAACTGAAAAATTTAAAAAAAGTACTTAAAAAAAGAATAAATCCTAAAGTCATATGACAGGGAGAATAAGAAAGAGGCTAAAAATGGGGGGAAATTAAGATATTCTTGAGTTGAATTCATCTGACATATGTGAAATATGGGATGGCACACAGCACGCCACTGTTTTATTGCCACTTCTTCGGGAAGGCTTGTGTAATTCATCTGATGTTTCCCTTCCCGTGACTTATGTTGTCATCCCAGATTTATGGTAATGTAAGTTTATAACACTCCATATTGACATATATTCTCTCTCCATTGTGTGTGCAACGCCTCTGTCTTTCTGCTGCTTTCTCAGGGGAGAGGGTTAATTCCCAAAAGACATAATCTAGGGAGGGGAATGTTATAAGTGGCACTGTTTCAGATAAACAAAATCAGTAATGCAGTCATTCCAACATGCATGGTGCAATGAATTTGTGCACGCTGTTTAGCCAGTGGCCTAAAGGAAAATGTGGCGTGCCTAACTCTGAAACTATACCTAGTTCCAAAACTTTTGGAAATGAATTGTACTTGTTCTTATCCAACTATCCTCCTTCTACTCTATTCTAATCAGAAAAAAATATATTTTATTGATGATAGACATTTGTCAAGTGCTTGCTTTGTGGCCAGATACCATGTAACTCCTTTGTATTCTTTTAATCCTTCCCAAACGCTAACAGGGAGCATTATTGTCTCCAGTTTTCATTTAAGGGAAACTGAATCCTAGTGAGCGTAAATAGTTAGTCTAAGATTGCATAACTAATGAGTGTGAAGACTTAGTTTAAATCAAAGACTGATACTAACATTTGTACTCTAATTACCATACAGCATGGCCTCCTATATGGCAAATGTGGTGACATCTACCTGCTTACCTGGTTGATTTCATAGTCATTGCTAGTAGCCAACTGCCAGGGAATTGTGTCAATCCTGTAGAGCAAACATTGGGAATGTAGTTTATAACTTGAACAAAATCTCTACATGTTCGGGAGAGTGCCAGAGAAATAAGACACAGGTTTATTTTCCTCCTTTTCATCCAATCTTTTATTCTTGTCTTAAAACTGCTTGGTTGTAACTAATAAATGTTATTGGGTAAATAAATGTTCATCCAATATACAATTTTTGACATAAAGTTATGTCCAAACAATACAGGAACTGCCTTAAATAAAACATGTGAATGCTGGGTCTTTCTTGTAATAATTTGAAGAATATCAATAATGTTGTCAGTTTAACAACAAAACATGCTATCTGCCCTTTTCATCTTCCTGGCTATATTAAGAAAGGATAAAAGAGCCTTTCATTGCATAAAAAGTATACTTCCCACCACCATTGTCTTAAGAGTTGTTTTAGGAGCCCCACATTTAAATTTAGAAATGAGCAAATGACTCTTTGTGCTCTTTTTAAAACCTTAAGGAAGATGGTTAGTGGATCTTGGCTTTAATATCAGAATGGCTGAATTGAATCTCAGCTGAGAGAATTCGGAACACACTTACCTTCTCTGAATCTCTATTTTCCTGTGTATACATTGAAGATAACTACACCTGCCTCACACAGTTGTTGTGAGGATTAAATGGGATAATGATTGGGTATCAATTTATTAACTAAACTAAATTTCATAGAGATATAAGCAGGAAATAGCTGTTTTTCCCTCCAAACACAGTTTTCAATTCTTGGCTCCTTAAAGTTGTCTAGTTGAAATTTATGGCTGCAGGTAACATTTGATGATAAGAATAATTTCATTCTGGTAATTGTCTTAGTTTGCACCCACCCCACAAATGACCCTGAGACAAAAAATTGGATGCAGTTAGTCTATCTGAGAGGTGGTTCCAAGCAGTACAAGAGAAGAAATGGGGAAAGAGAGATACAAAAGAAAAGCCAATAAAAGGTGTGTTAGGAGCATGCCACTTCCATGAGTCGCTAGGCCTCCATGTCTCTGAAATAGCATGTGGAACATGCTCAGAACATGCTCTTAGAGGGTGAGGAATGTAGGAGCCACTGCTGCTTCCCCAGCTGGATTCCTCTGCTGGTCTAGGGCACTTATCCTCTGTCGGTTGGCTTATAGCGGCTCCTTCTCCTGAGAATGGTCCTTGGTTAAGCTCATCGTGCTTAACTCCAGTTGCCAGTAGCCACAGACTGACTGATATGGGAATACCAAAGGCCAGGCTTTGCCTCAAGGGAGAACAGTTTTGGGTAATTTATACTACAGAACCCTCCTCCACCCATGGGTCAAGCCAAGGCTCAACTTACTTGTGATTACACCCTACCTTGACTCTTTCCCATTCCCCCGCCTTTTTTTTTTTTTTACCTTTGATTCTCTTTTCTTTCTTCCTTTCTTCCTTTCTTCCTTTCTTCCTTTCTTCCTTTCTTCCTTTCTTCCTTCCTTCCTTCCTTCCTTCCTTCCTTCCTTCCTTCCTTCCTTCCTTCCTTCCTTCCTTCCTTCCTCCCTTCCTTTTCTTTCCTTTCTTCCTTCTTTCCTCCCTCCCTTGCTGCCTCTCTCCCTCCCTCCCTCCTTCCTTCCTTCCTTTTTTTTTACAAAAATTAAATTTATTGGGGTAACAATGGTTAGTAAAATTACATACATTTCAAGTCATCTGACTTTTTCTACACAGCCTTTTCAGCATTTTGAAATAGTAAACTTGGTTAACTGTCCAGTTGGTACAAATTTATATTGAATAGTCCCTCTGATATAAAAATAGCTAACAACATTGTTGCAATAAGTTCATGAACTCAATTGTCAGACCTCATGTGTATATATATATTATATATATATATATATATATATACTATATATGTATATATACATATACATTATATATATTATTTTTATTAAAATATAACTAACATACAATATTATATTAGCTTTTGGGGTAGACCATAGTTATTCAACATTTGTATACCTAAAGAAGTGATCACCGTGCTAAGTCCAGGAACCATCTGACACCATACCATGCTGTCACAATATTGACTATATTCCCTATGCTGTACATTAGATCCCAACAACTTATTTGTTTTATACCTGGAAACTTGGACCTCTTATTTCCCTTTTACTTTCCCCTCCTTTTAAAATTTATCAAGTACAGTTGACATTCAATATTATTTTATATTAATTTCACGTGTACAGCATAGTGGTTAGACATTTATATACTTAAGAAGTGACCCTCTGACTAGTCTAGTACCCACTATGCATAGTTGTTATCATATCATTGACTGTATTCCCTATGCTTTACTTTATATCCCCATGACTATGTTGTAACTACTAATTTGTACTTTTTAAGCCAATCAACTTTTTTATTCTGCCTCAACTCCCTCCCATCTATTACCATGATAAATCTAGTACCCATCTGACATTCTTCATAGTTATGACAATATTATTCACTATATTCCTTATGCTTTAGCCTGCATATCGATCCTCAGGTTACATCCACAGCTTATGGGGCTGTACTGTGGGGAGAGTGGGATTTACCCCAGTGGACTCTGGTGCCTTTGTGTCTACCATTTGTGGGGCTAATTGGGTGGTGTTCTGCTGTGGCCTGTTGACAACCTCCTCCAAATATGTTGGTTCTTGGGCTTCTTAGGAGGGGCTCCTGTGACTGGCCAGGGACTACTAGGTAGGAGATACAAAGTGATTCGCAGTTGTTCTCTTTCTGTGCTAAACCTGGAGGCACATGGGGGAGGCCTTACTGTGAACCAAGTTTGGCTGTCACCAGTACCAGGCCTGGGATAACTCTGCAAAGAGCAAGGACAATCAGAGGCCTGCTGCCACCTGCTGGTTCCCTTAAGTTTTAGCCATAGATAAAGCCTTGTGTGGTTATGCAAGTTGGGTGAGGCAGGATCTCAGGGAGTCATTAGAGGAGGAAGAGTTGTGGTCAACAGGTTAGTATAAATTCTGGTTTGGTGCCAGTGCTGAGCCTGGAGTGACTCAGCAAAGTCTTAGAGTGCACTGAGGCCAGTCACTGCCTGCCTGGGGCTGGTGGACTCTGATAGTTTTTCAAGAAAAAGTGCAATGCAGGTGGCCTGGCTGCTCTAGGAGAAAGTGACTACAGCCTTGTGGGAGTTGTGTGAGGTGGGGTCACAGCTGAGTCAATAGGGCAGATCAGTGGAGTTCACCAGGCCAATCAGATTCAGATTTTTCTTATGTGAGGCAAGCTGATCACAGGCAAGATGGTGCCCACCTGCCTCGTGAGGAGAACCCCTCACAAGGAAAATGCCAACTATCTTCCAGTCCTCTCCCTGAAACTACACACCTCAGTCTACACCCCAGCTTTTCTCTGAGGCTCCCCCCCGAGTCACCATCCCTCCACCATCGCCCAAGGTGTATGGCTGCGAGTGAGTGAGTCTGTGTGGAGGCTATTTAAGAAGACATGTGGGTTTCTTGCAATCTTCTGTCCCACCCGAATGGTTGGAATCTCCTCTGTTTTTCACAGCCAAATGTTGTGGGGGCTCCTCTTCCCAACACCAGTAGTCTGGGCTGGGGAGTCTGGTGTGGCAGTTGGGTCCCTTGCTCCTTTGGGGAGAACCTCCATGGTTAAGATATTCATCCTGATTCTTAACCTCCACTTGAAGGTTTGGGGCTGGTTCCGCGTCTCTGCCCCTCCAACCAGTCTCAATGTGGCTTCTTTATATGTTTATTTATAGGACTTCTGTTTGGCTAGACTTCAGATTGTTGTCCAGGTTGATTGTTCTATAATTTAGTTACAATTTTAGTGTATTCATGGAAAGACACAGGCATGTGTTTATCTACTCTGCCATCTTGTCAGGGTCTCTTTTGTACGTTTAAATGAATATTTAAACACTCACTAAATGGTAGCTGCTATTTTAATTATAAAAGTAGTTTCTCGAATCTTTGAAAAGCCATCACATCTTAGTGTTTATTTTAACGATGCGGTTCATCATGTTTGATGGAAATACCACAGGTCTAAGAATCACGGAACCTGGGTCATTTTGGTCTCAGTCCTGTGACCTTTTTCAAATCATTTCCTCTTCTAAGGCTTTGAATTCATAGCCATCAAATAGGATAATAAATGTGCTTTACATATTACACAAGGTTGTTATACATCTAAAATGAAGCAAAACATACAAATATATATTTGAGAGTGTAAAATAATAAAACATCAGGTAATAATTAATAAGGCAGTCTAATTTTTAAGAGAACCTACCAAAAGACAGTTCCCCTTTCTCTTTATACATAACACCAGTCCAACAAGCTGCTGTGGCTGAAACCTGACTCATTTTAGGCAAACAGATGTCATGCTAAATGATGACAAAGTAAAAACATATGTAAATATTTCATATGGAAGTGAAGTCAATACAGCCAAATGCAAATGATAGTTCCAAGACTGGGAAAGCCATGCTATGCATAGTCACAGCAGAAAAAGATGAGGGTGTTGGTGTGGATCATAAGCTAAAAACAAGCCCTGTGTTGTTATTTAAAAGTTTACCGGAAACCATTAATAGGTATTGTCATGCGGGGCGGCCTGCGGGGTCTCTCCTCCCGCTCCCCACAGAAGAACGCAGGACATGGTGAGGCCAAAGGAGCACGCACGGAGCTATAAATAGGGGAGTCATACCACTATAGACTCACTGGTGGCTGGGTTGGCGATACAGGAAGCAGGAGCACAGAATCCACAACCCACACTCTGCCACATGCTAGCTCAGCCACCATCTTCTTGCTAGCCCCCATTTCCTGCTAGTGTAGCCACGGCAGTTATATTAGTGGCCAATGGCTCACTGGTTCCAGCGACGGACAACTAGCCACAATTGATGGCCAGCCAATCACAGTTGATGGCCATTTACTACCTGAGCCAGCACCTTTCCATGGGAGGCTGAGAGCCTGGAAACTGCTCTCTGGGGCTCTGTCCCTGCACTCCACCCCTACAGGGTCTCACCTCACAATCTATGCGACAAGTGTCTTCCGCAAGGGGCCCTGTGTGAGGAGCCTGGAGGTGAATGCAATATCCTGGACACAGCCAGGCTCTCTCGGCACAGCCAGGGTTTCTCAGGGCACCACCAGTCCTTCTGGGCACAGCCAGGTTTCTCAGGGCACTGACACTCTCTGGGCACAGCCAGACTTCCTGGACTCAGCCAAGGCTCTCAGGGCACTGCCACTCTCTCTGAGCCTCTCAGGGTACCTTGTTGGAACAACAACGACTCACAGTCAAGGTGCTTACATATTCTCGATGGCAGATGGTTGGAACACAAAAGTGAACATCCGCCAGTTCCATTACATGGTGGTATGTTCCCAAGCAAACAGTCAAGCAGGCCATTAAATTAGGGATAACACCCATTCCCCATAGTCCATAGTCATTCATTCGCTAGGGCTGTCCTGGGGGTGAGGGACGACCCTGACCTCACCCTCAGCTCCCACGGAGGACTCAGCAAGCGTTTCCTCCTGGGCAAGTCCTGCATCCCGGCTGCCTCAGCAAGCACTTCCCAGCCCACAGGGCTGCAACAACCTTCGCTTTCTCTGGCTTCTGATGGTTGGGGAACCATCCACATCTTCCCACCCCTCCACAGGGATCGAGCTCTCCAGCAGCTGCTCCTCCTAGTCTTCCTGAGACTGAGTGTTCATATGCACAAACTGCTCCACCGCCCTTCGGAGAGCTTTGGCCGGCACTGTACCCTACTCGCTGCACCATGTGTCATGCGGGGCGTCATGCGGGGTCTCTGCTCCCCCTCCCCACATAAGAATGCAGGATGTGACTAGGCCAAAAAGGAACACCCACGGAGCCATAGGTAGGGGAGTCATACCATTATAGTCTCACTGGAGGCTGGATTCACATGATGTGCCACTTGCTGTCCGCTTTTCTGCCAACCAACTGATTCTACTCAACTCGACTCGATTCTCCAGCCAGCTGCGGCACTTATATCAGTGGCCCATTGGCTAACCGGCTACAGCTAACGGCCAACTAGCCACAGCTGACAGCCATCCACTACCGGAGCCAGCACCTTTCCATGTGAGGCCGAGAGTCCGGAAACTGCTCTCTGGGGCTTTGTCCCCACAGGTATGGGCCACGCAAATTTTGCTGTTTTTTCTCAGACTTCATGATGTCACATGCTGTTAATTGGGCAAATGTATATTGTATAGAGGAAAATGGCCTGGGTTCTAATTCCTGCTTCTGGTGACATTGGACTTACCACTTACCTCTCAAGGTTCTTTGTTGGTCAAGTTGACATGATGATGTTTGTTTGTTCACAGAATGGTTAAAGATGATCTGAGATTCTGTAGGTGACAGTGTTTTGAAAAAGCATAGTTAGGCCATAGAGGTATAAAGTAATATTAAATATGATTTTAAAAGATATATAACAGTCTAGAAAAAAATTAGAAAACACCCTGAGCAGGAAGAAGCCAGTAGGTGTCCTATTTTATCACAGCACCATGGACTGCCCAAAAGGAGAGAGAGAGAGAGAGAGAGAGAGAGAGAGAGAGAGAGAGAGAGAAAGAAAGAGAAGGAGAGAGAGGAGGAGAAGGAGGAAGAGAAGGAGAAGGAGAAAGAGAAAGAGGAGGAAGAGGAGGAGGAAGAGGAGGAGGAGGAGGAGGAGGAGGAGGAGGAGAAGGAGGAAGAGAAAGAGGAGGAGGAGGAGGAGAAAGAGGAGGAGGAGGAGGAGGAGAAGGAGGAGGAGGAGAAGAAGGAGGAGGAGGAGGAGGAGGAAGAGGGGTGAGGAGGAGGAAGAGGAGGAGAAGGAGGAGGAGGAGAAGGAGGAGGAGGAGGAAGAAGGGTGAGGAGGAGGAAGAGGAGGAGAAGGAGGAGAAGAAGGAGGAGGAGGAGGAGGAGGAGGAGGAGGATGGGAAGAGGGAGGAGAAGGAGGGAGAGAAAGAGAAGGAGGAGGAGGAGGAGGAGTAGGAGGAGGAGGAGAAGGAGGAGGAGAAGGAGGAGGAAGAGAAAGAGGAGGAGGAGGAGGAAGAGGGGTGAGGAGGAGGAAGAGGAGGAGAAGGAGGAGGAGGAGGAGGAGGAGGATGGGAAGAGGGAGGAGAAGGAGGGAGAGAGGGATCTAGAGGTTGAATGAGTTCAATGAGACAAACAAAAATCAGAGATCCTGCGTTGGACTAGATGAGCCCAGAGGGCTGTGCAAGCTCAGCTTTAAATGCATTTTTATGCCATGGAGATTCCCTTGTCCAGTAACAGGGAGTTTCATAACATCCCATAAGTGAAGCCTTTATAAATGGCCCATGGTCAACACGTGAAATCAGACATTTCACTAAAATACACTGACAAGTCCAACTATTTCTTAAAAACAAAAAAGTTCTTTTATGGAAAATTTCAGATGTATACAAAGTAATAAAAATAGAATGTGAATCTTGTTATATACCCATCACCCAGCTTCAATATTATCACCATTCTGGAGAGACCATTCCTTTAATAAACATATTCTTTTTAATTCAAAAAAAAATTATTTGTGTATAATTTCAAATAAGAATAAAATATATAGAATAATACAGAATAATGTAATATAAATAGAATAACTTGAAGTAAGCATAAGAAGTGTGAAGAATATGCAGAGAACTTTTATCCAGGTTCACCTATCAATATTTTATTCCATTTCCTTTACCATTGGCTCATGTGCTCTCATTCTTCTCCTTTTTTTCTGAACCATTTGAAGATTGTTCATATCTATAATGGCCATTTACCCCAAAATAACTCGCTGTGTATTTCCCAAGAATAAAAATATGCTCTTTTATAATCATAACATAGTTATAAATTTCATAGTTTATATTGATATAATTTTATTATATTTCAAACATATCAGTTGACCCAGTCATGTCTTTTATAGCATTTTCATCCTCTATTATAAGACTGAGTCTAGAGTTAGGTATTGCATTTAGTTGTCACTTCTCTTTGTCTCTTATAATATGAAACATTTCCACAGCCTTTCTTTGTTTCTTACGATGTTGACAATTTGAAAAATGACAGTTCTTCATACCCATATATTTTAATAGAATGTTCTTCATCTGGACTTTAAAAATATGTTTCCTCATGATTACATTCATGTTATGCATTGTTGGCCAGAACACTGTATAGGTAATAGCATGTCCCAGGTGTCATGTTTGGAGGCAGAACACCTATCTGATCCTAACTGGGGGATTTTGATCACTTAGTCAAGGTATTGTCTGATTTCTCCATTGCAGAATCAATATTTTTTCTCTTGCAACATATAAGCAACCTGTGGGGAGACACTTAAAGAGCACACACAGATTCTGCTCTTCACCAAGTTTTCCTCCTAGATTTTAGCATCTATTCATAAATCTGGCCTGATCCAATATTTATTATGGTAACTGCAAAGTGCTGATTTTCTAACCCAGTACTCCTTCGACATTTATTAGATAGTACATAGCGTTCTGCTGTAAGCAAGAGCCTTCTTTCCCCATATATTTATTTATCTATTTATTATCAATATCAAATAATAAATTTTCCCCCAAAATGTCTTCTAATAAATTACTATGGTTATTTTGGTGCTGACATTGTCCCATATTTGGCTAGTGGGAGCATCGTTAAGCTGGCTTCTCTGTTCTTGGACATGTCCCATCAATTGTTTGAGCACTTATTTTATAGTATAACAGGATGTTCCAGTCTCATCTTGTAGCTACACATCCAAGCCCTGGAATCGGCCATTGCTCTGAAGCTCCCGGGTTCCTTATAGTGGGGAATGGTAGTAGGTATCTAGCTCGAGGCACTAGGTGTATTCAGTGCCACTGGAGTGTGGCATTTGGCCTTTTCAGTGCACAGATTTAGGAAATACGTGCATTTCAAATATCTGAAAATAAATACATTTATTATATAATATACATTATATTTATCGTATACATACACTTATATAAATACCCATATATATTTAAACATGTGCACATATATATGCATATGCACATACATATCTTTGAAATTATGAATTCATATCAATATCTCCAATTTCCAAACCATCCCTACAGGGTTCTTTCCTGTATTTCCCCATTTAATGTTTTTTTTTTTGTTTGTTTGTTTTTTTCAGCTTTTTTTTTTTTTTAGTTTCAGCTGTACAAATCAATGTGTACCTACCTTCTTCATGACTGAGAAACCTGGCTCCCAAATTTATTCATGTACTCAATCTAAAATTGTTTAGAATTGCTTTACCTATCCATTAAAAAAAAACAAGACTTATTAATTTTATCTATATTAAATTTATGGGGGTGACATTGGTTAGTAAAATTTTATAAATATCAACTGTACATTTCTATAATACGTCATCTATATATTATGTTATATGTCCATCCAGAGTCAGTTCTCCCTCCATCACCATATATTGACCCCCCCTTACCCTCCTCAACTACCTCCCTTCCCCCGTTCCCATCTGGTAATTCTGATAACCGCTAAACTGTTTGTGTCTATGAGTTTTTGTTTCTTTTTTTGTTTGTTTTGTTCATTGTTGTTTTCAGTTTTATATCACACGTAGGACTGATGTCATATGTTCTCCACTTCTTCTGTCTGACTTATTTTGCTTAGCATGATAATATCAAGATTCATCCATGTTGTCACAAATGGTAGTATTTCATCTTTTCTTATGGCCGAGTAATACTACATTATATATGTAATTATATATATATATATATATGATATATAAGAAAATGTGACATATATATGAATATATATACACATATACATATACATACACACACACACACACACACACACACACACACACACATATATATATATATATATATATATAAATTTTCTTTATCCAATCATTTATTGAAGGACGGGTTGGTTATTTCCATGTTTTGGCCACAGTTAATAATGATGCAATGAACATAGGGATACATACATCTTTACAGATAAATGTTTTCAGATTTTTTGGGTAGATACCCAGAAGAGGGATTGCTGGGTCATACAGTAATTCTATTCTTAATTTTTCGAAGAGACTGCATACTGTTTTCCATAGTGGCTGTACCAATTTACATTCCCACTGGCGGTATATGAGTATTCCTTTTTCTCCACAGCCTCTCCAATACTTATTATTCCTTGTCTTGTTGATATTAGCCCTTATAACATGTGTGAGGTGATACTCATTGTGGTTTTGATTTGCATTTCCCTAATAACTAGTGAAGTTGAGCATTTTATTTTTCATATGTTTGTTGGCCATTTGTATGTCTTCTTGGGAGAAGAGTTTGTTCAGGTTCTCTGCCCATTTTTTAATTGGATTATTTGTTTGTTTTGCTGTTGAGTTGTATGAGTTCTTTATATATTTTGGACATGAGCCCCTTCTCAGAGGTGATACTTGCAAATGTATTCTCCCATTTGGTTGGTTGCCTCTTTATTTTGTTGATGGTTTTTTTTGCTGTGCAGAAGCTTTTTACTTTGATATAGTACCATTCATTTATTTTTGCTTTTACTTCCCTTGCCTTTGAGGTCAAATTCATAAAATCCTCGTTAAGACCAGGATAAGTTTAGTATGTGTTTTCTTCTATGCATTTTATTGTTTCAGGTCTTATGTTTAGGTCTTTGACCGATTTTAAGTTAATTTCGGTACATGGTAACAAATAGCAGTCTAGTTTCATTCCTTTGCATGTGGCTTTCCAATATTCCCAGCAGCATTTATTGAAAAGGCTTTCTTTTCTCCATTGTTTGTTTTTGGCCCCTTTGTCAATAATTATCTGCTTACATATATGTGGATTTATTTCTGGGTTCTAAATTCTATTCCATTGGTTTGTGTGTTTGTTTTTTTGCCAATAGCATACTCTTTTGATTATTGTTACTTTGTAGTATAATTTGAAGACAGGGAGTATGACACTTCCAGTTGTTTTTTTTTTTCTCTTTCTTTATTTGGGATTGCTTTGGCTATTCGGGGTCTTCTGTGATTCCATTCAAATCTGATGGGTTTTTTTTTGTTGTTGTTCTATTTCTTGAAAAAATGCCATTAGCATTTTGATGAGGATTGCATTAAGTCTGTATGATGCTTTGGGTAATATGGCCATTTTAACTATGTTGATTTTTCCAATCCATGAACACAGAAAATCTTCCCATTTCTTTGTCTTCTTCAATTTCTTTTAATAACGTCTTATAGTTTTCAGTGTATAGGTCCTTCACATGCTCTGTTAAGTTTATGTCTAGGTATTTTATTCTATGTGTTACAATTGCAAAAGGAATTCATTTTCTTTTTCTAAAATTTCATTGTTTGTACATAGGAATGCAATAGATTTTTTAAAAACAGCTCAGGGTTTGTTTGCAATTTTTTCCCTCACCACACCCTACCCCGTTCTGTCCAAAATGAGGGTGTGTAGTCAGTTGCTTGGATTAGTTCCTTCTTTCCATCTTTTCTTCCTCCCCTGCTCTCTCCTTCTCTTCTTTTCCCCCTCCCTTCCTTCTGTTTCACTTAAGAGCATTAATTTGGAATACAATTGAATTTTGTTGGCTCAGTTTGATATATCTATATTGATATATATGGTTACAGTCTGCAGAAAGTCAAAGTCTGTACAGAAAGGAGTATTCAGAGGTGTTGCTTCCTTCCATATTCCCTCCAATCCTTCCCTAGCCCAACACAACAATATATATGAACATTAAATACAGTGATATGATTGCCTATAGGGAAATAAGTAGGGAATAGAGTTAGAGGTGAATTGATGGATCAGGCCATTGATCAAGATTGGGGCCTTTCCCATGGATCAGTGATGACAATGTAACATCACCTGAGGGACGTGACTGACTGCACCATCATGTACTTAAGGTTAAACAAAAATTCCCGGAGCCCCGCAGACTTCCAGCAGCATCTCCCCATGTTTCTTCTGCAGAACACTAGTCTCATGAGATATGCAGTAGGGGGAAGATGTCCCTGGTCAAATAAGAATAGGTACTATTACACATTTGATTCCCTCCTTGGAAGACTTTCTGTTAAGAAAGGAAGTATTTTTCTATGAGTTTGACTTAAAAAAAAAAATCTCATAGAAACAGAGAGTAGAAACATAGTTACCAGGGGCTACAGTGTGGAGGAAATAGGTATAGGTTAGTAAAAGTGTATAAACTTTCAGCTATAAGAAGAATAAGTTCTGAGGATCTAAGGTAAAACATGGTGCCTATAGTTTGTAACACTGTATTTGTATAATTGAAATTTGCTAAGACAACTTAAACGTTCCTACCACTCCCCCAAAATATAAACGTGTGAAGTGATGTTTGTGTTAATTAATTAGGTGAGAGGAATCCTTTCACAATGTATACATATGTCAAATCACCACAATATACACTTTAAATATCTTTAATTTTTATATGTCAATTATACCTCAATAAAGCTGGGGGGGAAAAGAAACTATGTTCCTTGCTTGACATGGATATCTTTGCATGAATATTTACTGATCTTTAGAACCATTCTTTAGAGGGATAATTTTGGGTCTATTCACTCAATAAACATTTATTGAACACTTACTTTGTGCTGGATGCTGATTTTGCTGCTGTGGATGGACAACCAACAAAAGAAATCAAATATCTGTCCTTGTGGAATTTATGTTTTAGGAGGGTTTGTAGAGGTGGTGGAGGCAGACAGAAATATTATATCCAGTAGTGACATGCACTATCCAGTATTGTATCCACTCAGGAAAGATGAAGAAAGCCTGCTTCCTTTCCTCCTTTGGGAAGACTTCAAAATGACTTCAAAATGCTGACTGGAAAAGAAAGGAAATGGAGGAGTAAATGTTTCAACCAACCTGGATGCTAAGCGTCAGGTCAAGAGGGAACATATTGAGGGCTTCATCCTTCTACTTCATCAGCATACATCTGAGCCCAAGCCAAGAATTAAGAGTGTAAAATTAAAAAATCAAGGGAAAAATTCTTGAGGTTTTAATCTCATTCTCATGTTGCTAAAATATTTATGAGCCCTCCTTTAATTAATTAGAATAAACTATGTAACACTGCAGGAAACAAATTGAAAATGTAATAAAGTAACTTCACTTCTAATTTCTTTTGAAGAAAGAAGCTAATTATATTTAATTCTATAATTATAACTTTAATTAAAATGTAATGCAAAATATTCCATAAAGTGAAAACAGTGCTGAGTAATAAAATGGGGACTTAAAGACAATTTGCTGGTTAGATGAAAATTTGTAATTTAAAATGAAGCCTTTAGTGTACCATTTCCCCAAAATTTCATCCTTTCAGTATAAATTTATTTAACAACCTTCCTATAAAGACGTATTAATGTTTATTTACTGTTTTAAACCTATTTCCCTCTGTTTGCTGTGTGCGGAAAATCTCTTTTGCATTTTTCTCAGTCATCTTCCTTTTCAGAGTTGGGTTAAAGAGACACTTCTACTTCTCCCTCGCAGGTCATAATTCGCAGCACATCCCTTTTGAGTTGGAACATCACTTGAAATGTACAGAGACTTAAAACTTGGTAGTGCAGATGCTTTTAGAGGTATGTTCCCATATCAGTCCCCATCACCTGGTTGACACGGAGATGCTATGATTGCTCCGGGCAGACATCAGGTAGAAGGAAATTTAGGTCCTCTAAAATGAAATTAGGAGGGTGATGAAATGACCTTCTGGTGATATTTTTAATAATCATTTACTCTCAAATGCTTCCCAGAGACATAGAATTGACTAATAGCTTGCCCGTATATTAGACTTAAATTCCAAAGTCTGTTGGAATTTGGGGCCATTTGCTATGATGTTAAAATTATATCCATTTTTAAAGGGCTTTTTAGACTGCTTTTTAATTTGAAAGCTACTCTGCTTTTACCCAAATCACAGAAGTTTAGAAGGGAAATGCCAAGCTTGAAAAACTGGCCCTCTTTCAACCCAACATCTCTTTATACTTTAGCATTCAATGAAGGATTCACTTGGTTTTATCTGAATCAATTTATAATTACTAAAAAAAAAATATTAAATGCATACTGTATAAAAATGTTTTCTGAGCAAAATATCACTCTGAGCAGTTACTGAAGATCAGATTTCTGAACCATCACTGTCCTGAACATCACTATGTTCAAATCCAGTAGTTATTTAGTTAGAGAAATGTACTAGCTGTTTGCAGGGTTCTAGCGTTGAGTAATATAGTCCTTAACTCAAAGAACTTACAATCCTAGTGGCTAATGTTGTTAATTGAGTGAGGGAGCACAAACAATCAGTAATTCTTTCTGCTTTCCATTGAGGCAGAACTTATCTTGCCCCTGCAGGAGTGGAGAAGATGGCTGAAGTAAGAAAGGAGTAAGTAGGGAGTAAGGAGGGAGAGGGAATTGTCAGTTCTTTGCAGGTGGGGAATGAAGTTCCTGTTGCCTACTGTTGGGCCTCCGTAACTTGCAGGGTTACAAGGTAATCAAGAAAAGATGTTGGTTGGAGGCTGCAGGGCACAAGGCAATGATGCATTCAGAATCAATTTCTCACCTGGTGTTTTGCTTTAGGACCCACAACCTTCAACCTTGAGTGCTCATTCCTAGAGCACTTGAAAACATTCCAAGAATATTCTGGGAACAATCACTTAGCTTGTCAAACCTCCTGAATTTCAGGGAATAGATTGGTGCCTTCAGGCAGGGATTTTATGGGCTTCATCTTGGTCTCCTTCACTGGGGTCTGTACATACTGGGTGCACAATATTTACTGCCTGTTTAATTATATTCAACAAAATTATTTGAAAAAAGTATTTAGAAAGATTTTCCTCATTCTATTTCTTTCAAGAAGTAAGGTTGGTCAATTGTGTCAACTGCTGTGAATAACTCAAGTAAGATAATAACTGAAAATCCTTTGGATTTAGCAAAATGAGGTCATTAGTGATTTTGGCATGAGCAGATTTCATCTTGTAGTACAGATATGAACTGGATTGGAAGAGAATTAAGAAAGATTGTGAGAAAAGGAATTAGACTCTTTTTGAAGAGAAAATATGGAAAATAACTTAGAGGTGAGGGGCAGTTTTGTGGTCAAGAAGGGGTAGATTGTTTCCTAAGAGTCTCCAGAACTTTAAGGTATACAGGTGCATTGAAACCACAGGGAGGATTTGTTTAAATTTCTTGGCCAGACCCCATCAAAATTTCAAAGGTGAATCAGAATCACTTGAGGGGTGGAGGATGGTGCTTGCTAAAACAGGACAGCTAGGCCCATCTCTAGAGTATCTGATTCAGTAGGACAAGATGGTTAGGGGGCAAGAATTTGTTTTTCTTTCTTTTTTCCACTTTTCAGATTTCATTTTTGTAAATTAAAGTTTATTGGGGTGACAATGGTTAGTAAAATTACATAGGTTTCAGGTGTGCAATTCCGTATTACATTATCTATACATCCCACTGTGTGTTCACCACCCAGAGTCAGTTCTCCTTCCATCACCATATATTTGACCTGTTTACCCTTGTCTACTGCTATACAATCAAGTAATCCCTCTCTTGGGTATCTACCCCAAAATATCTGAAAATATTTATCTGTAAATATATATGTGCTCCAATGTTCATTGCAGCTTTATTTGTGGTGGCCGAGACATGGCGACAGCCCATGTCCTTCGATAGATGAATGGATAAAGAAGATGCGGTATATGTACGCAATGGAATTTGTGTTTCTCTCATGATCTCAGGTGATGCAGATGCTGTTCGTCCAGAGGCCACATTTTGACTCTCACCGCTCATTGGTTCCTTGGCTGACCCTTCTGTCTAAAGTGACACCCCATTCTCCGATCCCTCCCTGTCACTCTCTCACTATGTGAATTTGCCTTATTTATTATTTTTTAAATTTAAATTCCTATTGGTATAGATAGTCCTTGTAGGAAAGGAGATCTATCTGCCTTGTTTACTATTGTTCCTCTTGTTTGTTTTACAGTACTTGGCATACATTTGAAACTAAAAAAGAAAAAAAGAGGGTGGAATAAATTAATATAAATGAAGAAATGAATGAATGAGTGAAAAATCCTAACAATGATAAACATTGTTTTGTGCAAAGCTTTGGAATGTTTAATGTTTTTTTGGAACTGTTTGTGAAGAAAAAAGTTATGTTTTTAAAAGTAAAAGCCCAGTGGGGGAAGTCAACAGAAGTAGAAGCATGTAATTTAGAATTTGAAGGTAAAGATTAAGAGAATTGGTTAAAAGACAGCAATTATTTTTATTGATAAATCTTATGGAACTAGTTGATACTTTATGTATATTCATGGCTTTGATAAACATAAAAACTAACAAAAATTAAATCAAATTGTGAAATAAATGGACTTGTTCAGTCTTTTGAGGGGAAGTCTTAATAGGATGTTTCCATGGAAGTCACTGTCTGAACAAAATAACCACTTATTTTTCATTTTCAGTGTATATCAAAAAGAATCAAACCTTATGGGTTACATATTTTGAAGTAAAGGGCATTCAGGAATAGGATGGTTGTATCTTCTTGATTAATTGCCTTTTTTATAATTATTGACACTATATATTGCTAAGAAAACTTTTGGTGTTAAAGTCTAAAAAAAGTTATATTTTGCTAAATGACAAGTCAAAATGAGTTAGTTAAATTTCAACCTCTAAGATGCCCTGAGGGACCTGAGCTTGTTATTTAAATTTCAAAATTCATGGTAACCAGACCAGGGATCCCTAAGGTGGCTATTTTGTGGTGTTTCAAATACGATCACACAACTTTTAAAGAAAATACCTCTTGGAAAGCAATGGATTGTTTTGTCATTCACAATTTACATTACATGTAGGGTTCCGACTGTCACCATTTTAGAAACATTCTTAGTGAAAACAGTAATATCACGCTTTGGTCTTCAATGAGCTAATTAGCCTACCAGCTAACACATTTGTAGCAGGCTTCATATAACAACACATCCAGGTTTTACACGATGGCTATTTAAGGCCCATTCTATTGGAAGAATTTATGTGTCAATCCAAGTGTCTTAAAACAAAACAAAACAGAGCAGCCGGGTTCCTATGAAAGTTTTTTTTTTTTTCAAGAGTGTTAAATGAAAACATCTCTGCTTGATATTCATCATTTGGCAATGATGGTTTCATCACTCAGACAACATGAATAAAAGACATTACTCTTAGTCATTAGCAACTCAGTCAGGGAAAAGAGAAAAATTGGACATTTACGAACATTTTACTTTTCTGTCATTTTAAACTAAATGACACTCTTAAATGATGACTAGTCAAACCTACAGAATCTATTAGTAACTTGAAAATAAGCGTGAAGGGATGCCAAAACCCAAAGAAATCTTAAACTTGCATTTATCAGGCTTGTCACATCATTGCCACTGGTAATAAAAGCATTTTTGTTTTATGTTGCAATATCTACAGAGAATAATACATATATATATATTTGCACCAGAGTAAAAAGTGATATTGCAACATCCATCACACTCTTTGATATAAAATAGCCTAAAAAAGGTTGAAAATTGACGTTCATTATTTTAAAGCTAATTTAAAAGCCTGGTGCATTTATAGAAGTTTTCCCGGCTGCTTTTTATAAAGTTCCATGTTCAATTTTCAGAAGCATTTCCTTACATGGATTCCATGGATTTGTTAGATGCCCAGGAGTAGATGCTCAGGTTTTAATGGCAGTGGTAGGACCTGACCCATTTATTGGTGCATTTATTTTCTTATAATCACTCAGCTGCTGGTTCTGTTGCATTGCAATGACCAAAGGAACAAGGAATTACCATTTTTCAAGTTCTATAAGATTTAATCAGGGTTCAAACTTTTACTCTCTTCTGTTTTTTTTGTTTGTTTGTTTGTTTGTTCTTTTTCCCCCTCCAGGTCTCTAAAGCACTGATCCAGTGAAAGAAAACGCAATCTAGGAGGTGAAAAAGAAACCAAGACTCATAGCACAGCTGAAATGGACAGCCACATTTATATGTGCATTTTGTTATTGGTAATTAATAGAGTTTATTAAGGGAAACTTTCATATGACCCATGTATTGGGCAGCTGCAAGACAAAGTGAATGCCTGTGCCACTAGACAGGCAGAAAAATTATATAAAGGGGGAAATAGTAACCGGTACTAGTACCTAAATATTACCAGGAACTACTTTTAATTTAATTTAATTTAATTTTATTATTAGTTTCAGGTGTACAAAACAACATACGATTAGATATTTACACCCCTCACAAAGTGATAACCCCAACAAGTCTACCACCCATCTGACACCGTACATAGCTATTACAATACCTTTGACTACATTTCCTATGCTGTACTTTACATCCTGTGAATACACATATAGTTACAGCTGACATTCAATATTATTTTATATTAGTTTTAGGTGTGTACTGCAGTGGTTGGGCATTTATATAATCAATGAAGTGATCTCCTCAATAAGCCTCGTACCCATCTGACACCTGACGTAGTCTTTATAACATTATTGATTACATTCCCCATACTGCTTTTCACATCCTTGTGTCTGCTTTGTGACTACCAATTTGTACTGTCTAATCCTTTCATTTTCTCACCCATTCTGCAAGGACCCTCCCATCTAGCTATGATGAGCTTTATTTCTGTATCTATGAGTCTATTTCTGTTTTGTCTTCTCACCCATTCTGTTCTTTAGATTCCATACATAAGTGACATCAGATGGTATTTGTCTTTCTCACTCTGACTTTTTTCACTTATCATAATATCTTCTAGGTCCATCCATGTTGTTGCAAATGGTAAGATTTCATTCTTTTTATGGCAGAGTGAATGGAACATTTTATGAATGGAACACAATTTCTTTATCCAGTCTTCTACTGATGGGCATTTTGGTTGTTTCCATATCTTGGCTATTGTAAATAGCACTGCAATAAACATAGGGGTGCATATATCTTTTTGAATTAGTGTTTTGAATTTCTTTGCATAAATACCCAGGAGTGGAATTGCTGAGTCATAATAAGGTAGTTCTACTTTTAAATTTTTGAGGTATCTCCATACTGTTTTCCATAGTGTCTGCACCAATCTGCAATCCCATGAACAGTGCATGAAGATTCCCTTTTGTCCACATCCGCGCCAGCACTTGTTGTTTCTTGATTTATTAATGATAGCTGTTCTGACAGGGGTGAGGTGACATCTCATTGTGGTTTTTATAGATTAATGGAACAGAATAGCGAGCCCAGAAATGAATGCATGCCTATATGGTCATTTAGTCCATGACAAAGGAATCCAGATTTTTATTTGCACTTCTCTGATATTAGTGACGTTGAGTATTTTATCATATGTCTGTTGGCCATCTGTACGTCCTTTTTGGAG
The DNA here is from genome assembly GCF_964194185.1 of Rhinolophus hipposideros. NCBI lineage: Eukaryota > Metazoa > Chordata > Mammalia > Chiroptera > Rhinolophidae > Rhinolophus > Rhinolophus hipposideros. Next base: position 6,625,110 of record NC_138060.1, on the reverse strand, counting down.
AAATGTCTATTCAGGTCCCCTTCCCATCTTTTAAACTGGATTATTTGTTTTTTGTTTTGTTTTGTTTTGTTTTTGGTGTTGAGTTGTATCAGTTTTTTACAAAATTTTGATATTAACACCTTATAATATGTATCATTGACAAATATCTTTTCCCATTCAGTAGGGTATCTTTTTGTTTTGTGGATGGTTTCCTTTGCTGTGAAAAAACTTTTAGTTTGATGTAGTCCCATTTGTTTACTTTTTCTTTTGCTTCTCTTGCCTGAGGAGACATATTAGTAAAAATATTACTAAAGGTATAATGTCTGTGTGTTTACTTCCTATGTTTTCTTCTAGGAGTTTTACAATCTCAGGTCTTACATGTAAGTCTTTAATCCATTTTGAGTTTATTCTTGTATATGTCATAAGAAGGTGGACTAGTTTCATTTTTTTGCACGTATCTGTCTAGTTTTCCCAGCACCATTTACTAAATAGACTGTCTTTACCCCAGTGTAAATTCTCGATTCCTTTGTCAAGGACTAAATGACCATATAGGCATGCATTCATTTCCTGGCTCTCTATTCTGTTCCATTAATCTATGTGACTGTTTTTATGCCAATGCTATGCTGTTTTGATTACTATAGACTTGTAGTACGACTTGATATCAGGTAGTGTGATACCTCCAGCTCTGTTCTTCTTTCTCAGTATTGCCATGGCTATTCAGGGTCTTTTATAGTTCCATAACATTTTAGAATTATTTGTTCTAGTCCTGTGAAAAATTCCATTGTTGTTTTGACAGGGAATGCATTGAGTCTATATGTTGCTTTGGGAAGTACGGACATTTTAAATATATTAATTCTTCCTATCCATGAGCATGGATAGTTTCCATTTATTTGTATCATCTTTAATTTCTTTCTTTAATGTCTTATAATTTTATGAGTATAGGTCTTTTACTTCTTTGGTTAAATTTTTCCTGAGTATTTTATTTTTTTGGATGCAATTGTAAATGGGATTGTTTTCTTAATTTCTCTTTCTGATAGTTCATTATTGGTGTATAAAAATTAAACTGATTTCTGAATGTTAATTTTGTATCCTGCTACTTTACTAAATTCAGTGATCTGTTCTAACAGTTTTTTGGTGGAATCTTTGGGGTTCTCTCTATATAAACTGTGATCAAAGATTACGGTGAATGCTACTCCCCAGTGCCATCCAATGGAAAGGCAGGGATCTTTAATATGGGAAGTGGCACGTCGAACCTTAGTAACAGTGTGTGGCAAATTTCAGATTCTTTTTTGTTTCCATATGCATTTTAGGACTATTTGTTCTAGTTCTGTGAAAAATTTCATTGGAATTTTTGATAGGGATTGCATTGAGTCTATATATTCTTTGGGGAGTATGGACATTTTAACTATATTAATTCTTCCTATCCATGAGCATGGTGTGTATTTCCTTAAATTTGTATCTTCTTTAATTTGTTTAGTGCAATTAGTCGGGTGTGAGCTACGGTTGAGAAAAGGTGTTTTAACGTGTTCTGTAAATCATCCTCCATCATGACAATGCTCCATGTCACCCATCTCTTCCAGTATACGACAATTTTGGTCAAATAAAAAAATTATGGTGTGTCCTCATCCACCTTATTCACCAGATCTGGCACCATGAGACTTTTGGCTCTTCCCCAAAGTCAAAATGACCATGAAAGGTAAACGTTTTGAATCAGTTCAGGACATCAAGGCAGCCAAGACAGTACAACTAAAGAAACTCACAAAAAAGGACTTCCAGAGCTGCTTCAGAAAGTGGCAGGAAGGATGGGATAAGTGTGTGCAAAGTGAGGGGGAGTATTTTGAGTGTGACTAATGGCAATGTGTCTTTCACTGTAATAATTTTTTTTAAATTTAAACATTCACTGTATTTCTTGATCACACATCTCATAACATCATGTCACCTGCAAATAATGACAATTTTACTTTCTCCTTTCCAATTTGGGTGACTTTTTTTTTTTTTGGATGCAGTTTGTTTTTTTACTGGTTCCATCTTGTTTTTTTTTTTCATCATCTATAAATTCCATTGTGTGTTAACCACCCAGAGTCCAGTATCCCCACGACTGCTTTGTAACAACCATATTGTATTTCTTTTTATTTTTAAATTTATTGGGGTGACAATTGTTAGTGAAATTACATAGATTTCAGGTGCACAATTCTGTATTACATCATCTATAAATCCCATTGTGTGTTCACCACCCAGAGTCAGTTCTCCTTCCATCACCATGTCTGATCCCCCTTACCCTCATCTCCCTCCCCCCACCCCCTTTACCCTCTGGTAACCACTAAACTATTGTCTGTGTCTATGAGTTTTTGTTTCTCATTTGTTTCTCTTGTTCTTTTGTTGTTTTTGGTTTATATACCACATATCAGTGAAATCATATGGTTCTCTTCTTCTTCTGTCTGACTTATTTTGCTTAGCATTATATTCTCAAGATCCATCCATGTTGTCATAAATGTTCCTATATCATCTTTTCTTACTGCCGAATAGTATTCCATGGTGTATATATATACCACAACTTCTTTATCCATTCATTTATAGAAGGACATTTTGGTTGTTTCCATGTCTTGGCCACCGTAAACAAAGCTGCAATAAACATTGGAGCACACGTGTCTTTATGTATAAATGTTTTCAGATTTTTTGGGTAGATACCGAGGAGAGGGATTGCTGGGTCATATAGTAATTCTATTCGTAATTTTTTGAGAAACCTCCACACTGCCTTCCATAGCGGCTGCACCAGTCTGCATTCCCACCAACAGTGTATGAGGGTTCCTTTTTCTCCACAGCCTCTCCAACACTTGTTATTATTTGTCTTGTTGATGAAAGCCATTCTGACTGGGGTGAGGTGATATCTCATTGTGGTTTTTATTTGTATTTCTCTGATGATTAGTGATGCTGAGCGTTTTTTCATATTTGCCATTTGTATGTCCTTTTTGGAGAAGTGTCTCTTCAGGTCCTCTGCCCATTTTTCAATTGAGTTGTTTGTTTTTTTGTTGTTCAGCTTCATGAGTTCCTTGTATATTTTGGATATTAGCCCCTTATTGGAGGCACTGTTTGCAAAAATCTTCTCCCATTCAGTCGGTTGGCTCTTTATTTTGTCGATGGTTGCTTTTGCTGTGCAGAAGCTTTTAAGTTTCATACAGTCCCATTCGTTTATTTTAGCTTTTACTCCATTGCCTTTGGAGTCAAATTCATAAAATGCTCTTTGAACCCAAGGTTCATTAGTTTAGTACCTATGTTTTCTTCTATGCAGTTTATTGTGTCAGGTCTTATGCTTAAGTCTTTGATCCATTTTGAATTAATTTTGGTACATGGTGACAGATAGCAGTCCAATTTCATTCTTTTGCACGTGGCTATCCAATTCTGCCAGCACCATTTATTGAAGAGGTTGTCTTTTCTCCATTGTATGTTTTTAGCTTCTTTGACAATTTGGGTGACTTTTATTTCTTTGTCTTGTCTGGTTGCTGTGCGTAGGACTTCTAGTCTATTTTGAATAAATTTGATATAAGTGGGCATCCTTGTCTTGTTCCTGATTTTAAGGTGAATGCTTTAACTTTTCCCCATTAAATATGATATTAGCTACAAAGTATGACAATTAAGTTCGCGAACTTGTTGCAATGATGTTGCTAAGCTTTTTTGATATCAAAGGGATTATTCATTATGAATTTGTATTAACTGGACAAACACTTAACAAAGTTTACTATTTGGAAGTGCTGGAAAGACTGTGAAAAAGTTAGATGACCTGAACTTTTTTCCAACAATTCATGGCTCTTGCATCATGACAATGCACCTGCTCACCTGGCACTGTCTGTGAGGGAGGTTTTAGCCAGTAAACAAATAACTGTATTGGAACACCCTCCCTACTCACCTGATCTGGCCCCCAATGACTTCTTTCTTTACCCAAAGATAAAGGAAATACTGAAAGGAAGACATTTTGATGGCATTCAGGACATCAAGGGTAACACAATGACAGCTCTGATGACCATCCCAGAGAAAGAGTTTCAAAATTGATTTGAAAGGTGGACTAAGTGCTGGCATTGGTGCATAGCTTCCCAAGGGGAGTACTTCGAAGGTGATTGAAGTGCTATTCAACAATGAGGTATATAGCAGGATAAGTTCATGAACTTAATTGTCATACCTTGCAAATGGCCTTTATTATATCGAGATATATTTCCTCTATTTCCACTTTGCCAAAAGTTTTTATGATAAATAAATGCTGGATTTTGACAATTACTTTTTCTTTATCAATTGCCCATGTGATTTTTATTTTTCATTTTGTTTATGTGGTGTATCACATTAATTGATTTGCAGATATTGAACCAACCTTACATAACAGGTATAAATCCGACTTTCGTGGTGTATGATCTTTTTAATGTATTGCTGAATTAGGTTTGCTATTTTGTTGATAATTTTTGCATGTAACTTCGTTAGGGATATTGGCCAAGAGTTTTCTTTTTTGTCATATCTTTGTCTGGTTTTGGAATCTGGGTAATGGTGGTCTCGTAAAATGAGCTTAGGGGCCTTCTCTCCTGGATGTTTTTTTAATAGTTTGAGGAAAATAGGTGTTAATTCTTTTTTTAATGTTTGGTAAAATTCACCTGTGAAGTTATCTGGTCTAGGACTTTTGTTTGTTGGTAGATTTGGTTACTGATTCAATTCTGTTGGTAGGAATCAATATGTTCAGATTTTCTGTTTCTTCTTTTTTCTTTCTTTCTTTTTTTTTTTTTTTTTCTTTTCAGTACCTCTCACTTTTATTCACCTCAAACATTGAGAGGTACTCCAAATAAGATTTTCATGATCAAAGTAATTTGGGAAATTGTGTGATTCTTGATTCAGCCTTGGAAGATTGCATGAGTCTAGGAATTTATCAATTTCTTCCAGATTGTTTAATTTGTTGTCTTATATTTGCTCATAGTTGTTTCCTTAATTTGTTTTTTTTTTTTTTTTGTATTTCTGTAGGGTCAGTTGTCACTTCTCCTCTTTCATTTCTGATTTTATTTATTTGTGTCCTCTCTCTTTTTTTCTTGATGAGTCTCTTTAAAGGTGTATCAATTTTGTTTATCTTTTCAGAAAACAAGCTCTTGTTTTCATTGATTTTTGTATTGTTCTTTTGCTTTCTGTTTTGTTTATTTTCTCTCTGATCTTTATTATTTCCTTCCTTGTACTCACTTTCAGCTTATTTTGCTGTTCTTTTTCTAGTTCCCTTAAGTGTAAAGATAGACTGTTGATTTGAGATTTTTCTTGATTCTGTACATAAGCTGGCATTGCTATGAATTTTCCTCTTAGAACTGCTTTCACTCTGTGACATAGATTTTGGGTTGTTGTAGTTTCATTTTCTTTTGTCTCAAGGTATCTTTTGATTCATTTCTTGATCTCGTTGTTGACCCATTCATTATTTAGTAGCATGTTATTTAGTCTCCATGTGTTTGTATGTTTTTCAGTCTTTTTCTTGTAATTAATTTCTAGTTTCATACCACTGTGGTCAGAGAAGACGCTTGATGTGATTTCAATCTTCTTAAATTTATTAAGGCTTGTTTTGTGGCCTAACATGTGGCTATCTTGGAAAATGTTCCACGTAAACTTGAAAAGATGTATATTCTGCTGCTTTGGGATGAAGTGCTCTAAAAATATCAATTAAATCTTTCTGGTCTAATGTGTCATTTAAGGTCACTGTTTCCGTATTGAAATTCCATCTGGAGGATCTGTCCATTAGTGTCAGTGGCATGTTGAAGTCCTCCACTATGATTGTGTTACTGTTGGTCTCTACCTTTATGTTTGTAAATATTTGTTTTATATGTTTAGGTGCTCTTATGTTGGGTGCATAAATGTTTACTTGGGTTATGTCCTTTTGTTGGATTGATCTTTTTATGATTATGGAATGTTTTTTTTGGGATCTTAATGTAGCTTTCATTTTAAAGTCTATTTTGTCCAATATAATACTGTTACCTCAGCTTTTTTCCATTTATGTAAAATATCTTTCTCCAACCCCTTACTTTCAGTCCACATGCGTCTTTCAGTCTGAGGTGGGTCTCTTATAGACAACACATGCATGGGTCTTGTTTTCTTATCCACTCAGCTACCCTATGTCTTTTGATGGGGGAATTTAATCCATTTTCATTTAAAATGATTATTGATAGGTACATTGTTATTGCCATTTTAATATTCATAGTTTTGATAGTCCTTAGTTTGCTTTTTTTTTTTTTTTTTCTGCTTAAAGAAGTCCTTTTAACATTTCTTGTAATTCATTTAGCTATTTCTTATCTGGGAAGCTCTTTATCTCTCCTTCAATTTTAACTGATGGCTTGCTGGATTAGTCTTGGTTAGACTAATCTAACCAAGATTAGACAAGGTTAGACAAGAGTAGTCTTGGTTCTAGGCTTGTTTTTCATCATTTGTAATATTTCCTGCCATTCCCTTCTGGTCTGCAAAATTCCTATTGAGGAATCAGCTGATAGTCTTATGAGAGCTCTCTTGTGAATAACTAGTTTTCTTTCTCTTGCTGCTTTAGTATTCTCTGTTTGTCTTTAACCTTTGCCATTTTAACTATGATGTGTCTTGGCGTGGGCCTGTTTGGATTCATCTTCTTTGGGACTCTCTGTTCTTCCCAGGATTGTATGTCTATTTCCTTCACTAGGTCAGGAAAGTTTTCAGTCATTATTTCTTCAAATAGGTTTTTGATCCCTTGCTCTCTCTCTTTCTGGTACCCCTATGATGTGAATGTTGTTACACTTGATGTTTTCACCCAGGTCCCTTAAACTATTTTCATAGTTTTTTATTCTTTTCCTTTTTGTTATTCGGATTGGTTGTATTCTGCTACCTTATTTTCTAAATCACTGATTTGATCCTCTGCTTCATTGAATCTGCTGTTGATTCCTTTTAGTGTATTCTTCATTTCAGTTACTGTAGTCTTTATTTCTGACTGGTTCATTTTTATGGTTTCTGTGTCTCTATGCTTGCTGTCTCTTTATTGAAATTTTCACTAAGTTCCTTAAGTGTTCTTATAACCAGTGTTTTAAACTCTGTCTCTGGTAAGTTGGTTGCATCCATTTCATGTAGTTCTATTTCTGGAGGTTTCTTTTCTTCTCTTATCTGGGACATGTTCTTCTTTTGTTTTGTTTTGTTCTGTTTTGTTTTGTTTCCTCATTCTGGCAGCCACTCTGTGTTTGCTTCTGCGTATTAGGTAGATCACCTATGTATCTTAGTCTTTACTGGGTGACCTTATGTGTCCCGTGTGGTCTAATTGTGCAGTCTCCCTGATCTCCTGTGTATGTTTTCCAGGAGTGTCCTTTGAGTGTGTTGTGTGTGTTTTCTTGTAGTTGAGCCTTGATTGCTTTTGGCGCATCAGTGGGGAGATTGACTCCCAGGCTGATTAACTGTGAGGATTGGTTACACATATAAGTTATGAGCCGCTGACTCCTCAGACAAGTCTTCAACCTGTGGGCTCTTGTGCCTATTGAAACCCCACTTTGGGTGTGCTGCTTGTGGAGCTAACCAGGTAGTGTTCTGGTGTGGTTTGAAGCTGGCCTCTGGGTATATTATTTCTGGTGTCTTTTTGGAGAGACTCCTGAGCAGGCCAATTTCAGCCTTGCTTGTGACTGTCCCGGGGCTACCTGGTAGGAGGCACAAAGCTATATCTTGTTTGCTGCTGCCTGTGCTGGACCCAGAGGCATGTGAGGGTGGCCTTGCTATGAACCAAGGCCAGCTGCTGCCAGTAGTGGGCCTGAGGCAGCTTAGAAAAAGGCTCAGGACCCCCTAGGCCTATTGCCACCCACCAGCTACCTGTAGGCCCAACCTTTGAAAGAGCCTCCTTCGGAGTTTGGACTGGGCCCAATACTGAGAGTGTTCTCAGCATTGAAGCACTAGCTTGGTGGGGTAGAGTTCAAGGGTGTCACGAGACATGACCTATAGTTTTTTTTTACAATGTTAATGCAGATTCAGTTGTTACTCCAGTGCCTGGCTTGTGACAACATTGTGCAATGCCCTTAGAACATTCAGCCACAACACACCTCAGGCTCACAAATTCCTGAGAATTGCCCCATAGTGGCTACCATACAGTTTTTCATTCACTGTCCACCACCCAAATATCCTCAGGCCATCATGGATTGTCAACTGCTATAAAAGGCATCCATGGCTTGTGGGGCAGGGCCAGACACCCAGGCGCCCAGAGTGCCCCTAGCAATGCAGTTGTAGGTGGGTGGGGCTGGGTTCCAGGGAGCTGTGGGGTGTGGTCAGTGGTTTTTACAAAGTCATTGCAGTCTGGACTACTGCACTGGTGCTGGGCATGTGGTTACCATCCCAAAATGCCTTGAGAACACCACAGCCAGTCATCCACTGCCCGTCTCAAGCCTGTAGGTTCCCAAGAGCTGACCAAGAGAGGCTGCGGTGCAGGTCTTGGGTTACCGCCCACAGCAAACATTTCCTGGGCCACTGCAGGCCATCCGCCTGCTTCAAACAGGCTTCCATAGCCTGTGGAGTAGGGCCAGCAGCCCATCAGTCAAGAGTTTCCCAGCTGATGTAGTACCAGCTGTATTTTGGGGTGGGGACCCAGGGCATCACCATGGCGGTGTGTACATGTGGATTCCACTAAACCAATGTGATCCCAGACTTGGCCCTTTTGGGAAACAGCTTAACACTGAAAAGATCATGCCCTCCTGTAGGCCACACATGGGTTAGGCTCCACACAGGGACAACAATGGCTCCTGTCCCTCCAGCTCCTGTGCCAAAGCTGCACAACTCAGTCCTTCCCTACATATCTCTGGGCCTCCCGAACTGCCTGCCACCCCTCCACCAGAGACTGTATGTCAGCTGTACAAGAAGGCATCTGGATTTCCAGCTGACTTCTACACCACCGGGAAAGGCAGACAAAGTCCTTGCTGATTTTTGCTATCGAATGCTGTTGGTGATTCCTCTTCCCAGCACAGAACCCCTGGGCTGGGGAGCCGGGCATGGGGCTGGGACTCGTCCCTCTTCAGAGGGGACCTCTGCCACCAAGGTGTCCTATATGGTATTCAAACACTATCTGGGGGATTTGGGTCAACCCATTTCATGTCTCCACCCCTTCTACCAGTCTCTATGTGGCCTCTTTTTTATATTCTTAGTTATAGGAGTTCTGTCTTCAGATGATTCTTGAGGGTGATTGTTCTATAACTTATTTGTAATGTTGATGTGATCCTGAGATGCAGTAGGCATAGCATTTACCTAATCTGCCATTTGGTTTTGCTTTATTTTGTGGAGTTAGTGACCATTGAGTGATACTTATCAAAACCATTATTTTATGAGGGGTTACAAAGTGATGATATTCTAATATTATCATTCTTTCTGCAATTATTAGCTGAAATACCTGTATGAAGGGAAATTTCCCCTCATCAACTATTGGTTATCTGGCAATAGAGTTCATACAAGAAAGATGGAATACATCTTTGATTTTTTTCCACCCTCATTTACTAGTTTTTAAGATAATGTTGTTTTCTGGGCAAAAAAAACAACAATAAAAGAGGTGATACAATCAAATTCTTGCTGGCAATATGGTGTCATTAAATTATTTCTGGAGTCAATTATCAGTTATATTATACCAAAGTACTGTCAGTTTTTATTTTCCATTTTAATGAAAATAAAATGCAATTTTAAGCTATTGCAGAGCCTTAAATGTTGGGACTTAAATTTCTTCATTGTTTTAGGTGTCAGGCATCCAAATATTTCCAGGAGTTTGGCATGTAACACATATGAGTGGAATGGTTCAAGGAGAAGGTTCTGGCCAACGTGAGAGTGCAGACTGTCTCTGAGTGTGGCAGAATTTATTCAGCCATGACCACCACCCTGTAGGAAGTTGTGTGATGGGGAGGGGTAGCGTAAAGAAACCTTCAGAAGAAGCTGGTAATCTGAATTTTCAGATGATGTCTCCTGACTTTTAAATGTTGTCAAATAATGTGAAAATTTAAACCACCACACCAGGTTAAAAAAAAAAAATAGTGCAAACATATCTAGCTATGGCCTGCCAATGCAATATTTGCACTCGAAGTAATTTAACGCACTGTTTTCATTTCTATTGCCTTCTATATTTTTCTTTTGGAAACCAAGAGGCCATATTTCCCAGTTCTTATTCCCCAGTATCCTTCATAATTGTAGATTGTGATAGTACTTTAGGAAAAGCTGACCTGGCCCAAATGCCTCACTTTCCTAAAGAACACTGGGGCTCATAGGGGAGAAATGTCTTGCATAAATCAACTGACTTTGTGGATCTAAGCCTTGAATCCAGACTTGATGCCAACGCAGTGCACCTTCCATGGTACCACATCGTTTTATTAGCAAAGCAATAGTCCAGAATCATCATCTCCTCGACCGACTACAAACATCAACCTTCCCAGACCTTGGCCTTCCATCACTTGTCCTATCACTTGAAAAATGAAGGAAGAAGGGAGGTAACACTGACCAGAAACTGCAATGCTCTGAATGCTATCCTAGGTGTATTATATTTGTTACTTTAATAATTAGCCATCATACAAAAGTGCCAAGATGTACTATTACCTTTTAGAACAGATTGAAAAACTATCTCTGCGCTACAAAAGTACGAAGTAACCGACCCAGGTCTGTGTGACCTGCAAGCCTGTGTTAATTCTGTAACCACAAACTGCCTCTCATCTCCACACTCCCAATGACACTCAATGTCATTTTCTTCATTTCTGCAGCACCATAATCTAAGCCAGATGGCTTCGGTGGTAGTGCTGCTTTCCTAGAGGACAGCCAAGGACCACAAACAGCATGTTGTCCCTGAGGTTTCTCTCCCATCACCACTACTACTCTCTTTCCTCCTCTTCAAATTGCCTTTCTGGAACTCTTTCACTAGCCAGAACAAATACTTTGCCTGAGTTAGGGTCCTGGCAGATAAGACATTCAAATGGGGAAATTGAGTTGAGTATTATAAGGGGATCATTGTGTAGGTCTGGGTAGTGCTAAGGGAAACCAGAGGAGACAGTGAAACACCCCATGGATAGCTGTAGCAGGGCGCAGTTACTGCCGGCCAATGGCAGCCATGGCCTTGGAAGAACAGCTGCTGCTACAGAGCCTAGCAGGGAAGGAGCTGGGGAATAAACCCGACAACGTCTCCTGTTTCCATTAAAAAAAAGACAGAAAAAGGCAGAGAGTGGAACTGGGGGAACAAAGAATTTCCAGATTAGTGCCCCTGCTTTTCTACCAGCTTCTACCACCTAAGTAGACAGGAACCCTGTTCTGAAAGGCACCTCTGTTAGAAAAGATCAGAAGGCCTCCCTCCCATCCACAGCTTCACTTCTGTCTCCCTGGCTGGAGTCCCAGCCAACTTGCATCCAAGCACACCTTCAGCTCTGCATTGGCAGACGTGACAATCTCCACCATCTGGGTCAGGCAACTGGGGTTTTCAAGTTCATGCTAGAGTGTCGTGAGTAGAAAAGCTGTGTTCTTTCTAAGCACATCTGCACTGTTCACATCTTTTTGCAGAAGCTTGACCTGTGTTCTCAATCTACTCTCTTGCTTTCTCTGGCCCTGCTTTTTCTCTTGAACCACTAGGAATATTTCTCCCTTAGACCCCTCTGCTTCCAAGCCCAGAGTGCCAGCAAATCAAGTTATTTTCATTTTATGAATATGCATATAAAAAACCTAAGATATTTTCTGAGAGAAATTGCAAATTTGATCTACAGGAAATGTGTTGCTATTTCTGCCAATGGGTAGAGGCACTGCTACATTACACCAGAGGCAAGCTAGTTTTGTGCTCTCAGAAAGCATTTTGCCTTTTTCGGGAGCAGAACTATTTCTTAGGGTGCTGGCATTGCTTGCAAAGACGGCTTTTCACTTTCCAAACCAGCAGAAAAAGTTGAGTTTTTGTCCTCCTTTTAAATACTTAGAAAAGGTGATGTACAACCTTCTTCACACAGGTGCATAGGTTACGTACTTGCTTCAGAAATCCTACTTTCTTTCCTAGACCACATCAGAGCAGGCATTTGCTTGCTCCGGTTAAGTCCCCTCTTACACAGTCACAAAAATGCCACAATTTGATACATTTTGGGTTCTGCACAACCTTCCCCTCCCATCCCCGTTACACTTGTTAGAAGTACAACAACATGCATGTAAAAGAGTATATAGTTTGATTTTCTCCACCCGCACCCTGGTACAGACAGGAGCAAATGAAAGACAGACCAAGCAAATGGTGGAAGTGAGCCATGAAATCACTTAAAAAATTAAGCTTATGCCAATTGAATTTTCTGGCAGTTGACTAAAGTAGACCAACTTTAAGTCACTTATGTTGCTGTTATACATGCCTCCCATTCCACTGCTAAGCAAGAGGACACCCTTACTTAGGAGTTTTCTTTGTCCCTCCCATTTCTTAACACTGACGCTGTGTACACAGCAGCTAAGAACCCGGGATCTGGAGTCTGAGGGACAAATCTGGGTCTGTGCCTTGGTTCTACCACTTGTTAGTGGTATGACTTCAGGTAAGCCCATAACCTCACTGAGTCTCAGATTCCTCACCTATAAAATCAGGACAATAATAATCCCATTACAGAGGAATTCTGTGGTTATTAAATGAACCAATGCAGGTGAGCATTTATCACCATCCCCGAAATACAGTAAGTGCTCAGTACGGGTCAGGTATTATTGTTATTTCCATCTAGCTCCGAAACCAGAGCCCATGGAAAGAGCTACCTGTAGACTTAGCTTCCTTCCCCCCATATGAAATTTGTTTGAAATTTGATAGACAATTCCACTGAATTTCTGCTTTTAGTATCTTCCGCTTTAGTGATTTGGTTTTTCATCATTCACAGAATTCTCCAGGCCCTTCTGTATTGAATGCTATATTCTAAGGTGTTCTTCCTTTTCCTTAAAGCTACACATGCACTGAAGTTTTAGCATATCTGAGTAATGGCTAGAGCTTCCTGGATCCTTCTCCATCTTAAATGGTACAGCCCCTACTCTGCTTTTGAGCATCAGTAGGTTTTACTTTTTCTAATTGTTGTTTCAGACCTAGCCCAATGTTATTATGTCACATTTGAAAAGCAGTTGCCTCATTTTTAACCTTAAGTTGTGTGTTCCCCTTTCATCTCACATCTCACTGCTACCTTGTCTCAAACTACATTCTAATCATTTTTCTATGTGGTCTGATACAGTTTATACAGAAGCAGAATATAAATTCTCATCTTAATTGCTAAATGCAGTGCCTATTCTTTATTGAGATTGTTCAGCACATAATACTGAGGGGTGTGGGCTTTTTAAAATTTCTAGTTCATTGGCACACTGAAAATATCCTTTAAAAATCTATGTAACTTTACTAATGATTGTCACCCTAATAAACGTTAATTTAAAAAATATACATATATTAAAATTTTTTTATTAAAAAGCTTAAAATTTAAAGTAAGTATTTTCAAAAGAATGCTATATTTATAAAATATATGTATGGTATAAAGAGTAATGGTACAATGAACACCTGTGTACCCACTACTCAGTTTATGGGAGACCAGCCTGAGTGCTTTGAGATCCCCTTAAGGGCCCATCCTGAAATCATCTCTTTCTTTTTCAGAGGTAATAGTGTTGACAAAATTTAATTTATCTTTTGCATTTGCTTGCACTTCGATGTGTAAATGAATATATCACAATTTATCTTTACATTTTACTGGTGATGAATAGTTGAGTTCTTTCTAGTATCTTTAAAATTAAACTTTTGGTTTTGAGATAACTGCAGACTAGCATGAAGTTATAAGAAATAATAAACACAGTTTTCCCCAATCATATCTTGTAGAGCTCTAAATGTCACAGCCAGGATATTGACATTGATGTAGTAAAGATACAGAACACTTCCTCCAGACCATGGATAACCACACTCACTTCCCTCAGACTGTACTTAACTTGAAGGAGGCAATCAGTATTCTGTTCTCCATTTCTATAACTTTCTCTTTCAAGAATATCACATAAAGGTAACCTTACCATACATAACCCTTGAGGACTGACTTTTTTATTCTCAGCATAATTTTCTGAAAATTCACCCGGCTTGTTGCATGTAACAATAGTTCACTTTTTTTTTTCCATATCTCACATTGTGGGTGCATCAGAGTTTTTCACCATTTACCTGTTGAAGACATCAGGTGATTATAGTTTTGGGCTGTTACAAATAAAGCTGCCATAAACATTTGGGTTCAGTTTTGGTGTGTACCTGAGTCTTCATTTCCATATGACAAATTCCTAGGATAGCAATTGCTGTGTCATGTGATAATTACATCTTCAGTTGTCTAAGTAACTGCTAATTGGTTTTCCAGAGTGGCTGTGCCATTTTACATTTATGCTAGCAGTGTTTGAGTAGCCAGTTTCTCTTCATCCTTGCCAGCTTTTGGTGTTACCATTTTGTTTTACTTTACCAGCTCTGATGCCTGTATAGTGAAATCATGTTCTGGTTTTGATTTGCATTTTCCTAATAGCTAATGATGTTGAACATCTTTTCATGTACTTATTTACCATCTGTTTATCTTCTTTGATGAAATGTCTTTTCAAGTCTTTTGCTCCTGTTCTGTTTGGATTGTTTGCTTTTTTAATGTTGAGTTTTAAGAGTTCTTTAAATAAAATAAATAAAAGATAAATCGATAAACAAACAAACAAATAAATAAATAAATAGGTTTTATTGTTCTATGTAAATCTGTTTTGAATTAATTTTTGTGTAAAGTGTGAGACTTAGGGTGGAAGCTTAATTTTTTGCCTGTGTATGTCCAGTTATTTCCAGCATCATTTGTTGAGAAGGCTATTCTTTCTCCGTTGAATTATTTTTGTACCCTTGTCAAAAATCAGTTGGGTTTATTTCTGTTGGTCTATTTCTTTGTTTCCAATGCAGTCCATTTATCTTTGTGTCTTTCCCTTCTTTAATACCACACAGTCTTGACTACTGCGTGTCTTAAAATCAGGTGGACTGATTCCTCCCACTATTCTTTCTCATAGTAGTTGTTTTAGCTGTTCTAGTTTCTTTGCATTTACATATAAGTTTTAGAATAACCTTGTCTATAGCTACAAAAAAATCTTCCTGGGATTTTGGTCAGAGTTGTGTTAATCTGTTCCAGGGAGAATTGACATCTTTATTATGTTGAATTTTCCAATACTTAAGCATGATATGTCTGTCCATTTATTTAGATCTTTCAATTCTCTCATCAGCATTGAGTAGTCTTCAGCATTTGAGTTCTGTGTATGTTTTGTTTGAATTACACCTAAATTTTTCAGCTTTACTTTGAGCTATTGAAAATATTATCCTTTAAGTTTTGGAGTCCACATGTTGATTTTTTCATGTTTATCTTTATTCTTCAATCTTGCTGAACTCAATTATTAGTTCTATGTGCTTTTCTTGTAGATTCCTTGGTATACTCTATGCGACAGTTGCACCTTCTGTAAATATGGCTAGTATTCCTTTCAGGTATTTACTTTTCTTACCTAATTGTACTTGGTAGAACTTCCAGCACCCTGCTGAGTAAGAGTGGTGAGAGTGGACATCTTTGCCTTGTTCCCGGTCTTAGGGGGAAAGCATTCAGTCTTTCACTATTAAGTATAATGTGAGCTGCAAGTTTTGCAGATACTCTTTATCGAGTTGAGGAAATTCCTGTCTATTCCTATTTTTCTGAGAGTTTTTATAATAAGTGGTGTGGAATTTTGTCAAATGATTTTTCCCTGCATTGATGGATACAATTGTGTGATAGTTCTTCTCTAGTCTGTTAAAGGTGTGGATTCTATCCATTGATTTTATAATATTGAATCAGCCTTGCGTCCTGGAATGAACTCCACTTGGTCATTGTACATAATGCTTTTAATACACTGCTGAATTCTGCTGTTAATATTTTGTTACATTTTCTGCATGTATGAGTATATTCATGGGGTTATTGGTCTTTGTCTGTTTTTTAAATTGTACTCTATTTGTCTGATTTTGTAACAGGTTTATATTAGTTTCATTAAATGAATTGGGAAACATCCTCCCACACCTATATTGTCAAAGAGACTGCATAAATTGGTGTTGATTGATTCTTTTTTATACATTTGGTAGAATTCTCCAGTGAAACTATTGGGGCCTTTAGATTTCGTTTTTGGGGAGAATATTAAAATTATGAATTAAATTCCTTAGTAGTTATATGACTATTCAAATAATCTAATTTAAATTGGGTAAGTTGTTGTAGTTTGTACTTTTTGAGGAATTGATCCATTTCATCCAAATTGTCAAATTACGTGAGTAGAATTATTTATGGTATTTCCTTATGCTTTTGATGTCTCTAGTTTCTAGTGAAATCAATGGTTTCATTCAATTACTATTGGCAATTTGATCTCTCTCTTTTTCTTATGTGTTGTTCAAGTTTTGTTAATTTTGTTGATTTAAAAAATGCAGTTCTTTATTTCATTGATTTTCCAAATTTCCTTTTGGCTCTTCTTTATACCTTTTATTTCTTTGTTAAGGCTTTTTATTTCTTTCCTGAAGAGCTCTGTTTTTTTCATTTGTTTCAAGCATATTCATAATTACTTGCTAAAGCCTTTTTCTTTTTTTTTTACGATGAATGCTTTAAAATCTTTGTCAGATAATTCTAATATCTCTGTCATCTTGGTGCTGACATCTGTTATTTACATTTTTTATTCAGTTGAGATCTTCCTGGGTTTTGGTATGGTGAATGAATGATATTTGTTTGAAACCAGGGCAGTATTGTATTATTTTATGAGACTGGGTCTTGTTTAAACGTTAAACATTTAGCTTCCTTTCTCTGACACTACTCCAGCAGGGAAAGGAGGAGGCATGGCCTTGTTAAAACCAGGGATCCCCGCTCAGCCTCTGTAGACATTGTGAGGTGTGGGGGTCCTCATTTGTGATAGGTGAGGGTGGAGTATTTGGCTCCCAATGTGGTGTCTCCTGCCACTGCAGTGGGAATAGCTTTATTACTGCTGGGTGCCAGTGAGCACCCAGATTCTCCATTAGGCTTCCTCTGACACCACCTCAGTGTGAGGCGGAAAGGATCTCATTATTGCCGGGGGTGGGGATGGGTGGGGTATCTGCCCCCTCCTTATTTGGCATTCTGGGAGCTCATCCTGGCAGAGGTGTTGTGGTACCTCATTACAACCTTGCAAGGGTGAAAGTCTAGGCTCACCATTTGACCTCTGATAGTGTATGTGGAGTTGGAGCTACAGTTTTTTTCTGTGGTGTTTGGCTGGAGAGAGAGGATATTGGCTTGTTCGGTTCCTGTCTTTTTAGATTTCTTCTTTTGTGGTCTTTTGGCTAGAGAGAGAAGGGTTTCGGGGGAAGTCATTTTTTAAAACTCTGTTTTATTGGCGTTTTTTGATTGCTATATTCCTAGATCCAGGTGTGGTGCATATGAAACAAAATGAAAATCCAGGAAATTTGTCATTTTTAGGTCCCTTGGTCCCAGTCAGTTTGCCTTCTTGCCACTCTTCAGAGTCATATATATCTCCCCCATTCCCTCATAAGAATTGTAATTATACTTAGTGAGAGAAATACGACAAACTACCTCTACTCTTTTCTTTTCTAGGATGTTTAAGTAATTCAGCTCCCCATCCCCCTGGCCTGTGCTATTCAGTACATGAGCCACTAACACATGAAATATTTCAGTTGAAATAAAATGAATTTAAAAACATTTATATCGTTTGTAATAGTAGACACATTTCAAGTGTTCAATAGCCACACATGGCAAGTGACTATTGTATTGGGCAAACAGATTACAAAGTATTTCTGTCATCACCCAACTTCTATAAGGCAACACTGTCTGAGAGGATACACTTAAGAACAGAGCTGCTGGCTTGAAGATTATGAGCTTCATAACCTTTATTAGGCAACGCTAAGATATTTCCCAAAGTAGTCATATTCATTTATACTTCCATTAGCAATTGATGAGAATTCCTATTGTTCTACAAACTCCCATTGTTAATACAAATTCCTATTTATATTAACACTGCACAGTTTTGAGCTTTAAAAAAAACTGCCATATTGATCAGAGTAAAAATGATAAGGTATCATTTTTTAAAGATTTCTATTAAAAATATAGCTAACATGCAATATTATGTTGTTTTAGAGGTACATAATAGTTATTCAACATTTATATAACTAAAGAAGTGATCACCATGATAAGTCCAGCAACCATCTGACACTGCACTATGTTATCACAACATTATTGACTATATTCCCTACGCTGTACGTTACATCCCCATGACTTATTTGTTTTATACCTGGAAATTTGGACATCTTACTCCACTTCACCTTCCCCCCTTTTTAATTTTTTAATTACAGTTGACATTCAATATTATTTTATATTAATTTCAGGTGTACAGCATAGTGGTTATATAATTTAAGAAGTGATCCCCCTGACTAGTCTAGTACCAACCTGGCAATATGTATAGTTATTACCATACTATTGACTATATTCTCTATGCTTTACATCCCCATGACTATTTACATCCCCATGACTACTAATTTGTACTTCTTATCCCTTTACATTTTTAACTCTGCCTGCCAACTGCCTCCCATCTATCACACCAACAAATCTTGTACCGATCTGACACCATACATAGTTATTTCAAGGTTGTTTACTATATTTCCTGTGCTATACCCTACATCCCCATGACTACTTTGTAACAACCAATTTGTACTTCTCTTAATCTCTTCCCCTTTTCCACACACATCCCCAAACCCCCTTCCATCTGGCAATCATCAACATGTTTTCTGTATCTATGAGCTTGTTTCTGTTTTGCACGTTAATTTTGTTCTTTAGATTCTACGTATAAGCAAAATCACATTGCATCTGTCTTTCTCTGTCTGACATACTCCACTCAGCACAACACTCTGCAGGTCTATCCATGCTGTTGCAGATAGCAAGAACCCAATGCCTTCCATGACCGTGCAATATCTCATTTTATACATGTACAAACTACTTATCCATTCTTTCATTGACAGACACCCAGGCTGCCTCCACATCTTGGCCATTGTAAACAATTCTGCATTGAACATATGGATGCACGTGTCCACTTAAAATAGCATTTTGGGTTTCTTCAGATAAATATCCTGAAGTGGCATTACTGGAGCTTTATGGTCTTTTCTTTTAGGCTTTGTTTTAAAATCTATTTTGTGTGGTATAAGTATTGCTATCTGAGATTTTTCTGTGTTTTTTTTTCCCCATTTTCATGAAATATCTTTTTCCATCCCTTTACTTTCCATCTTTGTGTGTCTTTCAATCTAAAGTGAGTCTCTTGGCAGCATATGTAAGAGTCTTGTATTCTTATCCAATCAGCCCTTTTATGTCTTTTGGTTGGAGCATTTACTCCATTTACATTGAAAGTAATTGTTGAGAGATACGTAGCTATTGTTATTTTATTATTCATAATTTTGATTTTTTTTTTTTTTTGGTTCTACCTAAGAATGTCCCTCTAACATTCCTTGTAATACTGGTTTGGTGGTGATGAACTCCTTTGGCTTTTTCTTTTCTGGGAAGCTCTTTATCTGTCCTTCGATTTTCAATGATAGCTCTGCTGGGTAGAGTAGTCTTGGTTGTAGGTCATTGCTTTTCATCACCTTAAATATTTTTGCCAGTCTTTTCTGGCCTGGAAAGCTTCTGTTGAGAAATCAGCTGACAGTCTTATGGAAGCTCTCTTATAAGTTATTAGTTGCCTTTCTCTTGCTGCTTTTAGGATTCTGTTTGTATTTCACTTTTGCAAATTTAAGTATAATGTGTCTTAATGTTGACCTGTTTGGGTTCATCATGTTTGGGACTCTTGTATGTATATTTCCTTCACCAGGTTAGGAAAGTTTTCAGTCATTATTTCTTCAAATAGGTTCTCAATCCCTTGCTTTCTTTCTTCTCCTGGTTGCCTTATAATGTGAATGTTGTTATGCGTGATGTTGTCTCAGTGGTCTCTTAAACAATTCTCATTTTTTTAAATTCTTTTTTTCTTTTTGCTGTCCTGATTGGGTGTATTCTGCTATCTTGACTTCCAAATCACTGATTCAATCCCCACTTCATGCTTCATGTAGCCTTTTGGTGATTCTTGTCAGTGCATTCTTCATTTCATTTATTGTATTCTTCATTTCTGACTCTTTTTAGATGATTTCTATGTCCCTTTTTATGCTTGCTATCTCTTTGTTGAAGTTCTCACTAAGTTCTTTAAGCATCCTTACAACCAGTGTTTTGAACTCTAATAGATTGCTTGCCTCCATTGTGCTCAAGTCTTTTTCTAGTGTTTTCTCCTGATGTTCATTTGGACACACATTTCTTTGTTTCCTCATTCTGGCTGCCTCTCTGTGTTTGTTTTTATGTATTAGGTAGATCCCAGTCATGGCCTGGAGACCTCATGTAGTAGGTGTCCTGTGAGGCCCTGTCATAGACACCATGGTCACCTGCTCTGAGTGCTCCAGGAGTGTCCCTTGTGTGTGTTGTGTGTGCCCTCCTGTTATAGTTGAACCTTGATTGCTTTTGGCATGTCAGTGGGTAGGACTGTCCCTCAGGCTGATTGCCTGTGGTGTCTGGCCACATCCACAGCTAATGGGGTGCTGTGTGGGGGGATTACTCCATAGAATGGGGTTCACCCCAGCATGTTCTGGTGCCTGTTGGGACTGCTGTTTGTGTATATCACTTGTGAGGCTAATTGGGCAGTGTCCTGCTACAGTCTGAGCCAACCTCCAAGTATGTTGGTTCTGGAACTTCTTGGTATGGGTTCTGGGGCAGACCCAGATTACCCACTGCCTGTGACTGGAACTGGGCTACGTGGTAGGAGCTACAACGCAATCTGCAGTTGTTTGCAGCCTGTGCTAAATCTGGAGGTGTGTGGGAGAGTTGTATTGTGAACCGAGGGTGTCTGCCACCAGTACCATGCCTGGCATAGCTTCTCATAAAACCAGAACACCCCAAGGTCTGCTGCTACCTGCTGGCTACCTTTAAAATCAGCCCTTGATAGAGCCCTTGATAGAGTCCCAGGAAGTATGCATGTTGAGTGAGGCAGGGTCTCAGGGAGTCATTAAAGTGGGAAGAATTGTGTTCACCAGGTTAATGTAGATTCTGGTTCGGTGCCAGTGTTGAGCCTGGAGCTATTCAGTGAAAGTCTCAGAGCACACCGAGGCCATTTCCACCCACCTGGGGCCCACAGACTCTGATAGTTTTCCAAGAAATAATGCAATCTAGGTGGGGTTGGCTGCTTATGGAGAAAGTGCCTGAGGTGCTGGGGGAGTTAGGTGGGGCAGGGTCCCAGTGGTGCTCTCTAGACCAATCAGATTCAGATTTTGCTTAGTGGGGCAGGGCTCAACACAGGAAAGATGGTGCCTGCCTGCCTGCTGCATGGGAAAAGGAACCCACCCAGGGAAAATGGTGACTGTCCTCCAGCCCTTGCCACAAAGCCACACACCTCAGTCTGTCCCTTGTATGCCTCTGACATCCCCCATGACAGGCCCTCTGTCAGAGTCCAGGGTGAGTGCCAGAGAGTAAGAGAATTTGTGCATGGGCCATTTAAGAGGACATCTGGGTTATCCCCATTGATCCACATGGTCAAAATACCCACAGTTTTTCACAGTCAGGTTTTGTGGAGGCTCCTCTACTTGGCACCAGTACTCCAGGCTGCAGAGCCTGGTGTGGGGTTGGTATTCCTTTCTCCTTTGGGTGGAACCTCCGCAGCTGAGATATCCTTCCTGATTCTCAACCTCCACATGGAGATTTGGGGCAGTTCTGCATCTCTGCCCCTCTTACCAGTTTTGCTGTGGCTTTTTTATAGTTTTAGTTGTAGGACTTCTATTCAGTTAGATGTAATATGATTCTCCAGGTTGATCATTCTATAACTTGCGATTTGTAGTTTTAATGTGTTCACATAAGGTATCAGGCACAGTGTTTGTCTACTCTTCTATCTTGGATCTCCAAAGCTTCTTCCCATTTTTTCATTTACTAAAAAGAATAGATATCTTTTTTTAATTAAAAATTATTGGAGTGGCAATAGTTAGCAAAATTACAAGTGTTTCAAGTGTACAATTCTGTAATACATCATCTATATATCACGTTATGATATACAGATGTCACAGAGTCAGTTCTTCCATCACCATATATTTGACTCTCTTTACCCTCTTATACTATCCCTCCTCTCCTCTTACCACTAAAGTACTGTCTCTGTCTATGAGTCAAGAACCATATGACTTCACAGATACAGGGGATATAAAACTGCAAGCAGCAAAGGAACAAGACAAACAAAGAAACAAGAAAGGATATCTTTTTATGTAGTTATTTCCATTATGAAAGAGGCTGTTCAAAGGTATTGCTCATTTTTCTATTGTGATGTTTATCTTTTTATTATTAATTTATAGGGACTTTAAAATATGCATTGGATGTTAATCTTTTTTTCAATTAAGTGTCTTTTCTACTTTGTAGGTGTCATTTTTGCTGTGAGTTTATTAGACAGTATAGGATGGACTAAACTGGGGTAACAAATAAACCTTGAATCTTAGTGTAATAGCAAAGTCTGATATTAGCAGGGTGGTTCTCCATTATGATGCTATGCTTTGAAAACCACATGGTTTTCAAAGTTACTGTGGTAAGGAAAGGAGAACTGGAGAAATGTGTATAATATCTTTAAGTTCTAGGCCTGGAAGCGGCTTATGTCACCACTGTGTAAATTGAATCTAATCATGAGGCCCCAAATGAGTCTGGGAAGTGTAGTGAAGCAAATTGATATTTGGGAATACTTATAGTCTCTGCCACGTGGTATTTTAAATGAACAGACTTTCTTAATTTTAATGTAGTTCATCTTAACTGTCTTTCTTTATGGGTTCTATACTTCTGTATATTTAAGAAATCCTTACACACTCTAAGATCAGCTCCAGATAAATTGAAGGGTTCCTTGAATGAAATAGTGAAGACATTTTTTTTCTATATTTGCTTTTATAATTGTTATACCTTTTCTGTTCACAGTTATATCTTTAATTCATATGGAATTATCTTGTTTTAGTTAGGGGTCAATTTTATTTTTTTCTACCACTATTTATAGAAAAATCAATATTTCCCACTAATCTGTCAATCAAACTTCCATGTGCGAGGATATATTTCTGGGTCTTGATACTTTTCATTAGTTTATTCATCTTACCCTGAACCAACACTCCCATACCTTAAGTATTAGATTACTGAAACTCTTGTTACCTGGCAAGGCAAATATATCTACTATGTATTTCCTGAAAGGGGCTGCTTTGACTGTTCTTGGTCTTTGCCCTGCTATTTAAATTTCTCATTTTTTTGGTCAAGTTTCAAAGTACAATCTATTTGGATTGAATATATAGATCAATTTGTAGAAAACTGATATCTTTACAACATTGAATCATCCTATCTATGGACCATGCAACACCTCTACATTTATTTAGCCTGCAATATGTTTCAAAAAAGTTTCACAGGTTTTTGATGTTGTTAAGGCCTTGTACCTATTTGGTTAAATTCATTTTTGTGTGTTGTTACAAATACTATCTTTCAAAAATACATATTTCAACTGTTTATTATATATGGAGATTCATTTTTTTGTAT
This sequence comes from Rhinolophus hipposideros, assembly GCF_964194185.1. Lineage (NCBI taxonomy): Eukaryota > Metazoa > Chordata > Mammalia > Chiroptera > Rhinolophidae > Rhinolophus > Rhinolophus hipposideros. The sequence continues at coordinate 6,601,573 of NC_138060.1, read as the reverse complement.
GTGTCTGCTCTTTACTTTTTAATTGTTAGATAATTTCTCTTGGCTTTCATCTAGAGACAAGATGTAGATAGCTAGTTTTAGTGGTACAGATTTCTTTCTAGTTTGCTTGCTAAGGGTATATTTTTTAACTCAGGTATATGTGTAGAATCTCCTTTTAGGCTTTCCACTCTGAAATATTTTTCTCGTATCTTCACTCCATGTAAGGCCATAAAAAGTGAAGCCCAAAGTTATCTGGGCTCAGAAGATGCTCTGGGGATGAAAGTGAGCTCAGGTCCTCTGCTTACCATGTTGGACTTCTGTTTTCCCTGAACTTCAGGTGTCTGGAGAATCCTTACCTGTTTGAAAGTTTGTCAATGCAGTAAGATAGATATTCATATTTTTATTCAGTTTTAGTCAAGTGGGTTGGTTGGATTATTTAGTCTCCCATGCTGCCAGAAACTGAAATTGAGATACATGTACTAATACATATATAATTTTTAAACACCTTCAAAACAATATAATAATTCTAAAAACAGTCCTTATAATATTTTAAAGATTAATTTAAATGACTTATTTCCATTGAGTCACAAATCTTGGTAGCAAAATTACTGTCATTCATTCTTCTTTTTCTGCTTACTTCCCCTACCCCTCATTTTTTAAAATTTGACTGTTAAGTCAATAAAATGCTCTAAGACTTGCGCTCAACAAATTTATCCCTCTTATTAGATGAATTAACATAAAACCAATTCCACTCAGCCTCCTAATACTACAATCTTTATTCTGTACATTCTGAGAGAGTGATAGTTCATGCTAACCTTGTTAGATCTTTCAAAGTCGTCTCTGATATAAACTCTCCTTCCTTTTCTGCCAATTAATCAACAAGTGTCTACTGAGCTTCTATCACAAGTCTGTTATGTGACAATGGCAAGCTTGTTCTGATAGTTATGGGGTATTAGTCCACATTTTCCACAGGATCAGAATCTGACTGAACAGAAATTCTGTGATTACCCTATTCCTGTCCCTTTTTTCACAGAAATCCTACAGGAATTTCTTGGGCAGACTAAAGGGTAGAGTTGCTTTCTGAGATTTCGCCTCTGTGGATGGTCATGCCAACACATAAAGCATAGAGATAATAATTTTAGCCCTAAGGAAAGCTCTAGTAATTGAGTTAAGAAAAATTCAAAATTGTCTATTTAATCGACACTTTATCATTTTAATTAATATTATAATATCTGAAGCAATATCTCAATTTATAAACTTCCTCTTTCTTTTTTTTCTTAGTTGCTTACATTTTATTGCTGAGTAGAATTCCATTATATAGAGATACCCCAATTTGTTTATCCAGTCACATGTTGTGAATTATACATGACATCTGTTCTTTACACGGACTTAGATTTTCAATTCAAGAAATGTATTTGATGAATCATATGATAATTGTAGGTTTAGCATTTTAAAGACATGCCAAACTCTTTTCCATAGAGGCTACTATTTCTTTAGCCCGTCAGCCATGGATGAGGTTTCTATTCACTCCTGTACTCATCAACTATTACTTTTTTTTTTTTTTACATTTTTTATCTTAGTTGTGCTACTGGCTGTGAAGTACTATCTCCTTGGGGTTTTCGTTTGCATTTCTCTAGTGACTAATGAATGCTGAGCTTCTTTACATGGCTTTCATGGACATATATATGACTGACTGTCCATGAAAGCCATGTAAAGAAGCTCAGCATTCATTATGTATATATTCAATATATATATATTATTAGTTTCAGGTGCACAAGACAAAGTAATACTTAGACGATTATCATTTATGTCCCTCACACTGTGTGGACCCCCCTTCCCCCATCCACTATCCCTCTGACATCACACCGAGCCATTACATTTCCACTGTCTCTATTCCTAATGCTGTACTCTGCTTCTTGCAAGTATATACATACATATATATATATATATATATATATATATATATATATATATATATATATATATAATTATAGTTGGCATTCTTTATTGTTCAGCTTCAGGTGTACAGTGCAGTGATCAGGCATCTACATCATCCCTGAGGTGGTCTCCCAAATGGGACATGTGTCCATCGGATACCCTACAAAATCTTTACGGCATCATTGATTACGTTCCCCAAATTAATTTTTAAAAATCCATGGACATCTTGTGGTTACCGACTGTTTTCTAATCCCCTCACCATCCCCCTTATCCCCACAACCCTGCCCATCTAGCAACCCTCAATTTTTCCTCTTTGTCTCCAAAACTGTTTCTGATTAGTTCATTCACTTATTCTTTTCTTTAGATTTTGCAAATAAGTGAGATCATATGGTATTTGTCTTTCTCTGTCTGACTTATTTCACTTAATATAATGTTCTCTAGGTCCATCCATGTTGTTGCAAATGGTAAGATTTCTTTCTTTTTATGGCTGCATAATACTCCACTGTATAAATGTACCCCAGTTTCTTAATCCAGTCATCTACCAATGGGCATTTTGGTTGTTTCCATGTCTTGGCTATTGTGTATAGTGCTGCAATAAACAAAGGAGTGCATACAGATTTTTGAATTGGAATTTTGGATTTCTACAGATAGATACCTAGGAGTGGAATTACTGGATCATAGGGTAGTTTCATTTTCAGATTTTTGAGATACCTCCATACTCTTTTCGATAGTGGCTGCCCCAATCTGCAATCCCACCAACAGTGCACAAGCGTTCCCTTTTCTCCACATCTGCACCAGCACTTGTTGTTTGTTGATTTATTGATGATAACCATTTTGACTGGGCTGAGGTGGTATCTCATTGTGGTTTTTATTTGCATTTCTCTGATGGTTAGTGAGGTTGAGCATTTCTTCATATGTCTGTTTGCCATCTGTATGTCCTTTTTAGAAAAATGTCTCTTCATGTCCTCTGCCCATTTTTTAATTGGGTTGTTTGTCTTTTTGGAGTTGAGTTGAGTGAGTTTTTCATAGATTTGTGATATTAACCCCTTATCAGATATATCGTTGGCAAATATCTTTTCCCATTCAGTAGGATCCCTTTTTGTTTTATTGATGGTTTCCTTTGCTGTGAAAAATCTTTTTAGTTTGATGTAATCCCACATGTTTATTTTTTCTCTTACTTCCCTCACGCGAGGGGATATATCAGTAAAAATCTTACTCCGGGAAACGTCTGTGAAGTTTCTTCCTATATTTTCTTCTAGGAATTGTATGGTTTCAGATATTACATTTAACTCTTTAAGTCATTTTGAATTTATGTGATTTTTATCATACATGGCTGCTGGAATTGATCAAATGCTTTTTCTGCGTCTATTGATATGATCATGTGATTTTTATTTTTCATTTTGTTAATGTGGTGTATCACATTAATTGATTTGTGGATGTTGAACCACCCTTGCATATCAGGAATGAATCCCACTTGATCACGGTGTATGATCTTTTTAATATATTGCTGAATTATGTTCGCTAATATTTTGTTGAGGATTTTTGCATCTATGTTCATTAGAGTTATCGGCCTGTAGTTTTCTTTTTCTGTGGTGTCTTTGTCTGATTTTGGGATCAGGGTAATAGTGGCTTTGTAAAAATGGTTTTGGAGTCTTCTCTCATTCTGGATTTTTTGGAATAGCTTGAGGAGAATAGGTGATCATACTTTTTTGAAAGTTTTGTAAAATTTACCTGTAAAGCCATCTGGTCCAGGGCTTTTGTTTGTTGGGAGATTGTTGATTACTGATTCAATTTCCCTGATGGTAATCAGTCTATTCAGGTTCTCTGTTTCTTCTTGAGTTAGCCTTGGAAGGTTGTAGGCCTCTAGAAAATTGCCCATTTCTTCCAGATTGTCAAATTTATTGGCATATAGTTGCTCATAGTAATTTTTAAAAAATTTTTGTACTTCTGCGGTGTCTGTTGTCACTTCTCCTCTTTCATTTCTGATTTTATTAATTTGGGTCCTCTCTCTCTTTTTAATGAGTCTGGCTAAAGGTTTGTCGATTTTATTTATCTTCTCTAAGAACCAACTCTTGGATTCATTGATCTTTTGTATTGTTTTTCTGGTTTCTATTTCATGTATTTCTGCTCTGATCTTTATTATCTCCTTCCTTCTGCTCCCTTTGGGCTTATTTTGCTGTTCTTTTTCCAGATCAGTTAAGTGTGATGATAAACTGTTGATTAGTGGTGTTTCTTGTTTCTTTAGGTAGGCCTGCAATGCTATGAATTTCCCTCTTAGGACTGCTTTCGTGGCATCCCATAGATTTTGCGTCGCCGTGCTTTCATTTTCATATGTCCCAAGATATCTTTTGATTTCTTCCTTGATCTCCTGCTTGACCCATTCATTATTTAGTAACATGTTCAGCCTCCATGAATTGGTGTGTGTTCTAGTTTTTTTCCTGTAATTCATTTCTAATTTCATAGCACTGTGGTCAGAGAAGACAATTGGTATGATTTCAATTTTCTTAAATTTATCAAGACTTGTTTTGTGGCCTAACATATGGTCTATCTTGGAAAATGTTCCATGTGCGCTTGAGAAAAACATGCATTTTGCAGCATTGGGGTGAAATGCTCTGAAAATATCGATTAAATCCAAATGGTCCAATGTATCATTTAAGGCTGTTGTTTCCATATTGATTTTCTATCTGGAGGACCTGTCCTTTGTTTTCCCAGGTGGTTGAAGTCCCCTACTATTATAGTGTTACTGTTGATCTCTGTCTTTATGTCAGTCAGTACCTGTTTTATATATTTAGGCGCTGCTATGTTAGGTGCAAAGATGTTTACTAGGGCTATGTCCCCTTGTCAGATCAATCCCTTTATTATTATATAGTGCCCATCTTTATCTTTTAATATGTTCTTCATTTTAAAGTCTATTTTGTCAGATATAAGTATTACAACTCCAGCTTTTTTCTCATTTCCATTTGCATGAAATATCTTACTCCAACCCTTCACTTTCAGCCTGTGTGTGTCTTTTGATCTGAGTTGAGTCTCTTGTATACAGCATATACCAGCGTCTTGCTTTCTTATCCACTCAGCAAACCTATGTCTCTTGATTGGATTTAATCCATTTACATTTAAAGTGATTATGGATATGTACATAGTTATTGCCATTTTTAAAATTGTTGTTAGGTGTTTTCATCTTTCTTCTATTTACAGAAGTCCTTTTAGTATTTCTTGCAATGCTGGCTTGGTGGTAATGAATTCCTTTAGCTTATTCTTTTCTGGGAAGCTCTTTATCTCTCCATCAACTTTAAATGATAGCTTTGCTGGATAAAGCAATCTAGGTTTTAGGCCTTTGTTTTCCATCACTTTGAGTATCTCCTGCCACTTCCTCCTGGTCTTCAATGTTTCTGTAGAAAAGTCATTTGATAGTCTTATGGGAGTTCTCTTGTATGTAACCCTCTGTCTTTCTCTTGCTGCTTTTAGGATTCTCTCTTTGTCTTTAACCTTTGCCATTTTAACTATAATGTGTCTCGGTGTGGGCCTGTTTGGGTTTATCCTGTTTGGAACTCTCTAAACTTCCTGGGCTTGTATGTTGGTTTCCTTCCTCAGGTTAGGGAAATTTTCGGACATTATTACCTCAAATATGTTCTTATCCCTTGCTTCCTCTCTTCGCCTTCTGGTATTCCTATAATGCGCATGTTTTTGTGCTTGATGTTATCCCAGAGGTCTCTTAAACCATCTACATTGTTTTTTATTCTCTTTTCTTTTTATTGTTCAGTTTGGGAGATCTCTGCTAACTTGTCTTCTAAGTCGCTGATTCGATCCTCTGCTTCATCTAACCTGCTGTTAATTCCTTCAAGTGAGTTCTTAATTTCGGTAATTGTGTTCTTTAGTTCTAACTGGTTGTTCGTTATGATTTCTACATCTTTCTTTATGTCGTCTCTAAGCTCTTTAAACATTCTTATCACCAGTTTTCTGAACTCTGTCTTTGATATGTTGGGTACCTCTGTTTCATTTGGTTCCACTTTTGGAGTTTTCTTCTGTTCTTTTATTTGGGACATGTTTCTTTGTTTCCCCATTCTGGCTGACTCTCTGTGTTTGCTTTGATATATTAGGTAGATCCCCTAGAGTTCTTAGTTCTTGCTGGGTTATCTTATGTAGTATGTGTCCTTTATATTTGACTTGCACTACTTCGTTCTTCTCCTCTGCATGTGCTCCAAAGGTGACTCTTGTGTTGTGTATATTGTCCTGTTAAAGAAGATCTTTAATTGCTTTTTGCTCGTGAGTAAGTGGGGTTAACTCCTAGTTTGACTAGTTGTGAGACTTGGCTCTGCCCTCCTCAGGGTGTTCTGCTGTGTGAGGGTTGACCACATAAATGTGGTTTGGCCTCTATGGCCTCTTGTTCCTGTAGAGAATTCCCTCTGGGTGTGTGACTTGTAGGTCAAACACGGTAGTACTCTCGTTTGGTCTGGAGTTGGCCTCTGGATATGTTGAATCTTGTGCCTCTTAAGCTGGGCCCCGCTAATTTTGGAACAACACTTCTGGCCAGTGATTTAGGAAATTCTTACAGGCAAACAATCAAATTTCCAGGAGGTATCCTTGTCTTTTTCATTCTTTCTCTCTGCTGGCAGACTCCTTGCCAGCTGCAGAGGTTGCCAGGAGCCAGCAGTGCCTTGGCCATTAATTCTCCTCGCATGCTCTCCCAATACTGTGGGGGATTAACAATTTTTTTTTTTGCTCTAACCTAGTAAGTGAGTTTTTGGAGAGCAGGTCAGAGTCATCACAGGAAGGCATTCCAGGATGTAGGAACAACTCATTGTGCACAAAGTCAAGAAGGCCGAGGATTTATTTTTAAAAAGAAAATATATCCTTAAAATGCAGGAGTGCACAGACTCAGGAGGAGAGCGACTGTCAACTTCCTCTTTCTTTACCACTGACAAAAAAAGAGACAACCAACAAAATGGGAGATTTTTGCATACAATGCTTCCATTAGGGGCTAATGTCCAAAATATATAAGGAACTCATGCAACTCAACAACAACAAAAAAAAATAGAACCCAATTGAAAAATGAGCAGAGGACCTGAATAGACATTTCTCCAAAGAGGACATACAGATGGCCAACAGACATATGAAAAAATGCTCAACATCACTATTCATCAGAGAAATGCAAATAAAAACCACAATGAGATATCACCTCCAGTCAGATTGGCTATCATCAACAAGACAAATAGTAACAAGTGTTGGAGAGGCTGTGAAAAAAAAGGAACCCTCATACACTGTTGGTGGGAATGCAGACTGGTGCAGCCATTATGGAAGGCAGTATGGAGGTTCCTCAAAAAATTAAGAATATAATTACCATATAACTGAGTTACCATATAACTCAGAAATCCCTCTCCTGCATATATACCAGAAAAACCTGAAAGCATTACTTACTTTAGCCTACCTCACCAAATACACTTGTAACTCAGGACCTTTATACTTGCTGTTCCCTTCTGCCTGGAATCCTCTTCTCCCAAATAACTATCTGACTTATTCTCTTACTTCAGGTTTCTAGGGAAATAATCCCTCTTTAGAGAAGTGTGTTCTGACCACCCTTATAAATGTTCCCCACACTAGCCTTATCACTCTTTGTTTATCTTAGTTATACATATTGTCTTAAATCAGTTTTTCTCTCTACTACCCTCCACTAGAATGTCAACCCCATGATCATAGAGACTTTGCTTTAATTTTATATACGCAGCTCTTAGAATAATCTTTGGCTCATAATAAACATTTGGTGAAAATCTGTGAGGTGAATAAATTTATATATTTTCAGATCTTTTCTATACACTTAAAAATTGTTGGGATAATCTCTTTCTATCGTTCTGTGGTTGACTTCTTAGTTATATGTCATGAACATTCTTGTACATCACAAAATATAGATCTAAATATTTTTTAATATTCTCAAAGTATTCTATTATCTGCAAGTGGCATAATTGATTTGGTCAAACTCAATTGATAGACACGGGTTATTTTCCGTTTTTTTTTGTTTGTTTGTTTTGTTTTGTTTTGCTGTTTTAAACAATGCTATAATGAGTTACCTTGTATTGAAGTATTTTTGTAATCCAGTTCATCAAACAACTACTGAGTGTCTGCTATATGCAATTCACTGGCCTGAACAATGGGATGGGAAAGCAGAAATAAATGTGATATGGTTCTTGCATTTCAGTTGCTCATGACCTACTCTGGGAGACAGATGATGATACATAAGAATGATATATTTTATAGAATTATGAGTAATGCAAAGCCAGTAGAGAAGTACATTGTACTAGTAGAATTCGAGGATAGGAACTACCAGAAGTAAAACAGGAAGATACAATAAAAGCTTTATGGAAGGTCTACATATTAAACTTGGTCTTTGATAAAGTTTTTATTTAACTGGAAGAGTGACTAGAGTAGAAAGAGAGTGCCACATATCCAGTGGGTAGTGGCAACTACTGTTGCATAAGTTAGGTCTCCAGTTTGTCTGGAAAAAAAGATGAGAACAGGGTCGGTGAAAAGCCTTGAAATGTAGGTTGAGGCAGGAGCATATGGCAAGTCCAAATCATTGTGAAGCCAAAACATCCAGGGATAGAAAATAACATAGAAATGGATCCAATTGACTTACCTATCAGACTTTTTTGTTTTTTTGGGGGAAAAAATTGTCCTGGACTACACTGTCCTGTGGAATGCAGATTCATTATTTCCAGACATTCTGATATTTAAAGAGAATCTGAAAAATCTGTATTTTGAAATGCACGACTTCCTGACTTTTAACTGCTGGCCATCAATTTATACTTTTCAAATACTTTTTTTGTGAACCACAGAATAAAATAAAATAATAATAAAACCCTAAATTCACTCAATCTTAATGGGCCATATGTATCCTGTGAGTCACCAGTTTGTAAATTCTGCCCTGAAGAGAATCTGTCAATTAAATATGGTGAATTTTATTATTTTTGGACATTGAACTGCAACCATAAAATTCCATTTTACATTATAACCTTATATGCACACAGATGTATGTAGATGAAACAAAAATTTTAGAAAGTAATACTTATCACTAACCATTTATTTAACTGAAAGGAAAGCACTCTGATTTAGTCTAGCTCAGTCTAGTCTCTTCATTTCTGAAAAGAAGTGTTTGTCTTGATCTACTAAATTAACTTCAGCACTCACCATGTTTACAAACTTATTAGAACAATTTTTCTGACTATGACGATTCTTTGGACATCTAAACCTATGTTATTTTGTACTATATCTTAAGAGTTGCCTTCTCAGGTATTTAGGATTGGGGAAGCCAACTGAAATATAAATAGCTATTGGCAGGATTTGCTCTTTTTTCTTAGATCCGGAGTCTTAGCAAACATAGCAGTTTTTAACAGTTGGATGTTGAGACTGGGGCCTCTGGGAGTCTACACAAGTCAGCTTTTATGCTCTGAGTCCCAGTGGCCTTGTGTCTGTAATGCTATTCCGCAATTTAGCAGCGGAGATGGTCAGTGGGTTTTAGTTAAGAAGCTATTTGTGACTAGTTCACCCAGTTCCCCTCGAATAATGTATCCATATGCCTCAGCTCAGAATGGAGGTCCTCATGGTCTTGAGGCCAAACTGACTCAACTGAACACTCCTTCAGCTCATAACCCAACCCTACCTAGTCCAGGTCCCAATTTGTAGATTCACTGTGAAGGTTTAGTCATACAAGGTCCTACTATTTTAAACTGTGTGTAATCAGAAACCTTTTTGGTTACTAAGAAACACAAATGATTTTAGTTACCTTGGAATTAAATGTAGCCTAGGACATTCAATATTTTTCAGGTCATCTTGCAAATGAGCTACTGTATACATAATGGATGTGTCACCATCATAAATATGACAAAAGGAGATTTTAGAAAGATGGTTATCCACACTGATGGGAAAGAAACAGAAGTCCGAGAAATTAACATTACCACCACTGTCTGGCCTCTGTTTGTTTTGAATTATTTAGGGATCTCTAGTGACATGACTAAAGTTCTGCCTGCACCCCAAAATTCACAGTGTGCTGAGCTTTTGAGATACACACAGCTCTGATATCAAAGGAGGGATCCTTGTTGGAGGAGTTGACATTGCCCTTCTGATATCTGGGTTAATGAGAAGATCTGTATTCAAAGGCACCTTCGTCTCTATGGGAGCACCAGAATACATCTTTGGTATTGATTTCTGTTGGTTGCAGTTACACCCTGCATCAGAGCACATGAGAGAGTGAGAAAGGGGCCAGATGCAAAGTAGATCCAGAGGAAGAACTGACATACAGAATGTTTAACTTCTTTGTTTAAGCTAAGCGTTACAATAACAGCTGGGCAACACATAATTTATTATTGTATTATTTATTATACCAGTTATTATTTATTGTTATTTAGTATTGCGTACGCACTGTATACAAGACCAGTGGTCCCCAACCCTCTTGTGCATTCATATCCCCTTGGGAGGTTTTCAAAACTACTGTTGTCCTGGCTTCACCCCCAAAGACTGATTTGGTTGGTGAAGGGTAGGGCCCAGGTAATGGCATTTTAAGCTGTTCACAGGTGATTCTAATGTGCAGCCAGGGTTGAAAATCATTGTGTAGACACTATTTTAAGTCTTTTAAATTAATTGTTCTCAGTCTGCATAATAGGTCCATAAGGTTGCTATTATCATTATCCTCAACTTTCAGATAAGAAAATAGAGGTAAATAGAAGTTAAGCATCATGCTTATGGTCAAACAGGTTAGTAAGAGGTACAATCCAAATTTGAATTCAGGCAGTTGGATTTCAGAATGCAAAGAAAATTTAATGCAAAGATCAAGGGAGAGAGGAACACATTCTGCCATGCTTTGGGGGCAAAAGTAGCAGAAAGATGACTACAAAGGAAGATGAGAAGGAGAGAAGTATGAGTTTAAAGCGTCAGTTGGGCTGGCTACATGGGTGTGCAACCTATGCTTGTGCTCAGAATGGTCCCATACTTGGTTTAATGCCCTGTTGTTGTTGTCTGAAAATTCTTTATACATTTCAAACAAAAGCCCCACATTGTCATTTTTTATTGGGCCCTGCAAATTATGTGGTCAGTCCTGAGTATCACCCACTGAAATGGAACATTGGCCATTTCCCCTAGTTTGAATCATGTGTATGATGAGGTAGGTGATTGCTTCTCTGGAGTGATTTCAGTGCAAGAGACACCACCACAACCCCTTCTTGTAGAATGCTTTCCTACAGCTGGAAAAGTGAACACCAGCAGCTCTGACAAGGGAGCACCGGAACTCTAAGTTGCATATATTTAAATGCAAGGGGAAATAGAGTGGGTTGCAGGGTTGGGAACCAAATCAAACACAGCAATATTCTAAAAGTCATATCATCTTTCTAAATCATAATTGCCAACATTTATTGAGTTCTTTCTAAGCACTGTTTTATGGGTCTACATGCATTGTTTCCTTTAGTTTTTACCACTTTATGAAATAAATACTGTTGTTACCCTTTTTATGGATGAGGGAAATGAGATTCAGAAAGGTTAAGTAACTTATCCAAGATCACAGATCATTCTGTAAGAGGAGGAACTGAGATTTGAACCAGACCCGTGTTTCCCCTCTCCTCTTAGAACATAGTGAACCAATTCTTTATGTGTTCACCTGATCCTCTGACTACCGCACTCTTCAGAGACGCTTCTTACCAATCTCCTCTTATTAATTCCTGGTTGTGGAGGGAGGCAGGTATCATAGGAAACATTTAAAAATGATCAGGAGTTAGGAGACCCAAGTTCTTGTTCAGTTTACTAGTCAGGCAGATCTAGGCAGATCATCTTCTTAACTCATTTATTTTACCCCATCATCATCCATTCAATAGTTGTTCATGTAGCTGTTCATGGGGCAACTTTAATATGTTAGGCACTGTGCCCCTTTCTTGACTTTCAATAGTAAATAAGAACAGGTCTCTTTCCTCTTGGAATGCACCTCATTCTGAAAATAAATTTGAGGTACTTAACTCCCAGTCTCAGTTTCTCTGTTTGTTAAAAAGCATATGTGAGTTGGGTTGAAGATGAGAGTAAGAAGATGATAGCTACTTAAATTGTACATAGAATTATTTAATGAAATGATGCAGTGCAAATATCACATGCTATTACATACTCCCCCCTTACACACCTGCCTATTTTCTGAGTTCCTAAGTTTGACTTGAGATTACATGGCCACCTATCTCCTCTCCTGTTTGCCTACACTCTTTTAAGGTGGAAGCCAAATCCCATGTATTTCAATTGATTTCTTTTTCTGGAATTTTATAAAACTGAATCATAATGAGGATGGTGATTCTAAGAGTAGCTAACTTTTATGGAACACTTATGATATGCCAGACACAGTAATAGCACTTATTCGCACCAGCTCATTCAATTTAACTCTTACACCAACCCAAATGAGATAGGTATATTTTACGAGGGAGGAGACTAAAGCTGGGAGAGGAGTAATAAATTATTCAGTATCACCCAGATACTAATCTGAAAGGAAAGATGCAAAATATATTCTGCCTGGCTCTACTGCCCAGGCTCTTAAACACGGCTGCAACGAATCATTTATTTAGCATTTCTATTATTATATAAATACATTATGTATACATATTTATATTACATATAAATATTAATATTTAACTTATATTACTATCACATGTTGAAATAGATCCGCTTATTTAGTACTTAACTTATGTTGTTAGTGAACATTGATATAGAACACATGCCATGAGTTAGACTCCAAGCTCTTAGAGGAAGCTATAATTCAGACTTAATGTTTTATGCAGCATTTTAAATTCAGTCTTTCATGATGTAGACACTAGAACATTGATTGACCAACATCCACTAGAAAATATACAATGATACCTAATCTCAGGTCAAGTACAAAATCTACAAAATAGTTTATATGAGACCATTTTTTTCTCTTTGTTTGGCATAAATTCTTTGTTGCCCAAACGTCTAGAATTTTATTTTGAAAAATAGATTAGTTAGTTTTAGTCTCCCAGAAAGAGCATTTGATGTTATTGAGCATTTTTTCCATATCCCGCGCATCATCTACGTGTTGTCCCTGCCTTAAGTCATTTAATCTTTATAAATGTAGCAGCTATACCGCCCCTTCCTGCCGGATTTACTCTTTGGTATTTACATTTCTGCTTGTCACAGCACTAGTGCTTGAGGGGAAGCAGGACTGTCTCCAGCTCCCGAATGAGTCTGATTTGTTTCCCATCTCTTTGATAGTAGTTGGTGCAGGAACCTAGGCCTGAGACAACCAACCATTCCTAGACAAAAGAAGTGATTCAGGAAATGACATATGACTCAGTGCAAGTAAAGTAGATCGGATGCGGTGCTTGCTGAACGGGCATTTGGAAAAGAGAAAACCATGGAAAAAGATGGCCTCCTTTGGCTGTGGACAGTGTAATGGCAGGCTGTGGCAGCCTTTTCACTACCCACTCAAGGATGAAGCCAACAGTGAGAAAAATGGAGAGGCAACAGAATTACAAAGTAACAGAGCCTGGGTCCTAATTAGTCTGCGCTATCTGTGAAACTTTCCAGATATGTGAGCCAGTAAATTCCCTTTATCATTTAAGCTGTGTTAAAATATATTTTTGGTTCCTTGTCTCCAAAACCATCATAACTCTCATGTGAATACTGTTTGTTGTATTACGTACAGTATTAAAAGAAGAGAATATACCAAGAATCAAATTTGATAAAGAAATACTTATATTTTAAAAAGTACCTATTATGCATTTTAATCTCACTGAGTTTCTATCAGCCTAAAAAGTTATGTTACATATGATTGCAGTGGAGTTACGAGTATATCTTACTTAGGAGATGAGTTCTAAATATACAGGAAGAAAACTGTGTACAGTCAAAATTGTCCTTTGGAATTCCATATTTCAATAAGTACAATGCAGTCAGTTTACCCTTTTCTTTCTCTCTTCTACCATTCATTCCATCAGTCAAACATATTTATTGAGAAGCCTCTACCGTGTTTCCCCCAAAATAAGAATGGATCTTATATTAATTTTTGCTCCAAAAGTCACATTAGGGCTTATGTTCAGGGGATGTAATCCTGAAAAAACATGCTACGGCTTCTTTTCCGGTTAGTTCTTATTTTTGGGGAAACAAGGTATGTGTCACATACAGGGTATAGAGAGATGACAAAGTCTCTGATCTCATAAAATTTACTTTCTATTGAGTGAGAAAATTTTTACAAAGATAACCAAGCTCATTACAGACTGGTGTAGTTTCTAGAAAGGTTGGGATTATTGAGATCAACAAGAAGCAGTAGACTATTATTGAAGGTAGTCAGGAAAAGCTCTGAGGAGTGACGGAACTCTGAAGGATGAGAATGAGCTAATCTGTTGATAAGTGGTCAGAGAGCATTCTAGGCAAAAGGAAGATCAATAATTACAAACACCTCCCTTGGGAAACTGTGTAATATGTTTGAGGAACAGAACAGTCTATCTGAACAATAGTGAGAGATGGGGAAAGAGTAGGAGATGAAGTCGCAGAGGTAGGTAATCCTTAGCATATGCAAAATTTTTCTGTGGGGCATGGTGTGGGAATTTGGATTTTACATTAATGGGGATAGAAGGAAAACCATTAAAAGCTTTTGAGTAAGGTAATGGCATGCTCTGATTTGAGGGTTAAAAATAATTAGTATAAGAAGGACTAAGAAAGGAAAACAAACCAGTTAGGGGGTACTGAAGTTCAAAAAAAGTTATAATGGTTGGTGGTAGGAGGATAGTAGTGAAGATTGAGAGAAGATTTTAGAAATGAAATGTAGTTTGGAAGAAGAACCTACAGAACTCAGTGATGTTTGGATAACTGTTGGGAGCCAGTAAGGGAAAGAAAAGCATCAATGATGACTCCTAAGTTTTTGTCTCAATCACCTGGAGGTAGCGGGATGACAGATACATGGATAGAACTGCAGTATGAGAATTAGGGTGGGAACTAAAGAGTTCTGTTTAGGACCTGTCAAGTCTGAGATGCATGGTAGACGTGTTATTTTATAGTTGAGGGAGAGAACACAGAGAGGGCAAATGACCTGTCCAAACTCATAGGACAAATAAGTAGAGAACTTCAGCTTGAACTTAGGTCTTACTGAAGACACAGGAAGAAAACTGTGTGGCTTTCTTAAGAAAGGCTTTCTTAAGAAAGGTGGCTTTCTTAAACATTAGCCCAGACTGTTTCAGCAGTTGCTGAACAATTGAGTTATCATTATATTACAAAGCACCTTACAAATAGTAATGAATACATGCTTACAAGTTTAACAATGGTAGCAACAGCTTTTAATTATTTGTGAGCATTTCTATTGACAAACCCCACAGAACCAAGATGGGAACATCAATAGTGCTACAAAGCTACGGTGGTTGATAGAATGTGTAGCAGATGTTTCTTCCTTGGCTAATTTTCCTGCCCTTAGGATATCATCATATCCAGTAGGTCAACTGTGGAAATTCCTTTTGTCAGGCAACTACGGAAATGTGACAGAGTACTATATACAAGGATATATATATATGTCAGATAATGATATACATTATTTTTACCTGGCATTTGCATACTATAACACTATTATGCAGAATGACATTCTATATTTTAATCTTATTTAGTTCTTATATGAGACTAATGAGTGGTTATAGAAGTATTATTGCAATTTTTATTACAGTAGCGTTGAATCTTAGTTGGGTTCTAAAATACATAAGCAGAAAAATGTATATTGCCAAAATTACCCGTGAGAATTCTATCTTTAAAAAGTTCAACGTGGCTATTTTTCACATAAGTATTCATTGCTGTTTCTTTGACGCTCACCTGGTAAAGTGAATGGCTTCTCTTTAAGGTCATGCCATACTGAAAAATAGAGACACTATTTCTTCCTTCTCTTTTCTCTTTCTTTCTTTCTACTTCTTTCCTTTCTTTCCACCAATATTTATGGACACCTATATGTCAGGTATTATTATTATTCAGTGTCTAGACACTGAAAAGACAGTGATGAGCCAGAGAGATAATTCTTGACCTCACGAGGCTTATAGTCTGGGAGGTAGGTACAAAAATCCAGGCCTCTAGAACACAAAGCCATTGATATTAAGGGCTAGCAGAACTCTTGCAGTAATTAAATTCTTTCTCTCTCATTTACTGAGCACTTATGTTTGAATTGGCACAAGATAGACTATTAGATGCAATTCTGAATACATATGAAGAAACAGGCTACAAAAGGTGACTTCCCAATACTTATCTGATAATAGCAGAATTAGGTTTTGAATCTAGGTGTTTAAATTTAAAGTCTGAACTTCTCCTTTCTCTATTCTTGTAACCATCTTTCTCTCTCCTCGGATTTGGTCAGTCAGTGCTTCCCCTTGTCACCCTAAATCTGACCTCGTCTGTCCCTGCTCTTGCCTTTTGTTTACTGACTTCTCCCTGCCCAGATATGAATTTCTATGTTTCTAAACAGTCTTAGCTTTACCAAAAAGAGAAAAAAAAACACACACACAAAACAAACAAACAAAATCTCCTAATGTCTCCATTGCTTAATGTTTTGCTTTTGAGATCCCTGACTTTTGGTCAGGATTAGCCCAGGTATGGTTCTTCAACAGGAAGGATCTGACTTCACTTTACTGACCTTTCCAACTTTCCTGAAGATTCCATTAGATTCCTACAACCCCATGGGGCACTGTCATTGTAACTGAGGACAAACCTATTTAGGTGAATGTTCCTCTACAGAATCATTTGTCTTCCATTCCAATTTTTTTTTTTATTGGGATGATATGTGGTATATAAACCAAAAACAACAAAAGAACAAGACAAATGAGAAACAAAAACTCATAGACACAGACAATAGTTTAGTGGTTGCCATTCCAACTTATAGTGTAGACATGACTCATCCAAAATAAAGTGATTTATTAAGGACTGATTTATTTAGGACTCTGTTTAAAGACACTATGCCCTACATTGTGGGATTATTACGGTAAGAAATGCCCATTTAATTTAATTTAGAGCAGAACAATAAGTGTGGGAGAGGAGAGAGAGTTGTCTGAAGTACATAAAATTCTTGTTGTTTAGGGTGTAGAACGCTTTGACTGTGTCATGTCAAACTGTCCTCTCCTATTACTGGGTAAGAGTAGAAAGTTTAGCAATGTTGCTTCATTTACCTTAATGCGCTGTAGCGTAGAGCTGCTATAAATGTTTTGGAGTAGTTGTCACAATAGTTTTATGACATAATGACCTGATTTAATGCCATGGTCATTTATGACAGTTTTTACCTTTACCTGATGTAAGCTATGAAAGGAAACACATTGTTACTTGCAAACAGAGACCTATTACAAATTAGTTTTAAAAATAAGAAAAACAAAATGATGAAGTCTCTTTAGATAGAAAGAGCACATGTCTGCTATGCCCTGAATTTACTGTGGAACGTTGGACATGCTGTCACATTTCTGGGCCTCAGTTTTCATCAGGGTAAATAACTCTAGCTGCAATAACAAACAATCTCAAAATTTCAGTGGTGTAACACAGAATTTTCTTTCTTATTCAACTAAGTCTAAAGAGTTGTGGCCTTATCATGTTGAAGCTTCACAATCTTTAGCACTTGGTCTCAAATTAATATTCTTTGAAAGTTTTGAAATGGTAATGCCATTGCCTTAATAAAGAAATTATCATTAAAACTGAGCTTCGTTGCTTACATGATGTTTTTATCTTTCTCCTACCCCAGTGGATGACTACATGGATAGTAATAAAAGCATCTTATCTCTTTGATACTAAATTATTAGTTTCCAAGAAAATGCTTAGGCTGTAACCTACCAATTATGTAATATGTTGGGCTTCTTAATTATATAAAATAAATGTAATCACTTTTTAGTTCAATGATTCTGGAAGTGTTCTTTACAAAACCTCAGCAATAAAAACAAAGATGTCTGGTTACTTCAGAAGAAAAAGTTATTTTTTCCAAAAAAAACATTTTCCTCAAACAATTACTTTATGTAATTATATGTTTTGTAATTCTCAAATTTGTCTCTCTTTTGTTTCTCCTCTAAGGAAAGAAAACTAAAATTATTTTTTTTGTAGAGTATGTATTAATATTTGATACACAGAATATGTATTAACATTTAATAAGTATAACATGTTAATATATACATATGTATATAGAATGTGAGTATGTATTAATATTTCAAGGAACACATTTTGGATAATGCCACTGTAGGAAGTAGGGAGAATTAGAAGATTGTAAAATATGGCAAAGAGGAAGAAAATAGTATTAGGGGTAGATAAATTTGATAAGTATGTTTAACATACTGGTAAGGATGGGATGAGAGAAGCATGCATTTGGAGTCTTTAATTAAGAAAACAAAATACAAAATAACCAAACAAATAAGTAAATAAATAAATAAAACACCTGAAACTGAAAAAAAAACTGAAACAAAAAAATCAAGGGACTAGAGTGATTGATAAATAAATGGTTGATTGATAAAGTAAATGAAAAAATAGGTTATTTCAAAAAATAAATCAAAGGCCTAGAGTGATTGATAATGCGCAGTGATTAAAAGGAGGAAGTGGTATATAAAAGTATAGAAGGCAGGAGTGCAGAGTGGTTAAAATCAGTGGTGCTGTCTGACAGTTTGAGACTTCTTTCTTGGCTCTGCTTTATTACCTATGGGACACGGGGAAAGTCATTTCACCTCTATGACCCTAAACTTATTCACATGAAATATAGGCATATTTATGGCATCTACTGCATAGTTATTTGGAGAATTAAAAGACACATTGTAAGTGCTCATAGAAGATCTTCTTTTATTATTATTATTGAATTTAAATTACTTTGGGAAAATTTAGAATGAAAATGAAATTTTTGTTATGAAGAGGACAACTAGTTATTTTAAAATTGTTTCTTAAAATCAGGGAACCCCATTCTTCAAACCATTATAAATGATTAATATATCATGATTGACATGATATCGCTGTGGTTGAAGGGAGAAGCCCATCCACTTGTGCCCATTTTTTTCTCACCACAAGATGTTATTCAAAGAAACTGTGGAGAATGCCAAGAAATCCGAAGGTTTTCTTTTGAAACCCATTGAATAAAACGAAACCACCAGTGTAAAGATAAATATAGGTATGTAGTAAAGGTACACATATTAACCCACGTTTACTGTTAGTAAAAAGGTTAAAGGACAAAATTAGTAAAATAACTATAACTACAATAAGTAGTCAAGAGATACACAAAATAAAATAATGCTTAGTGTGACATCAAAAACATGAAATGTTGGGGGTCAGTAAAAATCTAGAGTTTTAAAATATGTTCAAACTGAAGATGTTATCAACGTAAAATAGACTGTTATAGGTTGTTATGTGTAAACCTCATGGTAACCACAAATAAATACCCATAATAAATATGAAACAGATGAGACAGGAATCTAAACATAACACTATAGAAAGTCGTTGAACCACAAGGGAAGAGAGCAAGAGAAGAAGAAAGGAACAGACAGAAACTACAAAATAGCTAGAAAACCTAAAAAATGCTGATAAGTACAAATAATTATTTGTACGTATAAAAAATTATTTTAAATGTATTGGATATTCTCCAATCAAAAGACATAGAATGGCTCAGTCAGTAAAAACAAGACCTATCTATTTATTGTGTACAGAGATTCACTTTAGGTGTAAGGACACATCCAGACTGAAAGTGAAGGGATGGAAAAAGATGTTCCATGCAACGGGAAACCAAAAGAATGTGAGTAACTATATGTGGGTAGCTATATGATCATTGAAAAATTATTTATAATAGGCAAAATATGGAAACAATCTAAGTGTCCATCAATGGATGAATGGATAAAGGGCATTTCTTTTTCACATCCATTTATCCACTTCAGTCAGTACTGCCCCCTTTCATGCAAATATTCAGTCCCTTGTTTTCTTACTCTATCATTCATTGATTGATTCTTCTGATGTTTATTGAGCATCTTTAAGTGGTATGTGTTGAGTAAGGTAATAGGGACATGAGTGTGACTAAGAATCAGCATCTTCCTTGCGAAGTTACAATAAATAATATGAAACTGAACGTTTATTAGAAAGAATGAAAACAACTAAATTCTAATATCAGCACTCAGGTATATTGCTCATTCACATTTTCTCCTCTCTAGCACTTAGAAATCAGTTTTTGGGGGGTTTGGGGTGCCTTACTTTGGTTAGGTCATATTTATTTGTCTCTGCTTAGGTACGGTCTATGAGGAAACAGATCTTCTACTTGTATCATGAGCTTTTCACAGTTCATCTAAAGAATTGCCACTGGTGATTTATTTTTATTTGAAGTATAATGACATGTAACATTATATTAGTTTCAGGTATATGACATAATGACTCAGTTTACAGTGTGAAATGATCAACACAATAATTCTGGTTGCCATCTGTCACTATACCTAGTTACAATTTTTTTCCTACAATTTACTTTCTTGGCACTTTCAAGTGTATGATAGAGTATTATTAACTCTAGTCACCATGCTGTACATTAGATCCCCATGACTCATTTGTTTTATAACTAGAAGTTTTTAACTTTTGACCTCCTTTACCCATTTTGCCACTCTCCTCATCTCCTTCCCTTCTGGCAGCCACCACCAATCTGTTCTTTGTATCAATGAGCTAGTTCTTGTTTTGTTTGTTTTGTTTCTTTAAATTCCACATATAAGTGAAATTATATTTTTTCTTGTTTCTTGAGGTAAGTTTGTGTTGCTATGAACTTTCCTCTTAGAACCACTTTTAGATTTTGGTATGTTGTATTTCTGCTTCCAATTGTCTATAGGTGTTTTTTTTTTTCTTTTTTCGATGTCTTCTATGATCCACTGATTGTTCAGTAACATGTTTAGTTTCCACATTTTGGGTTTCCACATGTTTAGTTCCCCCAGTTTTCTTCATGTAATTGGTTTTCAGTTTTATACCACTGTGGTCAGAAAAGATGCTTGATATGATTTCAATCTTTTTGAATTGATAAAAAATATCAAGATTTGTTGTATGTCTTAACGTTACTCTATCCTGGAGAATGTTCCATTTTATCTTCAAATGCATTTCCTGGTACTGTCTCTATTTTTATTCTGGAACCTCTATAAAGCAAATGTTATTCTGTTTAATGTTGTCTCATCTGTCCCTTAAGGTATATTGACTTTTAATTTTTTTCCCCCTGGTCTGAGTAGGTGAGTTCCCATGCTGTGGGTTCTAGCTCACTGCTTTGTTCTTCTATTTCAACTAGTCTGCTGTTGAATCCCTCTAGTGTATTTTTCAGCCGATCTTTTATATTCTTCAGCTGTTTGTGACTTCTATTTGGTCCTCTCTTACATTTTTCTATCTCTTTGTTGAAGTTCTCTCCGTGTTTATTCATTCTCCCAATTTCAGTGAGCATGTTTATGATCATTACTTTGAACTCTTTATCATGTAGATTACAGATTATCTTTGTTTCAGAAAGATTTTTTTCTGATTTTTTTAGGTTTTATCTTTTCTTTATTTGTTTTGTTTAGAACATATTCTTGTTTCTCCTCATTTTACCTGATTCTATGCGCTATCAGCTACCTCTCCCAGTCTTGAAGGAGTCTCCTTATATAGGAGATGACCCAGGGGTCCTAGATGTGCAATCCCCTCTGGCTACTAGAGCCAGTTTCTCATGGAGAGTTCCCTGTGTAGACTACATGTGGACTACATGTGCCCACCTGCTGTGGCAATATGGAGGATGCTGCTTGGTGTTTATATAGTACACACCCAGTTGGTTGGGGTGTGGCTGTGTCGTGGGAATTGGTGGGACACTCTTACAGCTGTTAGCTGGTTAGAAGGAGAGTTCCAAAATGGTGTTTAGCAGCTCAGCACTAGCAAGATAGGATGAGATTACAGAAATGGTGCCCATCAGAATCGCTGTCCCTGGAGAGTCCCAAAAGGTTATTGCCTCTCCAAAGATGCTTTAGGATTAGTAATTCTGTCTTCTTCAGATATGTTTTAGGCACTTTTCAAACTCCTGCTTTTGTGCTCGGTCACAGAGCAAGTGAGTCTTCATGCAAACCCTTAAGAGCAGGTTCTCCATTCCTTAAAGTTCTATGGTTTTCTTGGATGTAATCCCCAGTTGTTTTCAAAGCCAGATGTTTATTTTTAAGGTACCTCCCAATTGTGGGTTGCCCCACTTGCAATTATTTATTTTTTTTTGCAACAGTGTATCTCTGCCTCTCAGACCTGTCTTGATGTGGCTTTTTTATCCTATATTGTGGAGTCACTGTTCATCTTGTTTGTAGGTCTTTGTCTGAGCAAATTATTCCATGTGTAGCTGTAGATTTGTTATGTTTGTGAGAAGAAGTGAGTTCAGGCTCTTCCTATGCTGTCATCTTGAATCCCTCTGCCTCTGTTTATGCATTTTCATATGTTAATATTTTCATATGAACATTTTTATATGTTCCAACATTTCTGTGATATAGGTCTGGGGTCGGCATTTTTTTTTTCCTGTAAGGACCAGATAGCAATAGTTTAGGCTTTGAGAACCATTCAATCTCTTACAAAAACTCAACTCTGCCCTTGCAGTGGAAAATAGTCATAGGTGATATGTAAATGAATGGCAGTGGCTTCATTCCAACAAAACTTTATTACATAATCAGGTGATAGACCAGATTTCCCAACTCTGGATGTAGATTATCATTCTCATTTATTGTCTTTTTACTTACAGAGCCAAGATTCTAACTCTGTCTGTGCCAGCGTCCATTCTCTTAAACACTACATTATATTGCTTGAAATCAGGCTTCAGAAAGGTAACTGAAGCAGAGGAATAATGGCTAGGTTGGAAATGAAAATTGATAGTGGGAGACAGGGAGACCAGATGGCAAAAATCCAAAAGTAACCCACAGACATCTAAAACTAGGGTGATAAAGGCAGCAATGGCTGTGAGATAATGGGTAGAGCTCCACTGTGAAGAGAGAATCCCTATGATTTTGCAAATGGTTGGATATATAATAGTGCACTGGAACTGGGAATGCATACATAATGGTTGACAAAATATTATATGAAACTAGCTCCTGACATGGTGTATGTAAACTGTAGCTATTAAACAAGATAAAATATTGTTGCACATAAATGAACCAGCCCTGCCCCTGTGAATCAAAAAGCTGTTTCTCCTCAAGCATGAAGAAAATACATGAGGTATGGCCATCAGTGCCAATTTTCTGTACAAACTCCCTGCCTTGCCAGAGCTTCAGCATTGTGTCAAGTACAGGGCCATCTTCTTTATTTGAACTGGCTCTGAGCTTGCACTTAATCAAGGACACACTCGGGTAACCATTCAGAACAGTTGTCCATAGCTGCTCCCTGTAAATCCATAACAAATTGTGTTGCTTGAATAAATGCTCTTACAACTACAGATTGTTTTCAGGGCTTAAAAGTACTTTTTGCCTGTTTTCAGATTAGTGCTGATACTTTTACTGGCCTGATTGCCTATCCCTGAGATATGCCACAGAGTCTGTAAATAGCTAAACGCCCAAGATTTTCCTGATGCTCTGATTGGAAACATATCCTTCTTCTACCAGTTTCCCGCCTTTTAAACCTACCTTATAGTATTAGCAAGAGTGCTTCTTTAAATCAAAATTTTTTTATGCACATGATTGTCTCCTTAATTAGACTAAAGGCAAGTTCAGGGCCAAAGTCAGTGTCTCGCTTTTTCTTGTAGTCTTTGGATTAGAACAAAGTGGGTCTGCTGGTTGAATCTAACACCAGATAAAAAGGCCGCAGCAGTCTCAAGAGGATAAGGGAGCTGAAGGACTCTGAGGGCTCATAAACAGATTTTTAGAACCACAGCAGTAGAGGCAAAGATGATGTTTAAGGTTTTACAATATATTTACATGCCAGAAGAATATGAATTTAGGTGTACTTCTTTCTGTCGATAAAGAAAAGACTCAGTAGCAGATGTTTGTTAATTTTTAGCTTATACATCTAAAAAGGTTTCAGCTACTTGGAAAATATAGAAAGTAAGGATGCTAAAGAGGCAGAAATGACATGATTACTCTCACTATAGAAGCGGAAACTGTGGGCACTGAAATCTTCAGTCCATCTGACAGCGAGGGCATAGGCTCGTGATTGGCTTGGGGCACACCCACCTTGGATTTTGTGTGATTTCTTAGCTTGGGATATTCCTCAAGACATGATTTTTGGTTTATTTTTTTATTTGGGACATAAACTCCAGAAGCTCTAGTGAAGGAATGGGGAAAGTGAGAGAGGAGATGAAGAAAAGTCCATAAAGGGAGTGTTGATGAGCAGGTTACAACCATAAACATCTGTGTAGTCACACAGCAGCCTAGCCGACTGTGCCCCCCGTGTCTTTCCTTGAGGAAAGAAAAGTCTGTGAGACTGTGCCTTTTTAGGACTGTGGGGACAGAGGCAGGAGTGCAGTTTCCAGGCCCTCGGCCTCACGTGGAAAGGTGCTGGCTCAGGTAGTAAATGGCCATCAACTGCGATCAACTGTGATCGGATGGCCATCAGCTGTGGCTAGTTGGCTGTCAGCTGTAACCAGTGAGCCACTGGCCACTAATATAACTGCTGTGGCTATGCTAGCAGAAAAATGGGGGCTAGCAAGAAGATGGCGGCTGAGCTAGCAAGAGCAGATTGCAGTTCACTCGGCGGAGTGTGGCGGAGTGTGGAGTGCAGATTCTGTGGCTCCTGCCTCCTGTGTCTCCAACCCAGCCTCCAGAGAGACTATAGTGGTGTGACTCCCCTTCCTATGGCTCCGTGGGTGTTCCTTTCTGCCCTCACCATATCTTGTGTTGTTGTGTGGGGAGCGGGAGCTGAGACCATGCAGGCCGCCCCGTGTGACAAGGACTTTGCTTATCTTTATGTTTTATACCTTATGTCTCTCTGCCTGGTCCCCAAAAAATGGTTTGCAGCCAATGACGAGTAAGATTCCCCATGGGGGGAATAACTCAAGCCAGGCAGAACTGACTGGGGACCCCCTATGAGCTGCCTTAGAAGATCCAAAAAGGAGCCTTGCCTACCCTTCCCAGCTGCGTGGGAAAAGCCATTGTTGGCCCTAGCTTTCCTTTCTCACCTGATTGTGAGAGAAGTCATGAGGCCAATAAAGATAAGTTCTCTCCACTTATCTCAACAGAACTGTTACAATATGAGAGACTTGACTTTGAGAGGGTGCATACCGTAATTAAGACATCATGGGAGTTTGTGCTTCGGCTGTTAACAGACAAAGGGTGGTTGGAATAAACATTTTTCTGCTATGATTTATGAGTCTCACAGACCATGTAAGAAATAATGTTACATTCTTGTATTTGTATACTTATCAATAAAAATCTCCAGTCGGCTTTATTCTGGGCTCCAGTCTTTCAGAACTGTGAGACCCCTGGCCTTCTGAGATTTAACTGCATTAAGTCTCTGTTTCTTTCTTTCTTAAAAACTTAACCCAAAGTCGTCCCTTCTCTCACCTTTGCTGCCCATGTTGTGCTGGACACAACACATCTAAGTCTCAATTTTCCTGAATACCATCTGAGGAATCTTCTAGAAAACAGGTTAAAAGTGTGTCAATGAGAAGCTGGGTTCTTTATCCACCAAATTCCATTCATCTTTGGTTGAAGTTTTTCCGAGTATGGGCTAAGTGAGTTCCTGGGATCAACACACACACACAAACATACAAATCTTAGGTGGCAAAGTAAAAAGACATGAGAGGTGAGAGATGACCAGCTTGCCAGGAATTGTCCACTGTAGTGGCAGGTGATTGCAGAGCTGGGCTGAGTGTATGTGACGTGGGGTTGGGCTTCAACAGCAGCTGCTCCATGTTGGGAGCGAGATGCAAAAGGAATGAAGTAATAGGAGAATTTTCTGTAGGTAATGCACTCAGGATCTTGGATCAGCACTGATACTCGGGTAAAGTACGAAATAGTGGGTGATATACTCCAAGGTTATTTCATTGAATCATCACAACAACTCCTTCAGTCAGGTGGGGGAGGAAACAGACTTAGGGAGGAAAATTTAACTTGTTCAAGATCATACAACTACTATTCCAAGAAAAGATGTTTCATTCAGAGTACATAATAGACAGTCAACAAATGGTAGCTTCCCTTAACATTTAGAGGAGATTAAGAATCTTATAATAGCAACAATAGCGACAGTTCTTTGTCTTTTTAGAGCACATGTCAATGCACTTTCTCAAATATTTTGTTTATTTTGTTAAATTCATAGGGAGGAGGAAGCTGTGGAATTAATTGCAGAACAAGTGCAAGTTGTCTGAGTCTCTTCCCAGTATGCTTTCCCTGCCTCCCGGTAGATAGCTGAAGATGAATGTGCTATATAAAGAGTAGTTCATTTCCCTTGTGGGTGTAAGATCTCTGTATTCAATCCTCATGAAACATTTCATGAGGTTAAAGTATCTGTTTGCAGAACTTTGGAAAGCCCCACTATTGAAAGGTAAACACAAAACATTAATACATATTCCAGTCTCCCTAGTTATATGATGGAGTTAGGAAACAGTTCATGTAAACACCTGCCATTCTCTGGAGAGAAGAAAGATGTAGAGGGCATGTGAAATCTGGAGAAATGGTTCCATAGAGAATTAAAACTCTTTTAAAAGAGGTTTCTGGTTGTTGTAACTGGATATCTAGTTTTTCCTCAGGGTTTAAAAGAGAACAAAATTATATTGTACAAAATATTTACATAGGGACAATTTACCAATCTAGACACTTGGATTTTGCGTGCTTTCTCTCACATTGGAAAGACTAGTGGTAGAAATGAATGAATTTGATCTGACATTCAGATCAAATGTCAGAAATTTTGATTGTGCATAGTCATCCCCATAGCCTACAGAAATGTGTAGTTCTGCCAAGACAGGGAACGATGGAATGGGTCACTTTGGAGTCAGCTCTTTCGGTCATCAGTCTCCAATTGCACTGAGGTACATGCAGTGTGAAATGTACATGGAGCCATCGGGTTAATTGGGTCATCACTTTTGTGTATTTCACCATTCAGGCTTTTCTGATGTCCCTATCATAAAGTGAATGTAAGACATAATTAAATACCATGCCTAGATTATTGGACTGTCAGAATCTGATTTAAAAAGAAAAAAAGAAAAAAAAAAACTTCTCTTGGGTTTTTTCCTGATATAAAAATCAACCCCCAAACGGTGAGAACAGAACAGTAAAAGAAAGCTGCTATTATACACTGCTATCAAATAACCTATGCATAGCTGCTCATTAGGAGTGTGTGTTTTACAAAGCACCAGAAGGTGATTGTGGGCTCATTAAGGCCGTATCCAGAAGAATATTTACACAGCATACATGAGGTAAGCAGCACTGGACTAGTCTTTGAATTAGCTCTTTCAGTTATTTGCTGGTGCTTACTACAATACATCAAACTCAGCCGCCAAATAATTACCATTTTATTTGTTTGCTCCCAAATTGCAGCTGGGGCTGCTAGTCTGAGGCTGAAGACTCCACTTCTAAGATGGCCCCAGTCACAGGGCTGACAAGCTGGTGCTGGCTCATAGCTTGACTGAAACCCCTCACTGGAGCCTCAGTCCTTTGCCATATGTGTCTTGCCATAAGATGAGGTTGGACATCTCACAGCATGGCAATTGTAAGACAGTCAGATCTTACATGATAGCAGGCTTCCCCTAGAATGCAAAAGCAGAATTGATAGGTTTTCTTAATACAGGTGAAAAACGGGGACACCATAATTTCTGCTGCATTCTGTTTGTCACAGCTGGACCAGATTCAAGGGGGGTGAGCTAAAAATGAGCAAAAATTGCTGAAGTATCATTCATTAGGGGCCAATAAAGTCTACTACATTAGCTCCATTTATTATAATTTAGGACCAATTTATGTATTTTCCTTTGGGAATTTGATCTGTGTGCAAAGATGTAAAATCAATGCCCTACCATAGTGACCTGGGTTGGGTATGCTCCCATCCTTGTAGGCTGGGGAATGATGCAAGTTGGCAATAAATGTGGGATTGAACATTTATAAGATGCTGAACTAGCACTGTGTGACAAACTGTTTTTAAAAACCCATAGGAGATCATCCAGTCAAGAAGGCAAAGTAGATAAACACTGAGCTCACCTACTCTGAGGACCACATCAATTACAACTAAACTATAGAACAACCATCATTGAGAATCACCTGAAGTTGAGCTGAACAAAAACCCTACAACTGCAGACATACAGAAGAAGCCACCTCAAGACTGGTAGGAGAGTTAGAGACATGGACCCTGCTAGTCCCACATCCACATGTGACCATTAAAAATTGGGAGGGATATCTATGGGGACAAAGCCCCAAAAAGCAGTTTCCAGGCTCTCGGCCTCACATGGAAAGGTGCGGGCTCAGGTAGTAAATGGCCATCAACTGTGATCAGATGGCCATCAGCTGTGGCTAATTGGCCATCAGCTGTAACCCGTAAGCCATTGGCCACTAATATAACTGCTATGGCTACGCTAGCAGAAGAGAAATGGGGCCTAGCAAGAGCGGATTGCAGAGAGGCGGATGCTGCCGGTGAGAATATAGTGATATGAACATACCACCATGTAGTGGAACTGGCGGATGTTTGCTTTTGTGTCTTGACCGGCCAACATCGAGAAAATGTAAGCAACTTGACTGTGAGCCGCTGTTGTTCCAGCACGGTACCCTGAGAGGCCCAGAGAAATTGGCAGTGCCCTGAGAACCCTGGCTGAGCCCAGGAAGTCTGGCTGTGCCCAGAGAGAGTGGCAGTGCCCTGAGAGCCCTGGCTGTGTCCAGAGAGAGTGGCAGTGCCCTGAGAGCCCTAGCTGAGTCCAGGAAGTCTGGCTGTGTCCAGAGAGAGTGGCAGTGCCCTGAGAGGCCTGGCTGTGCCTGGGGAGACTGGTGGTACCCTAAGAAGCCCAGGAAGTCTGGCTGTGACCAGAAGTACTGGTGGTGCCCCGAGAAACCCTGGCTGTGCCCGGGGAGACAGGTGGTACCCTAAGAAGCCCAGGAAGTCTGGATGTATCCAGAAGTACTGGGGTGGTGCCCTGAGAAACCCTGGCTGTGGCCAGAGAGCCTGGCTCTGTCCAGGATATTGCATTCACCTCCAGGTTCCTCACACAGGTACCCTTGCAGAAGACGCTTGTCGTGTAGATTGTGAGGCAAGACCCTGTAGGGGTGGAGTGTGGGGACAGAACCCCAAAAAGCAGTTCCTGGCTCTCGGCCTCACATAGAAAGGTGCTGGCTCAGGTAGTAAATGGCCATCAACTGTGATCAGATGGCCAGCAGCTGTGGCTAGTTGGCCGTCAGCTGTAACCCGTAAGCCATTGGCCACTAATATAACTGCTGTGGCTACGCTAGCAGAAAAGATGGGGGCTAGCAAGAGCGGATTGCAGAGAGGCAGATGCCGCTGGTGAGAATATAGTGATACTGTTTGTTTGGGAACATATCATCATGTAGTGGAACTGGCGGATGTTTGTTTTTGTGTCTTGACTGGCCACCATTGAGAATATGTAAGCACCTTGACAGTGAGCTGCTGTTGTTCCAGCACAGTACCCTGAGAGGCCCAGAGAGAGTGACAGTGCCCTGAGAGCCCTGGCCGAGTCCAGGAAGTCTGGCTGTGTCCAGAGAGAGTGGCAGTGCCCTGAGAGCCCTGGCTGTGTCCAGAGAGAGTGGCAGTGCCCTGAGAGCCCTGGCTGAGTCCAGGAAGTCTGGCTGTGTACAGAGAGAGTGGCAGTGCCCTGAGAAACTCTGGCTGAGCCCGAGGAGAGTGAAGAAGGAGACTGAAGGAGAGTGAAGGAGAGTCGAGGAGCATTGGTCAGTTGGCAGCAAAGCAGACAGCAGGTCGCACGTTGTGTAAACCCAGCCTCCAGTGAGACCATAGTGGTATGACTTCCCTATCTATGGCTCCGTGGGTGTTCCTTTTTGGCCTCACCATGTCCTGCATTCTTATGTGGGGAGCGGGAGCAGAGGCACCGCATGCCGCCCCGCCGGATGCCCCGCACAACAATATCTCAGCTGTGGAGGTACTCCTTGGAGGAGAGAGGAGTCCCAGACCCACACTAGCCTTCCCAGCCCACAGTCCAATGCCAGAGAGAGAAGTCTCCATAACTTTAGGCTATGAAAACCAGTGGAAATTGTGGCTGGGTGAGATGGAAGGCAGCTGGAGTCCCAGGTGCTCCACTTAAAGGGATTGCACATGGACTTACTCACTGACAAACTCACTTACTCTGAGCTCTAGCACTGAGCCAATGTCTCAAAATGTGCAGGGACATACAGGGAGGAACTAAATTATCTGGCTCAGGGAAAAGTCTGCAGAATCAGCGTTCTCCCTGATGGAGGAGCTGGCAGAAGCCATTCTTTCTTTGTTGAGCCCTTCCCCTACCTGAATGCAATTACATATCTGCGCCTCCATCCAACTTCCTGTCACCTTTCATCTATCAAACCCTAGTGATTTCTGCAGACCCCACTCCATCCAACTTTTGAGTACAACAAAGCTGCTTCCAGGGGCTTTTCAGTACAAACAACCTGTCTTAGCTAATGCTGTGGACTTTCCTAAAATCCCTCAAGGGTTCACAAACCCCAAACAAGCAGCATCTGGCTTCAGTGTGTCCCATATCTCTGGTTGAGAAGACTTAAGCCTGACAGTAGCCACAGCCAACCTTGGTTCAAAAGTTGGCCTCTTGAAGTACCTCTGAGCCCACTACAGCTGACAGCCATCTGTGGATTGCCTTGTGGATCATAGCAGGTGCCCAAGGGTAGAGCACAGGTTGTGGGTAAACTTGGCCTGCAGCAGATTCCCTCCCAAGAGGACCCAGGGCTGACAAACCTAGCGGACAGCTTTGGACCAAGCCAGAGAAGCCAACCACCTCCAAGGATGACACACCCAAAGGGCAGACTTACCAGGCACTGGAGCCCCACTAAAGGGAACCTTGCTCTGTAGGGTCAGCCCTTGTAACACAGCTTCTCCACTATAGTCTCTGCCAGTTCTTATAACAAATCAGCCTCGGGTTCAATCCTTAATTGATTCCCAAACATCAACCAAGGCTCAGCTACAACATCAGGGCACACACAACCCACACCAGGGACACTCCTGGAGCACCCAGTTCTGGGGACCAGGGAGACTGCACCACTGGGTCCCACAGGATACTTACTACATAAGGCCACTCCACTAAGACTGGGAGGAATAACAGCCCCACCTAATACATAGAAACAAACACAGGGAGGCAGCCACAATGGGCAGACAAAGGAACATGTCCCAAATGAAAGAAGAAACCAAAGCTCCAGAGAAATAACTAAACAAAACAGAGGCAAACAATCTACAAGATGCAGAGTTCAAAACACTGGTTGTAAGGATGCTCACTGATCTCAGGGAGAACTTTGATAAATAGATAGGAAACTTAAAAATGGAGAGAGAGACATAAAAAAGAACCAGTCAGAAATAAAGAATACAATAACTGCAATAAAGAATACATTAGAGGGAATCAACAGTAGGTTAAATGATGACTGAATCAGTGAATTAAAAGACAAGGTAACAGAAAACACCCAATCAGAACAGGCAAAACAAAAAAGAATCCAAAAAGTGAGGAGAGTTTAAGGGGCCTCTGGGACAACATCAAGCATACCAACAGTCACATTGTAGGGGTACCAGAAGAAGAGAGAAAGCAATGAATGGAAAACCTGTTTGAAAAAATGACAGAAAATTTCCATAACCTGCTGAAGAAAATAGATACTGTGTTTCCCCAAAAATAAGACCCAGGCAGACAATCAGCTCTAATGAGTTTTTTGGAGCAAAAATTATACTAAAATAAGACTGGGTCTTTAATATAATATAATATAATGTAACGTAACATTATAATATAATATAATATAATATAATATAATATAATATAATGTAATACAATATAATACCAGATAATGTAATAATTTTTGCTCCAAAAGATGCATTAGAGCTGATTGTCCTTCTAGGTCTTATTTTTGGGGAAACATGGTATGCAACCACAAGAAGCAGAAAGAGTTTCAAACAAGATGAATCCAAAGAGTCATACAGCAAGACACATCAGATTTAAAATCCCAAAGTTAAAGACAAAGAATCTTAAAAGCAAAAGAGAAAAGAGTTAGTTACCTACAAGGGAGCTTCCATAAGACTGTCAGCTGATTTCTCAACAGAAACTTTGCAGTCCAGCAGGGATTGGCAGGAAATATTCAAAGTGATGAAAAGTAAGACCTACAGACAAGATCATTCTAACCAGAAAAGCTACCTATTATTTAGAATCAAAGGACAGGTAAAGAGCTTCCCATACAAGAAAACACTAAAACAGTTCATTACCACCATACCACTATTACAAGAAATGTTACAGGCACTTGTTTAAGAAGAAGAGGAAAACAAACAAGATAAAATATATGAATAATAAAATGGCAATAACTATGAATCTATTAACAATTATTTTCAATGCAAATAAACTAAACGATCCAATCAAAAGACAGGGTGGCTGAATGGATAAGAAAACAAGACCCTTACATATGCCGCCTACAAAAGACTCACTTCAGATCGAAAGGCACACACAGAGTGAAAGTAAAGAAATGAAAAATATATTTTATAAAAATGGAAACAAAACAAAACAAAACACAAAAAAGCTGAGGCAGCAATACTTATACCAGGCAAAACAGACTTTAAAACAGAGGCTATAACAAGAGACAAATAAGAACCCAACAATCTCACTCTGAGTATTTATCTGAAGAAACCCAAATGCTACTTCCAGGGGAAGTGTGCATTTTTTATGTTTATTGCAGCATTGTTCACAATGTCAAGATGTGGAGGCAGCCTGGGTGTCAGTCAATGGATGAAAGGATAAAGAGAAGGTGGTACATATATACAATGAAATATTGCTCCGCCAGCGAAGGGAATGGGTTCTTGCCATCTGTGGTGTCATGGATGGACCTGGAGGGTGTTGTGCTGAGTGGAGTATGTCAGACACAGAAAGACAGATGCAATGTGATTTCACTTATATTCATATGTGGAATCTAAAGAAAAAGTAAATAAACAAATAAAACAAACAAACTCATAGATATAGAGAAATTTTTGATGGTAGCCAGATGGCAGCGGGTTTGGGGATGAGTGAGAAAGGGGAATGGATTAAGAAGTACAAATTGATTGTTATACAGTAGTCATGGGGATATAGGGTACAGCATAAGGAATATAGTCAATAATATTGTACTAACTATGTATGGTGTCAGATGGGTACAAGATTTATTGGGGTGATTGATGGAAGGAAGGTTAGGGGAAAGGGTGAAAAAGACGAAGGGATTAAGAAGTACAAATTAGTAATTAGGAAATAGTCATGGGGATGTAAAGTAAATCATAGAGAATACAGTCAATGATATGGTAATAACCATGCATGCCAGGCAGGTACTAGACTAGTCAGAGGGTTAACTTCTTAAATTATCTAACTGTCTAACCATTACACTGTACATTTGAAATTAATAAAAAATAGTGTGAAATGTCAAAATAAATAAATAAATAAATAAATATAAAAAATAAAGAGATTTATCCACTAAAAAGGGAAAGAAAAATTCACAGTATTCCCTGTTTACATGCATAAAATGCCAGGAACAACCCGAGGGCTATTAACATTTGAAATTAATGTTTAGCATAAATTATTTGAATAATTTACTCATTAAGCTTTCAAAGATGCAAGCAATGGAGATTTTAGGTTCTCCATTTCTTTGGAAGAATTATGGAAACTTGGGTAAAATTTTCGGCATACAATTATCATTCAACATGTACACAGATCCTTTCTATCAGGGGAACAAATGTAACCTAGGAATGGAAGACAATCTCCTCCATTAAAATTCAGACTTAAATATTACTGAATATACCTCCATTAAACAGTTATCCTTACCAACATCATTAAAATTTGATACTTTGTTACTTAACTCTCTGAAAATGAGTCACAGTTAGAGTCTCTACCCTTGCTAATGAGACTTTTAAAGCAAGTCTTGAAAGTTCATATCCTAAAGCAGTGTACCCATTGATGAAAGTTTCAGAACCTAGAAGTTTCATGATTACTCCCATAATTAAGATTCCTGCTTGATGTGAATTTCCCTAGGAACTGCCCAACTTCTTAGAAGGAATATTTTTTAATTTATGATACCTTGTTAGTGAGGGCTCTGTAGCATCAACAAAAATTGCTAAGGATGTGTAACCAGAATCATGACAAAATGAGGGTAGTTAATTATTGAGCACTCGCTCTCTCTCTGCCACAAACTGCAACCTTATCTTCATCATTCCCATTTTTTATTAAAACATAGCTAGCATATAATCTTGTATTAGTTTCAGGTGTACACCATAGTTGTTCAACATTTATATACCTAAAGTAGTGATCACAACGATAAGCCCAACAGCCATCTGACACCATAGTATGTTATCACAATATTATTGACTATATTCCCTATGCTGTATGTTACATCCCCATGACTTATTTGTTTTATACTTGAAAATTTGAACCTCTTATTCCCGTTCACCTTTACCCCCTTTATTAATTTTTCAATTGCAGTTGACATTCGATATTATTTTATATTAATTTCAGGTGTATAGCATAGTGGTTAGACATTTATGTAATTTAAGAAGTGATTCCTCCTGACCAGTCTAGTACCCAGCTGGCACTATACATAGTTGTTACCATATTATTGACTATATTTGCTATGCTTTACTTTACAATTCCATTATTATTTTCTAACTCCTAATTTGTTCTTCTTAATCCCTCCATTTTTTTGCCCCGCCCCTCAAGCCTGTCCTATCTATCCCCCCAATAAATCTAGTATCCTTCTGATACCATACATAGTTATTACAATATTATTGACTATATTCCTTATGCTGTACACCCTATATCCCCATGACTAATTTGTAATCACTAGTGTGTACTTTTTAATCCTTTCCACTTTTTCACTCACCTCTCATCTGGCAACCAAAAAAATGTTCTCCGTATCTATGATTTTGTTTGTTTACTTTGCTCTTTAGATTGCATATATCTATAAGTGAAATCACATTGCATCTGTATTTCTCTGTCTGACAAAGTCCACTCAGCACAATACTCCCCAGGTCCATCCGTGCTGCAGTAGACAACAAGAACCCATTTCCTTCTACGGCCAAGCAATATTCCATTGTACATATGTACCACCTCTTTATCCACTCATCCCTTGACACACACCCAGGCTGCCTCCACATCTTGGCCATTGTGAACAATGCTGCAATGAACATATGGATGTGCATGTCCCCTTGAAGTAGCATTTTGGGTTTCTTCAGATAAATACCCTTCTTTGTCTCTTGGTATAGCCTTTGTTTTAAAGTCTGTTTTGTCAGGTGTAAGTATTGGTGCCACAGGTTTTTCTTTTTATTTCCAGTTTCATGAAATGTCTTTTTTTCATCTC